>NC_084722.1:11061971-11686971 GCF_033807575.1 Cydia pomonella
TTTTGTCAGTGAGGAAAAAATACGTTTTACTTGAGTGTTTGTAAACGTAGGCGGTAAGAGCGACTACTTGAATAATTAATTTCGTTGAGGATGATAGGAGGAAATGTTGTTCGTTTTGTGTAACAGCTTAATACTAATCTGTATTGTATCTTTGTATGTTCAAGGGTATTTTTTTGTTTTTGATGTGGCAACTTTATCTATGTCAAACAGGGTAACGTCGTTTAGATATGGCAATACTTTTTTTTTTAATAATGAGACTAACATTTTATGGTCATTTGTGTTAGTGAAAATAAGTATAAGTAAAAAAAAAAAAATATTAAATGTTTATCAGACTCAAACTAAAAGTTGTTGTGTAGGTTAGTCATGTCCTAGTCTAGCTATAAATAAGAGGGAAGTTTTCCTAATCAATAATAATGCAAAATAATCATTCGACCTAAGTATTGTGTTTCGATCAATAGTTTCTCGGGTACCTAATTAGCTTCATGCATGAATATTTTTAATTTTTTAAATCATTATTTATATCGGTTTAACACCGAAAAAAAATAAAAATACGTTTAGTAACCTTCACATTATTTTATTAAAAAATATTTTACTATTGAAAATTTTTGAGCGGTTGAAACGCTCATAATTTTTGGCGCGAATTCTACTGAGCCGATGACGTCACAGTTCGGACACAACTGACGTTTGTTACTAATGTTGTTCGTGTATTTCTGCTACTCGACACTAATAATTCGTTTTATTATTTTTAAATACTATGGATGAACCTGAAAACCGGTCTATAGACATTATCTATTGCCAAAGCATACAAAGAAATACAAGTGCAGCTCACAATTTACAATAGCACTCAATATTTTTTCCAATAAAAATTAAATCGAAGTATACAAGAGTAAACCAATTTTGTTTGTAGATATCAATCGATCTGGTAACAAAATACTTCTTACTTTTTGGGCTGGACCATAAGCTTCGGAAGTAAGCAGTAGGTATGAAGCCTGTATATCGCTTATATTCATTAATTTAATGTAAAGTTTTTGATTTAACTAAGTATTTACGAATTTATACACAATATTGAACTTCATATTCTTTAGTCAAACCTTTGCACAAAACTTTTTAAATTGTACTTATAGCATAGACATTTAGACAATTTGCCACTTCTTAAGGCTCGTCCAGACGGGATTATCAAATTGACCAATTTGATCAGAAAATTAATTGGCATGAATCTCATGTATTAAAGTTAACAATACACCATTTTAATCACCAATTTTAGATTTACGATAACATTTAAGCGCTCAATTTTAAAAGAAAAATGTCCCCAAACACACATACTAATGCGTTCTAGGAGACCTAAATGTCGAAATCAATATGATACTCTGGCACAACCAAAATAAAAAAATAGACAGGAGTTGAGTTGTGGTTGAAGATTTTTTATTGATCTCAATGAGATACATGCATGCATTAATTAATTCTATGTTAATTTGCGCCCCTGAGCGACAATTTGATTCTATTTTCTTTTTACATTTTAAAATAAAATAAAAAAATTTAGACATAGACATAGACATAGAATTTTTTTATTTAACACCACATTGAAACATGTTTACAGGCAATACTACAAAACATTACAAGCCTTAAAATGAAACTTAATTAGGCACAAATTTAGACATTGGAGCCTAGTATTTTTTTATAATGTCAATATGTCTTTTTAATTTCCACTTTTTTATAATAGATGGCTCATTTTTATCAATTTATTTAAACTTTGTTATAATATTCAACATGTGTCAAGTATCCAATTGTGTATTGACCCGCATTCTTTTTACGATCGTGAAACATACATTACTTTATGAAATATTTAACTATACATATTTTATTTTATTCTAACCTGCTTGTAATTAATATTTTATAACCTACCGTATAATGTGAAAAATAATTGCATACACGAACAAAATATGGAAATGGCAACATAAAACTGTGTAAGGAAAGATTGCCTACTGAAAAAACCCCATTGTAAACACAACATAACCATGAAACAACAAAGAAAAAAGTGTATTGTAACTTGTAACCGATACCAACATTTAGCACCCACAAACCAAAGACAAATATTGTTCATCCAATAATGTCAAGTATGTTAAGTGGATTCATAAACAACTTTTTTCTTTTTTTGCTGTCATCCGTCAAGTCTCGCCAGATCGCGCGTGTCAAATGCTTCTGCCACCACATGTGGGTCTAGAAAAACCACAATAAAATATTACTAGTCACATGCTATAATAAACCTTCTCTCATACATATTAAGGATGTTGTGACAAGCAATATATTAGTGGTTTTGCTATAACTGTAAAAGTTTTTCTGGTGTAATCCGGTGTTAACTGGCAAGTACCGGTTTGACGCGTTTGAAGGTGCCGCGTATCGAGGTGGGAATCGATTTGGCATAGGTATTTAGCTGTCGTTGACAAATTTAGGCTTCCTTTGGCGGGCCGCGTATGAGGATAATATTTGTAACGGTACCGTATAGAAACGTGCAAACTTGCATCGTCAAGATGATACAAACAGACTAATCTTAGGCCACCATACGCTTGATTTTATTTAAAAAAATCAGTTCTTGCTTCATTGTCGAAACGAATATCTATTTCCATAAAATACGAACCACCTTCCTCTTTCTTCATTATCATTGTGATTCATATATAACAATATTTAACAAAACCTACTTCGTAGTCTTCGTACAACATTTTCATTTACTATAATCATCTGTAGTCAACAAAACTAATTTAATCTTACGTCACGAACGTAAACAGAAGCTGAAAATAAAACTATTACTTCCAAACGAAGCAGGAAGATGTCAAAATAGCAACACGACGCGCCGTCGCCCGACCGCGAAGCGACAAAAAGTCTAAGATATTTTAATAAGTTCATATATCGTAATTTCTCCTGCGTGACGGCCCTGTCGACGAGCGGCGATCCCTTATTGGCTCATATTTTAATTTGACGGCTTGCGATGTTAGTGACAGGCCAGGGTTGTCAGTCTTAGAAATTTTGCCGCGCATATTTTTCTTCTTTTAAAGTTTGCCCTAAGACTTATGTTAATGAGAGAAGTTGTATTTACTCATTCAAGTTTGCATATTTTATATTTTATTGTGTAAGTGAGTATTATTTAAGAATTATTGACGTTATAATAAACATTTATATACCTAGATTAACGAATATTTATTATTGGAGAATAATTTATATTGTAATTAATTAAATACACTGAAATAAACTAACACATACAAATACAAATAATGTGTGTTCTTTTCTGTTTTATGTTTCGTTTTGTACAATAAAGTCTTTTACTACTACTACTACTACTACTACTACTAAACGAAACTAAACGAATGCAACTGCAAATGCGAATGCAACTAAGAGACAAAAAACATGTCCATCAAATGTTAGGTTCTTTCTTTTCAATGGCTCTATATAATTATTAAAAATAAGTTACAAACATTAATCGACATAAAGAACTTGGGTACTTTATTTAAAGACGATCAATCAAAACGCGGGAAGCGTTTCATGTCATTTGTCAAAATTCCCTCCACCTTAAGGGTAACCACCTGTTTGGCAGCACAGTGGTGGGGTAACAAACTATCGCGGTCAAGTGGGAGTCGGACTTAAGCTTCGAGGGTACCGGTAAACTGTAAACTAGGGTAACTTTGAATTGCGAGGAAAAAAAGATTATCAAGTTTTAAACTATGTGGAATTGGTTTCTGAACACTTTCATCAGGTATTTCTATTAAGATTGCCAACCATATAAATTGATGACCAATGCTTCCTCGCAATTTAAAGTAACCACCCCAGTTTACGGTATATACTGTACCGTCACACATGTGTTAGTGAAAATAATATATTTGTTTAAATACGTACGAGTTATGATCACACACTGTTATTAGAGTCAGACCAAGCTACGTTGGCAACGACTTTGATGGCCCAGCCTGTGCAAGTGTTAAGTAAACTTCATAATTTCATAGAAGTTTGACGTTTAAAATAACACTTGCACTGTCTGGGCTATCAAAATCGCTGCCAACTTATCTTGGTCTGACTCTAGTGTCACTATTTTAGGGAAACATCATATAGAGCTAACATTAATTCGGGCGACTGTTTTTTTTCGTCTTTTTTGTCGTGACGATGCGTACTAACTTAAAAATATAACCGATTTCTTATTTTAAAAATAGAGATATAATTTTTAAGTCTCCGCTGGACGGTGTATACATATAATTAGTTATTAGGTCCTATCATTCACCTGGACCTACACAACCCTAAAAAACACCTTGATAAAAATATATTAACAGGTAATGAATTTATAACGATTATTCATAACGATTATTTTCCGTCGTAGTGTCATCAGCGTAGTTACAATTTACAAATTACCTTATTACTCAAGGAATATTCAGGGCTCGTAGGAAATTTGCATTTTTAATGGAGTGCGTAAACATTCATCAACTTTAATTAGGCGATAGTTGTTGCTATAAACTTAGTGGCAAATTGATGTCGTTTTAATTATGATAATCTCTATTAAATTATATTAATAGAGTCAGACCAAACTAAGTTGGCAGCGATTGTGATAGCCTAGCCTGTGTAATTTGTTAGAAGTTTGGCGTTTAAAAAATAACTCTTTGAATGTCTGGGCTGTCAAAATCGCTGCCAACTTATCTTGGTCTGAGTCTATGAGTTGATTTTATACTATAACAATGAAAAATTACAACTAATAATCAAAGCTAAAAATTAATACAAAAAATTTCAACTGTAATATTAATATTATAAATGTAGAAGTTACTCTGTCTGTTACCTCTTCATGCCTATGCTTAACTGCTGAACCGATTTAGATGAAATTTGGTATGGAGATAGTCAATCATATGACGCCGATGGTCCTGAGTTTAAATCCCGGGTAGAACCGAGATTTGTGTGATGAGAACGGATATTTGTTCATGAGTCATGGATGTTTTCTATGTATTTAATTATTTATATTATGTCCAATATTTATTTATTTATAAAGACAAACGTTTATTATCTGTAGCGACTTTATGAATAACGTCAATAGTGTATATAGTCTTGCCAACTATTTTAGCCACTAACTATATAATGAAGTGAAATTAAAAAAATAGTATGCGCGGGATATTAAATCTTTGTACAGTTTTATATTTGCCGGCTTTTTTACTGAAACACAATTCAAAAATAATCTTGACCCGAAAAAAAAAATCTATGGGGCAGGTCGATCAAGTCGCCCAACCCACCGGCTAAAAATTTTTGGCGCCCAATTTTGTTTTTCTTCTGCTTTTCTCTAATCAGAACACGATACCGAATATGCCCTTAAACGGATCCCTACTATTTTTGTTACATCCTGGATAATCACTACACTGAATACATAATATAGTTAAAGATTGGTACACGAAACAACTATCTTGCTTTTTTTAGGCTATTTACTCATTGTACGAGTACACTAATTTTTAAGATAACCGCACCTAACGGTAACAATAGCTCAAACTACCGAATACTTGAGGAAGCTCATGTCACCGCTTGATTGATGTGCGATAAAAACTCGACACGTTATTATGTCACAGTCGGGCTCTGATTAATGTGTGTCTGGCGTCTGCCTTAATGCTCCATGGCTCATGTGTATAGCCGTTAGTCTATGGGGGGATAGTTTAAGATGCAGTTTTGAAAACTTATAAAAAAAAAGTTGTAGCGCTATTTTGGATCACAATACGGCTGCCATAAATTCAATTAGCAATCTTGAGGCCTTTCGAGGGCCTGTATCGATTCGAATTCAGAGATTTTGACTTTGGCTCGAAAAAATCACGAACATAGGTCTAAAATGCACTTAAATTTTTTTAAGAAATTATGCACAAAAGCTTCATTACTTATTTAGGTTTTATAGTAAAAAAAGTATTATTTTAGATGACTCGTAGAAAAAATATTATACACAATAGTGATATGATCAAGCCTTTTCATCTCGTACCTTACTTAGTCAACTCAGCAAACTTCGTTGCCTAAACACGGTACTCGTCTGAAAAGCTCTCGATTACCTATTTATTTAATCTTTATTGCACAATACATCAAGGTTCAACTGGCGGACTTAATGCCTGACGGCATTCTTTACCAGTCAACTAATGGGTTAAATCAGAAAGATTAAGTAGGTGCAGTGTCTTTTAAAGACTACGACCACCACGACGAAGACCACGTGTATTATATCACGATTGTATACGATACTATACCGCAATGTGCAGCCATATACTTAATTATAATATTCAACCTATTAAAGTAGCTATTAGCTATTAAAATTCAAATTAAAACAAACATTTTCTGGTGACATGAAGTACAACAAAGATAACCCTTAAAGAAAAAGTTCACAACCAGCAAAAACAAAGCTCACAATGTAAGCCTAAAATTCCTTTCAGAAGAGACGCCCGCTTCTTCGTACAAACGTAGGCCCCATTTTTCTCTCTAGATATTGATACTATGGAAAATATTTTTAAACAATTTGATGTATAACAACAATATCAACAATAATCAATCGTTTTGTTTGACTTTTTTCGATGGAGCGAAAAAGCTACTATCTCTTAAAATAATTAAAATATCGTAACAAATCGAACGAAGGGGCTTAGCTGTGGTAAATATAGGTATATCAAATTGTATCAAAATATTTCAATGTTAATTATACAGAGAGGAAAATTGGAACTATGTTTGTATGAATAAGTGTTCGTCTACTTTCCTCTTAAGAGGCCTTATTCCTACAGACGAGCGTATTTTGTAAAATGCTTCCTTTTTCATTCAAGATTACGACGTAACTATTAGTATTTATTCAAAAACTGATAACGTACTTAAATAATCGTTTCCTAAACTAGGGGCTCCAACAGTTCAAATTTTCATTTTCTCTTTTAAACCTCTTTTTTAATGAGGTTTATTGGGAGTCTTTTCCAAATTTTGCAGTGAGATGTGGCGTTTCGGTACTCAATTTTGCTATAAACAAGAATCATTTGGTACATGAATGACTACAATTTGATTCAACATATCTCGTACGAGGGGCTGGAATGATTAACAATCGAAGATTCATTTGAAAAAACTGATAAAATACCTTCCGAGTTTTCTTCATTTTTTTGGCGAAAACAGGGTTTTATTATATTTTATTTCCGCAAATTGTACGCATATTTTGCTTTAAAAATAATATTATAGCAAACTGTAACTTTATGTTAACCTATAAAAAAAAAATCGTAACTATGGGACCTACATTGCCGTAAATTTATATTTTTTTAAAACACGTATAAATCACGCAGCAGCGACGCCCGGCTCTCAGTCCGCGCGGAGCGCGCTTAGAGGACGGACCTGTGCTCGATTGTCAGGCATTCGTTGCGATCGTAATCAGCTACGGACTTCCGAGAAGTGCTATATACTGCGATTAGAAAATCTTAATAAAAGTTCATTTTTTACAGTATGCCTAACAGACTCGCTTATTGATGGATTTTCAGTGTTACTTTTTTTTAAATACTAAGTCGGTGGCAAACAAGCATACGGCCCGCATATGTACGTCTTCAACTCCAGAGGAGTTACATGCGCGTTGGCGACCCTAACCCCCTCCCACCCCTCGTTGAGCTCTGGCAACCTTACTCACGGGCAGGACCACAACACTATGAGTAAGGTCTAGTATTATTTGGCTGCGATTTTCTGAAAAACGCATTTTCACTTGAAATTACGTTAGGGTTTGCATTATTATTTTTGACCCGGATGAAGTCCAAGTTCTCATGATGGAGTCAGGAGTTGGTCACCAGAACTCCTAATCTACTAATTATAATCCCATCGTGTTTGGGCTCAAAAGATTTGCCCTGACGAACACCATCGATCTAGATGAGGTCCAGGGTCTCACGATGGAGTCAGGAGTTGGTCACTAGAACTCCTAATCTACTCATTATAATTCCATCGTGTTTCGGCTCAACAGAGTTGCCCTGACGAGCACCTTCAATCTAGATGAGGTCCAGGGTCTCATGATGGAGTCAGGAGCTGGTCACCAGAACTCCTAATCTACTCATCATAACTCCATCGTGTTTGGGTTCAATAGAGTTGCCCTGACGAGCACCATCAATCTAGATGAGGTCCAGGGTCTCATGATGGAGTCAGGAGCTGGTCACCAGAACTCCTAATCTACTCATCATAACTCCATCGTGTTTGGGCTCAATAGATTTGCCCTGATGAACACCATCGATCTAGATGAGGCCCAGGGTCTCATGATGGAGTCAGGAGTTGGTCACCAGAACTCCTAAACTACTCATCATAACCTCATCGTGTTCGGGCTCAATAGATTTGCCCTGACGAGCATCATCAATCTAGATAAAGTCCAGGGTCTCATGATGGAGTCAGGAGTTGGTCACTAGAACTCCTAATCTACTCATTATAATTCCAACGTGTTTGGGCTCAAAAGATTTGCCCTGATGAGCACCATCGATCTAGATGAGGTCCAGGATCTCATGATGGAGTCAGGAGTTGGTCACCAGAACTCCTACTCTACTCATCATAACTCCATCGTGTTTGGGCTCAATAGAGTTGCCCTGACGAGCACCTTCAATCTAGATGAGGTCCAGGGTCTCATGATGGAGTCAGGAGCTGGTCAACAGAACTCCTAATCTACTCATCATAACTCCATCGTGTTTGGGTTCAATAGAGTTGCCCTGACGAGCACCATCAATCTAGATGAGGTCCAGGGTCTCATGATGGAGTCAGGAGCTGGTCACCAGAACTCCTAATCTACTCATTATAATTCCAACGTGTTTGGGCTCAAAAGATTTGCCCTGATGAGCACCATCGATCTAGATGAGGTCCAGGGTCTCATGATGGAGTCAGGAGTTGGTCACCAGAACTCCTAGTCTACTCATCATAACTCCATCGTGTTTGGGCTCAATAGATTTGCCCTGATGAACACCATCGATCTAGATGAGGTCCAGGGTCTCATGATGGAGTCAGGAGTTGGTCACCAGAACTCCTAAACTACTCATCATAACCTCATCGTGTTTGGGCTCAATAGATTTGCCCTGACGAGCATCATCAATCTAGATAAAGTCCAGGGTCTCATGATGGAGTCAGGAGTTGGTGACCAGAACTCCTAATCTACTCATTATAATTCCATCGTGTTTCGGCTCAACAGAGTTGCCCTGACGAGCACCTTCAATCTAGATGAGGTCCAGGGTCTCATGATGGAGTCAGGAGCTGGTCACCAGAACTCCTAATCTACTCATCATAACTCCATCGTGTTTGGGTTCAATAGAGTTGCCCTGACGAGCACCATCAATCTAGATGAGGTCCAGGGTCTCATGATGGAGTCAGGAGCTGGTCACCAGAACTCCTAATCTACTCATCATAACTCCATCGTGTTTGGGCTCAATAGATTTGCCCTGATGAACACCATCGATCTAGATGAGGCCCAGGGTCTCATGATGGAGTCAGGAGTTGGTCACCAGAACTCCTAAACTACTCATCATAACCTCATCGTGTTCGGGCTCAATAGATTTGCCCTGACGAGCATCATCAATCTAGATAAAGTCCAGGGTCTCATGATGGAGTCAGGAGTTGGTCACTAGAACTCCTAATCTACTCATTATAATTCCAACGTGTTTGGGCTCAAAAGATTTGCCCTGATGAGCACCATCGATCTAGATGAGGTCCAGGATCTCATGATGGAGTCAGGAGTTGGTCACCAGAACTCCTACTCTACTCATCATAACTCCACCGTGTTTGGGCTCAATAGATTTGCCCTGATGAACACCATCGATCTAGATGAGGCCCAGGGTCTCATGATGGAGTCAGGAGTTGGTCACCAGAACTCCTAATCTACTCATCATAACCTCATCGTGTTCGAGCTCAATAGATTTGCCCTGACGAGCATCATCAATCTAGATAAAGTCCAGGGTCTCATGATGGAGTCAGGAGTTGGTCACTAGAACTCCTAATCTACTCATTATAATTCCAACGTGTTTGGGCTCAAAAGATTTGCCCTGATGAGCACCATCGATCTAGATGAGGTCCAGGGTCTCATGATGGAGTCAGGAGTTGGTCACCAGAACTCCTAGTCTACTCATCATAACTCCATCGTGTTTGGGCTCAATAGATTTGCCCTGATGAACACCATCGATCTAGATGAGGTCCAGGGTCTCATGATGGAGTCAGGAGTTGGTCACCAGAACTCCTAAACTACTCATCATAACCTCATCGTGTTTGGGCTCAATAGATTTGCCCTGACGAGCATCATCAATCTAGATAAAGTCCAGGGTCTCATGATGGAGTCAGGAGTTGGTCACTAGAACTCCTAATCTACTCATTATAATTCCAACGTGTTTGGGCTCAAAAGATTTGCCCTGACGAGCACCATCGATCTAGATGAGGTCCAGGGTCTCATGATGGAGTCAGGAGTTGGTCACCAGAACTCCTAATCTACTCATCATAACTCCATCATGTTTGGGCTCAATAGAGTTGCCCTGAAGAGCACCATCAATCTAGATCAGGTCCAGGGTCTCATGATGGACTCAGGAGTTGATCACCAGAACTCCTAGTTTTTTCATCATAAGTCCATCGTGTTTGGGCTCAAAAGATTTGCCCTGACGAGTACCATCGATCTAGATTAAGTCGATTGATGGTGCTCGTGAGGGCAAATCTATTGAGCCCAAACACGATGGAGTTATGATGAGTAGATTAGGAATTATGGTGACCAACTCCTGACTCCATCGTGAGACCCTGGACTTCATCTAGATCGATGGTACTCGTCAGGGCAAATCTTTTGAGCCCAAACACGATGGAATTATAATGAGTAGATTAGGAGTTCTAGTGACCAACTCCTGACTCCATCATGAGACCCTGAACATCATCTAGATTGATGGTGCTCGTGAGGGCAAATCTATTGAGCCCAAACACGATGGAGTTATGATGAGTAGATTAGGAATTATGGTGACCAACTCCTGACTCCATCATGAGACCCTGGACTTCATCTAGATCGATGATACTCGTCAGGGCAAATCTTTTGAGCCCAAACACGATGGAATTATAATGAGTAGATTAGGAGTTCTGGTGACCAACTCCTGACTCCATCATGAGACCCTGGACTTCATCTAGATCGATGGTACTCGTCAGGGCAAATCTTTTGAGCCCAAACACGATGGAATTATAATGAGTAGATTAGGAGTTCTAGTGACCAACTCCTGACTCCATCATGAGACCCTGAACATCATCTAGATTGATGGTGCTCGTGAGGGCAAATCTATTGAGCCCAAACACGATGGAGTTATGATGAGTAGATTAGGAATTATGGTGACCAACTCCTGACTCCATCATGAGACCCTGGACTTCATCTAGATCGATGGTACTCGTCAGGGCAAATCTTTTGAGCCCAAACACGATGGAATTATAATGAGTAGATTAGGAGTTCTGGTGACCAACTCCTGACTCCGTCATGAGACCCTGGACTTCATTTAGATCGATGGTACTCGTCAGGGCAAATCTATTGAGCTCAAATACGATGGAATTATAATGAGTAGATTAGGAGTTCTAGTGACCTACTCCTGACTCCATCATGAGACCCTGGACTTCATCTAGATTGATGGTGCTCATCAGGGTAAATCTATTGAGCCCAAACTCGATGGAGTTATGATGAGTAAATTGGGAGTTCTGGGGAGTTCTGTTGACCAACTCCTGACTCTGTCATGAGACCCTGGACCTCATCTAGATCGATGGTGTTCGTCAGGGCAAATCTTTTGAGCCCAAGCACGATGGAATTATAATGAGTAGATTAGGAGTTCTGGTGACCAACTCCTGACTCCATCATAAGAACCTGGATGGACTTCATTCGGGTCAAAAATAATAATACAAACCCTAACGTGATTTCAAATAACACTGAAACTCTATAGCACTAATGTGCGCAAACGATTGGCATCTTGACTAGGCAGCATGGGTGCGTAGCCACCATGCCAATCGATACGACAACGAAACACTATCTGTCTCTCTCTCGTACTAATATGCACAAACGATTGGCATCTTGGCTGGGCAGCATGGGTGCGTAGCCAACATGCCAAACGTTTACGATACGACAAGGAAACACTATCTGTCTCTCTATCGCACTAATATGCGCAATCGATTGGCTTCTTGGCTAGGTATCATGGGTGCGTAGCCAACATTCCAATCGTTTACGATACGACAACGAAACACTACTCTCTCTCTATCGCACTAATATACGCAAACAATTGGTATTTTGGCTAGGCACTAAGCAAGTGTGTGGCCAACATGCCAATCGTTTACGATACGACAACGAAACACTATCTGTCTCTCTATCGCACTAATATACTTTATTTATACCTGCAGTCATTTACTAACTTCTTCATTTTCCATTGGTGTGAAAGAGACAGAATAAAGAGCAAGGGTTATAGTACACTCTGTAGTCTGTACACTTAGTAGTAGTGTACAGTCAAGGTATTAAATATCGACACGGACGAAGTGCCAAAAATATGTATACACGACCTTACTCCCTATACTTTAAGGTAGTGTATACATATTTTTGACACTTTGTACGTGTGTATATTTAATACCTTGAGTGTACATAAAAAAAAACTACTGTGCATATACAATAAAATAAAGAGTGCCCATATGATATCATATGACACTAAAATTAATGTTGCTTGAAATTATATTGAAAACTATCAAGATTATTCTAGTCTGCATTGAAACGCGCGTCGCGTTGCCGGCGCTCGCGTACCGAGCGCCAACGCCATCTATCGAGCGTTATTTCGTGAAATCGGAGAACGCTCCAAGGATTAAGGGCTCTTAATAAAACCCGTTGAAATATGAAACTTTGAAACGGTCGTTGCTTTTGCGTCACCAATTCAAAACTCGAATGGATCGAATGATGCGCACGACATCAGGCAAATGTCAATAATGATAACTTATGGTAATCGTAAGGGTATCAGCTCATATTTAATATGCAGCTTCCAGTGGCTGCCATCGGTCTTTATAAATCTTAACTTGTTTTGATAATAATGGCTTGCAGTGTCTCGCTCGTATTTATACAGAGTAGTTTTGTTATATTGGATGATACTTTGAAGATTTTACCTATTAATAACAAAAATGCGAGAAAAACGGGTATTTCTGTGGATTATCTTATTTTTTTCGCGATTTCGTGGTTGGCCCCATAGTAAACTTGTTCAGAGGTTCTACCGCGATTATCGAAATATCCTTATCAGCCTCTCTATTCGATCTTAGTCGTAGGCCCTTTGAATAATCTACATATTCACCCGTATGGTCACTTACCTCGAATAGAGAGGCCGATAACGATATTTATATAATCGCGGTAGAATCTCTGAACAAGTTTTACTATGGGGCCAACCACGAAATCACAAAAAAAAACAAATCCACAGAAATATCTGTTTTTTCTCGCGATTTCGTTATAAATAGGTTAAATCTTTTTAGCATGACATGAGCACGACTAACATATTCACCTCTTAAAGTAGTATCATACATATCAATACAGCCCAGCAGTGGCAGCATGGTTCCACTTATATCACCTGTCACTATGCCCGTCACTTTTGCACTTACATACTTGTTAGAACGTGACAGGCATGGTGACAAATGATAAAAAGCCGACCATCTTAGCCCTACTGTATTGTCTTCCGCGCGAGAATGTCAAATCAATCGAATCACGTTGGATTTTAAAAATTCGAATGCGACGACAGGTTGTATGAAGTGACGATGTTTCATTTTTAAATCGTTTCAACGCTCTTGTAATTTTGCTAATTAAACACTAATTTAGGAACTTGTTTTTGAGCGTAAATAATATTTTAGATGCATACTTTAAAAAATGACTACCTGTTTATAGTTTTATTTATACATTTCTTCTTCTTGTTATGCCATGTGCCTCATTTGACAGCGGCAATCATCTCTCGGGACTTATACATTTACGAGTCTTTATCTTACATCTTTATTTAACATATTGTAAAATATACAAAAACAATCTTAAAAGCATAGTTTTCTAAAAATCTAATTAGTAGAACAAAACTTTTTTTTTGACGCAAACTAATATTGGCCTTTGTACCTACGGAGGGTTCGCTTACTTGGATCCTGCCTCATATTTAAAAATACATTTCTTCTACTTGCGGTACTTACAAAATGCGGTAATTGGCATAAAGGAAGCACCAATAGGGTCTGTAACCCTTAATACCATGCTGGTTTACTGTAATAATGACTCAACGAACAAAGTATTTTTCACTTATACATTTTCTAAGCTTATCGCGAGATCTACAGCTCACAGAACTACTAGTACTATTAGATTGATTAGAAACAAAATCATAAAACGTGAATACATTTTCTTTTACTCATTTCCTTTACCTCAGTTCCATAGACTTAACACATAAACTGAGAGTGACCATCTCTGTCCTCTGGGAAGGACATTTTATAGCACAATCGAGGAATTAGCCGCTGCCTGTGTACGGGACAATTTGCCGTAAAACGTCGGCTACGAGAGTGTATTCGTGTCACAGTATAGGTAACTATGGCAGTATTTTACTGGATATATAAACGCGATGATGCATGGGCGTCTTGGAGCGGGATGGGTATGGAATGGATATTTTTTATTTATTTTATTTATTTATTTATTTTACCAAACTTTTTATACAAATTGACATAACAGATTTAACTTAACATAAATTAGATTTTACAATTAAGCTAATATTCATCGGCCCCAAACTAGGCTCAGCCTATATGTGTAGATGGTCGTTAAAATACCCGAATTTCGTAACTTTTAGATGGAGTTTTAGAACAAAAAGTAAAATATTATTACCTGGTCCACAAGTCGCACCTACTCAGTGTACTTACCGATAATGAGAGTTTGTCATGATAAAGTATAAAGGCGCCTTTAGAAACAGTAATATGTGATGTTCCTAGAGTAAAACCTTACTTTATGGTGCTTGGCGCTTATGCTAATATTAACCCTTTACCGCATACGAAGCCATACATGGCGGTTATGATATTCAACTCTATTGACAGTGATTAAAGTTCAAATTTAAATAAATGTTTTATTACATGCAGTTAGAGGTTAACGACGCTTCAATACTACGGTGCTACGCGATACATACCAACCGTCATAAAGTACCTGTACCTGTGGAACGTTAAATATTTTCATAGAAATTTAACGTTTAAGGTGTCATTTTTACACATCGTCTCTGTAAATTTTGTGCAGTGTTAACTTTGTCGGACTCTTTACTAATTCGAAATACACAACACATCAATTGACATCTAATGACAAGTTATGCGAAAATATACATCCAGTGTTCTTATGAATCTCGGGTTTAGTAGCGATTTCCTCCAAGTAAAGATCCCTCGCCTCGTAACTCCCGAGAGTTTTAGTATTTGAGACAGTTCAAAGACTACCAGCGGCGTTAAAACATTGGAAACGATCCTCAGACGGTTCCAGTCCGATTTAGTTAGTGTAGGTACTTATCATTCTTTACTATGGAAATTCTATTTAACACCGACACATCTATTCCATCTAATGACAAGAATTGTATACATCCAGCAACTTCAGTTCAGTAGCGATTTTCTGCAAGTAAAGGTACTGTTTACGTCTCTAGTGCGGCAAAACCTTTATCCCTCGCCTCGTAACTCCCGCGAGTTATAGTATTTGGGACAGTTCAAAGACTGCCGGCGGCGTTAAAACATGAGAAACGGCCCTCAGACGGTTCCATTCACATGATTGCTTTCCTCGTTTTACTGGATTTAACAAGTTGAGATTCAAATTAGAAAAGTATAGAAGGTAGGTAAGTACACAACAGTTCCGTTTCTTACTGACAAACACATCCTAAATCGTTGAAGCAGTAAGCTTGAAATTTAGGACATTTATTCTTCAAATGATATAACATCTCCACCTAAGAAACGCTTTTTATAAATTGAATCCTTAAGATGAGGGCAACTTGTAGGGTAACGATAACTTAGAAGCTTGACTCGTAGAGAATAACCGGAGGTTTATAAATAGGTCATTAAATCTTATAGGGAAAATAGTAATAGAGTTGAATATCGTTGACAGTGAAACACCTGACTTAGACACCTAAAATGTAAGTAACTTATACCAGTAAAAAAATCAACTAGATACTTTATCACCAACCGTCTGAGTTAAGCGGTAGACATAAGTATAACTACAGATCAATTACCACGCATACATCAGCTAATTACATCGGTTATATTATACTACTCCTACTTTTTCTATGTGTCAAGTAGCACAGTGGTGTAATCGGCATAACAATTCGAAAAAAAAAATTGCAACATTGTATAAAAACTTTTGAACCTCCGATTCCGCCTGTTTTTTAAATCGCAATCGCCGAACCGTTGGAATGCACGTCGTAACGATCTCGCCTCCAACTTTAAGACATTGCCACAAATTCGCAAATGGTTCGCGAGCGCATGTTTTTATGCGAACCAGAGTTGCGTGACCTAAAGACACGTGAGAAACATGTGTTAGCGAAGACTACACTGATATTGGGTTGACTAAGCCATTTATTCGCCGCTGCACGGTGAGATGTAGAACGACTCCATCGTTACAGTCAAACCTGCACTTTACTTATCTAAAAACGGGACATTATTACAAACTGCGTGTACGTTATCGCAATAAATTTGTAATTTTAATCGTTATTATCAAAATAAGGGAACAGGTTAACAATAAAATTGTGTGTTTATCGTCGCGTTTGAGTTGGTTTCTCGTAAAAATACGCAACTTACGGCAATAATGCGGCAAAAGAAAAAAAAAAAACATATGATACTGTGTGCAACGTTCAACTTCCATTTCACTTACTACGTTTTACTTTCCGTGGTAAAAAGATGATTTGTACTAGGAAAAAAATCACTATGGGAATACGAAGCGCACATGATCTTACTCTCTTTTTTTCAAACGTTAATTCAAGATGAAGCTTACTTTTGGCGTGATACATTGTTGTATTTCTAAATGCGTGTGTAAATTGTAAACAAAGCGACATTAGACAAGGTAAGTACATTTTTTGTTGTCCATAGCAAAAACGGGTGACAAATTTATCTCTGTTCTCTTCGATTTTCTGCGACTAAAATTTGGGTAGTGTGTCGGTATATCCTCAATTATGAATAGTGATGGTAATTAAACAAGTCGAATTTGCTTTAGAATAGCATCCGTCAAATACCATCCCGTTCCGCCCCGTCGCGTCAGAAACCGAACTGGACTATCGTGGATTTTTTGTCAAGTTACTTGTCTATCACTTTTGTTTGTTTTTCTTAGGCAGTATCCGTAAAAAGTTGGTTTTGAGTAAGTAAATAAAACACCGTGACAAGAGTTCTTTATAGATTAAAACCATGGATCATCGAAATCATCGGCACAATTAGGTTGAAATACCTGGATGTAGAAATTCAAAACTTTTTATTTATTACACCTACAACAGTGTTTAAGTATACACGGGATAAAATTTGGTGTTGTACTTTTGCGATTGAACGAATTAACATGACCAAAAATTCTCGACAAAAGAAAACAATTTTAAACAAAGGAACTAACAAAACTCGTAATTCATAATTCATTTCTTGCCGCAGCAATACCATGTGAGCTTCATTTATCACCGAACAATGTTCAAGACAGAAGCACCTTACGTTTTCCCTGACCGAACAGGTGCGGTTCCACAAAGGCTCGCGACGAAAGCCATAAAACTATTAATTATGACAGAAAGCCGTGTCATACAAAGAGTATTATGCGAAAATTATGAAAAAAACTCAAGAGCGGCGCCACATATCTTTTTGTCTACGCGAACCTCCTGCGGCACAGTGCGGGTGGACAAAAGGCGGCGCACACTGGGACAAAGGAACACCCCGCGCGGACAAAAAATTACATCATTTATTTTATTGGTTCGGGTGAGAATGTGGCACATTAATATTGCGTAGGGCTTAATGTTCGATCGCCCTAGGCCAGTCGTCAGTCATTTGCCGGCTTAGAAACGTTACCTGTGCAATATGTTTTCGTGATGTATGAGGCCAGATTGTCGTTACTGCGTTCTTGATTACATCCAGAAAGTAATTATGCTGCGGCTGTAAATTATAACTATCTATGTAATGTTACTATACTTTGTAGCTATCCTTCTAAGCATATGTAATCATAATGTATATGTTTAGTTACATAGGTAGTTTTAATAGCCTGCATGTTCAGACAAGCTACCTTGTATTAAGAACTTATAAAGATAGTTTTGATAGGGTATTTAAACCTACAGCTTTCAACACCAGAAGCAGTAATCGTGTCGATATTATTTTCTAACTCGGAGCAAGTAAACGTATCATCGATCATAGCGGTCCTCTACTTTGGTCATTTATCACGTCGCAGTTGCTACTTTCTAGCTGGTGTAATAGGAAATTAATAACGTATTTGTGGTCATCTGAGTAGGTACAGACATTGCACAGTCTTTAGTAATATAAGTTAACTCTTTATTATTCTTCTATAATTTGTAAAAGATTTAGTGCTTCAGATACCGTACAAAATTTACATTAAACATTTAAAATCGCTTCAAATTGCAACGTATCTTAATTGCAAATGAATCCTGGATGGCAAACTCTTGATTCACGCTCGGTAGCCAGGTAGTACATTAGAACATTCATAGCAACAAATCACTTGTCACAGTCTGGTATCGCCAAACAACCAACAAATAAATAAGAATTAAATTAAAATAATTCTACGGATTATACTCGGGTATTTTTAGAGACTCGCGCGACATGTTTCGAAGAGGATGTTAGTATGTCTCACGACAGTTTAAATTCGAAGAATTAAATTCGCATAATCATAATCAACTCAAACACAACATCCTCCTGTCAAAATATTGTGCCATGAAATTGAAGCTTAGAACCACTGTGCGTGGAATTTAAACATGTTTTAAATTAGTGCTCTAATTTCAAACATTTTTTAAAAGTTCGTTGACCGTTCTAGACATTTTGGCACATTTGTTGGTCGAGATAGGCACGTAAAGTTTACGCTTTACAGAACGACGTGACAATATCGGTGTCGATACGCTCGACTTACTTTACCATCGATTTTTATTTATTTTTATAGAATTCGTTTATTTTTGTAACCCAGGGTGCTGGAACGAAAAGTGTGAGATTTTTTGGTTGGAATATTAAATTGAATAAGTAGGTACCTACTTTCGTTCCAAGAAAACTTTTCATTGAGATGTTCGATTTGCTTTCACTGTTGTAAACTCATGCTGTTTTTCACTCTTCTTTCGCATTGTCTATTTTAACTGTTTTATGTCAAAGTAGGGCAAAAAATGTTTTAACTAAGTATTTAACTTGAGGCTCTGTCGATTTAATTCTTGTTTTTAGAGAGTAAATGCGACTGTTACTGTTTTCTTTAAACATTATAGCGTGTAAACCTGGATCTGCATCCACAAGTTGTGTTGTATCTGTTTAGGTATTAGCAGGTATAAACTACTATCACAAAGTAAAAGAAATCAAAAACAGATTCTTTAAGGGTCACATGAAGCCGCTCCCATACAATCGAAGTTAACTCTCAGGACATTCGAACATGCACCTGACATCAAACCGATGTTAGAATAATATTGAAATCATATCAGTTAGCAGTCATTTACGGTCACTAATAATTTATACCGGGTTAAGACCGGACTATTTTTCGAAGAGTTGGAAGGGCATCACAAAATAAAAATTCACTAAGTTTTACCTTCGAATTTTTAATGCAAATGATGAGGAAGAAAACAAGCTCTTATTATTAATTCACTTAATGCACCTTAATAAACTAGTTTAGGCGTAATTTACACTCAAAGTTGAATTAATTAATCCGAAAAACCTTCTTGGACTACTAAAGCAAAGAGAATAAGTTCCAAAAATCTGATCCTTTCCATTAAATTTCAACTTTATCACACTTTTAAACGACATGACAGAGCTGATGGTTAATACAATATGGCAAGAGGGGCGGAATGAAATAGAGTCACACATTGTATTGTTTACTTATACTTATTTCACTGGCTCAGTGACCTTGGCCTCTGACACAAGAGAGCGCAACATTGTTTAGCTAGTGATGTAAAATAACTGCTACTTTGCTACATTTGCGATCAATACGATCTTACCGTCCATCCGATCTTAACCATACCTTACATGTGCGGACAAGTCAGAGCAAAATGAATTCAGAATATGATACCAATATTATTCAAATCTGTTTGATGTCAGTTACACGTTCGAATTGGCCTGTCTTTTATTTGTTATTTATTTCAGAATCTCTTTTTAAAATGAAAGCGTAACTGCAATTGTCGACACGCTCTCGATACAGGTTACGTTCGTGTAATCCACGATGACGCGCAGATTTGTCAAATCTAACCTTTAATAACATGAGAATATGAGTCAAGGCACACGTCTTCGTGAATGACACGATCTATAACTCTTAAAAATTTGTTCAACCAAGCTATCATAATTCGTTGGAAACCGTTCGGAAACTAAAAAAGACGAGTACTTACACAGTTGCGAATATGCGGAATAGCAGAAGGAAGTAACCTGAGGTCGCTGTGACGTCACGACGCGGAATCGACCTCGGCACCCGAGCGTGGCGAGGGGGAGGGGCGTTGTACTTTCTCAGAGAAGCGCTTGCTGAGTAGGGGGCCTAGCCAAGATGACAATCGTAATTGACCAACGACAAACGAAAAGATAAACTATGTCGGGATGGCAGAGATGCTTCGAAAAGTCACATGACTATTCTATTACCATACATTATTTAAGTTTCGACGAGATCCTACTGGTTTTCCATCTTAGATGAAAAGTAGGCTCGACAAAAAAAAAAGTAGGTAGTCTCGACCTACCTAAGTCTGCATGGCTTTTGCTAATCAAAACTGTCCACACTTGTTTCTATGAAAATATGACGTTTTTAATAACTCTTCCATACTTAATTTTGTCAAAATCGGTATTGAGTTAGCTTAGTTCTAGTTAGACGGACTTCTTGATCTAGACGGATTCTACTCCAGTTTACTCAGTCTGTAGTCTGGTACCTATACCTACTTAGGGCCACTTGCACGTTTTCGGGTTAGTCAACTTTGACAGAACAAAGTGTGGCGGCGCTTCTATAAGTAACGACACTGTCACACTTTGTCGTTGTAAAGTCTGATTTTAATTAAAAGTCGCAAAATCAAATTTTTGTTTTCAGATTTGACTACAGTTAAAGTGTTTATACTTTAGCTTTATTGATGCTACACAAGGAGTTAATTAATAAATAAACCTTTACTAACACCTAGAGAAGAATCTACTAACTGTAATTTTAATTTCACAAAATGTCCGTTATTTCATTTACAAATCAAACCATCCCAAACCCTATTTCTCTCGTAATTCCTGATAACGTTACATAACCCAGCAGCCAATCACTGGCCGCCGTTCATAAATAGAACGTTCGGTTATCAACTGATAAGGGCCATAAACCATAGTGCATATTCAAAATGGCTACCTTTAATGTTCGTTCGTTTTAGTGTTGTGCCACTTATTAACCACTAAGATAACTGTGTCCTTGGATTTGCTGTTTTACTACTTACAGATAATGTTTAGTGCAAATGAAAATAACGGTGTAAAACTCGATATCTTTGTAGTGTTAATAGATATTTTTACAATAAATATATATAGAGAAAAACAGAGACATAGACAATTTCGTTTTTTCCTAATTATGACCTATGTTTATAATCAAATTTGGCTAGAATGTTTTTAAATACGTAATCAAGAGGAAACAATATTTTTTTGTAATTTTAATCAGGCGTCAATTTCCGTAATTCCATAGTATTTATAACTACTAGGTAAAAAATTGTTATATTGTTCACATTTTTATTAATCATAAAAAAAAAGTTTTTAAAAATAATTTCCTTTTATAATACGGTGGTGACAAACAAGAATATGATCCGCCTGATCGTAAGCAGTCTCCGTAGCCTATGGCTCCGAAGGGTATATTTAAAGAAGCAAATTTAAAACAGTATATTGGTAGTCGGACCAAGCTAACTCTGCATGATATTTGCAATGACAGAGTGTGGCCATGTCATCTTTATGTCAAATTTATATGAAAATATGAATTTTATAATAACACTTCTGTCTTGTTCTGTTCAAGTCGGTGCTAAATCACCTTTGATAGATACATAGATAATATTTCAGTGTCAAAATTTTGTAAGAATCTTATTATAAATATTAAGGTATCTATAATTTTGCCCATTTCGAGCGTACTCCTTTATACCTATATTACTAAATTCAATATCTATCTAAGAAATAATTATAAATAACTTGTCTAAATAAAATAAAAAGTCATTTAGATCGTAATAACATTTAGCGCCACTTGCACCATCCCACTAACCCGGGGTTAACCGGTTAATCAGCTAACCCAGTGTCAAATTGTACTGGTAACCATGGTAACGCCAGGTTTAACCGGTTACCCCGGGTTAGTGGAATGGTGCGAGTGGCGCTTAGCAAACAATCTTTTAACCTACGTTTAAATTGAACGACTCAATACTTTCAGGCAAGTGATTGTATATTTTTATTGCATTAACATAAGTGCCCTTATTTAGAATATAACTTGAAGGTGGACTGTGCATATGACATATTTATATAGATCGTATATTTTCCTTACATTTTTTTAATGAAGATGTCGTTTGTGCTCATTGACTCTCTACCACTTTTTATAAAGTTAGTTAAAACACCGGTAACATCGTGTGGAGTACCTAATTAACTTAAAATAAACTAAGACGACACAAATTGGAATCACTGACACAGACACGGTAAATTTAGCACTGGCAACATTGGAGTCGTTTTAACTTTTTAAAATTAAATAAATCTAACAGAGCGCACAGGCTGGAAATGATTGACGGAATGTGCTTCGGGTCATTAAGAAGTTAATTCTATTTTTTTTTCTTTGTGGTTTAGGTTTGCATATATATATAATAATTATTGTCTTAGGTTATCGCGTTAGTTATACATGTATTATAAATATAACGAATTTAACATACTTTCATGATATTTAAGCGATATAATTCATTTACTTACATTCGTTCATGAATTCATTGATTCATTATTTTTAAATTATGGCTTCAGTCCAGTGGGACTATTTCGCCAGTATCAAGGTATTAGGAGCTTTAAACACAACTAAAAGTTACGGTTAGTACAAGACACTGTACGGTGATTTTATTAGCTCTTATAAAGCGATAGCTGGACTGTACAAGTAGCACGTGGACTACCGGCCGTTGACTCCAAAATGGTGGTAAAACGCGTTTCAAGATTAATTCTACAGCCATTATACACTACCGCATTAGTTAACTGTATAATAACCTATCGATATTACACTTTAAACAATATTAATGAATAAAAAATGAAGGAGTTAATCTGGAGGCTGACTATCAAGATGGCGCTCGAACCGGAAAACCCTTTACTTACATATATATGTTTGTGTTTTCAACTAGCGGGTAGATATAGTATTTTCAAACAAAAATGTACGCTGACAGATATGATCTCACTACAATTTTGCGAGATTTTGCGTTTTAAGTTTATTATAATCTATGGAGATGCCCCCTGCCACCGTACTCTTCGTTTTTCAAAAATACTATAGTCACTAGAAAAATATCTATGTTGGAAGATAGGCCAAAGTGCCTAGTAAATTCTAAAATAAATTTAGACCAGGCCGTTTCAGGTAGCATAACATGAAACACCATACGATACACAGCCTTGAACTGTTTCATAACAAAAATCGTTTAAAATGATTTTGCGCTTTTACCGACCATGAACATCTAAAAGTGGGTTAATCATTGCGCTTTGGAACACGCCATCGCCATGGTACGCGATTTTATCTATCGGTAATTTCATGTTTAAGAATTATTTTTTATGATTTATTGTTCTCTATAACGATTGAAATCAATTTATTATTTAAAAAAAAACCTATTTGATAAAATTTTGTTTGTAGCCACGAAAAAAGTTTGTGCCGGATAAATCTTGCGAATGTCATTAGTTAATGGTTCTAAATCTGTAACCAACGTTGATTTTAAAGTTGATATGTTGTCAATCGTCTTTAGTGTATATTTTTTCTGCCAATATTACAAAACAAATATTGGTTAGTTATCCCCTCAGTAATAATTCAAATAAAACTGAAGAACACATCGTCAATCTCGCCATCTGCAATTTAAAAAACCGTTTTTGTGTGAATTATTTCTCAAATTAGATAAGAAAACATACCAATTATATTACCAAATAAATAAATATACCAAATAAATAATAAAAGATTATATGAACGTGATTGCACTAATTGTTTTGATCAAGTTTTACTATAGCAGTAACTCTGAAATTAGAAAAACAAATCCTGGTCTCCATATAATTGTTGAATTGAAACTTGAATATGAAACACCTGATCTTGTAGTTTGCAATTTTAGGGTTGCTCTCATAACCCATAATATAGTAATGTGTATAGTCGCGTATCCTGTATCACCTAAAAAATTACATTCTTTATATAAAATTTTCTCAAAGGGGGAACCATATTCTGTCCTAGTAAAACTGTGTTCAAACGCATTAAAAACGCTCAGTTACCGACCAAGCCACCCGTCCCTACAAGTTTACAAACAACCTAAGCCGTGTTGTACAATTTCGCCAAGGAACAATTTCGTTAAAATCGCTTTAAGCGCCACGCCAATTGAGCACAGATGGCGCGTGGTACGCGGAGTGTGGTCGTCTTCGCGACGACATACGATTCGTTTTTTGAAATTTATGTGTTCCTTTTATAATTTATGAGCTCTTTTGTTTTCTTGATTGACGGAAGGTGTTTACGGTAATTAAGAGATGTTTTAGAAATTGTCTCCATCTGTTTAGAATTTTGTGTGATAGGTATCTACAACCAAAACAAAGCTTCTTTTCAAACCATAATCATTATGTTAGTAATATTTTAGCATTAAAACTATGTCAGTAATTATATACATCTTAATATGTATATATTATTTAATATATATTTTTAGCGTTGTTACCAAATATTAAATTTTGCAGATATGTGTTTGGGTCATACAACATACATTTGTAAATAGAGACATATGATATTCCTCAAAATTGAGCAGAGGTAACACGCTAGGGTGCCCAAAATTCGCGTCCCATATGGTGCGTGATACAATAAAGTTTATGGCGGAACGAAAAAAAAACTGAAACAACTGTTTGTGGTGCATTTACTCACCAGATCATAAAGGCGTATTAGTAGTTATATTCAATTGTAGTTACGTCTTTTTATTTTAGAATGGCGGTGTAGGTGTGTAGATAGATGTACCACAGCGGGATACAGACCGCCCGTAGGGACGGCATGGCCTGTTCGGGGCTGTGCTTTGTTTTCCTTCGGTCAACGCTTAATCTAGAAGCATATTGACCGAGTATAATGACCATTCTGGCTGGCATTTGCAGCCGTGTTGATAGACAAACGATGCTGTGTAATTCGTGACTATCTAGGTAGGTATCTATATTATAGTCTGCAACATCTAAGAAACAAATCTAATATGCCCAAATAAATGTGTCTGTCTTGCGTTATTGTATTAATGTAACTAAGATTATTTTTATCGACAATTGTAGTTATTCATAAGTAGGTCGGTTTGAAAAAATAATATGTCCAGTGAATAGCAACGAGCTTATGAAGTAAAATAAATGTTGTCATAACTAGAGAATATATCTACTTTGTTACTGCCTCTTTTTACCTGCTTAAATAAAATAATAATATTAAAATTTGTTTATTTCGGATATATAAATCCATAGTTGTGTACTTGTGTTAGTCTACTTATATCAATCTTGAAAAAGTAGATGCTAGTACATGTCCTTTACCTATTTCCGTAATATAGTTTGATTTATTATCTATTATGATATACTGTTCAGAGTTAGATTAGGTCGGGCCGAAAATAGTTTATCAAAACTGAACTGTGATTATTTTCTTTTTTTTCTTTCTGATTACACTTACGCCTTCAACGCCATTTTGTCTGATCATACAAAAAGGTTATACCAGTTTCCTATTGAGATAGACTCATTAGCGCTAGGGGGCGCCTGTATATTATTTATATACCGTAATCTTCTCGGCTTCATCGCTAGACGATCAATGATGTGAAGCATGGGTCTATTCTTAAGGCGGATGATGCATTGAAACTGGATTAACGTAAATAGCCAGCAAAGATCAAATAATACCAAATTTGTAATGAAATACGAGTTCCCAACTTCTCGCATAGAAACGTGAATGTCGCGCCTACATGCATACCTAAACATAATCAACATTTTTCTGTTAAATGCATTATATTTAAAGGCCATTAAAATTGTATGAATAATATAATACATAGGTATTCCACCGCTAGCAATATTTTTAGTTTTTATTTTTATTTTATGTGTTTAATACCGCGCAATTGACGCCGACTTATTCGTTAATAGGACTTCAATTTCCTACGTATAATTATTTTTATTCCATTTCACCGACACCATTACTCTGCATAGACATGTGTATAAATATACCTATTCTATGTAAATAATACGTTCTTGAGTGCATCTGCTTTAAACCGAGTAATAACACCGGACGCTCATGTTATTAAAACCTCATAAATAATAAAACTGAAGCCGACTGAAGCGTTGACGTCTACTTAATTATATACTCATAATTTATTTAATTTAACCACCATAAACTTGTCCATTTAATTGTATTAGGTTGTATCTAAACACTAGAACGCAACAGCCTTTAATTGAATAAAACAGCCACTCGACGATTGCCTCCGCATAAAAGATGCCGACTGACTATGGAGCGTCGCTATTACCCTAATTATCCTCATGCAATTGTTTTTTCATTCACCGCATGTATATAATATACTCGTTACATCTAAAGACCCTCGTCTACGGAACGAAATATTACGGAAATATTACGGCTTACTGGATAGCGTATAAATATGTACAGGTAATTGTAACTCAAACATGAAAAAGAGCCATATTATCTATTTGTTAGACTTTTTGGCGCCATTAAAATATTGATATTTGTTTACCGTGGTTGTCGCTTTCATGTCGCCTTTTTTAAATTTTTACCTAGTTCTTAAAATATTTTCATACTAGTTTCTGCACGTGACATCGTCCGTGTGGGATGATGATTATGATGGTTGATAAAAACAATTTTATGTCATTCCTCAGGCCTCAAACTATTTCAATACCAAAATTCATCCAGATTGGTTCAGCGGCTTAGCCATGAAGTGGTAGCAGATAGATTTGCATTTACACTATAAAATTTTAGGGACTGTATAACATTACTAGGTAGACTTCGTGTTCCATCAACGAGTAGATCAATGATACATATGTATTAAAGCGACCAGTCTTTGATTTTCAGTGGTAACCGAAATACATTTTCCACGAACAGTTAAACGCTCGCTAGCTGGCGGCGAAATTTATTAACGCGACTTTAATAACAGTTGTAAAACAATGGCGCCGAGGCGCCTGATTTGCCATTATCCATACAGGCGTACAACTAATTATTAGCTGTGAACTTAGAGTAACGGCCACCTAGGCAGTTTTCATATTGAATGCGGATCTGCACGCCTCTCCGGTGTGCGAGCGGGACATCGCTATAAACATGCATAGTTGTCTCGCTCACACAACGTACCACGTCAATGTGATAATCGTATAGTGCATTTACACTTTTTTTGTTTTGTAAATCTGTGATAGACGAAGTAAAGCGATCTTATAATCCTTTTTAGGGTTCCGTAGCCAAATGGCATAAAACGGAACCCTTATAGTTTCGCCATGTCCGTCTGTCTGTCTGTCTGTCTGTCTGTCTGTCTGTCTGTCTGTCTGTCCGAGGCTTTGCTCCGTGGTCGTTAGTGCTAGAAAGCTGAAATTTGGCATGGATATATAAATCAATAAAGCCGAGAAAGTCGTACAATAAAATCTAAAAATTTAATTTTTTTTAGGGTACCTCCCCTACACGTAAAGTGAAGGTGAATTTTTTTTTTCGCTTCAACCCTAGAGTGTGGGGTATCGTTGGAAAGGTCTTTCAAAACTAATAGGGGGTTTCAAGAAACATTTTATGATAAAGTGAATATATTCGGAGATAATCGCTCCGAAAGAAAAAAAAAATGTGTCCCCCCCCCTCTAACTTTTGAACCATAGGTCCAAAAAATATGAAAAAAATCGTGGAAGTAGAGCTTAAGAAAGACATTAAATGAAAACTATAGCGGACATGATCAGTTTAGCTGTTTTTGAGTTATCGCAAAAAGTTTTCCCTTCATAGTAAAAAGACTTATTTTAATTAGGTACTGATTATGCAAATTTGCCTATTTGTTTAACTCAGGTGAAAGGTACCGTTTCATCCCTTGGTTAACAATTTACTATACTTTAAGCTCGAGTTTAGCTTATTGTGACGGAAGAGTAACTACGGAACCCTACACTGAGCGTGGCCCGACATGCTCTTGGCCGGTTTTTGTAATTAGCGATTATCTGCGACTGCGATAATAAACCTACTTATTTTCTGCCGATTTAATTGGTGGTTTGGATAAATTTCATGCCACTCTGACTCAGGGTAAAATAAAAACATTCTTACGGTTAACAAAACTAGGTAGGTATTATACATTTTAGCGACAACACTTTTTATGAAATTCCATCCTCACCAGACTTGCAAAAATATAAACACCAAAGCATTAAGGATCCTTTAAACAGATTGTTATTTTCGAGTGTTAGCGTGTAATGTTGAGTTTTTACGATTTTGTCGGCATTACGATGGCCCCTCACAGAGTTGACGTATGAAATATAGTGTTTAACACCACACGGCGTGTTCTTCGACGTCCTGCTGCGAGACGTTCCCGCGCGGCACAGATTCGTGGTCACACTACACGTATTCCCATTTAAAGAGGCTTTTGTAATTCACATTGACTTCATTTGGGACTATCCTACAATGTCGTAGTTTATCGTCACTCTACCTACAATCATTTGTGTGAAATTGCTGAAATTAGTGCCTTGTTATAGAAAGTTTATTTAGTGGTTGGTCAGGTCATATGGGCATTTTGATTGAATGAAATACTTTTATCGAGTTTCGATGTGGGTTCCCACGGACGCATTTGAATCTAAGCCGGTGTATTTTGGTTTATATCAAGATGGTGGCATACAAGTGCAGTGCCATCGTTATAGTAATACAGTACCTACCTGAACTTTTTATAAATTTAATTGTTCTTATAATAAGTACCTTGTCATTAATAACGCATATTGTATTACCCACTAAGTACTGAGTCCTCTGACAGAATTTTATCATAGGTACAATGGCATATGAGTGTCATGTATATATTTTAACTAGATATATGCTTCCACATTGCTCAATATGTTTTGTTTTGCGTTTTTTATGTGATTTTTGCCAAATACCGAATATTCGGTCATACTTTCGGCCAAAGCGCTGAATATTCGGTAAAACATGTGTACTATTTTGAGTCATATTTATAATGAAAACTAGTCGCCAACGGAGGACAATGTTTGCTAAGATTTAGTTTCTTGCTCATTAATAGTCTATATGTAGTTGAAAGTGAAGCGAATCTAGCCTATGGTATTTATAAATAGGCGAATGGTACGCAATATTCGGCCGAAAGCCGTATATTGGGCTGAATGTCGTTTATTCGGCAAACTGGCCGAATAGTTGCCGAATATTCTGGCATCTCTAGAAAAGATATCCTATTTAAGTAAGTCAATTTGGTAAAAAATGACCAAAAATAGAATAATATAAGAAAAAAACTAAATACACCTAAAACACTATCTGTATCAATACCGGATGCGGACGCCATAAAATTTTAATGGCTGCACAATAAATGTTTACAAATTTTTTGATACATTTTTTCCATTCTGGTCTGTAAGCGATTAAGTAATAAAACTAATAGCTACGGACATAATAACGGAACAGGTCAATTTCATACGCTCAAGGCTGCTGTTTCGACTACTGCCAGAATGTAGAGAGGTAGTGGGTCGCGTATTATGTACAACTTTTATATGCGTATTTATTCGATCATACTTTATTTTTGGATTCTATTTTTACTCCGGAACAAGGCTTTTCGATTCCGTTTTATAGATTTAAAATACAGTCCAGAGTGAAAATTTGATAAGAGCTTCCAAAATTTGTATGGAATTACATTACCGCTCGTAATAAAGAAAATTGACGCAGCAAATAAAAAACGGCAATGCGCCAATAAGTAGATTTTACCAAGAGACAAGATAGCTAAATGAATGAATTAGACTTGTATGGAAATGATTCATTCATCAGAAGCAACTTTAAATGCCACCGTGGGCTTGGTCTGAGAGGCTTATTCTGAATTTAATTGATATAAAATAAACTATAAAATTATCTAAGAAAAGCAGGAAAACCCTTAAATGTTACTTTTTCGAACAAAAAATAACAATCAACTCAACGAGTGTGCATTCTTGAAAAGTCACGTAGTCAGGTATAGGTACCTAGTCCTGTAATTAGTTTATAAAACTAACGAAACAGTGCAAAAACAAGTTTCGTATGAACAATTTAAATTCACTGTATTTTATTAACTATGGTATCTGAAGCCACATACACTAATTACAGGACTATATTTACCTTATCTTATTGTAAGTATTAGAAAGTTTCAGAGCAATCTAGCTAGTCGTTTTAAAATGAGAGCGTAACTACTTTTGTATGGAGAACCGAGCTTGCTGGGGACTATAATACAAATTTAAGAGAAAATGATTGTTTTTTTGCATACGTTATCATATTTATCCGGAGATATTGCCCCATGTAAGCATGGCCAATCAAACCTGATCACAAATTACCATCCCCTATATTACCGTGTACAAAAACGTTTCCACATTTTGTCTTTTATTATGTTAACAAACAACGGTTATCTCATCATCGTGTCTCACATCATCTCATCATCAATAGGACACGTAATAAAATGCGGTTTAACACTTCTTTGGCATAATAACATCCTAACAAATTAATCAAAACTAATAACATACGTCTATCTTCCACTATTGTTTCTTGTAGGTAGCTCAGTTTTATACATGCCTGTTTTAATTTGGACTTAATTAACATAGGCATAGAGTGTATAATAAACGCAAGTAAGTTTGAAATCGTAGGCGTAAGGCCGCCATCGATACACAGTAAATATAGAAGAGTAAATAACCAACGCTCATGCTCGTACTTTAACTTACCCCGCAAATCTAGTGCCATTGAAGTACTTTGACAGATTCGAGCCTTTACGACTAAAAATGCGTTGATAACATAGAGGAATAATAAGCATATCGTGTTCCCTCCATATCCATACATAGATAAAAGCTTATTTATAAAACTTATTTGTAATAAGATTTAGCAGTTTTAAGCTCGCTTTGAGAAAACTTATTTGTAATAAGATTTAGCTTTAACAAGCAAGTTTTAAACTTATTAATAATACGTTTATCATATCTCTCATACAACTTATTATTATTAAGTAAAAAAGTCATGACTGATGATGAGTCATGTCTGTTGATTGGAGTGAGCACTCTAAGCTTATACGGAAACGAGGTATAGGTCCTACTTTTGGTACTAAGTTAGTTTTAAATTTAACAAAATATTTATAAGACTTTTCTAAGGTTACTGAATATACCTAAGACTTGACGTTGTATGTAGTTGCTTAGCTGGAAAATATCCTTTGGTAAATATTAGTTCGTCTTTCCACACTTAACTACTACCTACATAATCTCCTAAAGTTTTATTTTTTGTATTTTAGTTCTATTTATGAAATATACAAAACAAAAATATGTTTCCTACAATTTACTATTTGTTTTAAAAGCACAAAAGCAAGAGATATATACTAAACCGTATATCTACGTTTTGTAAAGTGTTACTGTTCTCTAGTTACTATCTCACTGAGGGGCGCGGTCCGATCAAAGCCGCGTGCGCAGCGGGTAGCGGCGAGCTCCTAGCATAAGCGCACTTTTGTTTCAATATTGCCTTTTTATATTTCCGATGTTCAAGTGATAAGGATTGCTAGTATTGCCACACGCATTTTGCGAAAGTTCATTGTGCTGAAAGTGCAAGTATGTAACCTAGAAGGGTGATTGCTTTTACCCCACCTTGCATAACAGTAATCGTAAGCTATTAAACATTCTTGCGCACGAAATTCTTAATTCATACTTGTTCTTCGAATTTGAAATCTAAATAACACTACTATGTGGTGGTGGCCGAGTGGATATGACGTCCGACTTTCAATCCGGAGGTCGCGGGTTCAAACCCAGGCTCGTACCAATGAGTTTTTCGGAACTTATGTACGAAATAATCATTTGATATTTACCACTAGCTTTTCGGTGAAGGAAAACATCGTGAGGAAACCTGCATACATCTGCGAAAAAATTCAAAGGTGTATGTGAAGTCCCCAATTCGCATCGGGCTAGCGTGGGGACTATAGCCCGAGCCCTCTCGCACTTGAGAGGAGGCCTGTGCCCAGCAGTGGGACGTATATAGGCTGAATTATTATAAATAAAACTACTTCCTTCGTTCTTCGTTCCGTCCAACTGGTACCTTCCCCATTCTCCAATTTTTCTTTCCACTTAGAAAGTTCCCATTGAAATTAGGGATTACTACTCAATGTTCTTATTAACTGTTGACGACTGTTTCATTGGCGTCTATTTCAAGTAGCATAGAGAACGAAACGAACTGTAAAATGGTTTGACAATAAACGAGCAGAAAAAAATACCGATTTCATGGGAACTTTGAACATTGCTAATTTGCTGACCTAGAGAGGAAAGTGGGGACCACTTTTGTATGGAGAAGCGTGCCCTTGTGTCATATAAATAATAAGTTAGTTGCACGATGGCTTTCGAGTAGAAGGATATTCTTTACCTAGGACAATTTTTTTAATTCACATACGCTCATCACATTCCTGTGTTCCTCATCTTTTTCTAAAGTTGGCTAAAAAACGGCCGTGTACAGTTCACGGCGCGTTAACGTCGCGTGTGCGCATAATCAGTAACCACTGGAACGACTATGGGCGTATTCGGATTTTGAAAATATTATAACAATACCATATATATGTACAAAAAACAGTCAAGCAACTTGTTATACGACCCTCCAAAAGCCACTTGGTTGCCATTTTGAATCGTGATTAGGGTTCGCAATCTGGATTCAATATGTATGAAATTTTCCGGATCTGGATCCGGAACCGCAGATCTTCCCAATTCCCATACATTTCAGATCCGTTGTGCAGACCCTAATCGTGATATACAGCCTTAGCATCGCGAATGACCCGGAACGAGGGCACTATAGACGCATACGCAACGCAAGTTGTACAAAAATATTGTAAACACCGATTTGTTAGATGTTACTAAAACATCAGCATTAGCATCATACACGTGCAGATCATTTTGTGGTACTTAACTGGATTGTCAAACGCTAGCGATTGGTAACTCAGTTACCGTGCTTAGCTTAGCTCTGAATTGACACATTCAATTGGGCATTGTTTTAGAGTCGGATCAAGCAAACTGCAAAGTCTGCATCCACAAATGTCGGAATTGTCATCATTAATGACAAACTTCTATGAAAATATGACGTTTATTATAACTGTCCCTCATTTCTATTCTATTCAAGTCGGTAAAATGTACCTAAGCTTAGACGATCGCTACGCGTTGATACCCGAGATACTGATATTGGAATCATATGTTTGAAACCTGAATCTGTCCACGACCATATTAAACCGAAGTAGAACACATCGTGTCGTGTGAGGCGCCCATTACGGTGTCTGAACCATTTCGGCGACATGCTTTTGTTTTCGACTATTTTTAGCGACGATAAGACGCGGTTATGTTTTAGTAGTTTTTGACAAATTGGTCAAAGACTAGCAAGACATTTCGAACCTACACTGACCTCAGAAATCTCAGTATGAAATTTGGATGATGTAATTTAGTTATCGTGCGTCTCGCTCGACCCAATACATGTGCGGAAAAGTACAGGCGAAATGCACGATATCAGAATGACATCATTTAGATGTAATTTTGATATCAGTGCATGTACTTGATATCAGTAAGTTCGAATGGGCCTGTAGGACGTTTTTAACTTCGCGAACGTTTTGTAGTACATTGTTAGTATAATAGTGTCTATGTATTGTTGAATTTGTTATAAAAGCACTCTAAAACTATTTTGTTTTTAGAATAAATAGTTGATTAAGTAAGAAAAGTAAATAAAAAATACAAATCATTACAACTAAAACAACGCAATTCTCAGCCATTGCGTATGAACTAAAAAATAAGGAACTAAATTACCCCTTCATCTTTAAAATCAAGGACGACATCCACCATTGCCCATCCTTTCAGTTTCATTAATTAATAATTACAATACTTAACACTTGCCAATTAGAATCTAACTAAACTAACTCGAATATTACTTAGCAGTGTATTTAAATTTAAGTCTTATCTACGCTACACAAGCCTGGTATTGCAAATCTACAGTTTAACCGAATACGAGCTTGCTATAATTACTGACCTATCGACTGATAAGTCCAAATCATGGAATCAATCTATTTAGCTGATAAGTAAAACGATTTGTTCACAAATGAGGAATCAAATGTTCTCATTAGTGACTGAGATTGCCAATTATAGTGAATAGATTTTTGTTTACTAATTATATGCCTATCTCGGTTACAAAGTGGTCAGTTGGTATATCACGTGTTAACTCCACTGAAATAAATATTTGCGTAACAGTAACACAATATTTTTGACGACCTGACTAGTGGGCATATGAAGCCGATTGTCCCGGGTTCAAATCCCAGGATAAGGGTATTTATTCTCGTGATGAGAAGGGTTATTAGTTCCTGAGTCATGGGTGTTTTCTATGTATTTAAGTATTTATAAATCTTTATATATGATATATATCGTTGTATAAGTACCTACAACACAAGTTTTATTGAGCTTTTGTGGGACTTAGTTACTTTATGTAATAATGTCCTATAATATATTTTGCTACTGCTTACACAAAATATGGGACCTGCAAACTACCTATATGTTATTACTTCAGCTCGATTATTTTCTTGAATTACTCAATGAGTTCGGCCATTTATATTATTCAGCGTGTGTCTGCCTAAAACTGGAGGACTGTATGTTTGTAATGTTTGAATGAGATAGTTTGCTATACATATATAATATAATAGGCACATATTTATGATAATTTTAGAAAAATAAAATATGCATGAAGATTTAAAAAATTAAACTCCATTATAAAATGGATCACTTACGTTATTTAAATTGAACATTACATTGTATATTCGATATGCATCATTATCAATTATCATTTACACTACTGGAGCACCTAAATGTTTCTCAAAGCAATTCCATTCTGGGCTTCGTGAGTTCCAGTTCACCAACGAGCACTATTTAAATGCAAATGCTTGGTTTTTACCATAAGACATACGAAGTAATACAATTTTTTATAAAAACTTGAGATTTAATTACCAATATTTATATCTTAAAAATAAACTAAAATTTAAAAGTAACCGAAATAAATTAAACTATGAATTAAACAAAACTAAAGTATAACTACCTAAAAAGGAAAAATTCCTACAAATAAAAAATTGGCCCCAGGTCTGAATTTGGAACTCACGAAGACCAGAATGGAACTCCTCTGCGACAAAAGATTTTTAGAAGTTTGGAAGCTAATTATAATTGTTATGAGATGCACCACCATGGTTGTAAATATTTTTTAAATACATGGCATGGCAAAGGCAATTTATTTTGATAATTGATAGCTGCAACTGCAGTTTAAAATTATTTCAAAATAAAATAATAGCATTGGCAGGCTTCTAAAACAAATAGCGAAGCAAAGAATAGTGCAATATACCTACTCGTAAATACAATTTGTTGTCAATAAACTCTCGACCACAGTTTTCTATGCGGTCGAAGCAGGAATTCAATAGCGGAACGTGCCCGCGACGTCTGAGTTCCACTTTGTTCTTTCTAAACAAATAGAAATACGAGTATAGCAGAGAAAATGGGTATTGTTTGTGCAGAAAATTCATCTACAAACATGAATTTTCATTGTTTTTTAGTAAAGGAGGGGGCGTAAACCTATCTAAATACTGCATTGCAACAATAATACTTAGCACCTTTTCATACAACATTCTATGCAGGAGGGTACTTTTTCTCTGTAGCTGACTGTACCATCGTATTTTTTTGCAATTAGCGTCTATCGTGTTAGATAAGATTTCAATAACTGGTGTTTTAGATGCTAATTATAACGGTTGATTAAGGTACCCTAATCAGGAAATAATACCAAACTGATATTATTATACCTACGAGTATAGGGCTTCCAGTTCTCAATGATCTGATAATAAAGTAATTGAAACTTTCAAGGTTTATTATTACTTCGGTGAGGCTTTGTAACTGTAAAGTTCAATGTTCTTGCCCTTCAATTTATTAGTTCTTACAATAGTATAATAAATAAGTCAATCTATTTACAACTCTTTATTCAAGAATACAGTTTATTAAGTACTAAATGTTGACTGGTAAACAAACAATAAATCAACTTGTAGAATAAATAACGCATCCAGGGCTAAAATATACTTTTGAGCTGCTATGAGACAGTGAACTACATTTTTCTAAGTCCATAACTGAGACTAATGACCTCTCCAAACGTCGCCGATAATGTGATTTGTAATACATCGGATCGGTCCCATATTGGGATATCCTTGCCAAATTGAGGAGGGATTTAAATCTTCTCGGGTTAGATGTGTAGGGTTACAGCCGGTGTAGCTTTATTTGATGTTCATAAGCGCATTGTAATATGCCTACTTGAATAATAAACTATCTTTATCTTATCTTTCATCGTTACTCCTACTTAGCCAGCAATTATCTTAAATCGGGTGCCATTTGTTGCAACGTGTATAAAGGCCTTAAAAAGCAACCAACACTAACCAAAACTTTCTTTCTCAGGTGTGGTTTCAAAACAAGCGATCAAAAGAGCGCCGCCTAAAGCAGCTCACGTCCATGGGCCGCGGCCCATTCTTCGGCTCCTCCCGCAAGATGCGAGGGTTCCCTATGAACCTGTCTCCAGGGGGTCTGGACGAGGGGCCCCCAGGCTTCCCGTACTTCGCAACGGCGGACGGGAAGTTTGAGTTTGGATACGGACCCCCGTTCCATCATGATGCTCCGTTCTTCCATCCGCCTCCGGCTATGCCGTTTAATCAGCCAGGTTGGTAGACTTTTCGATATTTTATTGACCAAGTAACTTTAATATATTGTGGTTAATGGTTAAGGTTCTGCCTAAATTTATGCTGGAATCTATTGTCTTGAACAATTATGGACTAGATTCGTGGAAATCGTAGGTACTATATTTTTGGTCTACCTGCTCCTCTTTTTGGAATAAAATATTTGTTTCAAAGTCAATAATATATATAGTGTTTGTCGCCGCAACATAAATGTGCAATAAAATGTGCATATATTTTACATGGCCGCGTAAAGGCATTTCAAAGATCCTCATTTCGATCTTTGCAATATGTAACCAGAACTTGATATTTTATTAAATACTTCTTCCAAGTTATCTTTCCCACTACGCCTTCTAGTATTCTTTATATAAACTTACAATTTTTCATGCAAAACCACCACATAATCACTGTGTATGTACTAGGCGCTTAGTAACGTGAGCAGGTCGTTTCGCAGGCGGGATGGAGTCTCTCCCCGGCGAGTTCCCCGAGCAGTTCCCGCCGCCGGACCACCTGGTGCTCCCCCGGCCCTCCTCCCCCGAGTTCACCTTCGGCGACGCGCCGCCCCCGCTCCATCCTGAGGGCCTGGTCTGGTAGCTCAAGCCGGAGCCGCGAGACTACCACGACTGATGCGGCTCGGCGGGCTACAAAGTGGACTTTAACAGTGTCATTCAATAACGCTGTGATTCGATTTAAAGGACATGTGCTTGTGAATAAGTGTACAGAAGAGTTTTATAATATTGATAGTAATTTATTAAGTTATAAAATAATTTATTTACAGCTTAAGCTTTTGGTTCCTATTTTAAGATAGAAGCGGCAATTTATCATAGTTTCATGTATGTATTTATTTATAATTTTAGTTTAGTGTACACGGGGTCTTAGTTAGGGTGACCACAAACGAGACTACAGGAGGACATTTCCGATACAAATTTAAGGTTTTGTAAATATAATATAAGTTGTACAGTACATAGATTATTGCTGGACAAGTCTGTACGATATTAAATTTATTATGTACTAAGTGGTAGTTATTTGATAATAAGTTCCGGTGAAATAATTCCTTTTTAATCCTGCTTATCTTAAATGGGTATTGACAATTTCCTATATTTTAATTATTTAAGAAAAAATGCATTTCCGTTAAGCGAATTTAATTGTCTGTAAATTACTTTATAATTTTTACCCTTAAACAAGGTAGAATGTAGGTAGCTATGCACCTGCTTTAAAATTGTGAAAACTTTTTATGGAATTATATCGCTAGGTACAAATTTTAAAGCAAAACAAGGAACTTAATCGGATGGCGATTTTATACCTCCTTTATTGAAGGGACATAACATAACTTTGTATTTTATACAAATATTACCTTGTTTGTGATATGACACTTTAGTATTATCATTTGATTAAATCATGATTACACTAGGCAGTGATTTGCAATGACTTTTACCTTTTAACATCGTGACCTATTTCTCAAATTTACTTGCTTCGTGTAATCGCGCCTTAAACAAATCATAATGCGCTCACATTTCATTTCATTTCCTTCCTAAAACAATGAGCTTATTTCTACAATTATCTGAAGTGTCATAATACGAACTAAAGCGTTTCATAAAATCAAGGGAACATAAACACACCGTAAAAAAATCTCATTATGTTTCGAGGCACGAGTCTGCAACAGTTTATTTCAAAATGTAATTAGTGTAAATACGTCGGTGTTTTAATAAATCACGTTGTCGTGAACTACTAATGTATATAAATTACCGTCAGCGCTGTTTAAAATTAATTTACATTGACTTATGTAAGTATAAGTAAACTAATTCATGAGTCTGTCATTTGCTAGTGATTTTGCCTAGTTTGTTTCACATTTTATCGCATTTCAGATAAAAAAAGTGGAGCAAATAATAAACTATATTTTAATATTAAAATAAAACACTAACCACCTTATTCATAAACGTTTACTAAAGTTAACTTATTGATATGATTGAAAGGGACAAACGATTATTAGCGGCTTGTTAACTTTAGTAGACGTTTATGAATAAGGGGGCAAATGTCTACGAAAGACAGTGAATTATTTTCAAGCTGAAGCAATGTAATGTCTGACAGTGCCATTTTAAATGCTTGCCCCGTTTATACAAGCACAGTTGAGTTACTTATAGATGTGTAGTGTAAACGCAGCATGGCCCAAAATCAAAATCATAGTGGCAGATGATTAAAGTGAACTATTCTTTTTAAACTGTAAGGTTCGTTTTAACTAAACTTGTTCAGAATTATTAGCACTTGGTTTTGAAATAAAGTTTAAGATACTTAGGTAGGCATTAAGATACCTACCATCTTATCTTTGCATTTCTTTCTTGGATGTAGGGTGACCACATTATTTACACGAAATTATTTAATTTTGAACACTACATAACTACTTGCATACCTCACTTAATTGCTCAATGAAGTCGTGTCACTTCTGATCAAATCTCCAATGTCACCCTGTATTTTGCGTTCCTTTAAAAGGTATTAAAATCTAAACTTGTCACTTGTCTAAAGTCTTGTTCGGTTACTTAGTTTGTAAGTGCGTTGGACTCGCGACTCGAAACATAATGAACATGTATGTACACTAGTGTAAGTGTTAATATTCGGTACATACCTAGGTCCCATTTCTCGAACGGTATTAGTCTAATATTATTAGTATGTTGTCATGGTAACTCATACGGATTGACAGTTCGTGGACTAATAATATTAGTCTAATAAAGTTTGAGATATGAGCCCCTACTGTTGTCTGTATGTATTAGTGCATAACAAAAGTACATAATGGAATTGTCTGTAAGAATAAAATCTATTTGAAAATATTATTTTATTGTTTTTTTGCAAAACATTGCTTAAGTAAAACAAAAAACCCTAAAATTCATTTAAAGCTAAAGTACCTATTTCTGGTTATGACTTAAAATTCGTTAAAATTAACGTAGTTTAATAGAAATGTATTCAATTTGTGGCCAATGTTGAACCATTTTGCACCTTGGCAATAAAAAATACAACCATAAACTTTAAAAAAGTAGTCCCCGAAATTTAAAAAAAGTAGTCTATTTCAGATGGTTCTCAGCCAACGTGCCAATCGTGCTCTGTAGCGTAGCGTAGTCATCTCTCTCTCTGTCACTCTTCCATATTAGTGCGACAGTTGCGTTTCGTTCGCTACGGACCGTTAACTATTGGCATGTTTGGCTACGCGGGCAAATCTGATTCCATGTCGATGTTTTTAATGCCCTATTTTGTTTTACGATTTTGGAGATCTTTGTTCAGTTGAGTGCCTTCGCACATAACCTAGTGAAGTCTGGCTAGGGTTGGCAAAATAACCAGAATCCTGTTTTCCAACAGCGCGCTTAGACTGGGCGTGGGCGTTTTCTAAAATAAATATTGAAAACCTAATTCTTACAAATCTGGACTTTCTTGGGCTCATTCTCAGGAATCGTTAGCATTTGGCATCCTATCATTTAAAAAAATCCCAGAATGTCCGTTCCATTACGTCACGATAAAGTGCGAAATTTTTTTTCACCTGTATGCGCGTGACGTAGTGGAAAACTACCATCCATACAAATTTTTGGGACATTTTTCAATATTGAATATGCTAGTGATTCTGAGTTGAAAGAGTCCAAAAACACCAGAATCTGCGAGAATCAGGTTTTCAATTTTTTTCTAAATAACCTCATCAACGAAATGATTGAATATGAGCGCAACAAGAATTTAGCGCAGCCCTTGCTGCTCCCATGGCATTAGACAAATTCGCCTCTTGCAAACCTATTTAAGCGACGATGACGTCGTCCTAATACAACGCGACTACGCGATTATCGCAAATTCGCGCGAATTTTACTCGCGCGAACGTGCGATCAAACATATTGAACTCGAATAGGTGTCCTAATTGACAATCGCGCGACCGATTAGGACACCTATTCGAGTTCAATATGTTTGATCGCGGGTTCGCGCGGGTAAAATTCGCGTGAACTTGCGATAATCGCGTAGCCGCGTTGTATTAGGACGACCCCGATGAATTCAAATTACGGTTTCAAAGTTCAATATAACAAATGGGCAGCAGAGATGCTCGCAGCCGCTCAAAAAGATAAATTTTGATTATTCTAGTCTAGACTATCGGTATTAATTGTCTTTTGAAAAATGAGTAGGTAACGTGTGTGTTGCACTCCTGGAACTGTAGGCGTTCATACGCGAATTTTACCGGTATCGGATTGTATCTAGACACGCGGCAGCGTGTCCAGCCAATTTCAAAGAAAAAGGAACCGACGACACAGCAACCGTGTCCGTTACACGAACCATTTCGAGCTACTTTTGACCCCTTCACAACCTATTTAACCTGCGCATATGAAATTTGGCACATTTATTCAAGCCCCTTATATAGCTTGTCTAGAATACAAAAAAATTTAAACAAAGCTCTAGCAGTTATTGATAAATTACCGTTTAAAAACCGGCATTTTTGGAACTGACTTATAGATCAAAAACCTAATATATATAATATATATATATATATATATATATATATATATATATATATATTTGTTTGTCACCGATTTGGTGTAAAATTATGAGGTAATATTACGCTGGAACTTTATAAGCTGTGGCAATAGAAGGCGTCGTAAAAGAAAATTGTAATTTGGCCGAGGGCGAACAGCTGACGGTTCGCACGAGTCACGTTCCATGGTTCCTGGCATGGACTAGCTGCCAATAGACCCAGCATTATGACAGGCGTTCTTATACTTCGAGTACTACGTTGAGATTACAACTCAGTCGCATTGTGAGGAAAATTGAAATTTGGCCAAGAGCTAATACCCGACGGTTCGCACGAGTCTTGTTCCATGGTTTCCTGGCATAGAATAGCTCTCAATAGGCGTTCATTATACTTCAAGTACCTACTACGTTAAGAGCACAACTCAGTCGCATTGTAAGGGAATTTGTAATTTGGCGGAGGGCGAACAGCTGACGGACCGCACGAGTCACGTTTATGGTTCCTGGCATGGTCTAGCTCCCAATAGACCCGGCATTATGACAGGCGTTCTTATACATACTTCGAGTACAACGTTGAGAGTACAACTCCGTCGCATTGTAAGGATTTTTTTATTTGGCCAAGGGCGAACAGCTGACGATTCGCACGAGTCACGTTAAATGGTTTCCTGGCATAGACTAGCTTCCAATAGACCCCGCATTACGAGACAGGCATTTATACTTCAAGTGCCTACTACGTTGAGAGTAAAACTCAGTTGCATTGTAAGGAAAATTGTAATAATAACAGGGCTGGTCACACCCATTATGCCAGACTGGTCGTCAAAACCGTACTTCTATGACAAAATATGTTTATAAATGGAAGAAAAACTCGGACCAATCCAAAAAACATTGATAAATACATAATTACGCAGGTATTAAACTTGTGGACCCTAATTGTAGTAGGTACTAGAGTACTGACTATAGTTAAGTGGTTTTATGCTCTGTCTAATGAAGTGGGTTCTGTGTATTCCTTGTACCTAATTGCTGCGTGTTTGTTCTTTTGATAGGCGAATTTGTGACGTGTGGGTAGGAAAGATGCGAAACAACGAACTAGAATAGCTATAGAAGTCTGACTAGATAGAGCTTACAATGACCCCACATGTATTGTGCCGCAAGCGATTATATAGGGTAACGGCACCAGTCATGGAACATTTAAGAGAAAATTTGTAGCATTTGTGTCATTTCCCTGATACATGTAAAAATTCTACTCCTTAGCGTGTTAAAAGTTGAATGTCCTATCCGTCTTTTATGTTTCAGGCGTATTTTACAAAAGATACTGCAATTCGTTTCCACATATTCAACAAATTAAAACTATGTTTTTATCTCCAGTCATGGACCACAAAGCTCCAGTGATGAAACCCCCGGTAATGGAAAGGAACCAGTGATGGGTCCCCTATAATGGGACATGAATACGTGACCCTAGCGATCTGAAATATTAGAATGAGAATAGGGACAACGATATTCATTTAAAAGAAATGTATTTAATTCCACAATTCAATATATTAGGGCTAATTTAGACTATGAGTAGAGGAGTCGCATACGAGATTCATTACATTGCGGTATTTGATCGGTCGGCAGAATTCCGCAATGTAGCTAAAATCCATTTTAATAATGTATTCTTAAAACATGAAATTACGGCATGGCAAGCATCATTGTATAAGATTGTCCCATCATAGGAGATATGCAGTTTTACAGCTCCCATAATGGGATTGGGCAAAATATTTTTTTTTTACATCTCTGGAGTAACAACATAATAAATTGTATACCTAATCTCATGGTAAATACAATTAACAAAACACATTGTAATTTACACGAAGTACATATATTATTATAATTTAAAATACGCACTAACCTCTATTAGCGGAGTTGTTAAGAATTCTTACTGATTATTTTTTCAGTTCCACGACAACTTTTGGCTTGGCGCCAATTTCTTAAGAAAAAAGCAAATTTAATGAAACCTCAAACTTAAGATGCTCTATGACTCTTGTTTATGGTAAAAGGTTGCCAGTACTTATAAACTAGTTTTAGTTACTTATTTTACAAAATTTGTGGTTTTATGTCCCATTACCGGTTCTTGTTCCATTATAGGGGTACTATACTGTAGATACGACGAGTATACCTACTGCACGCAGCTTGACACGTGAAATCTGAAATATTGTAATGCTGCGCAAGTTGTTTGTCTTATAGAATTTTATTTTAAATGAGACATTGTGGAGATACTGTAAATGTTGCAAACCTTTTGGTCGGTGACTGGCAAACAGTTACATATTTGAATAGTAAGATCTCGCCGTCAGATGGAACGGGTTAGGGATTGCAATCCGGTCCGGCGGATCCGGTAATCCGGCCGGATCCGGCACTTTTCAGGAGCTACCGGATCCGGTAAAAATCACCGGATCCGGACCGGATCCGGTCAAATAAAAAAAATGCCTAAATACAGCACGCACTGTGCGGTTTAGATGAGGAAAAGGCGACGGATGAGAGGTATGAACTTGAACAGAACATAAAACGAATGAAAAAGTTTAAATTTAGTTAAATAAAAATATATTTATTATGACGATGACTGGGAACAGAAGTTGCCTTTCATGTTGGTGGCACGATACGACGATTACATAAATACTGTAATAGAAGGAAAAATTAAACGATGGAGATGCCATGGAAGGCATTTGTAATTTATGCTAAAGAGAAGAAGAGTGTCATAATGTTGTGATAGGAGATTAAAAGTAAACAAATGAGCAGGATTAAGTCGGCGGTACTCAACCGACTAGAGCTGGGCTAATCAATATGTGTTACATGTGTGAATGAATATAAGATTGAAAGTTTGTATTGAAAATGAATGTATGAAATGAAATGATAACATTGATAATCTTTAGTTTACTTCGATTTTATATATATATGATAAAATATTGTTTATTTTCTATTCAAATTTGAGAGAGAATCTTTTGTATTTACAATTTCATCCAATCTTATGCAATTTCCTTAATGGTACATGCTACTCTACGTCTAGCCAATTCTATATTTGATCCATGTAACTTTTCTTAAGGAGTCCCTTTCCGCGATGGATTTCAATCCTACACTCTATTATTGTTCGCATGAGATCGTCGTGTCGTGTTCCGTTCCCTATAATTTACCAATATACTTTTCTGTAAATAATTTTTTTTTAAATCATACAGACTACTACTTTCTTGGGCAAAAAATGAGGGAAAATTTATTATCATTTTGGTTAATAGTAAAATATCTTATTTTCTTACTAGAATGGATGTCAACGTTACAAAGAATTCAATCAAGGAACAGTTACGAAAACTTGTCATTTCAAGGAGTTCCAATTCCCACCCCACATCCCATTACCGGGCTTTGGAAACTAATCAAATTTATAATTGTAAACGAAAATTTGAGCACTTGTGAATGGTTATATATAATAAATGACCGATTTCATATTTGGGTTTTTAAGTGATATTGACAAGGTCACACTTTTTACTACTAAGGGTTATTTTATTGTTAAGAAGTTATTTATTAACTTCAAATTATAGATTTAGGAATAAGTATTACGCAAAAAACTAGAAAAATATGTCATTTAATTAATTTTGATATCCCTATACCAAACCGGATCCGGTCCGGCCGGATCCGGCCGGGTTATGGCCAAAATCCGGCCGGATCCGGCCGGATTGAAAATCAATCCGGTTTGCAATCCCTAGAACGGGTCAAAGAGCATAATAATCACTACGGGAACGGGTGTGCGAGCGGGCATTCCAGAAGTGGCAGTCATTAAGACTAGACGGATATTGTAATGTAGCGAAATATTATTAAAAAAAAAATACGTGTAAACTACCACGATTGTTTGTCATCCTCCCTGCGAGGACGCCCTCTTTTTCAGTACCTATTTTCAGTACTCGTAATATTTGAAGCTGCGAGCAGGATATACTTATAGAGAAGGGATAATTGTCAGTGATTCGTATCAGAAAAGTGTTAAAAACAAAATAAGTACATTACAAGACCATCTCACATAAAACCCCACAGTAAGCTCAATAAGGCAGCAAATTTTACGGTCAACAAAGCTAACCCTGGGGAAAGACCGAAAAAAACCTTAATTCAAGCCTCATAGTACCGAAAATTCTGTAATAGAAAAAAAATACAAAAAGATGGTGTTGTAGGATGTTCTTTCTTGAGACCGTTACCCTATAAAGGGTTAAAGATCCTTGTTGCCGACTGAACTGTATTAATAATGTAGGTAGGTAGTAGGAAGCTCAGAGTCGCAGTCCGTCTGTTCGGCCGTACGAGTGTGACCAATCACGATTGATTGGATTCCGGCTCAGCTGCTGTACGAGCACATACCCCATTTGTACTGTTTGTACTTACTTTCTACTATACAACCTGCTTTTTTATGCTTCAACGCATTGAAGGTTCAAATCTTATGAACAAGAACCAGAAAAGGTAAGGAATTTTGAAACTTGAAAGCACACTTAGGTAAGTAATAGTTACAATATAAACAAGACATCATCATTTAAATCCGTAAGTTATTTGGCTATAGATAGGGCACGATTAAGATAAATACTACCACCATAACGTAGTCAGTCGCAAAACTCGCAAATCGCAATATAATTGTGGTATCAAATTTTGTAAAGTAATGCATTGAATTCGTGTTGTTATTAATGTTTACATTTCATTTATAGTGTTTTTAATTTATGGCACGTTAAATATCTCTTAATATGTAGGATAAGAATTTCGTAACGGCTGATTGTGACATTTGGCGCCATCTATGATATCGATTTAGAAATAATATAACTAGTTCGAGATGGGAGGGCATGATACATTATTATAGTTACCTACTCGAAAAATACTATATTTTCTATTCTTATTACTAGTGGTCAAATAAAAAAAAGCGAAAAGAAGTATATTGTTATTTAAAATAAAAGATCCATATCGTAAAAAAAACAGAGGAAGAAGGAAAAAGAAGGGTAGTGTGTTTTGGAGGTTCCGGTGCAAACTGCCGATTCCAACACATAGAATTCAGCGGATCCACGCCGATCTGTCGCCAAAATAGTGTTTAGTTTTAAAGTTTATGACATGTGTATGTATGTTAGTCTAAAAAGTATATAACGACGGTATTTGACTACCAGTCTGGCCTAGTGGGTAGTGACCCTGCCTACGACGCCGATGGTCCCGGGTTCAAATCCTGGTAAGGGCATTTATTCGTGTGATGAGCATGGATATTTGTTCCTGAGTCATGGGTGTTTTCTATGTATTTAAGTATTTATAAATATTTATATATTATATATATCGTTGTCTAAGTACCCTCAACACAAGCCTTATTGAGCTTACTGTGGAACTCAGTCAATTTGTGTAATAATGTCCATTCATATTTATTTATTTATTTATATGGGCCTTATTGCCCGAATCAAATTTTAAAATAATTATAAATTTAAATATATAAAATAATTTATTGAGATTGAGATAGGTACAGTCAGCATCAATAATATCGGACCAGACTACGTCAAAAGTATTTACCATTCTCAACTCATATAATTTAACAAAAAGAGGTATGTTATCTTATCTATACGTAGAGCTATTAGACTTGTATTAGACTGTAACATATACTGTTTAGTATTCCGCCTCTAACTTATTTGAAGCTATGCTAACTCATTTGATTTAGTGCGCCTACTGGCCGATGACACGAAATGTCATGAAAAGGAAATAACTCAAAATCGGTGTCAAACGAATCACTGGCGAATTAACATATATTTCCAATAAAAATCAGTAAAATCCAGTAAAACATACAAGGAAGCCACCACCAGCAGAGGCCTCTGCCAGCAGATTCAGGACCTGCAGTCGGTAAGCCAAACTATTTTCATTTGGATAAGCATAGTCCACTGACTTTACGCCACATATACTTCATCTGCTATGATGCTGTCCATGTCGGTTTTGATCTTATTAATATAAATTAACATAGAAATACTTGTTATCATTATAGCAAACGAAATTGTTAAATTGTGTTTAATTACTTTAAACTTCGTGTCCCTTCCAATTTACACATTTTCCCTAATCACACCCATTCAAATAAATTGATTAAACACACTCTCACTAAAATTACGGAAACCTAATCCACCCCAGACGTGTAAACACAAATAAATACAAGAATTCCACTCGATATGTCCATTAATTAGTACAATTGTTGTAAAAATGTAGGGGGAAATGCCGACCGGTTATGTTTATAGAGCACGCAATACCCCCCTTGGGAAATATCTTCAAAATGTTATGTCTTCTTGGTAGTAGGGTTTTGTATGTTTGTACATAGAAATTACAATAGTTCCATCTGATGAGTACATGTATAAACCATCGTAAGATCGTAACTGTATCATCATTCAGCCTTAATACTTTCACTATAACGCATATACCGTCTTCGTAAAATTCAGATTAAATTCTGACCTGTAGTTTGATTTATTTATAAGATTTTGTTTAAAATGCCAAAACTGCTAAACTAAGTTTGTTTTTCGATGTTTTAAAACCATTTATAGGGTACTAATTGCGGCCATAGTGTATCTAAACTAAATTTACATCGACTTTGACCGAACAAAGTGTAATTTTAGTATGTGCGAATAGTTTTAGAATTAGGTAAACGATAAAAAAAAACTGATCTCTCGTTCATTTTCTTATTTCTGAAAATATTCGAATTTTATTCGAATATTCGATTAACTTGTCAGAAAAAAACGAATATTCGAATACTTGAAAGTTTCGAATATTTGCAATCCCTAGTCCAAAGTTAGCTCCAAAAACGAATTTCGTAGGGTGCGTGTATCCCCTCTATACTAGATCCCCACACGTGTTCGGAGTGACATTTGCGTGCGAGCGCCCCATTGGTCAATCGCGTGTGATCTTCGGCCGATGCCGCGATGCTCAAATGAGTCACTTTATAAATAAATAGTTATAGCCTTGTTGTCGTTATAAATAATAATAATTAATGCCTAATAAATTATACATAGCTTACAAAGTTAGCTAAGCCATAGACAAACAAGTAAGCTTATTTAGCTTTAACGCTTATTATTTTTGTAGTCATCTTAGCGTCAAGTAGCGGATTTATCAGTACCGTTACGCTAGGTATATTATACTTCTCTCTCAAATTAATAATAAACCCTACGGAACGTAAACGTGCCGTAAATGATATCCGTCATAGAATCGCAATTGTCAGTGTCAAATACCATCAAACTTTCAATGTTGTTTTAGCCGTTAATCATCAAATGTATAGACTTAGTATTCTACGTATATGTAAAGTGATGACAGCAGGAACCTAGTCAAAAGGTTGCCATTTCTGTGAGTAGACGCACAATCAATATCGTGCCCAGCGGCTGTGTCCCGGGAACCTGTAAACAAATAAATTCCATCATAAGTCTAAGAGGCTTACGAAGTCACCAGGTACCGAAAGTCGCTACATGTGATAATGATGATGAGATTTGGCTAAAGTGAGAAGTAAAAGTGGTAACAATATAGAGTTGGGAGTTTCTGGACGCCTTGGTGACCTCTGAGAGTGAAACAGTTCACTATAGGTGAGTTCGCCTTTTTAGTAGCGTTCTTATATAAAATTTACAGCCCTATATTGTTCCCTTAGGGAATAAATCCGTTTATAGACGACATGAATGTAGAATGTATGTAAGCTAGGTTATACAGCCATAGATAAATAAGAAGTAATCATCGAGTGCTCACTCCATACATCAGGTTTGGTACCAACGCATTTTCGTAGCCGACATCTAGCACCAAGTAGTGGAATTATCAGTACCGCTTCATTATCAGTATCAGACTGATGAAAATTGTATTTCTCAACAACAATATTTACAAGTAATACATATTACAAGTGGAAGGAATTGAAAATAGAGTTCCGGTTAATCCGATTATAATATTAGCTAAAACTTGTTGAGCATTAGACTTTTCGTTTGTCACAACATCTTTTCTTTTGTCAAGTAGCAGTAGGTATTGATAATTCCGCTACTCGATACTTAATTACTTCTTATTTATCTATGGTACAGCTATCCTAACTAGGGTCCCCATACACACTAAACGAGGCAGTTAGCAACCTGAAAACATTGCTAGGTTTCGTGGAGGACCTGGGTTTGCTTGCGCTAGTAGGTACCTCGTTTTTCACGCAAATAGGCACAATGGTAGTCGATTTGCGGAAAATGACCAGTAAAACTAACTAGTACCTACAGCTCTCAAACTATTTGTGATCCTTTCAATACTATCACGTGAGTCAACTCATTCTCATAAGCATCAGCAGTTTATCATAGCTATCTGAAAATAGTCCTCGTCCTTGTGTGTCAGTTGAAATACTACGACTATAAGACGCCTACACCTCCCCCTGTCTGTGGCACAACACGTCACGTCTAGCGGTCCCGCGATCGCGTGTTCCCGTGATGTTCCCATTCCCGAAATGTGTGCTATTCTGCGGTAAATCCAATTATTGAAAGGTTATGTTTTGAACGCACCTGCCGTTTTGTAACTATAAACTTATTTTGGGTGCTTATATGTATTTTGTATACCCTCTGAATACTCCTCGGTTTTATGCCTCTTTTAATATAGATACATAGCAATAGCAATCATATACATACCATACCACTACCTACTTAGTTTAGATTTAGTTTAATTTTATAGGTAGGTACGACTTCAGCCCTTATAGTTTCGCCATGTCCGTCTGTCCCTCCGTTCGCGGCTTTGCGGTGGATAAGGATGTTCAAAAAAGTTGGAAATTTATAAAATAAAAATACATAGTGGCATAAAATATTATGAGATTTATGAGGTACCATTGACGTTTTTCATCAACGCTTTGCTTTTATAAGTATTATGAACGCCAGTTTTAAGAAAAATAGATGTAAGTATAGGTTCGAAAAACTTACGTTTGGTTCATGATAATTTTGGCCAAGGCTTTATGTTCTCCAGTATGAAAGCACCTGGAAAAATAAATTACCTTATCATTTACAATTTTATCACTATTTACTGATGCGAACTTGTGGTCAAGCGTTTACATTTTACGAGTACAATAAGCGAATGAATAATTGAATTCATTCTGTTTTTACGATTCGAGCTTCAAAATGTCTTAAACATTGAAAGCGTAAGTTTGACACCTGTTTCTTTGACTTTGAAATAGTCTTTAACGACCACTTTTTTTTCCTCGGGTGTAATAAAACTTGATGATAAGTGAAAATAACTATGCATTATCAGGAATATTAGGATACATTTTCATGATCGGATACGCGGCTTACGAGTAGGTATACGTGTTGGCAGGAACTCGATCGAGTTTTTCGAGTCTAAATTTGAAGAACTTGATTCGTGTTTAAAGAACGTTCCGAGTTTTTATAAACCCGAGTCAAGTCCTTTATGATATTGAGTCTCTTTTAATTGCAACTCGAATAGCAGTAAATAAAATATGTATGGTGTAGTGTACCGAACTCATGAAGTTTACATTAAGACAATACATTTAGATTTTTTATTAAAATGTGTTCTCTGAGTGTCTACAAAAGACTGGGGTATTTTAGGAGTTGAATGGATCTCGAGATTCTACTTAATTATACGAGTCTGAAAAACACAATCTTATAGCAAACTTAAAGTAGTGGAATCTTAATTAACACTACTAATAAGTGCAAGTGAGATGCCACGATTAATGACGTAGCGTGAGCGATAGTCAAGGTCGTATCAAAACAGGACCAAAGCAGTATTAGTTGCCGGTGTAGACTAAATTATACGGCGATTAATGATTAAGCAATTTCCTTTTGCAGCATTAGTCCTCAGGACTGAAAGAATGATTTAAGAAGGGGAGCCACATTTTTTTTTAATGTAATTTTTTTTTATTTTTTTTTAGTAGGGTGGATTCCTGTCACTAGCATAGTAGCTACTAGCTTATGTTTGGTATCAATTTAGAGTAAATCAAACACGTAGAATTCATTTCTGCTAATTATTTTGCAATATTTTTCACAGAAACGCAAAAAAAATAAAAAAATTAAAATTGTCATTTTTCTTTTTTTGCACAAAGTCTTCCATATCATTTTTGATTTAACAGATAATAAAATTGCAATAATTTATTTAGAAAGCCCATTTCATCTCCTCTTCAAAAAGTACCCACATGATGGATGAAAAAGTTATAATATGCATGAAAAAAATACATCTCGTCACAGTATAAAGAACATTATAAATTAAAAAGACCTGTTTTTGACCTTAGACTCTTCTGACAAAAAAGATAGTGCAGTTTCAGATAATATAGGCGTCTCTAAATAATGGCTGTTATTGAGATTCATGTATAAAGTAAACTAAAACGCTTTATTTTTCAATATTTAATAATTATATCTAATCAAAAGAAACGTCGCGTCGTGATTTATTATTACGGAATATCGTCTTCCGTGCCGTCTTCCATTTCGTCTAATAATGCCTCGCTGTCTATTATACTGTAACAAACGAAATAAGGATAAGTGCCCAAGATAATTAATTATTAAAGAACCTATTAAAATTATATTTGAAGTATAAGCATAAAAAATTTACCTTGAATTGTCGCAGTTTCCTCTGCAGTTACATAACTGCGTGCATTGCATTTTTGGCTGCAGGAACATCGACCTCTGCAACCTTTTTTACAGGAACATTTGGTAAGCTGGCTGACAGATTCCCAGATATAGGCCTGCGTGATCCATGTCGGCTTCCATACATCCCCTGTGTCAGTCCATCCCCAGTTCGTTGGCGAGACAATTTCAGGCAGTGATTTTAGGGCTTGTCCCCACACTTGCCCTGCCTGATAAGCTGCCCTCATAATATGCAGTTTAAGGGCATCTTTGGTTGGAGGAATGTTTTGGAGCGACCTATTTTTTGTTGTGAATAAGAATTTTCTTGCATCGTTTACACTGATGATGTCAACATGTCCACAGTATAGCCGCACCACATATTTTTCTAACGTATTAAATACATTCTCGGGCATTTCTTCGAGTGGATTAGATAACCCTTTGAAAGCTGCAGTAACCTCGGGATATCGTTGCCAAGTATTCCAAGTCAACGTTTTGCCCTTAGAATAAAACGCTGAAACGGTGTCACACCCTGTAAACGCATGATAGCCTCTTAAAGCTTCTGCTTTATCTGCGCCTAAATGATTTGCTACTTCATGCACCGGTATGTAGTTGTGATGTTTACCAGTGCCGAAAGATATCCACAGCTCTTTAAAACCATGAAGTGTGAAATAAAAGGATATCGCTATAGCCACAACATCAGAATCAACCGTGTGTATTGTAATTTTTGATGCGCCATTGAGGGCCATGTCTTGTGCATGTAAAAGAATACGGCTATCTGCCTCTTCAACATAAATCTCGAGCCCATTTGTTTGATTTTATTTTGTTACCTACGTTCGTCACTACCTGTTGCACTTCGGCATATTCAAGCGCGTAGGAACCTAGTAATTCAAAAAGTAATTCAAAAAGAGAAAGAGAAGAGGCGATGTTTGTGCGTGCACGCGTAGAGAGCGTCGGGCGGTGGCCTTGAACAGATTAATGAGTGAGTCGTTTGAATCATCGGAATCGGCTAATTTAACATTTAGTTATCGTGAAAAAAGTAATATATTTATTAATTTTCCGTTTATTTCTAGATTTTTGTATTAAATACTGTAAGTATTATTTGATATATGGAATCTATGTCTCTAGATTAGTTGAAATCATACTAAACTTAACGTTGTAACAGGAAAAAATATATATTTATACTTAATTATAATATTTTATTAACTGAGGACCCCCCTCCCCCTCCTATCCTCCCTACATCAGAAAATGGTGTGGCTCTCCTTCGTAAAATGATGTATGGGTTCTAGGTATTCACTTTGCAAAAGGAAACCTTTTAATCATCAAACGCCGTAAATCACATTTTTTTGTCGTCTACAGATGCCACTATATAGATCGTGTCATTCACGACGACGCGTGCCTTGACTCGTATTGCCATGTTATTTAAGGTTAGATTTGACAAATCATCATCGTCATCGTGGATGAAATCGTAATCTGCGTCCAGATTATAAAATTTTGCATGCTGCTCCATCCATGAATCAGGTATTAGGAAAAAAATGTGACCTTGAATGTCTCTTAAAGTGATGTCTTCTTTCTCGTCTCCTCATGACTGAGGGTCGCAACCAAATATGGGCGTCATTTTGAGCACCAAAGCTCTTCATTCTGTACGATTTTCCACCCTCCTAATAATAGATGCCTATGTAGATCGCTGGCAGGTCTTCCTTACAATGTCCACCCAGCTGTTCGGTGGAAGTCCACTACCCCGTCCTCCATCCACCATCCATAATGCGATTTTCAAAGTTATTCGGCTCCCGTCTGGCCACGTGTCCAAAGTAGTCAAGAATCCGCTGGACGCAAATGGTTGATAAGCGGCACTGCCGGCCTAGCCGATGTGATAATCGCTATCGCTTCCACAACGAAACGCTTTGTGTCTCTCTATCACTCTTCCATATTAGTGCGACAGTGACAGTTGTGTTTCGATCGCTACGGAGCGTAAGCGATTTGCACGTTGGCTACGCGGCCTAGATTTTAAATTCCGTCAGAATTGACGCAACAAAGTGGTACGGCTTATAAAGTTTAGGTACCCGTTTTTATCGCTCTTGAGTATACTTATCTATCCAATGTTATTATCCCTAACACAATTACAAAACCACGCAAACCAAACCATGATCGTCGCTGCGTAGATAATATTTACAAATCAACAAACTCGCTAACTAATCAACACCTAACTTATACAAAATATTACACTGCAAAAATGTTGCAATATCAGCTTTATGCCGTTGAAATAAACCCCTAATCTACTGCAAATACGTACCTTGTTTTTCAAGTAAACATCCACATTTTGAAAAGGAAAAGTGAGTTTTATTTATAAATTATTAGGGTTCTTTTTTGAATAATATAAGACAATTAAAAGTCTGCCTTTATAGAGGCTACCCTAATGATAGTCAAGCACGGAAGTGTGGTTACACATGGGTTTGATTTGAGCACACAAAAAGTTTATTACGGAATTATGGCTTCTGTTATCGTGTTTTAGAAAGTGCCGTTTTGGTGCATGTCAAGTAGGTATGATATTATGATAGAAACATATAAGTTTTATGAGTAAAGTTGCACATAGGTATAATAAGACAGCACATGTACCCTGAATACGAGTAATAATGACTATGACTGAGTGTAACCGATATGTTTTTCGTATAATGTCATTATATTATAATTATATTTGTTTTATATTTATTTATTTGGGTGATTTAGGGGTCGTGATCCCGAATGTCAAAAATGTTTAGGATGGTCATACTGAACAAGGTTTTTCATGGGACTGACCACAAAATAGGCCCTAAGGATTTTTAGGGTTCCCTAGCCAAATGAAAAAAAACGGAACCCTTATGGATTCGTCATGTCTGTCTGTCTGTCCGTCCGTATGTTACAGCCACTTTTTTCCGAAACTATAAGCACTATACTATTGAAAATTGGTAAGTAGATGTATTTTGTAAACCGCATTGAGATTTTCACACAAAACTAGAAAAAAAAAAACAATAAATTTTGGGGGTTCCCCATAGGTACATAGAACTGAAACTCAAATTTTTTTTTCTCATCAAACCCATGCTTGTGGGGTATCTATGGATAGGTCTTCAAAAATGATATTGAGGTTTCTAATATCATTTTTTTCAAAACTGAATAGTTTGCGCGAGAGACACTTCCAAAGTGGTAAAATGTGTATGCCCCCCCCCCCCCTCCCATGTAACTTCTAAAATAAGAGGATGATAAAACTAAAAAAATATCTTTTTTTTTCATGATTTTCATATCGGTCCTAAGGGAAACGTACAGTATGACCATCTTAATTCATTTTTGACATTAGGGATCACGACTCCAAAGTCACCCAGTATAGACGAAGCTCTCAATACATTTTGACTTCCAAAAACGGTCCACATGACTGACACTTATCTGACACATATCATTGAATGTTATCCCTTCTCTGTATACCCCACCAGCAGATTTGAATATCACCCAATACACCATTTCCCGCTAAAACCAAAGGTTTGAGATTGGTCAATAAAAGTTTTGATTGGCTAAAATTAAATTCTATACCTATGTCAAACCTCTTGCGCCGCATTACAATATTTGACGTGACGTAGTCAAGCTGCTCGCAGTACAGGGGCCCATTTCTCGAACGGTATTAGTCTAATATGATTACTGTGTTGCTATGGTAACCCATACGACTTGACAGTTCGTGGACTAATAATATCGTCAGGTGACAAGCAAAACTCACTAATTACTACATAATATTTAAACAAAAATCAACCTTATTTTAGCAGCAATATGGTTCACTATGGCTACGAACTTGTGGTGGTAATTAGTGAGTTTTGCTTGTCACCTGACGATATTGTAGTCTAATAATACTGTTCGAGAAATGGGCCCCAGTTGAGTCGCTCGTGGCACAATTCTAATAGTTCGTTGATTTCTGCTTATAAAATGCTACCTATGTCACAAGCAGGACCATTTTATTCAAGAACAATTATGAACTCAACGCTAGTAAAACCTATGGTTATAGTGACTTGTCTTTATTCTGCTCCATCTTGTAGCTGAGGTGACTTGTGTCAAAAATGTACAAAATATATAATGTATATCTGTCGTCGCTTTTTTAAATTATGAATAAAATTAATAGGTTTCCATTATAAAAATATTATTCTTAAAGCAGTCTCGAATTTAGACAACGACAGAGATGAATGCAAATTCCCACAGTGGGCGTGGTCGGACCGGCGGCTAAAAGTTATTGTTTTATTCTTTAGTTTTGCTAAAAACTTGTCTTCTGGGAACGTCTGGAAACGGTCTGAGAAATATTAATAAGATATTATTACGAATGTCCTAAAAGGCCGTTTTATATTAAGTACACTAACTGCGTCTGGTTGTCAGTGAGCTTGTCTGGAAAAGATCGCTACTTAGCGATAAGACCACCTGTTGTTACCTAACTTTTAACTGTATTTCATTTTGCTGTGTAACTTATGGTGCACAATAAACTATATTTAATTACTTACTTACTCGTACCTACTTAAATCTTCACGCATTCTCCATTTTGATTTTTCTTTTAATGTATTTTCTACATACGAAGTTGCAAACCTGTTCCCTTAAATATTAGCGACACCGTCCACATACAAACGTTCAACCCCCTTTAATAAGATTAAAAACTACATAAAGTTTAAATAAATAAATAAAATACTTACTCGTTATATCTATGCACTTAGCATCTCATCTAAATCTGTTCTGTCGTTGTTGCTTGGTTCAGTTACAAGCCCTACAATAAATTTTCATAACTATCTTATTATTTACTTTTACTACTAGGATATCTACTTCTTCGTCGCGTTATCCCGGCATTTTTGCCACCCATCCCAAGATATGGCGTTGGTACTATTTTTTACGAAAGCGACTGCCATCTGACATTCCATTCCAGAGGGTAAACTAGGCTTTATCGGGATTAGTCCGGTTTCGTCACGATGTTTTCCTTCATCGAAAAGCGAATGGTAAATATCAAGTGATATTTCGTACATAAGTTCCGATAAACCCATTGGTACGAGCCGGGGGTTTGAACCCACTACCATTGGATTGAAAGTAGTACTCTTACCGCTAGGCCACCAGCGCTCTTACTAGGATATCTACACAGCTAAATCTAGAGCAAAGTCAAACAAAACAGTCAGTAAGTTTACCGGTAGCCATTTCTGCCCTTATTTCTAAACTCAACGGACCCCCAATCCCAAATGGCTAACTCATTAATATTTTCAGTCGAAATATATTAATCACAGCGCGCCCCGCCCCCTTGCGGCTAAAGACCAAATAATTTTATGCTACAACATTCTAGAAAAAAAACTACAATTAATTTTACTGTGGCATTTTTGGAGGCGGTCCGCTTTTTATTGTTTTTTGGGGAACAGGTGGAAATAGATGAAATATCGCAACTATTATGAATGTTTGATTTTATTTTTGTGGTGTCAGCGTCTTCATTATTGTTCTATTTAGCACTTATTCGCTGACACATAATCATGCGTTGATTATGTGCCACTTCCTAACCAGTTAAGATCGTAGTTGTGGTTTCGCCTTTATGATATCATTTCGACTATGGAACCCAATAAGTTTAAGACTTACCCAGCTTCGGATTTGCTTAGCATAGAACCTCTTTTTTGAAGTCGGTAGCCGATGTCATCAAGATGTAAGTAGGTATCAATTACTATTTTATTTAACAAAAACGAGCTCCTGGGGGGCAAGTAATAATCGTTCACAGAAAACACCAAGTGAAATTCCTAATGTATGGAGATGATCAAGTCATTTTTCATTGGATCTTGTCGATATATAAGATTGGTGTTTCTCGATATATAAGATTATCATCTTGGTTATGGACTTAGCACTCTTAATCACAGGCATATTATGAATGGCTTTAACCACGTGATAAAATAAGTGTCACTTTTTAACACCATGCGATTGAAAGAGTCAGAGGCTCTGCATATACCTAAGTTCGTAAATTGCGGGCATCTTTCACTTTTTCTCCAATTAGGGCGTAATTAGAGTACCTAACGTCAGACAAAGATGGCCGCAGTTTGCGAACTTCGGTGACTACCATTATCACAATGTCACCTCGACAAATACGGCCATTATGTCCGTATTGGGTGCCTAGCCAAGGCGACAATCATTTGCACTTCGATAACGAAAAGCTTCGTGTCTCTCTATCACTTTTCCATATTAGTGCGACAGTGACACATACGTTTCGTTCGCTACAGAGCGTGAACGATTAGCATGTTGGTTTTGGTTACGTGTTTGGTTAAGTTGATGCCCTCCATAAATGAAACCTCGTTAGCACGAAGTTTTTGGCATTTGAAATTCCTGCTCTCGAGGTTTCACTGTACCTACATATATGTATATATATATAAAGGATGCCGAATAATAACCCTGCCTTTTGTCTTTTCCGTCACCGGGTAAGAATGAGTACTGTAAGTTAAAGTGCCTATACAATGTTCTCCAAACGGCCCACCGAATCGGATGCTATGGCCAATTCGCCGCTGAATTCATATTCCCACAATGTTCATTGTGTTACGGTGGATTTTGAAACGGTGTGTAAATTGGGCTTTATTTGAAGTTTACGGTCCTTCCCGATTTACCGGCACGTGTTTGAAGGTCGTGTTTAAGTCGTATGTGTTGTGGGTGAAACATATGCCACGTTCTGATACGTAGGCAGGTTCCATGTAATTGTATAAACGCGACAGTATTGACCTAGTGAAAATCGATACAAATACTTTATTAATAACGCCAAGTTACATGTCAGGTACAATCTATATCAAATTACTACCTACTACTATACTATACCTATATACCAATTACTTCTGAACTATTATTTAATACTACAAAAAATCGTATCTATTCGGGAATTGAAAGTTTAATGTCATTTCAATTTCAATATCAGTGCAATTAATGCAAGTTACATAAAATTTTTGGGGATACAATCCATGCTCACCTCTCCTAATCTCTCAAAAATACGTTTGCAGTATTAAGACGTTTTAGGCCGTCGTATAAATATTGATTTGTGGTTCGTTTAAAATGGGCCGACTGTTTTTCTTAAAAGGTTTACCGCCAATCGAATTTAAACTGTCGTCAGTCATAGTAACACGGTTCAACTCACGTATTCTTTAGTCAGTGGCGCGATCTATGTATATTATCTAGTCCTTGAAAATGGAAACTATAGTACCCTTACCGCGACTGCCTTAGCAGTGTCAAACTGACATATTCGTTAACGTCTACTTTCTATACATCTCGCTCGCGCTAATATGCGAGTACGAGCGAGATGCATAGAAAGTAAGTTACGCACACGCTACCGAATGGTGGTTGGAGTACTAGGGTCTCCGAAACGTCGCGCGAGTGACTAAAGAATATAAGTTAAGCCGTGTTATAGCTTAGCGGCCCAATTCTAACAATGCGTATAAGAAGTCACAGTGGTACGATATCGAACAGTAAGTGTCAAAACTTTTGACCATGACAGATCTGGGCTATAACCGCGAAAATCGAAGTTCTTCAATTGCGGGCATTTTTCTCTGTCACTCTAATTACGTCGTAGTGAGAGTAAAAGAGAAAGATCCCCGCAATTCGCGAATTTCGGTTTTCGCGGCAGGCCTCCTGTATCGTACCCCCGTGACGTCTAGCATTGTTCGAATGGGGCCGTAGGTTATGGTTAGGTATGCGAGCTTCCAAAATAAATAATTCCACTTTTGACGATCTATACTGTAGTTGGCAAATAGCTGTATCCGCAATTCGGACCGTATTTTACAAACTTTTCTTACAATAAGCGTTGTCGATTGAACTGTCAATTGATGTTCTTTATTTCATTATTTCCGTATTATTTTATTGAAATTTCTTTCGTGTTGTTTTATTGCGGTAGTTAAACTTAATTGTTAGAATACCTTAAGAAAACATGAGTGAAATAGTGATGAAGACGGATTTCATTTTTCAGGTTGTATTCCTTCCAAATATGTTCTCACTGCTGTCGTGAAAAGTTTTGTGTACTACATGAGATCAACGTTATTTATATCTCGTTCGCTTTTGAGTCCCTTACTACGCTCAAGATTCTAAATTAATTTTAGAATTTAATTATAGAATCTTTCGCTTGCACGGGATTCAAAATCAGCACTCGAAGAAATATCAAACTTTGCTCTCTTGTTGCACAAATGACTATAATTACTTATACTGCTAGAAACAAAGCAACGCATACTTTGTCTCATATTTATCACCTGATAAACACGGCTGTGTTTATGGCGATAAACACAAGATTGCTGCATATATCCATATAAACGATCGTCAACCGGCAGCCATACAAAAAGATGTAAGCGTATGTGACACCAGTTAGCTTGATTGATATGAGCATAAGGCGGCAAATTATGATAATAAATAACTGGATACTTGATGCGGTCTTCTCTGGATATGGTCAGATGTCAGGCCATATTTTGATATTTAAATAAGGGTTTTTGTACAAAAAAATGCCATAATTCCATTTGGCAGATCAGACTATATTTTAATACTTAATAAGAGCACACATCTAACATTAAAAATTACTTTTTTATCATCAACATGACCCACAAATGGTCTAGCCGGAAGATCAGCGCTGACTTTTGGGTTTGGGTTAGCATTTATGCTGAGGCGGGATCATTTCGTGGTAAACTATTTATTTATTCTGTTTAAATTTTGTTTTGCTATGCTATACTTTTGGTAGGCAACTATAAAAAAAAATGACCAATCACATGCCGCCGCGCTCCCATAAAGAATACTAAACGGGCACGGGGTTGCGCGTTTACTCACATTTTTATTGAGATGCTTACCAATTTTCATTATTCAGGTTTTATAGTAAAAGAGTATTATTATAGATGACTCATAGAAAAGGTAATGTATACAATAATGATATAATCAAGCTTTTCAATCTCGTGCCTTACTTAGTCAACTCAGCAAGCTCCGCTGCCTGAACACGGTACTCGACTGAAAAGCGTTCTATTAATATACAATACTATTGACAGTGACAATAGACTTTCATGTTGTTTGTTACTGTTACAAGGTAAGTTAAGATCACAAATTAAATCTTTTCATTATAGGTCAAAACATGTCTTTAAGGAATCACAAGGAATGATAATTGTTAAATGTTAACAAAAAATGCAATAAGAACCAAATAACATAAGCGACATTCAAATTCGAACTGAAATCTGTTCTTAATTTTTTAAATTACTCGCATTGCATCTCATTCATTCTTCAGGCCTCGTAGCCAACGTGCCAATCTTCGCTTCCGCGCGTTCCTATGGGATATGCATGCATTGTCACCAAGTTGGAGCAAACTAAACCTGTTCTGAGTCTAAACTAATCATTCCTTCAAATAAATAATTATGAAATGACGCAAACGTCAAGATGACACCGCAGTTAAGTTGATTGAAGTGCACTGACAAAATGTTGTGATGATTAAACTGTAGGTGCGATCACACTCCCGATACGGTCAGAAGACAATTTAGTGCAAAGTGCAGTGCTGTAGTAGAGTTATTAATTATTGTGACAAACTGTATGATTAAGCACCTAACATGTCAGTTGAAAAGCTGTGTTTATAGGAAACTGCCTATAATAGTCACTACTAAACTGTCTATTTAAAAAAACTAGGGAGATTCTACAGATGAACAGGAGGGTTCATCGTCGGTTTCTTATCATCTGTCATCATGCCTGTCACGTTCTAACAAGTGTGTAAGTACGAAAATGACGCATGGCATGATAAGTGATAAAAATGCGACCATAATACCGCCGCAGATGTAGTGCATTATTTTCCATCGTATTTTCACGGAAACTTATTAACCGGTCTTGCTTTTCAGTCAGTCTCGGTACAAAAGGGAGTGACATTGACTGAACTAGCATGACAAATACGAACGTTTCCGAGAACGATGGAAAACAATTATGATTTATGCACTATATCTGTAGATGGATACCTAGAGGACGATTCTAACTTGACAATTTGTAATGGTTTCGAACTGGTTTGGACTATTTTTGGCGCCCAGGCACCTAAAATATCACTTGGATTATTTTTGGTGCCCAGGCACCTAAAATATCACTTGGACTATTTTTGGTGCCCAGGCACCTAAAATATCTCTTGGACTATTTTTGGTGCCCAGGCACCTAAAATATCACTTGGACTATTTTTGGTGCCCAGGCACCTAAAATATCACTTGGACTATTTTTGGTGCCCAGGCACCTAAAACTAAGTAGGAGACTGATTAAGACTGCCTAGGGGCACTAAAAACAGGCCAAGTGATATTTTCCTGATTCTTCCCGACCTGCCACGCCTGTCTCCTGGCCTGTCAATTTTTCTAATTTTTTGGGATAATTAGTCCAGTAGATACCTACTCAATTGCAGTAGGTACTGGCTAGAGCTGAAAAATGAATCCAGGTGTATTGTGCCGCAAACGACACATCATAGAGTTATACCTTAAGTCTGCAATGATTTTGATAGCAGACGCAGTGCAAGTGTTATTTATACGTATTTATTTATGTCATACGGCTCATCTGCTCGTTTGCCGACTATGATTCGTGACATCCACGATGACGCGCAGATTTGTCCAATACGAGTCAAGGCAGGCGTAGTCGTGAATGACACCATCTATATTACGGGAACTGTTGGCGACAAGCCCGCCGCCGCATCGAATTAACTCCACAGCAATAGCAATGACGTCCACCGTCACGTCACCGGACCACCGTCCCCGGACCGGACGTCAACAGGAACGCCATATTATAATAATAACTTTAAAATCAATTACTATTACTAGTAAGTAGTAAGTAGACATCATACGTCCTTAAGCTAACATTTAGATAAATCATTGCAATACAATGACATTGCTCTGAAAACCTTAGCTATTATTAACTTAGTGGGCGGAAAACAAGATTTAATGCTAATATTTTACCGAAACGGTACTCTCGACCACTCTAAAGACTGGCTGGTCCCATTAAGGCTGTATAATAGCTACTAATTCTTGTGGTGGTATAAATTTTTGTCAGCTATCCGTCAAGACAGTAACCGTTATACGACGTTTCCATTGCCGTACGACACGAATTTTCTCTTGTTTTTTTTTTAATAATAACGGTACGCCTATCGTAACAGTTTCCCAATGCGATAGTGTAGTAAAACTAGCAAATAGTAGTTACCTAATCTAGAGACATATGTACCTACATATAAAATTATTTCAAAGAAGTATAACATAACACAAACATAGAATAGTCCCACCGCAGGTCACTCTCACCCGCCGCCCACGGCAGGTAACAGCACTAACAGCCCGTCGCGGGCGGCGGATGAGAACGATCAAGGCCTAATGCCGGTTGTACAAACTCGTAGAGAGCCTCTCGCCGACAGTCTTGGCACCGCTGCCATCCAATCGGAAAAGGGCGACACGAGGCAGCAGTATGTAGGTACACACTCGTTCTCGGCCTGTCTCGGGGTCTCACGACTAGTGTGGACAACCGGCATTACAGCCGAATTACCTGGTTTTCATTTGGCTGTTATGGCCTTACGGATGATGTGTATAGTTACTGGTTTGGGCAGAGTAGTTAAATATCCTGTACAATACGATTTTTTAAAATCTGATCTGAACTTGATTTGACATATTCGAACAATGCCTATAGGGTGTCATAGCGATATGATACGATACTGATCTGTTAGTGTCAACAGTGACATTCTTTCAACCAAAAATGTCGAGTCGTTTCGTTAGTGTGTTCGACGGTTCGAACGATATTGAGATAAAATTTGAATTAGGCTTGGTATTGAAGTGTAAGTTACTAAGGTCCCTGCTCGTCGGCAGCGTCAAATTATCACAAAACCAAACTCGTACCTAACTTCGCCTTACAATTGAAAAGAGTAAAACAAAAGACCAGCTGACAAAGACCTTTAACGACAATCACAGTGTATAGCGGGCAGGGGTCCTATTATAATGGTTACAATGCTATACCGATTGTGGTCAGCATTGTAAATTTATTTGCCTCCGACTTTAATCGAGTAAAGTTAATATTGAGATTGTTATTTTCTGAGTTTGACGGCGGTATAAGTGGATTTGGGACTTGAAACAAACCTGTAGAAAAGAAACCTATATAGTCTGCATATTTGTGTTAGTTTACTTTTATTTGTGTATTTTTTATACCACGCTCGGTGGCAAACATGCATACGGCCTGCGCGATAGTAAGCGATCCCCGTAGCCTGTGGTTTATATGCATAGGTATATAATATAGTAGTAATAACTACATACCTACATACTTAAATTAATAGATAAATAAAGAATTATATACATATCACTGCGCTCTTGTTGGTTAAGCAATCCCCAGGTATTTCTTTCCTTGGCCTTTTCTTTGAGAGCCTGATACGACACGACGTTCACTTTCTCCTTCACTTGGTCCATGTTTGTCCTTCTTGCTCTTTCCTTCGACTTTCCCTTCTATGACGGTCTTGATGAATTCGTCATGTCGTAACAGGTGTTCCAACATGTTTCCTCTTCTACTTTCAATGGTTCTCAATCGGCACCGCTTTTCCTGAAGGTCTAGTGTAACATGAAAGCAAAATATTCGTTAACTATTCGATGACGTTAGGTGAGAAAACTACTCGGAAACTAAAAACCTATACTTTTTAGTTAACATGCGAGTGTGACATGCAACCTCAAACTCGTCCTTTACGAAAGATAGCTAATTTTGACAGTAATTTACCTTTTTCGTATGTTGGTAGAACTGGGTGTTATAGGTGGCCAAATTACGAAGTACAGTCCATGTGGGATCTTCGAGCGTATTAAGATCACCACTTAATTGGTTCGCGTTATATTTCCGTTGAATAAATGCAGTGGTCGGCAACCTTTAAGCAGCCAATGCACTTTGTTTATAATTTGCAACTTTATCACTATATCTGATAATTTATTATTATGCAAAGAGCACTAGACAATGTCAACGACGACTGAAAACGACAACAATTGTCAACAAATACCTATTTTAAAGGATACAAAAAAAGTTTCCGACAGCGGCAGTACTCTCAAGTTCAAATGCCGCACGGGCTTGCGCTTGCCTTTTACTTGATAGTAATACTTTTCGATAATGAAAATCTACAATCAAGCTGTTTAAAAATATGCACCCTTTCTTCGTGGTTCGCGATACTTATATAGTAAATCTGAATAGACCATAGATTAAGTACAGATACAATTATAATATGTTAACGGCACCAATCATGGAATATTTAAGAGAAAATTTGGAGTGTTTTTGTAATTTCACCGACACCTGTAAAATTTCTACCGCTTTACGCTTTAAAAGTTGAATGTCCTATTCGTCCTTTATGTCTTCTATGTATTTAATGAAAGCTACTGCAATTGGTTTCAATATTATTAACCAATAAAAACTGTGGTTTTTTGTGGCGCCATTAATTTTCAAAATAACAAGTATCAATGAAAAATTAAACTTAAGCAGCTCTTTGGCTCTTGTTTATGGTAAAATATTGCCAGCGATTAAAAACTGATGGTAAATACTTGTTTTACAGGATTTGTCTATACCATTCCATTACTAGTGCCTGTTCCATTATAGGGGTGTTTACTATATGTAGTACTACGAACAAAATCGATGTTTGTAAGCGCGAGGCCACGAATCATGTTGTCCCTTTCATGTCATGTTATGTCATGATCATTTGCGTTCCGAACGCGCCGACTTGAGAGACGTAGACCTGATATAAATTTTATATACAAAATAACCAGGAAGGTTCGCTGGCCGCCTGTTGCCGACCCCTGAACAAGAATATTATGTATCCGTTTTCAAACGCGCTGACTGCGGGCGAGTGTAAATTCAAATATGACATTCGTAAACGTTTCGAAACCTAAACTCAATAGTTAAATTAGTCACTCGAGAGTTGTCGAGTGAAATGTTGCGTTTGGAGTTTCGCCCTCAGGTGGCAATTCCATTTTTTACATTTTCTAACATTTATGAAATATTTACTATTAAATTGTCTCTAGTTTTGTTCTGAAATTTGGCTTAAAGTGTTTTAACGTACAATAAAATCAAGAATCTGACACTATTCGTTAGGACTGACATAACCTATGCTGGCGCCATCTGTAAAATACTTCGACCGGTCAACCCCATTTAACGTGCAGTAAGAAAAAGTTCAGACGTACGAGGCCACGGCATGTCGCATGTGCTGCTGTCAGAGAGGAGTGCTGCTGTATCTCGGTTTTAACCAATTTTTGAGGAGAGCAAGAAAACGTAATTTGTAGGTATTTCGTCTAAAATATATCATCTGTTTATGCCATTGTACATAATATTCAGTTTAAGCAGAGCTTACTTTTTGATATTTTTACATATTAAACTTTGTACAGGCAAAAATAGTTTTCTGTGTAGATTACTGCCCGAAAATCTCAGAAGCATTCTACACAAATTCAAGTATCTCTTGTTTAGCTTTGAAATAGCAAGCACTTTATCTTCTTAAATACTTCACATATTTGGTTCTTCACTCAATAAGTTTTCCAATTTTCATGCCACTCTGAAGAAAATGGTATCAAATGAAAGGTAACCGTAAAACATATTTTTATTATTCTTATTAGACACTGTTTGACAAAAATCATTTGAAAAAAATTCCTTGTCTTTTAAAAAACTGCCATCCTCTGACCTTCTGACACATGTGAATTGGTACCTATTTCATTGAATTTATTACATTCTATAAATTATTATGTGACATGATGACACATTCCTTCAGCAAACCCGTTTTAAGTCCTCGTGGATGGGTGGTGCAGGATCATGCTTACGAACTTTACTGTTCTTATAGTCCCATTTGACAGACGTGTTCGAATGAGGCTGGTACGTGGTGAGAGCTCGTGAGTCCATAAAAATCTCACACAGGTCGACCTAGTCCCAAATTCAGAAAAAACTTGTGCTTGGGGTATTAGGCGACGATACACAGACTTGTATAGATAAATTCATACTTAGGTGCATAGATAACATCCATAACTCGGGAACAAATATTCGTGATGAACACACAAATAATTGCCCATACCGGGACTTCAACCTGGGACCTCTTGCTTTGTAAGCAGGGTCACTACCGTCTAGGCTAGGAGACAGTTGAATTAGACTTTAATTGACCGGTTTTATATTATTTTTATGGAGCTCCCGATATTATTAAAACAATATAAAAGGTAATCATAGTTTATATCCCGGTCAATTTAAGTCTAGTGAAACTAACCGTGACCGTTAAATTACTTATATCGGAAGTTTCGTAGTAACAATATAATTAGATCTCTCCATTCCGTATTACCTACTTTTTATATAGCCGTATCGATCTAAAACTTTGCTTAGGTATATATTGTTTACCTTTACCATCGATGAAAATACAATAGAAATAGAGGTATACTTAATAAAGGTAATCGGTGGATCTATTCGATTGCTATTTTTTTTTTCACAATCCATAACTCCCGCGGGAACAATATAGGCCTTTGTCCTTCAGTATGCCAGCATGAAATAAGATCTTTTTCGAGCAAGTGTGATGAAAATGACAATTATACATAATGTATGTGATGTGTACCTATGTGAAACACCATGGATTACCGTGTTGCAAATTGCCTCCAGCATGGAACTTTTCATCAAAGTAATTGTTTACCTACCTGTCTTGATCTACCCAAAACGCTTAAATACAAGTGGATCAGGAGGACGAAGATTTACTTCCCAGCATTCAGCGGAGAGAAGTAGGCTACGGACCGAAGAACGGTGGATAGGCTTGACTTATTCGGTAAATTTTTATCCCTAGGTACCTAATAAGACATTGTTTGTAGATTTACATAATATGTTAATTATTAAAAAGTTGAAATAAAATATACGCCTTTTTTAATTGATCGTTCGCTACATTACAATATTTTTTCAGGTCTTGGAAGTAGGTATCCAATATAAACAATACATGTTGGTATTTTGTTTTGTAATATAAGTATAGTTTATCTATGTGTACAAAAATTATGTGCACTCAAAAACAACTCGGCAAGATGTATCCTGTAGAATACTTTACTTGCCTCTGTGCCGCCGCTTCTTGAAGCTCATTATGATATGTTACGGTCTTCATGCTTGCTTTGCACTGGCCACGTAAAGTGGTAAGTAGATATGCAACGAGCGATCTAAGATGATGGGATTACATCTTAGCCGAGATGACAATAGTTTGCTACGATAACGAAACGCTTTCCGTTCTCTTTCTCTTCCATATTAGTGAGATAGAGATACATAGCTACGTCAGCACAAACGATTGTCATCTTGGGTAGGCCCCCAGTTCAGTTTTTGATGCGTGCTGAAACTGTTGAAAAAATATCGGACTTCAGGTAGGCATCGGGTAATATTAGTAGGTACTCAGCTATATGACCATTATTAAGGGTTTTGCTGTACATACTGGTATGGCATCCACGTTAATGTAAAGTTTATTGCTTGTTCGACATTCTAAAGCTTCTCTTTTACTCATTGGCCTCGTACCTATAGCTTGAACAAATAAAGTAGCGGTCTTTATACGCCGGAAGATCCCACATGGACTGTACTTCGTAATTTGATGATTACCACCCAGGTCTGCCAACATGCGAATAGAATTTAACTATGAAAGTAGTGAGCTAACTTTCAGAATTGTCAAGTGTCACGTTGCGCAATACACTCGCATATTAACGTAAAACGTATCGTCAGTAGTTTGCTCGATTAACTTTTTACATGACATGTGTCAAACTGAATGTCATCCGAGTCTGGTTACTTTGGAATAATCGTATCTCACCCAATTGTGACATTTTTTTCTTCATAATCAACGTTCTTAAAGAGGTTTTATCTTCATCGTCTTTGGTGATGTTTTGATTCGATGTTCATTTGAATATCATCCTTAATACTTTATCAGTTAGGTCAATATTAATTTGTGTTGTATTTCTACCATTTTTATTGCGAGGGCTTGTAAACATTTTAACATTTTTTAGGTACTACTGCTTACTGCTGATGATGGCTCCACAACGAGTAGTAGATAGGAAAAATCAATGATATCATTATAAAATAGAAAATGAAACAGTCATTCTATTATGCAGATTGATTAGTTAAATACTTGAACGGCACTTATAAAATTAGAATAAATAAATGTCACTTATAAATTTAATTTAATGAATTTCTTGAATGTATAAGTTTACTTCTGCTCGATATTGTCTGGACCGTATAAGTCATATCTAGCACAGATGAAATCAACAATCAGCTACTAAAAGTTTGAGCTCACTCAATACCATATTTAACAAATTTACATGCCTACATTTTTTTCATCATTTCGCTTCGGTATAATGTGCAAAACACGTTTATTAGTTTTTTAAATAGACCATAATAAAATTAACGTTAAATAAAAATATTTTATTATTTATGTCCACTCTTTTCAGAAATTTATAAGTAGGTATATTTAAACATGACTTATCTAAGTTTTATCATTTGTGACCGGTTTATTGATTGAACATGAACTAAAAAACTTAGTTCTCTCTCCTTATCGTTAAGAAGGTGGCAGAAAAAATCATAGACCTCTACGAAGATGGGAAGACGACTTCAAAGCTCTTGTTGGTGCCACTTGGCGGAGGAAAGCCCATGGTCGGGAACTTTGGAGAAACTTGGGGGAGGCCTATGCTGGAAAGCAAGACAATCTCGACTCCGATGTCTGAAACTGAGCATTGATATATAATAATAGTTTTTAAACTAATGATAAGTGAAACTAGGAAATAAGATGTTTATTATATTTTGTAAACTAGTTAATAAGATTGTTAAATAAAGGCTTATTGAATTGAATTGAATTGAATTGAATCGTTAAGAAGAGATTATCGTCAGTGTACTCGTACTAATATTAGTTTAGTACCTATTTTACCTCAATCCGAGGACAATGCCACTTAAATATGTTCATAAATCTTAGTGGGAATTGTCTCAGGATGTAGGTTGCACTTATAATTTAAAAACCAATAAGTACTCTTTTTTTTGTAACATCTGCACATGTCTGCTTTTTTTCCAAAAATAAGAGGAAACGAGCTTTTGTGGTTCGCCGGAACGATATACCTAATATTTGTTACTCTCGACTTTCGGAGACACTCGGTTAAACTCGTTTGCATGTATGTTAAAAAGATAGCAATATTTGCCGTTGTATCTTGTAGATATATTCAATTTAACCGGTTAATTTCTTTCCACAAACACAAAATAAAACTAATTTGCCATAAACTGGTACCTCATTAGAATAGTTCTTTAACCGGTAACCGCAAGCGGAAACGAAAACCTTTTCGTTCCCGAGTAATTGTACAAAAACGGTTTAAAAAATAAAACGGTTTGCGATCCCTTATAAATACGATACGAAACGTAAACGTGAGCGACACTTTGAGTAAACGTACTTATAATTTACACTCGCTCTTTGAGTTTCCAAAACGTCCCGCTTGGTGCGCTGTTCAAAATCCCATACAAAATGAGACTTAACCTAAACGCGAAAGTTACGTTACGCTATCGAATGGAAGTTACACTAGAGGTACTGAACTATTTTTAGGACCTCCTCGTTCGTTACTTTTTCCGTCCAGGCCGTCCAGCATATTTTCTCCTTTTATATTACTATGACACATCCGTAACGTACTTAGTTAAGTCAATTTCATTTTGGGCGGAAATATAAATAAATAAATAAATTTTAAATATTATAGGACACACACAATTGACTAAGCCCAACAGTAAGTTCGAGAAGGCTTGTGTTGTGGGCTTGTGGGTACTCAGACAACGATATATATATATATTATACAGGAACAAATATCTGTGCTCATCACACAAATAAGTGTCCTTACCGGGATTCGAGCCCAGGATCATAGGATTCATAGACAGGCCAGACTGATCGTCAAAATTATATGAAATTCCAATACGGGTAAAAAAAAATACTTATATACTGTTCCGTTCAGTTACGAAAATAAAATATGTTTTCGAAACTCAGTAGATGATTTTTTAGGACATACCTATGGTGAAATTTACTAATATACATAGTAATAGGAAAATATATACTCACCATATCGAAATATGACGAAAAAAAACACGACTACAAAATAAAAATCCGCCAAAATATGAAATAGTCTCCAGCTGTTAAGGCGTGTTCACACTACCCGCGAGCCAGTGTGCCCGCTTCCAGATAATGATAGAGCTTGTGCTCGCTCAGTAGCGCGCCCGCGGCTACATGATATCGAGGAGTAAGAGAATTATAATAAATTACTGATTTAGAAGTTTAGAACAGTAGACCTATTGCGCACTTGCTCACTCGACATTTTATATTACAATCGCATGAGACATAATCGTATTGAATTCAAAAAGACATCACATAGAGTCCGTCTTAGTTAAATTTGCACCAATTTGAATATAACAAAGTGAGAGAGTTTCATAAAAAACGTTTGACATTAATTTTAATTTAATTTAATTGATAATTTTAATGGAATTTAATTGATAATTTTGATTTAATGTAATGAATAATGTTAATTTAATTTTATCCGTATTTTTTATTTAATTTAATTAATATTATAATTTTATTTTTTGTAATTTGTATGGAAATATTTTGATGTTTGTTGTTTTGTGTTTTTGTGCATATGGATCTTGTCCGAAATTAATGCTTTTTTTTTATTAATGATGATATTGCCACACTTTGTTACTGAATACGACATGCAAAGCAATTTTTGTCCGACTCTAATTTGTCTGTCATATTGTTATCTTTTTTTGTTTTTGTGGAAATCGACACAACTCCTATCAACAAAAGTTATTGGTGCTTAAAACTCCACAGTTTAGTAATAAAATTAATATGATTTAATTTTCAAAATACCTATATCCTATACCTATTTATTAAAAATGCAATGTATGACAGGATGAGCCTCTAAATTGCAATACAACTGTATTGTCTCTGGATTTAGGCATCCGATTCAATAAAAGCAGATGTAAAGGCGTGTTCACACTGCCCGCGAGCGAAGGCGGTCGCTTCCAGATAATGACAGTTTGTTGAGGTAAAGTTGTCGGTAGCCCGCGGCGCAGCGCGATATCTCAACGTTTGTGACGAAAATTATGATAAAGCTTGCTTGTAACGTTGTCGAGGAAATGTGTGCTTCGGTTTGAGGACTTGTGTTTAAGCTTGATTTTGTATGATGCTTAAGATTTTTTTTGTGAAGTCTAGTTGACCTTATCATGCCTAAATTTATCTGAAACTTGCGTCTATTTTAGAAAAAAAAAAGACAAAACTTACTAGTTTTTATATTTACGTGACATTTGCGAATTATAGGGTAAACCGTCTATTACTGGCCACCCTCTAATTACAGGCCACCTTATACTAAAATTGCTAAAATAAGAATTCTATTTATTCATTTACACAATTCAAGTAGGTACTTAAACTAAATAACTATCATTCTGATGAGTAACTTAGATTGTGTGGTTATTAAACAGAATCCCTTATAATCCCTATTAATTCATTAATTATATTAATTCATTAATATAACATTAATAATTTATGGCAAGCTTGTCTTCAGACCTAACAGCCAAACTTAAAAAAATCTTCCCACAAATAAATTCAACAACAGCAAACTTGTTTCAAAAATATGTAAAAATGCGGCCAGAAACAGCCGCTATATAAATTAGAATGAATAGCGATGAAACCGAGCCCCGAGCGGAGGCGGGCCGCTACCTTATAACCAGCGCTCTCTACAAAATCACGTTGTAAACCTCGTAGCTATCTCACCGTGCTTTCCAAAAGTGAAAAACATCACGAACAGCTTAAGGTTGCTTTTAGGAAAACACAGCCTGTAAATGCGAGGTTTTTAAAATAATTCGTAGACGATAATGATAGAACGCCGCCGGCGGTGTGGCCGCACCTTTATGTAAATCGCATCATCATCTTAATTTTTTACTGTAATTAATATAAATCAATGTTTTAACTTTCTTGAGCCGCATGAGTTAATTATTTTCAAGTTTTTATCTGCATTTTCGTTATTGAACTTCCATGAAGTTTTCAAAATACAAGAGACACAGAGTCGGACCAAGATAACTCGTCATCATTAATGTCAATCCCCCATTTTCTTCTATTTAAATTGGTGAAAAGCTAGCTTAGACCTTAAACGGACTTTATACGTAGTTCGTGTCATCCACGATGACGCTCAGATTTGTCAAATCTAACCTTTTATAATATGATATTATAAGTTATAAGTCAAGGCTCCCGTCATCGTGAATGACACGATCTATTGGCATTCGATTTAAAAAATGTATCTTTAACAAAATATTCAATAAGTACTCGAATTTCGTAACATCACGGTCGTATATACACAAAATATTTAACTACAATTCGAAATTTTAACTCAACAAAATAAAATTCAAACATTTCGCAAGTTATAAGTGCGGTTTGTACTTAATTGTACAATTTTAATAGATACCTAGTGATACAGTATGTATACATGGTGTAACACTAGGAACCCGAAAGATTTTAACAGTGTATTCCTGATCACAGACTAAAATGTCAAATATTTTAACAGTGTATTCCTGATCACAGACTAAAATGTCATATATTTTAACAGTGTATTCCTGATCGCAGACTAAAACGTCATATATTTTAACAGTGTATTCCTGACCACAGACTAAAATGTCATATATTTTAACAATGTATTCCTGATCGCAGACTAAAATGTCATATATTTTAACAATGTATTCCTGATCATAGACTAAAATGTCATATATTTTTTCTGGAATTCGCCTAGTTTCAGAGTTAATACCAATTTAAAAAAAAACATCTTCTTATTGTTACTTAGTGCAAAACGCCTTTTTGATGGCGATGATGCCATTATGGGGCGTAGTCTAAATAACCTTATTGATAGATGTCAAGAAGTGACCAGTAACACGTTGAAAAAACTATCTTTTACTTTTATATACAAATACATTTTTTTTTATTGAAAGTAATACCAATTGTATTTGGCGAAATATACATAAACTCATATAACATTTTTTCCTTCTTTTGGCCTGAGAAATGTGTCCATAAAAATCTTTCGGGTTCCTCCACAACACCGTGTATTATATTATGTATTAGATATAAATTATAAGATTTATAAATGCCAACTTTCGGGCTTATTAGATCAAGTTGTCTTTTTCTATTTTACCCAGACTTAATTATGTATTTAAATTAACTTTCTAAAAGCAATTTCACGCACTACACTTTGGCAATATGTATTGGCTATGCATTTCTTGCAAGTTTTTTTATACTACGGCGGTGGCAAACAAGTAAGCAGTCTCCGTAGCCTATGTACGCCTGCAACTCCAGAGGAGTTACATGCGCGTTACCGACCATAACACTCCGCACCCTCGTTAAGCACTAACAATGATCAACCTTACTCACTGGCAGGAACACAACACTATGAGTAGAGTCTAGTGTTATTTGGCTGCGGTTTTCTGTAAGGTGGAGCTTCCCCAGTTGGGCTTTGCTCTAGATCTGGAATGACATCCACTGTGCTGTGTCCTATCACACTAAGCGAGATGACATTCACAATGCCCATACCTCTCTTTTAGATGTAGTTTAGGGACGTACCCGGGTCCAAAAGTTGCTAGTATCTAAATACGCGATGCGGAACAGTATTGCATATACACTAAACTTAATTGGGAATCTGAAACATCACAAACTACTTACCTGGGTTCTGTTTCGCAGACTACATACTATAAGGCAAATAGTTACAAAGTATTAAGTCTAAAAGATAATATCGGTCATGCATGCTGCCTCACGACTCATAACGGCCGTTACAGCTATTGAAAATCTAATACAATTGTTTAACGTATTATCGCACAATGGCTTTTAAGGTTTTGCTTGGTGGAGCAGCTTGGTTTGTTTTTTTTTTTGTAGTGTTGTGTAGGTATGAGATTATACGATATGTGCAATAACTGCTCTACATCGACGGAGCAGGGGACTATTCGGAGGCGTAATCAAAAGCGAGAAGAATATTACACTTACTAGATTTTACGATAATACCAATGTCATAAAATGTGAATTATATGTATGTGAGTACGATGTACTGATATTAAAACATGTTTTCGAACCCGCCCCCAGCTGCATCACGTACGGAACCGCCTCTTTATTTCCATAGACACACAATTTTTTTCTCCGGCCTTTCCCACAGCGGAACCGCTCCGTCATCCCGCTTTTATTCTTTTTTTACGTGAAATAAAATTTAATCATGGTTTAATCTACTGTTTCAATGGATCGTTTTTTTGGCCAGTTATGTGACTTCTGTGGCTCCGCCTTCGATGTGTAAGAGGTATTTAGGTAGAAAGTATGTGATACCTGATGCAGTTATACGTAGGTATACTTCGTACATAGGTAGCTTCATAGCTAGGCGACCAGATAGTAGTATGTACGAAGCATATTTCATCTTAAACTAATCTAAATGAAACAACCACCTGATTTAGCTATGCGGAAAAAGAGGGAAAACATTTTGTATCACTGAATTTATAAGTTATAATTTATAACATACGTGAAGCGACTGAGTAACGGGGCTTACAATTTTCCATTTATGTAAGTGATGTGGAATAGAATAGAATTTATTTCAGTTAGTCAAAGAAAAGTTAATTTTTCTACACTGAAACTAATAATCTAATAAAAAAAAATTTTTCGGTTCCATTTATCGGTAGAAAACGATCACTAGAATGTATAATAGTTAAGTACCTATTTGTTTTACAAGAGGCTAGGTTTTTGTTTAACCGCTCGTGCTAATATTGAAATATCCGAGCAAGCGAAAGATTCCAAAATTGAACCACAAGCGCGAGATTCCACATCTTGAGCCTTGAGAGGATAACGTTATGAGCTTATGAGGCACAAGGCACAAATTACTTTGCCACTCTGATAAAATGCAACTTTTTTTTTACATTCAAGAGAGCCTTTCGGAGCTGCTGTGTTGGAAATATTATTTCTAATCTTCTTTTTTGAAGCACCGCACCACCTCATTATCGGAGCGTCTACGTGGCTCACCACCGAAACCACACCATCCCACATACTTAGCTATAGCTTACCGCGACCCACGAGAAAGCCTACCATAAGAAATTTCAAATTTAATAACACCCTTCTATATAAGCACCTTCCGCAGTTCTAATGAGAAACTGTAAAAACTCTCCACATATCTGCCTCTATGGAAGCCCGCCTACCCCACCGCACAAAACCAAAAAGACTTATATCCAAACAAAACACATACATGTTCAGTTCTTTTTGCTTCTGGCCGGTAGGCAGCAGTAATTATAAGTTAGCCTGAGCTACGCCCTCTTGGGAACAGCCTGAGATTGTGGCTTAATAATAAATAAACAGTGTAGAGACTTTATAAATTATTCCACGGAATTTATAAGGGTTTTTATAGATATTTTTGCTGGCAGCTGGCGTATGCTGTGGCGGAATAGCTGCTGCTGAAGGAATTATATAGTCTAGCAAGCAGCTCTACTGAAAAAGTTGGCTTGCCAGAGTATATTTGTAGTTGGTAAGTAAATATAATTATATTATAGTTTTATAGCTAATTCATACAGTATAAAATAACATAGTTATTTATTCAGTTTCTCTACTGACTTACATTTTTCTGCAGGCACGTATCCCTACCTTTTTAACTATTCTGCTGCAAAGGTTATTAAATATTTTTTTGTTGTTGTTGTACTCGTCATGAGTACTCATGAGCAACGTTAACAATCTATTTGAGAGCTATTCTAGAGTTAGACCAAATTAAGTTGGCAGCGATTTTGATACCCCTGTGCAAGTGTTAAGTAAACGTCATAATTTTTAGAAAATAACACTTGCACTGTCTGGGCTATCAAAATCGCTGCCAACTTATTTTGGTCTAACTCTAGTTACAGTAGGTACCTAGTAGTAAGTATTGTAGAGTCTAACTTTGTTTAGCATAAATCCAATGGGGTTAGCTGGTCGAAGTATTTTACAGATGGCGCCAGCGTTGAAGTGAAAAATTGTGTCTTATTCTTGTTTTTTTGGGATTGTATGGCCCGTATGCCAGCCCTTTAAGCCAAATCTCATTACATAAAACTAGAAAAAGGGACAAGTTATAATGGCGCCATCTATGCAAACCTTTGACAGTTGCCAACCTCATTAAAAAAATCCAAAAAAAGTTTTATTTTTATATAATAAAAATAGTTTATATGTGTATATGAGTATATGCATCTAACCGATAATTATGGGTGCAAAGTGTCACGTAATAAAAAGTACCTAATAAACTCAAGTCAAGGAAACTGCATGGGATCTAAGTCCAATCCACACTTTTATGTGTTGTATATGGACCAGACCGGCTAGCATGAGTTGCGCCGTTGCGCGCGACTCCATACATCCTGCGCCTTAAATATGGGTGGGGGATTTGCCTTAGGTGGGTACAAGTTTTACTTTTAGTGTTTTTTGTGAGACCTTATGAAACCTGCAGTATTTTTCTGCATTTAATAACTTTAATAAGAATAAATGTATCACGTACAATATATGTGTAATCTACACAGGTATTATATATTTAGGTCACAATTAGGTTTTAAATTTGTCATGACCACGATTCTAAAACTTTACTCAACCAAAACCTCGGCTAAAAGTTATTTTCAAGTACTACCAGTAAAGAAAACTAATCTGAGATATAGATGTGCGATAACCATAGACTCCAGCGCAAGGAGCCGGCGCTACCCCACAATTAGCCGGAGCGCCGCCCACGGACCATAGACATTCTTGCTTTTTTTTAATGTAATGTACGTGGACTAAATTGGAGGTAATATTGAACGTGACTCTTTAGGAGTTAATTGAAAAGTGAAGTAGTATTATTGTGTTTCGTATGCGGATTTTCCAGTAGACGTGTTGAGTCTAAGTAAAAATGCCTAAAGTGCTGAATAAGAAAGAAACCTGAACTCATGTACATAACAAATATCTTTAAAAAATCTAGTTGACAGTAAGAGTAAACATTAAATACATATTGGAAGGTCGCAACCCAACACTGGAACCCAACAGATTTTCGGAATTTTAGAACCCAACAGATTTTCACGGTTTTCACAAATTATTATTTACATACTTTAACGGGACTTAATCGCGTAAACTTAAACTAAAAAAATCAACAAAATGGCGTAGGATACAACTGCATAGCAGAGGTCGGCAAACTTTTGAGAAGAGTCAAATGCTTTAGAAATCACCTGTTTTAGAATACCAGTGGTATAAGAACTCTCAAGGGTTACTTTTATGGGTGCCCAACCCTGACATGCCCCAACCCCATCCTACGTTCGATTGCCGAGAGATTTGACTGCCCATATTTGAGGCATTGTGAATCATCATTGTGAACATGCATATCAATGCATGTTTCTAGAAGTACTTATTATGTCATGCACTGTTTAGGTACTTCTAGAAATATAGCTGCCTTAGTAATTATTTTGTGATCATTCTGTACATATATTAACATAGCTATAAGTGCATACTAACATATCTATGAGTCAAGTTGCTCAAATTAAAGGATTTTATATTTATTTTATTTATTTATAGCTCATGGTCACCACGGCGACCTGGACCCGTCCGTCTCACTCGGCCGCAATACATAAGCACATTTGTAATTTTGCTTCCGCCATTCATAGAGTAAGCGCTGCATCACAAGTAAAAGAGCTCTTATGTGTGGTGTTCCGCGAATCTTCGTTACCGCTTCGTATGCGAAGTTTATAGAGTTGCACAGGGTGGCTCACAAATACGTTGACAAAAAAATAAAAATAAAAAATCTTACATAGGACCCCCTTTTATAGTCATGATAAGATATTATAAGAAAACAATTACCACCCTATAAACGGCCCGATTCGAAGAATGATTAAGACACGTTTAACATCTTGGAAAGATCTTTAAAAGATCGACCACTCTACGATAAGTCAAAATTGACCTTTATTTCGATTCCGCTGTGATCCCAATAAGATCTATCTACGATATTTCTAACGTCAAAGTGACATTGGTTGCTGGAATCGAGCTGCTTCTGTCAATTATACGACATACAAACGATATCTAAATGAGAACTTATCTAAACCAGAACTTAACGTTATCGTATCTTATTCTTTGAATCGGGCCGGAAGTCATCTTTTAGTATTTTTTACTTATGCAGAACATTACGGACCTAAGGTTTGAATTGAGAATTGCTTATAATCTGGTCCGTTACAGGGATTCACCTCTTTTACAAAATGTCACAAAAATTAAAACTACAATCGTTTGTATAACTGGCACAAAACATATTATCCTCGAAATATTCTCCTATAGCTTTAATACACAAACGCAAAACTTTGTTAAGATTATCCACAATATGCAATATGCCTAAATAATGTTTAGTTTTTAAATTTATATATGCATATGTTAGTCTGTAAGGTATTGGTAATATGCATATATTAGTCTGTAAGGTTTCTATTTGTAATATGGGCCTTGATGCCTAATTTAAATTTCAAATAAATAAATTAAAATGTCAGCGTATTTTTGGCCCACCCTGTAATCTATGCTGTATATTGTGTAACCTAACGAACTTTATCAATCGTATCGTGAAACAGACTTTCAGAGACGCGTAACGAATATTCACAACGCAACCCTTACTCACATCCTTTCACACGCAACATCTAAAAGAAACAATAACTCCCGAACTCTTTAAAACAAAACTCAAGTTAATCCGAGCTAAAACTAATCAAGCCTATCAGAACGGGCTAAGAAAAGGTCAAAAACAAATGAATGGGCGTCTTGCCCGGCATATAAATCATCGGACACCGAACGCTGGACAAGGTTTTAATAAACATGAACCTATCTCTGTATTCATTCATGATTTTTTTTTCGTTTTTAATTATGAGGTCGTGTGAAGGGGTTTTCAGTAATCAATGGGTAGCCCGGGCTTCTTTTACCGGTGCCGTGCATCTGTATATATGATTAAGGGTATATAAACAGTGTGCTAGGAGTATAGTCAAGTGGGCGACCGCTTATCCATACAAGCGTACGTCCCCATTTTCCTTCCTGGTTGTTGACTTTATGAAAAAGATAGCTTTAGAATTTATTGTATATTGACCATATCCATGCCCCTTCGTTTTTTTTAATTATTATTTTGGATTTATTGTATACATGAACAATACAGTGATGTATCAGAATACCTTGTGTTAAATATAATTTCTTAGGAATAATACAGTCAGCTGCAGAAAGAGGTGACCCCCCTTGCATAGAAATTTATTTGCAGGGAAAGTCACTTCTCTCTGCTGCTGACTGTGCATAAAAGTACATAGTATTATAAATAACAGTTAGGAACGAAAAACAATTTACATACAATTTTTTAAAAGCTCCTAGCTCTTATAATAATAAAAAAAATCGAAAATAAAAACAAACGAAAGGGCATGGTTAGGCAGCTATGGTATATACTTCAAAACGCTGAAAAATATTTTGTATAATGTTAATATTCAAAAAGGAAAATGGGGACTACGTTTGTACAAAGAAGCGGTCCTCCCCTTTCGTCTTAAGAAAAAAATCTGAAAAATAAGTATATTATGAAGAGTAGGGTTAAGTCCACAGTTAAGGGCCGCATAAGTGAATTACAGCCTGAACTAACTGGAACAAAATTACTTGCAATTAAATATTTCAGCATAAGCTTATAGAGCATAAAACTTGTACCTACGTATATTGTATCTGTGGCGACTTAAGCCCTTCTACACCACTGCATATACAGGTGTACACGTAGGCCTACACCCGCAACTCCACTGGACAACTCCATTGTGCATCGTGTGGCCGCATCTTCAAGACAAAGTTTGGTTTTGCGAGCCACATTAGGGCATTCCATAATCCGGATAATAATTGTTGATGGAGTCGCCATTGCCGGATACGGCAAGGAAGATTGAGTTGAGCTCGTAGCTTCAAAACGGAAAAGTACCAATATGAGTGTGACTTTTTTTTATCGAAAATCTTGTCTGTCGACTCGATTGTCTGTTCACTTCCACCCGAGAAGGCGAGATATGTGAGGGATTGAAGACTTCACAGTCTTTTGGTAGGCTGTAACTGGCATTCCGTTGGCGGCAGTCATTATAAGTAGTCGATATTTGTGATCTAGCTGAATGATTAAAAAATGTATAAAGTCAGAATACGACAAGTGTTCATCATCCTCCAAGATAGCCGTTCCCTTATTACAGTTCCTAGAATTTGGTGGAAAATGGGAAATATGCTAGTTTTTATTATAATTGTTTGTCTATTAGGTAATTTTGACATATAAACAAGAAATATTTTGTTTCATTGGAAAGTTTATTCAAGCATAAAAAATCTATCCATTCATATCCTATGCTACAAAATATCCCTCATGCAGGGCAAAGGCACATGTAATGGACCCATTAGTTGACGGCCCGTCGTCCACGGAGCCGTATAAAAGTCAGTCTCCCTTCTTAATGACCTCCTTGGTGAGCAATTAGTCTGCCCGACTGACAACGTACGCTTCAAGAAAACCATTTCGCATTGCATTTGTTGAGAACTTTTTTTATTGCTCATTCGTCAAATTTCTTCATGGTGGAAAATGCACTATGTCCGCTGCTTCTTCACGTGAATAATGTCCTAAAAGACGTCTATATGAACGTTGATAACACCTTTCGGGTGTTATTTTAATATTAGACACATGTGCGTAAGTTTGGCATCGTTTACTCATGATTTAATGAGTTTTAATCATCAAAATGGTCCGTAAAACTTCAAAGATATCGCGATAAAGTGAACGAGTTATGAATCAGTATGCGTTTTAGTACCTTGGAGGCTTTAAACTAGTAAATTCCTAACAGTTTGGCTTACTTAGTTATTTATAGTATTGTAGAGTATGTAAGCAGAATAGGTTATTCGCTGTAACCATACATTGGTCAAAATAATGTGTCACCAAATAATCATAACACAACATGGGCAAGAACGTAAAAATAAATAAAAACATTTTGCAAATTTGCTCAATTTTCAGCTTCTTAACTGCCCATTATTCTTTAAAAAAAAGGTTTGAGTTTCATTGTCAACGTGATGGTTCTCAGTAATATTTGCTCGAGAGCTGCGGTCGGCCGCAACAGCCCGACGTGTCCAGGCCGCGTGGTTCCATTGGTGCGCATGCGCGGGGCGAGACGATTTATTAGGCGCACCAGTCAAATATTTTACCAGGGGCCCATTTCTCGAACGGTATTAGACTAATATTCTGGCTCTCCATCCGTCGTCGTAGGTCCCTTAGAATCCTGAGTATTTTATTCTCCATTTTGTTCGAGCCTTCCTCTCCTGGTTATCTTAAACGTAAATTCACTTTCATCACCCCCCGTCCAGGATGTGAACTCCGTTCCTCCCGTTCTCTCAAACTCTCGATTCCTTCTCACCGTACTGGTTTTATGTCTAACTCTTTCGCCGTTGAGGCAATCCGTCTCTGGAATTCCCTCCCTCTCTTTATTCGACAAGCCCCAAGCAAACCCGTTTTCAAACGACTACTTCGCAAGCATCTTCTGTCAGAAGAACTTAAATAAGGTTCACCATCATGTATATGTACATAATTATATGTATTAGTCTATCTTTTATACATTATATAAGTAGTAGTATTTAACTATTTATATATTTTTAATATTATTTGACTTCACGTTTAATTTTTTCCTTATTAATTGTTATTTTTTTTTCCTGCACCAACATACACAAATGTCTCTGTTTGACCCAATGGTTGACTGGTAGAGAATGCCTTTTGGCATTAAGTTCGCCATTTGTACATTTTTCTTTATGTGTGCAATAAAGTTTAAATAAAATAATAAATAATAATAATAATATTATTAGTCTACGAACTGTCAAGTCGTATGGGTTACCATGGCAACACACTAATAATATTAGACTAATGCCGTCCTCGAAATGTCGGACATTATTAAAAGCTTAAGTATAGGTACGCAATTAAATCTCGTTAAACAGAAAATAAAGTGTAAAATAAAAGTTAGTAAGGGTTTATAGATTCAAACTAGTCTGCTCTTCACCGAAATACGCTCTAAGACCATTTTTCAACTAAAGGATGACTCAAACTAGACCGGGCCGGGGCCGGTCCGGAGCTTGCGGCGCTTCGTTTTCTATGGAAAGTCCCACGTGCTCACTGATCAGCCGTCATAGAAAATGGCGTGTCGGACGCCTCGGCCCGGGCCCGGCCTGGTCTAGCGTGAATCATCCGTCATCCTTAATATTATATTAGGCCGCCTTCGTCTCGCCTATACTGGTAAGCTTTTAGAATAATGCCGAGTTCATACCCCATAAAATAGTGCGGTGACATCACGTTTAGTCTGTGGTCATCGGCCGTTTATGATCAGAGCCCATGTTGGTCCGCGAGGATTCAAGTAAATAGAACTTGTGGCCGCTTTTTCAGCTGGCCAGGAAAAGAATGTACTTAAATATTAAATTATTAACCGAATCGTTAGCGAAGGTCTACGTTTTAACCCTGGCATTTTGCTTTCGTATTTCTCTACAGGCGCCCATTTCTCGAACGGTATTACTCTGATATTATTAGTTACCAACTGTCATGTCGTATGGGTTACCATGACAACACACTAATAATATTAGACTAATACCGTTCGAGAAATGAGCCCTTGGTTCCAATTCTTAACCAATGAAATTTTGTGACCAGATTAAATAGATTTTTTTGTCAGTCCAGTTTTTTATATATTTTTTTATATGCGTCTATGGTAGCTTAAGATCATTGTGATTTCACTGTGATAACAATTCAATGAACAAAGTATTTTTAACTTTTACATTTTCTCAGCTTAACGCGAGGTCTACAGCTCACAGAGTACTAGTTACATCATAAGGGTTAAGTTATTACATATAAATGGTAAATATGAATTGAAAGAGATAAATTGACGTAATAGTTAATGCGTAACGTAGTATTTATGTTGACAAACAGCAATTATCCATATGATCAGAGCCCATATCGGTCTAGGATTGAAGTAAATAACTTGTGGCTGCTTTTTCTACGAAATTTGTCTGGTATTTTGACATAATTGACCGAAGCGTTAGCGGAGGTCTACGTTTTGACTCGCGCAATTTGATTTCCTGTGTTCAGGTGTTCTCCTCTACTACAGGTCGCTATTCTCAACTGAATCTCGTAAAATTTTGTAAGCAGGTTCAGTAGCTACATATAATTTGTCATTTCGTTTTTTCAAAATGGTGAAAATTAGCATAAAGGACTTAAGTGCCAGTATGGTCTATGACCACATAAGACCATTGTTAGTACGCTGTGAAAATGGCTCAACGAAGTATGTATTTTTTTGTTTTTACATTTTTTAAGCTTGACGATTTTATCGCTAGTATTTAAACGGATATTTTTTACAAATGTAGGTACGTTAAATATGAACTAAAGATGTTATTCACTTTTACTATTTCGGGTCATTGAGCCTTTATAGAAAGATAAGTTTATATTGGCTATACGCGACTTGGTTGGCAGGGGAACTAAGAGTGATGATCCAGCTTGACGCTGTCTGTAAACATGAATTTCCGTGAACTCCGGAATGTAGACGAAGCTCTCGCTACATTTTTGAGATCATTTTAATATTTATTCACCTGTACCTCATATGACGCAAATTAATTTTAATGTTTTATAATTGTGTTATTAAATTTATTTGCAAATGTTTATGTTGACATAGTATTATCTTGCCAGCGTTTTGGGATCAACTGTAAGGCTGCAAGATTTTTTATTAGGTACTTAAAAATAAATGAATAAAGTAAAATATCATAGTGTTGTATTCCTGCCGTTCCTGTAAGGTTGCCAGAGCTCAACGAGGGGGGGTTTAGGGTCGGCAACGCGCATATAACTCCTCTGGAGTTGCAGGCGTACATAGGCTACGGAGACTGCTTACCATCAGGCGGGCCGTATGCTTGTTTTCCCCGACGTAGTATAAAAAAAAATTAGCTTTGTCAAATTGCACGCTGTACAGTTGAGTCGCTCTCGGCATAATACACGGTGTGGGCTCATTTTTATAAACTTTCATTTAACTTGCACCGGTACTATGTATGTATGTGGGGCAAATCTTGGAAATTAGATTTAACCCACTTCCCGATTTCTAATTGAGCTGATAATTTGCATACATATATACATAAGTCTTTATAAAGGACTATTAGAGACTAGAGGCATAAGATTTGATAAAGGAGACGGGAGGTGGCAATAGGAACTATGTGATGAAAAAACACAACCTAATTATGTTCGGTGTTTGAATTGTCTCGATGAGTATTAGTTGCCTGTGGTAAGAAAAGTACCAAAAATGATTTTTTTGCCCAAAACTTAGTTAGACTTCTATAGTTCGTTGTATATATATTGTATACTGATTGTATATTCCAAAGCCGCCTGCCTGTGCCTGGCGATAATCGTTTTAATGGTACAAAACTTCTTCATTTCATGTCACGCGTCTGTTGTCATGACGTCACAGGTGTTGCCGCAGGTCCACTGCCGAATTTATTTTTCCGGGTAGATTTAAACCTTACACTTAAACAAAAATAAACCTAACCTTCTTAATATGAAGACTCACAATAGAAAAACATTGCATTTCTTTATTTTAAAAATTTAAGAGTTGTATCTCGAAATTTTGAAATACCGGCTTTAGGCGTTGTTCCTAATAGATTAAGGTATATTCTTGCATGTGGGTAGAATCTATTGTTTCGGTCGGTAAAGTATAATGACATAATGGGTAGCGGGTTCGATCCAGCGCAATTACCTGGCACACGATCGATTACCATGATCGATCGGGGTTAGACGGCGGTTTGCTGCCAATTTTACAACTTTTTTCTATAATTTTACAAATAATGCGGTCGGGATACGTCATCGATGTTGCAGCTGCTTGATGGCAGATATATTTTCAATTTAATTTTAATTTTGTTTAAACAGTATAAAGAGTTTTCTAAAGAAATTACGCGAGATAAGAACCCAAGTAGCACACGGGGTGGGAAATAGCTCGTATATCATATCTATTTAGATACTTAAGTGAAATATATAGCCATGACTAAGTTCTATATAGGTGGAAAGAACCCATATAGACCCAATATAGACCAAAAAGGAGAAAAATTGCAGCCTATTTTTGGTTCTAAATTGAATCCATAAGAGATCTCTCGATTACCTTAAGTGGCAATTAGAACTATGGGTGACAGTTATGCGCAGTGAACGATTTATATTGAAGGAATGAATGTATTACAATTTCAGTTCGGTCAAGGAGTGATAAATGAGACGCCCAATTTCCTTTGAGTGGCGTGGCAACAATTAAGACAATAAGTTGTGTTTTTTAAAAGTGAATGTGATCTGCCATTTTAATTTTGGATGTACATATCTGTTTGGTAAAGTGATGAAAACTTCACGTTATACAGGAATTGAAATAAGCACAAAATCCTTGGGAATGATTATTTACTGTGAAACTATAGTATGGTTTCTTTGTAAATTTCGATGCGCCTTTGATTTGATCCAGGAATATTTAAAAGGAGAGTGCTAAATCAAATGAGGAATTGATACTGATAAGAAATAAAACTGTTAAAAACCTGACCTAATGATTGTAGGTTACGTACAATGTTAAAGTAACATCGTCACAACTATCAAAGGTCTGTGATTATGCGTCAGTGTGATAAAATTCTGTTTAAAATAATTCATTTTCAAGGACTCCATTTGTAAACATGGCGGAATAAAAAATATTTTACAGTGTTTATTTTCACTTATTTGTTCTCTATTTAGAACTATCAGGTCTGAAAATCACTTATTTGTATCTTGCGAGTGGCAAAGCAGTGAATGCTATTGACAGAGGAGGCGCCGCAATAGGAAAAATAAATTTGGGGGCAGGGTAGTGCCCCCGCCAAGACGAGCAAAGCGAAGCGCATGGCCTACCTTTTCTAAAAGCGCTTCGTCGTTTTTTTGAACCCTCATAACTTGGGTTTGGATTATACCAGATAAACAAAATTCTCGGGATATAATGTCAATAGTGGACTTAATAAGCATAAAAAAATTCAGATGCATAGCTCTCATACTTAAGATTTTGTTCGTATCGGAAAAACCCCGTTTTCGTCACTGACTCACTTCACTCACTCACTGATGATCACCAAAACCCTTGGGGTACTTTCTGAAGTCCTAGGAAGCAAAAATTTGGTATGTAGCATAGTATTAGTATACAAACAACAAAAGAAATAAAAAAAATTGGAAAGATATAGCCCTTAAGGGGGTGAAAAGGGGGGTGGAATTTTGTATGGGGAATCAATAACCGCTGAACCGATTTAGATGAAATTTAGTGTGTAGATAGTTTTTCCTATAGGGAAGGATATAGAATAGTTATCAACCCCAAAATCACCCGTAAAGGTGAAAAGGGAAGGAAAAGGGCATTAGGGGGAATAGAGGAAAGTTTTTAGGGGGGATCAGTAAAAAAAGAAGATTGTATAAAAGATGCCCCCAGATACGTATTTCGGGATTTTTAATAGTAAATTTCCCCCAACCATTATATATGTATCTGATAAATATTTAACTATTTGGTTGTACCCATTGGTATGTATTTCATTGTAATGTGTAATCTTCTTATTCCTGTAATGTATTCCTGCACTACCTGTCACTAAAGCTTTTTGTTCTTTATATCCTGCTACCCTAAGGTTGTCTGGAAGAGATCGCTCACAGCGATAAGAACGCCTGTTGCTACCTTTATTTACATTGTAAATCTGTTACTGAATTTTTCTTCTGTGGTCCAATAAAGTGTATTTACTCTACTTACTTTACCATTTATATTAGGGGATGGAAGATTGTCATGCTTATGACAATACACAAAGAAGACACAAAAAGAAGTGAAATCCTATCAAAAACATTTTCATGGAAAATGTTGCCTAGACGAAACCATAAGGGCACTGTCAAAAAGTTATCAGATTTCTTGTAGAGCCAAGCTTCTAACTCTACAAGCGCTTACTTCACAAACTCTACACCTTAGTCAAAATATGGGGCTTGGCCGTTTCGTTACTACAAGTATACTTAGTGAATAAATTTTGCACCTTACGCCCATGTGACAGTAGCGAAACGGCCATGCCACATATTGTGACTCTTGTTGTAGAGTTTCTGAAGTTAGGGCTTGTAAAGTTAGAAGCTTGTCTCTACGAGAAATCTGATAACATTTTGACAGTGCGAGCCTTATGGTTTCGTCTTTGCAACATTTTCATGAAAATGTTTTTGATAGGATATTATGTATATGACCTAATTTTGGAACTGTTAGATCGTTAGTGGTTTGAAATAAGTGAAAATAACTGCTTTTGGTTTTCAAGAACCTCCTATTGAGACTTAATTATGCGTTGGAGTGGCAATAAGAGTATTTCTAGCCCTTAAAGTTGCAATCACTTTAGGTTCCAAAAGGGCCGTAAAATTATCTCTTTAGCCACTATTGGTGATATACTACTCTGTTATACTAGTCATTTGGAATTAAAAGTTCCAAATAAGGGTATGTTCCCACTTATATGTAGAAGTTGCTTATAAGTGACTTTAGGGCCTTATATAGCACTATTGCTTCTTATTCAGTGACAATTAAAACCTGCATGCAACTTTAAGTAGCAAAATCGACTTTACCCAACCATAAGTAATAAAGTAGAAACAATAAGCGTTCCTAAGCAACTACAAGTGACAGGATGAACTCATATACAATTTTGAGTTGTGTTTAAAGGTATAAGTTTTATCAAACACTGTTAAACCACTCATTTAGAACATAAAGCTATAAGAAAAGCTGCAAAATTCACTAATGTGCTACTTGGGAACTCAATAAATATTGCGGTTATAGCTAGCAAAGAGAAATGGGTATGCGTAGGGTCAAAGTAAATTACTGCCATTTTTCGACACAAGAATAAAACTCTTCGAATAACATATGGCTGTTTGACCCATGTGCTTTTTCTCTGATATGTGATAAATATCAAACGGTGTCGCCATCTACTCGAGTATCAGCCAAAGGTATATTGCCATACATTGGAGCATATTTTTTCTTGATTTCTCGAGCTAAATTTTTTATCTTAGATTTTATTTATCTTATACGGAGTTATAAATATCGGTAACCGAAGAGCTGGCGGCTTCCTCGCAAAACGTATCAGCATTGTGATACAACGAGGAAATGCCGCCAGCATCCTTGGGACAATTTATAAAATAAATCATCGCCTCCCGTTTGATACTTTGTCAGATGATAGTTCAGATGCTATTGTTACTTTAAAAGTAAAGGCGCGTATTTTTACATGCTCATGTAAATAGCTGACCGTCTTTCCATCGCGATACAATCGGGGCTGACGGTTTTTTTTATTTGAAACAGCATCTAAAGTACCTACCATCTAACAAAGTATCAGCCGATAGGCGATGACTGGCGATAGGTCATGCTCCTGGTCCGCGGTCTACAATCGATATGCTGAAGAGTCGAAAGCGAGGCGAGCGCGCAGCGCTATCGCTGCGGTCGCGCAACGCTTTCGCCACGAGCGCGTTGCGATTTGCGATCTCACCGCAAGCGCGCAATAAAGAATTCGCTGTGTATGTACCTACTTAGTCTACCTACCTACTATTTTTGAATAAAAAACGTTAATCGTTAAGTACGATATTGTTTCAGAACGTAAGTCCTTCTTAGCGAATCGAACGCGTTGTAAAAAATTAACAAAACACGATCGCTTAGCCCCAACACTTTTCTTAACAACTCAATAATTTTGCCGAAACGAAAAAAGGATAAGAATATCGACATTCAACTACAGTACTAGTACACCAGTCAACGAGGTAGTTTATCCTATTAATTATATGTCCCGTGTTTGAAATTATTAAGAACACTATCAATGGTTAAGTAAAAAAAAACATTGCATTATTTTCCGTTAGATTTCTTACATATTAAAATTATTTTAATCCGGTCACTCACGTATCTGGATTAAACGCTCGAAATGTTTCGATCCGCGCTAGTCTTGCGATCCACACTTATCAGGAAACTAGCCTCCTTGATCGGGCTAAAAAGGATAAAAACATCGACATGACCGCAGCCCTAATCCACCGTCTCGTCGGATCGGTCGCCGACACGGTTGGACAATTTCGTAAATTGTGCGCCGATTAGCGACCGATTACGACCATTACCCGCGGACACCCGGTCCGGCCGATTAAAATAATCGGTAACCGATAAAATAGGCGCGATTATCGATTTTTTATCGACGGCCATAGGTGAGCCTAATTTTTATTGTTTTGACTAAAATTGCACCGATTAGTGGCGTCTACTGTTCTTAAAATATTTCCAAAACATTTTGTTCTTTCCGTGGAAAAAAGCGGTTGGCATCCAAAATCTAAAAGTCCCGCAACGCAATGCTTTAAGTAAGCAAAACTTTTTCCTGCTCAGATAACTCTAGATTAGTACTCGTACTACTCTTAAACTTAACAAATCATCATCATCAGATTTTGAGGTGATACACGGGTGTGCGAATCCACGACAATGCAATGCTCGAGCTCACCACCTTGTCAGATATTAAATTGATAAGATTTGTCCTCAGATGGCAAGAAATTCTCTCTTCACGTTTTTTTCAGATGCGTCCCTTAAGGGCTACGCTGCGGTGGTCTAACTTCGTGTCGAGAGGATCAATGGTGAAGTGGAAGTCCACTTGCTATTATCCAAATCCAAAATTTCGTCGTTAAAACACAAATTGATTATCACACGTGGGGAGTTCTGTGGAGCCCTTCTAGCGTCCAAACTTGCCAAACATGCTTCAGAACTGATTAATCAACTAAACGCTTACTGACTCTTAAAAAATTAATTGAGTATTGAAAATGTATTGAATATTTTCGAAAGTAAACGCAACTGCAATGAAAAATGCTACTTGTATACGTAAAGTGACCCTTTCCGTTCCTCCTAAGTGTAGTAGGTAACTCAATTGTTTCCCAAATCGCCAGAACAACATATTGAAAAGTTCGTTCAGAATCAGCGCCATCTGCGCAACGCAGCCGCTCGCCAGGGGGCCTATTCCGCATTAGAGACAACTGTAGCGAGCACTAGATTACGCGCGATGGGGGCCTAATAGGACCCCGCGGTTTTAAATTTGACAAAAATAATAGCCGCGAGGAGTTTTGAACGTGTTTGGTTGGGTTGACGCAACTGTCGCGTTTGAGGAGCCACGCCTACTGAATACTCTCAACACACCTCAACATTGAGGATGAAAACAAATTTATGTTTGTGTTATTTCTAGTCAGGATCGCAAGCCCTTTTCATCCTTATAGGAGAAAAAAATAACCCAAAATTTCCATACATTTTCCAAATTTTCCTTTTTGTTACCTCCATATAAAGTATATGGGGTAGTGATAACACATTAGGAAAAAACCCTGGGATATTTTTTATCCCATTAAGATCGAAAGAGCTTGTGATCTGAGTAAAAAAGACAAAATTTATGAAAAAATACAAAATTTATGAAAGTGCCATTTTTTTAAAGAAACGCTCTTCTAACAACTGTACAGTCACGTCTGAAAATAACGGCACGAAAAATGTACCAAAAATATGTAAACACTACCTTAATATATGGGCAATAAAGTCGTGTATACATATTTTTGGCACTTTTTTTCGTATCGATATTTTCAGACGTGACCGTACCTTGGAAATAATGCTTGATGAATTTTTGAGTGAAATGGAATGGAAAGAGCGAATAACACTACGGGTCGTTGAACTTTTTAATACTAGTTACTGTTTATTAGTTTTAAGGCTAGTACTAGTCGTTGTGTGACACTAGGGCATCTGTGCCTCGTGGCTCTCGTGTGACACGGGACAGGTGATCCCGAGGGACCACCGCTTCGTCAAAGCCTGTCCAAATTTAAACAGTGCGAGACGTCCTTAGGCGGGACGCGGCATTTTGTGCGGCCGCAGTGAGAGCGGGAACTTTCCTAAGTAGTTCCATTGAACATAATACATTTGTCCCCAAAAGGGTATTATGTAATAACAGATTCACCATGGAGACAACATTCCTCTGAACAACTGAGTAAGTGACTCTAGAGTAGTACTCACCTTCGTTACTAAATACCAATGAAGCTAGCAGTCTCAGATTCGATCCCAAAATACAAACACCATGCAAGGCTACAAGTTCAAATTTTGTTTTTAGGTACTATATAAATTATTACTTATATTAAAGTAATACCTATACGATTATTACAATACAAAACTAATCTAACTTTACTGTAAAAACACTTAACTTAACACACTTAACTTTAAAAAAAAACATGACAAAATTTAAAATAGATAAAACAATGATACAACATAAAAATTTAAAATTAAAATTGAATAAATAGTAAATTATAAATAAATAGTGGCGTTATTCGAAGCTGAAGCATTTAAAGCATGGACATATCGACCAGTATATAGGCGGATGTGCGCAGCGCCGTGATTCCTCGCTCTTTATTAAAACAAAAAAAAAAAACAGTTTCTCACGCTATGCACAGAGATGCAACACTAAACGCCCGAACGCCGCCTGCACTGCCGCCCCACCCTTTTTCGAACTCATTTCAGGGTTGAGCGAGCACCCCCTTCCACCGTGGTTTGTCGAACGATTACAGAATAACCCTGCCTTACTTCACTACCCTTAATGGCTGTCTAGGCTTCTTTGATACGGACGTAAATAGTTTCCTAACAAATCCCCTAGAATCTACACAAGTCGAATGTTAAACAAGCAAAGCATTAAAAAAAGAACTTGAGCCTTTATTCTGGACGACCAACAGCGGTCTGCGAACCACATGTTGCAAGTTACTCAAAAGATTGAGCTTTTAGACTTCCTAAATCACGGGCAACAACAGTTGCGGCTCTTTAACAATTCACTGTTTGGAAAATTATCTGTGACAAAATTCAAAGGTGTGTGTGAAATTGTTGTAATCACTACAAACGAGAGTCTGATCAAATTATAGAAAGGATTTGGAATACAGGAAACAGATACAAGTTATCTAATAAGGTCACCCAGGGCAATTGCAACCACGGGGCTAATGCAACTATTTACTGTAAAAATACACGAAGTAATGAGCTAGCCTCTTGTATTCATGACATGCTTTCATCAATCATTATAATTCTCATTATTACTTATTTCTTAAGAGTGCATTTGCCCCATAGTTGCAGGTGTCACATAGTTGCAATTATCCCGCAGTTGCAATTGTCCCCGGCTGACCTTATACCTACTTATCCGCATAAGTCATAAGCACTTATATACATACCTACTAAGTACTACGGTACTATTTACTAAGATATACGGTTATAACATGGTTATAACTGAGTCATAATATACAGCAGCGGTATCATGGTCGCATTTTTATCACCTGTCATGCCATGCGTCACTTTCGCACTGACATACTTGTTAGAACGTGACAGGCATGGTGACAAATAATAAAGAGCCGACCATATTAGCCCTATGAAGTAATAATTGTGTTATAAAAAATAATAGAAAAATAGTACGAAAAACCCATTTTTCGGATAGTGGACATCACGGTTCAAAGAGAAAATTAGGTTTAATAGTGTGGTGGTTTATGGATTTGTAATGAAATGACTTTGGTATATTACGGCGTACACCTCTACTCTATTGGGAGCGTGCACGACTGTCACGCAACCTAGTGTCCGCAATTCTAGGGGAAAACGTCAATTCACTACATCTTATAAAACTACTCCAAAACTAAAAACTACTGAACGGATTTTCATACGACTTTCATCTATCAATAGAGTGATTCTTGAGGAAGGCTTAAGTATATAACTTGTTAAGGTTTTGTGTAAATTGTTTGAAATATAACGATGTTGTCGGAAAAAATCACGCTGGCTAGGAGCTTTAATCGAAAACGCTGCCTAATCCGTTTGAGCTATAACAACACAATGTATGGTGGGGTTGTTTCTCATTCATAGGTCTACAAAAAAGTCCGCGATGTGAAATGTCTATCTTTTAAGGATAACTTACGATATCCATTCTTAACTTCTAGAAAAAGATCACGTAATATGTGGCATTTGCAAAGCTATTTACATGAATACATTATTAACAATTATCAAATTAAATACGTTAGTTATATTAAGCATTTCATATAGATTACAATGGTCCCTTACACCATACAATTTAAATGAATATTTCAGGAGTAATCGTAAATCAAAGTTTCATTTCGAGCCATATAATTGTACGAAATGTTAAAGACGCTATCCGCAGTTAGTTCAAATTTTTACCACCTTATGCGCTGGGATCGCTTTACTTACCCCCACCACGCACTTCGCACGGTCCCAATATTAAGTGTAAAGTAATCTGTGATAATTTTATTGTACAAGTTCCAATTGAAATTTACCACATATTTTTTTGAGCTTTTGAGGAAAAACTTTTTTCCTAAATTTATTTATTTTATTTAAACTTTATTGCACAAAATATATACAACAATGTACAAATGGCGGACTTAATGCCAAATATAAGATACATGAAAATTTACTTAAAATCCTGAGCTAGTTCCATTAGAATCACAATCAGAAATATTTATTGTGTAAACTGTGTAGGTACAAGAATATAACGTAGGTACATTTTTATGGCTATCAACAGTTTTTCCCTTTTCGGGAATACATTTTTTTAAATCTTAAACTAGGTTTTAATATTTTATCTTGAACTATATTTTAATATACCTACATTTAGGAATTACATAGTTATAAAATTCTTTTAAGTTATAGTCTATAGAAGACTTTGTCTATTAAAAAGTTTTTTAAGCTTCTTTTAAAAGTATTTCCTACGAGGCTTTTTACTTCGTTAGGCAGATGATTGAAGACATTAATAGCAGATAAGAACGTACATTTTTTTTATATATTAAGGTACTAGTTCTTGGAAGTACCACATTGTACCTACTTACATTGTGATCTGATATTTTCTATGCATGAACGCATATATAGTCTGTGCACAGTTGATTTGCTAAATTAACCACACTTGAATTGTTTTACCTGTAACCGAAAGGTGTAAACAAAACGCCTGAGGTCTAATCCAAACGAAACTTATTAATTTTATCTAAAAAACTATAATTGGTCCGTTTGGATGCCCTGCGCCCGCGCCGCCCACCGCTTCCTGCGAATAACTTCCGGTGATAGTAATCGTTTAAATTGCCACATTATGTTATTATACAACCTGCATGGTCAGGGTTCATTTGGCATTCGATCGTTATGATTATTTGCTGTAATAATGGAAGTATTTAATGAAGAAATTTCCGTGTATATGTTTGCTTGGGTCGATTTTTGAGCGTTTTAAACGCTCGGATCGAACGTCAATTGTCGTCCCACGACGATCACGATCCACAATTACTTTTATTATACTCCGCATCGGATAATTCCACATTTAGGGTACCTAATTTTTAAAGAAGGTCATGTGGGGTAAAAGGAACCCATCAAAAACATTTTCATGTACCTAAAATGTTGCCAAGACGAAACCATAAGGCTCGCACTGTCAAAAAGTTATCACATCCCTTGTAGTGTTTCTGTTTTGTACATTTCATCTGATTTCATACATGATATGATATGTAATTATATGTATTAATATTAATATTTTGTATATATCTATGCTTATGCCTGTGTTTTATTTATAGCTAATGTATTGTGTCCTCATGACTACCTTATCGTATTTTTTATACATCATGATTTTGCACCGCCTACAACTTATCTGCTTTGCCTAAAAGTTGACTGGTAAAGGATGCCTTATGGCATTAAGTTCGCCTTTTGTTCGTATTGTATTTCTTTTGTGCAATAAAGATTAAATAATTAGAGCCAAGCTCACACGAAACGAAACGGCCGAGCTACATACTTTGACTAAGGTGTAGAATTTGTGAAATTAGGGCTTATAGAGTTTGAAGCTTGGCTCTACAAGAGATCTGATAACTTTTTGACAGTGCGAGCCTTATGGTTTCGACTTGGCAACGTTTTACATGAAAATATTTTTGATGGAATTTCACTTCGTTTTGTGAGTTGTTTATGACAATCTTCCATCACCTTATTTAAAGGGTTGGGGGTGATTTATTAGTGCTTTACGGTAGTGCTCCCGCCAAGACGAGCAAAGCGAAGAGCAAGGGCACTAAATACTTTTTCTCGAAGCGCTTCGTCGTTTTTTTGAACCCTCATAAACTAGTGTTTGGATTATACCTGATAAACAAAATTCTCGGGATCAAAAATCCTGAAATACGTATCTGAGAGCATATTTTTTACAATCTACTTTTTACTGATTCCCTATACAAACTTCTTCCCGATTTTCCCCCTAAAGCCCTTTTCCTCCCCCTTTTCACCCTTACGGGGTGATTTTGGAGTTGAAAACAATTCTACGTTACTACTTGAACGTTTTTTTGCGCTCACTCGCGTGTCGTAATACGACTGGCCACTTACACTACATTTGCTTAAAAACTGTGACTAAATGTCACCAATACACTTGCGTGCATAATCGCGCACGTGCTGCGCTGCCAACATTACACGCGACATTGACGGCATTACATTATTATGTTGGTATTTATAACCATAATAATGTTGTCTAGTCCCCTCGAACGACATTTTTTTCGAATGATGACAGACGTTTGAAAATAGAATATGTAGGTTTTAGTAAGTCGTTTTTGCAGATGATGACAGCCGTTCATTTGAATTTATGGCAAGAATGTATAATGTATATATTAACTTGTACCTGTTATCTATAAAAAAATGTAACACAAGGAATATGAAAATATAATTATTACATTCATAAATTTTTATTTTCTTCGTTTTTCTGGATAAATAAATAGTTAAATCATATACTTGTGTGTGTATTCATTCACCTCTACTCTCCTGCCGGTATCTATACTTGGTTTTTCCCAGGAATCCCTAAGAGAATACATATATAATGTGAGTTGAAGTTTGTATAAATAAAGTGCGGTCAATGGGTTTTACGCCGAGGATAACTACTATCAGACAAGAATTCTAAATGTTAATTAACAAATGTTGTGTCATCAAATGTGTATAATATAGCAAGGTCAAAGTACCGTTCTACACTTATTTAAAGCTAGCAATGCTGTCGCAGTATCAATTGACCACTCTAACTGGAGACATCACAAATCTGTGTTAAATTTAAATATGTTTCTACAATTAATTATTACTACTACGCTCTGCTTGAGCGGTCAGGGGTATGAGTTGAAACAAGTGTTTATTATATCAAGACATAATATACGAACGCCGTTCTTTCATAATATGGCATTCCTAAGTCCTAAAAAGTGGCCTACTTGGAACTTGGAGCCTGGTAAATTAACTCCAAAGGGACGTCTTCTCGAATACCACATGGGAAAGTATTTTGCTGGTTGGATAATTAAAGAGAAGTTATTTGACAACAACTGCCCGAAAGACCAGGTTTTCGTTCATGCAAATAATAAATCTAGGACGAAAGAAACTGCGATATCCTTTACCAAAGGCGCCTTTAGAGACTGCGTCAGTACATACTTCAAAAATAATACCAGTGGTAATGGTAGTGATCCAGTATTTAGATCAAGCCTTAGAAATTCTTCAGAAGAATTTAGAAAAGCTGCAATATATGAAATGAAGAAGAAATTCGACAATCTAAAGTTGGAAAGCGCCTTTTTGGAACTGAACAGAATTGTCGATTTTGAAAATTCATCATATTGTAAAACGGAAAAGGTCTGCGATTTGAGTGAAGCGAGAAGTGAATTTTTTGTTCAAGTAAACAAGAGCCCGGACGTTTTGGGCGGTTTAAAAATTGGTTGGAGAATTGTAGACAATTTTTTAATGGAATATTATGACGGCATGGCGCCAGAAAATGTGGCTTGGGGAGAAATTCAAACTGTTAACCAATGGGAATCTTTAATGGCGATATTAAGAGGCTATCTTGAGTTGCGCTTCGCAACGAAGAATTTGGATAGAGATATAGCTTCAAATCTCCTTGAATATGTAACTGATATATTTCTAAATGGTCAGAAGAAGTTTTATCTCATTGTCGGACACGATGGAAATATAAGTTTATTGATGTCGTCTTTAAGATTTAAAGACTATGTTCTGCATGATCAACTTGAAAAAGCGCCTATTGGAGGGAAGCTTGTGTTTCAAAAATGGTACGACGCTAAAAAGGATCAAGACTTGCTGCGAGTGAACTACGTGTATCATTCCACTAAACAAATAAGAGATGGCGTTGAAGTGAGCTTACAAAATCCGCCGCAGTGGCAGCTCCTTGAAATGGAAAATTGTGCTGTGGATGGAAACGGCTTCTGTCCGTGGAATGATTTTATATATATTCTAAAGACTGTATAACTGGTTTATCCACGGAAGGATTTAAAATAATTTATAACATAATTGTGTTTCCCATTTAAAAACTGAAAACCATTCTTTGGCTAGTTTTATCCCTTTCTTAGAAATACATACGAGTAATTAGTCATAATACCAGATTAAGACAATAAATTATTAGCTAGTTTAAGCTTGCAGCGCATTTATGAGTAAGGGTGTTAGTTTTAGGATTGTAGTTTTCTTCAAATACAGCATCTTGAAAATCTATACAGCATTCTTTTATATTTTTTTACAAATGGGCGAGTATAATAATAATAAATCCGTGTAAAAGATTACATAAGCCCAACATATTACAATACACATAATTAAAAATAAATAAATTAACATTACTGACATTGATAAAAAGAATATAGCCATGTCAAAAATCAAACTATTATAAAATTAAGATGGTGTTGGGGCTAGCACGCAGTCTGCGGAGCAAGGACGCGCACCGCCTGCGCAGAGTCGTGAAAAAGCGTATGGCGTATCAGTCTAAACCTAAACACCTCAGATTTGAGATCGCACAAATCTTCCTTTCGGATCGTTTTCCCACAGCGCAATCACTCGTGGCTATCCATGTCCAATTTATCCGATTTTTAATCAAGCTACCGCGACGGCGGGCAATATCTCAAATTATAGTGTTCGCAAATTACGTCGGGAGTTAGCTACGTGCCGGCTAGCGACGCATCTCAGAGTACATACATACATACAGATCTCTTATTTAATATAGGTATAAAACAAAATCGATTTAATCAAATATGGAACTTAAACTTGTGTTATGAACTAATGTTGTAAATGTAAATAATGTTGAAAGTATACTGGTTTTTGAGCTACGAGTGTGTATATGCTGTTGAGTATTAAGTATTCTAGCCGATATACAGAGATATTGGTGGCTGTCCGACCGAATACGAAAAATCTATTAATTTGCCATCAATTATTTTCTCTCGTAAGAAATGTACGAGTAAATGCAGATCCCGTGTGAATAAAAATAACGCATAAATTGATCGGTAAACTATTTAGTCTTCACTCTCTCAATGAGCTGGAACACCTTCAGCTCGTAACGTCTCTTCTTGCAAATATATTCCAACACAAATGGTCTGCCGCGGCGGAAACATGCACGCTCAGGTATAGTTCTTATCTTATAGTTTTCGCGGGCCCTTGCAGATACACTTCGACCCATAGGGATCTTTTGTGTAATTACCCCCTTAGGAAAGCTCTGTCAACTACTCAAGAGCTTTTCCGGCCATCTCCATATTCCGGATGATGGAGCTCATGGGTAACATTTTGAATTCCTTTGGTTCCAGATAGGCTACTCCAAAGTCCTTCATTCTTTGTCTGGCGAGGACATGACATTCACAGGTCAGGTGTTGACTGTCTCTTCCTCTTCGCCACACATTCGACAATCGGTGTTGTCAGAGTATCCCATCTCGGCCAAAACTGCTTTGACCTCGTAATGGCCAGTAAACACCCCTGTTATAATTTGGATTTGTCTTTTGCTAAGTTTCCATAGCTTTTTGCTCCAGCCGGAGTCTACTCCTTGCATAAAGAGCTTTGAGTGCTTTATTAGACTCATCCGACTGTCCTATTCTTTTTGATGCTTGCTCTTAGTTTTGACAGCCGTTATAATGGTTCACTGGAGAGCCCCACGAATGGTACCAGACCTATAAAAGTACTTACAGATCCGGCTCTGGCAAGTTCATCTGCGTTTTTATTGACTATGAATCCTTCTTGTCCTAGGATCCATACCAGTTGCACTTTGTTTTGCGTTCCAAACTTGTTCAGAGCTCGATCGTTAGTTATGCTGGGCATTTTCCGCAAATCGACCTTGTGCCTATTTTGCGTGAAAACGAGGTAGCACTACTCTAGCCACCCCAGCTCCTCCACGAAACCTAGCATTGTTTTCAGGTTCCTATAACTGCCTCCTTTAGTGTGCACGGAATCCCTAGGTATTTGTTCCCGTATACTTCTACCTGTTTACATTCTAAGAGAATATGCTTCGCCGGTTTTTCTTCTTCCATACGGGTTCTGCACGCTCAGGTATAATATTATACCTCGTTGGTTTGAGCGAACTGAACAATGCGTTGTTATCTGCGGCAAGTCATAGTCTTGTTTCCCGTACCCGCGTACCCGTGTGCCCACACCGGCACAGATTCCGCAACGATTTACATAGACCGCCGTAAAATTGCCGCGTTTCACGAGCCACTCGCGGCAACCGCGCAACTATATGTATTCTCTATGCTATTACCTACGGTCAGTTGGAATTTGAGTTGAAATTGCGAAGCGTTACAGTTGTAATACTTGTAATTATACTTATTGACCGGGTGAGTGCGAAGCGCGGGCAAGTTTTAAGATGAAGTTCAGATGTAACTTGCATTACTGTTGTGGAATTGTTGTTACCGCAGCTGGAACTTTTTTTTGATAAATTAAGTGACTTTTCTCGCCGCACTACTGATTGCCACGATTATGACGTTCATTCTGTCACTCATTTCTCAAGGAAATTGGCAGATATAGCGGCATCGGCAGCAACAAGGAAGAGATAGATAGACAGATAAAACGTTTATTTGAATGCTCCCTAAACACAATTTACTTACACAATACATTACAAACAGAATAAAATAAAGTACACAATTTAATTAGCAGAAATAATAATATAAAATAATATTTTGTATGTTGTCCACTTGTGCGGCTGTTCTCATCTGGTCGCATTTCCGAACCGACTCTACATGAGCTTAAAAATCCAAATAATTATTGGCCCCTGCAACTAAAAACTCTTTTTTCGGTATTTTACACCATACGCCGCATCGGTTTGATATTTGAACGGTGACCGATCTTTGAGAGCTTCATCGCTCTAGAACGGTGGTTCTTAACCGGTTATTCCTAGAAGCCCCTTCACTTGTTCCACGAATTTATAAGCAATAACAAACAACACCAATGGTTTCTAGCAGCAAAGTACGCTCGTTCGGACTACTGAAGTGAATCATTTGACAACATCCCACGTGTCAGCGATGATTACACGTCGACTGTCCCGATCGTATGCGCCTAATAGCAGCAGTACGTAAAGATACGGGTGCGACATTTTTGTATATTTGCTAACTGTTTTCGAGAAGCAAAGTACGCTCATTCGGACTACTGAGGTGAATCATTTGACAACATCCCACGTGTCAGCGAATTCAGCGATAATTACACGCCGATTGCCCCCATCGTCCGCGCCTAATAGCAGTACGTAAAGATGCGGGTGCGACATTTTTTTATATTTTCTGGCTGTTTTCTAGTAGCAAACTACGCTCGTCCGGACTACTGAGGTGAATCATTTGACAATATCCCAAGTATCAGGGATGATTACACGGCAAATACTCCGATCGTCCGCGCCTAATAGCAGTAATAGCGCTATACGGGTGCGACATTTTTGTTTATTTGCTGACTGTTTTCTAGTAGCAAACTACGCTCGCGCGGACTACTGAGGTGAATCATTTGACAACATCCCACGTGTCAGCGATGATTACACGGCAAATGCCCCGATCGTCCGCGCCTAATAGCGCTATACGGGTGCGACATTTTTGTTTATTTGCTGACTGTTTTCTAGTAGCAAACTACGCTCGCGCGGACTACTGAGGTGGATCATTTGACAACGTCCCACGTGTCAGCGATGATTACACGGCAAATGCCCCGATCGTCCGCGCCTAATAGCGCTATACGGGTGCGACATTTTTGCGCCTCACAAAAGAGGGGCCGGGACACCGTGAAATACCTCATTTTGCGTAATAAATATGCGTGACCATTTCGATCGAAAACTCAATATATTTCTATTATCTTATCTAATATGAGTTATATTTTATTCAATAATGAACCTTGTGGTATGTAAATGTGGTTGTTTTTGTGATCGTTTAATGAGTTAACGAAAATTGTTGCCCTGTTTTTTGACATGTCAAACCGATTTAATTAGTAGACTGATCTAAAGCAAAGACCGTGTGTTTGAATGAAGCATTCGTAAGTTTAGATACTAATATAAACCTTAGGCTACAAAACCCAAATAGCTGACGTGGTTGAAACAGCCGCCAAGCTGAAGTGGGACTGGGCGGGACGCGTTTGCCGTATGCCAGATGACTTATGGGCTAAATCAATCACCAATTGCGCCCCACAAAATTGCGCTCAAGGTCGCGGCAAACCTCGACGGCGTTGGCGAGATGACCTTAAGATGAAAGTGGAGGACCTGCGCGAAATCACCTTTTCATACAAACGTAGTCCTCATTTTCCTCTCTGGATACTAACATTATTGAAAATATTTTGACACAATTTGTTGCACCTACATTTGCATTTTTTTCGAATTTTTAATTAATATAGGAGTTAAAAGCATTTAAATTTTTGGATGAAATTTGTTTTTCGCTCCTAATTGTTATAATAATACTAAAATCGAAAAAGCCAAACGTAGGGGCATAGCTATAGTTAATATACATCAAATTATGTAAAAATATTTTCCAAATTGTCAATATCCAGAGAGAAAAATGAAAACTACTTTTGTATGGAGAATCGGCCGTCCTCTTTCCTCTTAATGCCTTCGAAAGGAACTGGTGGGAGACAGGTCAAGAACGAGAAAAACTTTTTTTTATACTACGTCGATGGCAAACAAGCATACGGCCCGCCTGGTGGTAATCAGCCTTTGCCCAGCAGTGCGACACTCTAGGCTCATATAAATAAATATACCTTAGGTACTCAAATTATTAAAATAAAAAATATTAATTTTGTATCAAGCAAAAACGTCTGCGAAGGATGTTATTAAACTTAGATGTGTGATCAATTTAAATGTGGTAGAACTTACTGTCTTGGGAAAGACTTGAACTCAGGACTACTGGATCACTAGCCCAGTGCTCTATCGTCGGAGTTACTAAGGCCTCATCCATGGATAACATATATTTCCACCATATGGGTATTCAGGGGGGCACCCTAGCGATATCTAAGGGTAAGAGTGTGTAGCCGTTGGGTGTTACATTATTAAATTTCACCGTAATTTTTCCAACGATATGGTTTTTCTGGAAATCTATCTTAATTTAAATAAGTGAAGTAACAAAATCTTGAAGTCACCCCTATTTCTTTCAGTTGTATCCTTATTACTACTGCAACTTATATCGAAAATATATGAAACTCAACAATCTTTCTCACAAAACACTATAAAATGATTTGGTCTTCTTGCTTTTTGCAAATTCATAAAACTATTCCTTAGTTCCTAAAAAAATAGCCTAAATCCGCCTAGGTTCCTACCATTACCGCGCTCTCGTCAGTGCGAGGCAAGTCGTGTTGCTAGACGGACCTGTGCTGTGTTGCACGCGCGAGCAAGCGAAATTATATTCCAAACGCATAGTCCTACGAGCTCGATCTTTTGCAGCGGGTGATCCGGTGAGGGGTATAAGCTCCGCCGACACGCGCGAGGTCGTTAGCGTCGGGTACAACCATGTATATTTTTATACTACGTCGGTGACAAACAAGCATACGGCCCGCCTGATGGTAAGCAGTCTCCGTAGCCTATGTACGCCTGCAGCTTCAGAGATATGTTTGTGGTTTAATTTACTACTTAGGTACTTACTAACGAATTACGAAAACACTTTGAGATTTGACACGTAGTAAGTAAACGTTATTTATCCTTAAAAGCAAGGGTTCAAAGCTGCAAGAAGAGGCTAGTAATTCAATAAAGATTAATTAAAATACTTCAATAATTCCTCACTTATCTCACATTCCTAGAACGAATTAATAAACCTTACTAGGTCTAAATCAAGGCCCCAACTTATTTCCTCAATTCCCGCCTTTAAAAAAAATGACATTCACGGGTCATCAGTTGATTAATGCCGTTGAACAAAAACCCGCGCAACATGACATGGGATGACATGATGCTAATTGTAGGTCTTCTAGGTTATTTATGATGTCCTTAGTCCTAATCTTGGTTTAATGACGTGGATGGGTCGAACACGAGCAGAACTGAAGTTCTCTTCGGTTCCCGGATGTCAAGAAACACTACGAACCTAAATTCCGTGTAAGTTGAGGAGTAAATTTTGATAGTTATGAATTGACCCTTATATTTACGAAGCTAAGGCATACCGTACAACTTATAGCTTTACTGTCATATACAATTTTACAGCGTGAAATTTGAAACTAGACTCAGTTTTTCAGACTCACATATTAAGTCTAATCTCGAGTTCTATTCGACTTGTTAGAGACTCGAGTCTTTTGTACGGACTTGAGTCCTTTTCAAAGAACTCAAATTTTTTTTGTTTGCAAAATTACGACATACTTCGTCTTTAAATAATATTCATGGATTAGGCACACAAATAATACAATAACGCATAATTTCTTTACTTTTATTTAGGTTAAACCTATGAAATTGTTCACGGAGTCTTTATTCGGAGGCTCGAGTCCTTTTGTGTTCTCTTAAAAAAGTCTCAATTAATGACTCGCCCCGGGACATAAAAGGCTCGGAAGTCTTTCAAGGCGCAGGGTAGGGTAAGGCATTCTCCATACAAACCTTGTGCAAGTTTTATTCGTTAGTTTTGACACTATAGCATTTAATCTCATTTTTTGCTTGTATATATTGGATATACGCAGAACTTCATGTAGAATTTTTCTTGATTAAAAAAATACAAAAAAAAAATATAAAAAAAAATAATACATCAAGCCCTGGCTAACAGAAAAATAAGCATATTTACCAAAAATAATAACTGTAGCGCAAACACAAACGAAGAAAAACGCGCACAAATTTGTATGAAAAGAGCTTGCCCTACCCTTCGCCGTTTTTGTCAAAACGAGTCAAGTTCTTCAAATTCAGACTCAAAGGACTCGAATTCCTACCAACACTAAATGACTTTATAAGTCATGCTGAACAACTTTTATTATGGGGCCAATGCCGAAATTGCGGGAAAAAAATTGGCTGTCCCATGGAAATCAACGACATCACATCAGCCGGAATGTATGAAACTTACCTTCCTTCGACAATAACCGGCGCCATACAAAAGATATGCTCTCATTCTAAAACAACGTTCTATTTTCATCGTGTGACATGAACATTCATGTAATATATATCTGTCTAGTAGGTACAAGATTTCATTGCTAGTAATAAGAAATTGGAGCGAATAGAAGTTTTACAAAACTTTTTCTCCGTCTATTTCATCAACAGGATCTTTAAAAAAATACGCATTTTAGAAAATGTGTTCAAGTTATTTTCAAAATGGTATAATTATTAAAAATACACAAACAACTCAAATATAAAACAACAAACTACTCAAATAATTAATATTGGATATTCTTACACAAATTGACTAAGTGGGGCTTAGTAAAGTAAGCTCTAGAAGGCTTGTGTTGTAGGTAGACAGCGATATATGTAATATATAAATACTTAAATACAGATAAAACACCCATGACTTAGGAACAAATATCCGTGCTCATCACACAAATAAATACCCTTACCGGAATTCGAACCCAGGACCATCAGCTTCATAGTCACTACCCATTAGGCCAGACCGGTCATCAGAACCGTTCTCACATTAACAGCAGATTATTAAATATATCGGCGATCTACGAGTAATCCCTTCGTAATCGCATTGTGCAAAGTGACAAAACGGCTAATACTTAGTGAAAGGGGTCGGAATGACGACGAGGTTAGTGCCTAAACGCACTGGTCTCTGAGAGACTATTTTTAATTTTCGCTTGTTATGTCGGCGATAAAAATCGCTCGTCCTAGATTTTTTCTTGAATGGTCTTCCTTTGATTATCATACCTCACACCTACATAATTCATTTATCAAACTCTTTACTAAACCGATATTGATACTTACTTGAAAAGATCAATAAAGAACGTCTAACTAACTTTTATCTCATACTGTTACTCAATTATATATAGATAGTTTATTAAATAATACATATTTTTGATTTTTAACAGTATAATTTACGTAACAAGTATTTATTTTTCTACGAGTCAATAGATTACGTCATTTGTTAAATTAAGTCATTTTTGCTTCAACGGCATGTCCCGTAGGACATGTACATATATAATTATGTAATTTGTTTGTTTAATTTTGTTATAGATGCCTTTTTTTGGAAACTGGGAAATTTTACTTTCGTTAAAAATATATTTAATAAATATGAGGTACCTCATAATGATAACCTGACGTTATATAAAATTATATCATTAGAATGTCTTACCCATTTTCTTCACCTACTACGGTTTTAGCATATGTATAAGGAAGTATATTACACACCGAATTACACGAACCGTTACTTTAAATTAATCCAATCCAAAAATACCTATGGTTTTATTATCCACTTCCTCTACAAATTCATAATCTATGAGCATTAAGTGATCGATAGATCCGTTCGTGAAAGCCCCCGCGCACGTGACTTGCGCGTGGCGCCTCACCAACCTGCAGACTCTATACCGTACAAGTTAAGGGTGATTTTGGCTTGTCATAGTTGAGAAAGGCGGATTTCCAAATGACATTAGTCTGATTGATCTGAGTTGTAAATAATGTGCTTATTAGTAAGCTCGTTTGTGTGTGAAACGGTAGCACAGCAAGAAACTGCCTCCGGCTTCGCCTGGTTTCATTTGTATGGTCTTCTCATTTACGAATACGATTTTTCGGTTTTTTACGATTTAAAGCAGCATTTTATTTAAGACTGTAATTTTAGATGTACTTACTTATTATAAATTTATGATCTGTATATAATATTGTAATTGGTCAATATTGTATACCTGAAAAAGGTAGCCATTGTGAATATGTATCATTTTAACATCTTGTTTGACACGGTAAACAATAAACAAATTCTTATTCTTATTTTTACGACATTTACTGCAAAGATAGCGAAACAAAAAAAACTATTAGTTACAGATTAAATTCAATGAGTTGCTACAAAGATTAATATATATGTCAATGATATACCTTCTAATGTACATAGAAATAAAAATAGAAACGCAGTTACAGGTTACAGAGTAAATTAAATACAACAAAGGCGAACTTATCCCTGTATGGTATCTCTTCCAGTTAATCTTTGATGCAATGAGTAGAAAAGAAGCTACGACGAAGTTATCATCATCTTCCTCACGTTGTCCCTGCTCATGGAAAGCTGGGGGCCCGCGTGGAAACTAATCCCAAGAATCGGCGTGGCAATCACTTGAAAATACTTCGCTGTAACCATGGCAACGTGGAAACTGACAAGCTCGTATAAAGTTTATCCAGTTATCACTCAATAGGTAGAGACAAACCATGCTTAGTTTACTTGTAAGAAGAGGTAACAAACAGACAGAAAGACAGACACAATTTTGAATTTATAATATTAGTATGGATAAGCTAATACGTTAAGCACCTACAACAGTAAAAATACGAGTTATTATTTATCCATGTAAAAGTAACAAATAGTTACCTCAATATATTGAAGCGTAAAATATTGATGTATCTAAAATAGTTTTAAAGCAAATTGCATAATTATTCCTAATTTTCTGTGGCCCGTACCCCCTTAGGTATAATTGGAGTCGTGGGTGTCAAGTCAGCTTTTATTTAGCCAGCCAAAACAGCGGCTTAGCCACTGGTGCCCACCGCCTGTGCTACGATTTGAGTTGTTTGGCCTAAGTTAAGAGTAACATGTCCATTTTTAGGGTTCCGTACCCAAAGGGTAAAACTGGGACCATATTACTATGACTCCGCTGTCCGTCTGTCTGTCACCACTGTACCTACTATCTCATGAACCGTGATAGCTAGACAGTTAAGATTTTTTACCGATGATGTAATTCTGTTACCGCTATAACAACAAATATGTACTGAAATGGACGGAACCCTCGGTGGGCGAGTCTGACTTGCACTTGTCCGGTTTTTTTATTCCATCGTCTGTTTAACCGTCATCTTTACATTCAAAGCTGATTCTTATTTTAAAAATGAGCACACTCGAAACACTAAATAAACTATCATTACGACTTTCACAAAATAGTGCATGACCGCCATCATGGAATCCGAAACTGGCATAATTTTTGACGTCAGCACCTCAACAAGCATGACGTTTTTAATGTAAAAAATGTCGGCCACTATTTTGAAATCCAAAATGGACATCGGTTCGAAATTCGCACCCTTGGAAACTGTAATATTATATTTATCATCATAAAAAAAGTAAAATAGAAACTAACTTAAATTTTCCATAGAAAAATGTAATTTTTGAAGTAGGTACTTTTATTTTATATATAGACAGAGAGACAGATAATAGGTGTTATCTCTGGAGAAACGCGCATTTTTGAGATTTTTTTATATGTTTTCTGAGCAAAACTCGGTCTCCCAGATATTAAGTACTAATGCAGGCAAATTTAGGTTATATATTTTATAAAATAAATAAAATCTATTCTTTTTTTAGTAGAATCCGCTCCAGCTCGCCACTCGCGCGCATCCACAATAGCGGCTACACGTTGTTGCGTGAAATGTAAATTTTTGCTATTCATTGCGGGCGCTGTTTTTGCGTCGCGCCCTCCAGGGGTGGCCCTTCAGTTCCAAAGGGGCAGCTGGTACCGTCGCATACACAAGTCGCAATATATTTTTGAAACTGTAGGTCCACTGGGGTCCCACCGCGCACAAGTTTTTTGCAGAAGTGGCGAAACGTCTGGCTGACGTAACTGGTGACCGAAGAGCTGGCGGCTTGCCCTCACAACGTATCAGTATTGCAATACTACGAGGAAATGCCGCCAGCATCCTTGGTACAATGGCTCAAGGGCCTATTTTAGACTTAAGCTAGTTATAGTAATCCTCTGTATATATCAATGATGCACGTTGACGTGTAAAAGTGCCCTTGTTGCCTATTTGCTGAATAAATAATTTGAAGTTGAAGAAGACGTATATTGTTATTGTAAATAAAGTATTTTATCTATTTATGAAACAAACGTTTGCATATATATAACGTTTGTTACCTATCAATGACAAAATCAGAAACATGTTTCTATAGATGTTAATAACTTTTAATTGGATGGATCTTTATTTCGATATAATGTTAAGGTTTTTCAAAGATAATTAATATACGTCTTTGCAGAAAGGAAATGTTGACGAATATTTACTTAAATGGATAATTTTCAAGCAGAAGGCACTAGGTCCTGACAGAAACATACAACTAGAAACAATTCTTATCAATTATCAAAAAACGAGCATAATGTTTTTTCATAGCAGGGTACAGTGAAAGCTGTCATCTCTATATAATTTATAACCCTAAAAACGAAAAATTGTGTTGAGATGACAGCTGTTACCTTACCCAAGCTATGTGACAAAATACTATAATAGGATGCCAAAGCAACATTACAGAAAATAATACCAACTTTACTGTATGAAAATTGTACACTAAATACGAATTAAAAAACCAACATTTTTGTCTATGACTGTACAGTACCAAACGATTGCAAGCAGTGCACATCCCAGACATTCCCGGCGCGCCTGGGCAAATTGAGAGACCGAGGGTCGAGTGGAGACGACCGCCTCGGGCCGTAAGTCCTGTCACGATCATTATTATTGTGTTTTTGGTTAGGCTTTATTAAGTTTTGGCGATTTCGTTTTGCCCTGGCGGTGACTTTGTTTTGGTGCTTAATTTATTTTTAGGGTTCCAACAATAAAAAAAACCCTTAGGAGGTTAGTTAGGTATTTGTCTATCTCTCTGTCAAGAACCCTTTTCCCCAGGAACAGATATGTAGTAGATATACACACATATGTGTGTATTTATCTATATACGTATGTATGTATATTGTCGCCAAGTACAATTCCCATAGTACAAGTTTTGCTTAGTTTGGGGCAAGGTCGATCGGTGTAAGATTGTCCCTATATAAATATTTATTTATTTATATCAAGTTTAAATTTATATTAAGTACCTACCTTGCATACAATAACCTCAGCCATAAAATCGATCTTCAAAACCAATGCCATTAAAATATACATATAACTGTTTCTGTTGTATATTTTGACATTCTAAATATCTAAACCTATGGGGTGTACAGTAACCTTACCACGACTTCCTTACCATTGTAAAACTTACATATTCGCTAACGTCTGCGCGACTTAAAGGGCCCACTGATTACCAGTTCGCCGGACGATATATCGGCCTGTCAGTTATTCGCCAAAACTGACAATAATTGACAGGCCGATATCGTGCGGCGAACTCGTAATCAGTGGGCCCCTTTACTTTCTATACATATCGCTTGCACTAACCTATGCAAGTACGAGCGAGATACGAGTACGTCGAAAGTAAGTTACCCGGACGCTAGCGAATATATGGGTGTCAAACTGGTGGTAGCAGTACATTTGTTGGTAACAAAGTATTACGAAAAAAAAAACTAAAGTTTCAGCAGTTGAAGACTATCATTTGAAGATTTTGGCGACTTTTGCTTAACGTTATATTATTATAAGGAACTCTCTTAGGTAGGTATATAATAGGAAATTAGTTACAGATGGAACGTATCTTAAAAAAAAATAGGTAGTCACGTCTAAATATATCGATACGGAGAATGTGCCAAAAATATGTATACACTAATATATAGGCCATAAGGTCGTGTATACATATTTTTGGCACTTCGATCATGTCGATGTTTTCAGACGTGACTGTACATCGTTTTATTACAAGCACGGGTACTTACTTCTTATGTTTGTCAGAAATGCTGTAGATGGGATGTCGATACTATATCGATATAAAAAATAGGAACTGCTTACTTAGCTTGATATGTTATTAGGTATGGTATGAGATTCAGCTTCCTTTGATTTGCAGCATTTCCCATACAAACGCCACGCGTTCTCTTTCGCCACGCCGTGGTTATTACACGTAATCAAAACCGTTTGACGCATCACTGACCTTGCCATCCCACACCAAAAACAAACCCTAATAATATCTCACGTAAGGTCCATTTTACGATGCATCTGTTTTGAAAATTAGGCGAGAGAGTTGTAATCTGAATTCGACCTTAGATATAAAGCACATAGGGTTCTTTTTTGGGGTGCGGTTTGGTTTCAAATTAGGAAAGAGTAGAATTTTGGATGTTACTATAAATTAAGCAATATTAGATTTTATTACATGGGAATAGGAGACTTGATATATGCATATTGCTAATGCGAAAACTATATCAGTTTATAAGCATAAAATAGCTAAATAGGATTGTATATGGGTGTGTAAAATTGTGTTTTAATGTATTGGTAGGGCGTGCTGCGCGCGTGTCTCTAGTTAGTTCCCGTGAACATTGCGATTATTTTGGAACCATAGACCAAATTTTATTAGATTTGTTTACCCTAGTTTGCACGGACATGTTGAAATTTTCGAATAATTTGCTTGTTCTGCCATTTTATTTTACGATAGAAAATCCTAATATAATTAAAGCTACACTAGTTAACCAATTTAACACACATAAATTGTGTACTTAAGTAGTGTGATATAATTCCTGGTTAAGAGGCCTTATTCCTACAGACGAGCGTATTTTGTAAAATGCTTCCTTTTTCATTCAAGATTACGACGTAACTATTAGTATTTAATCAAAAACTGATAACGTACTTAAATAATCGTTTCCTAAACTAGGGGCTCCAACAGTTCAAATTTTCATTTTCTCTTTTAAACCTCTTTTTTAATGAGGTTTTTTGGGAGTCTTTTCCAAATTTTGCAGTGAGATGTGGCGTTTCGGTTCTCAATTTTGCTATAAACAAGAATCATTTGGTACATGAATGACTACAATTTGATTCAACATATCTCGTACGAGGGGCTGGAATGATTAACAATCGAAGATTCATTTGAAAAAACTGATAAAATACCTTCCGAGTTTTCTTCATTTTTTTGGCGAAAACAGGGTTTTATTATATTTTATTTCCGCAAATTGTACGCATATTGTGCTTTAAAAATAATATTATAGCAAACTGTAACTTTATGTTAACCTATAAAAAAAAAATCGTAACTATGGGACCTACATTGCCGTAAATTTATATTTTTTTTAAACACGTATAAATCACGCAGCAGCGACGCCCCGCTCTCAGTCCGCGCGGAGCGCGCTTAGAGGACGGACCTGTGCTCGATTGTCAGGCATTCGTTGTGTTCGTAATCAGCTACGGAGTTCCGAGAAGTGCTATATACTGCGATTAGAAAATCTTAATAATAGTATGCCTAACAACAGACTCGCTTATTGATGGATTTTCAGTGTTACTTTTTTTTTATACTACGTCGGTGGCAAACAAGCATACGGCCCGCATATGTACGCCTGCAACTCCAGAGGAGTTACATGCGCGTTGCCGACCCTAACCCCCTCCCACCCCTCGTTGAGCTCTGGCAACCTTACTCACCGGCAGGAACACAACACTATGAGTAAGGTCTAGTGTTATTTGGCTGCGATTTTCTGAAAAACACATTTTCACTTGAAATTACGTTAGGGTTTGCATTATTATTTTTGACCCGGATGAAGTCCAAGTTCTCATGATGGAGTCAGGAGTTGGTCACCAGAAATCCTAATCTACTAATTATAATCCCATCGTGTTTGGGCTCAAAAGATTTGCCCTGACGAACACCATCGATCTAGATGAGGTCCAGGGTCTCATGATGGAGTCAGGAGTTGTTCACCAGAACTCCTACTCTACTCATCATAACTCCATCGTGTTTGGGCTCAATAGAGTTGCCCTGACGAGCACCTTCAATCTAGATGAGGTCCAGGGTCTCATGATGGAGTCAGGAGCTGGTCACCAGAACTCCTACTCTACTCATCATAACTCCATCGTGTTTGGGCTCAATAGATTTGCCCTGATGAACACCATCGATCTAGATGAGGTCCAGGGTCTCATGATGGAGTCAGGAGTTGGTCACCAGAACTCCTTATCTACTCATCATAACTCCATCGAGTTTGGGCTCAATAGATTTACCCTGATGAGCACCATCAATCTAGATGAAGTCCAGGGTCTCATGATGGAGTCAGGAGTTGGTCATCAGAACTCCTAATCTACTCATTATAATTCCATCGTGTTTGGGCTCAAAAGATTTGCCCTGACGAGTACCATCGATCTAGATGAAGTCCAGGGTCTCATGATGGAGTCAGGAGTTGGTCACCAGAACTCGTAATCTATTTATCATAACTCCATCGTGTTTGGGCTCAATAGATTTACCCCGACCAGCACCATCAAATTACCATTATGATGAATAGATTAGGAGTTATGGTGACCAACTCCTGAGTCCATCATGAGACCCTGAACCTCATTTAGATCGATGGTGCTCGTCAGGGCAAATCTATTGAGCCCAAACACGATGGAGTTATGATGAGTAGATTAGGAGTTCTGGTGACCAACTCCTGACTCCATCATGAGACCCTGGACTTCATCTAGATCGATGGTACTCGTCAGGGCAAATCTTTTGAGCCCAAACACGATGGAATTATAATGAGTAGATTAGGAGTTCTGGTGACCAACTCCTGACTCCATCATAAGAACCTGGATGGACTTCATTCGGGTCAAAAATAATAATACAAACCCTAACGTGATTTTAAATAACACTGAAACTCTATAGCACTAATGTGCGCAAACGATTGGCATCTTGACTAGGCAGCATGGGTGCGTAGCCACCATGCCAATCGATACGACAACGAAACACTATCTGTCTCTCTCTCGTACTAATATGCACAAACGATTGGCATCTTGGCTGGGCAGCATGGGTGCGTAGCCAACATGCCAAACGTTTACGATACGACAAGGAAACACTATCTGTCTCTCTATACCACTAATATGCGCAATCGATTGGCTTTTTGGCTAGGTATCATGGGTGCGTAGCCAACATGCCAATCGTTTACGATATGACAACGAAACACTACTCTATCTCTATCGCACTAATATACGCAAACGATTGGTATTTTGGCTAGGCACCAAGCAAGTGTGTGGCCAACATGCCAATCGTTTACGATACGACAACGAAACACTATCTGTCTCTCTATCGCACTAATATACTTTATTTATACCTGCAGTCATTTACTAACTTCTTCATTTTCCATTGGTGTGAAAGAGACAGAATAAAGAGCAAGGGTTATAGTACACTCTGTAGTCTGTACACTTAGTAGTAGTGTACATAAAAAAAAACTACTGTGCATATACAATAAAATAAAGAGTGCCCATATGATATCATATGACACTAAAATTAATGTTGCTTGAAATTATATTGAAAACTATCAAGATTATTCTAGTCTGCATTGAAACGCGCGTCGCGTTGCCGGCGCTCGCGTACCGAGCGCCAACGCCATCTATCGAGCGTTATTTCGTGAAATCGGAGAACGCTCCAAGGATTAAGGGCTCTTAAACATAAAACCTACCACCTATCGCATAAACACCTATGTACCTGGTAATGTTTATCGCAAATAAAGATTCTTCTTCTTATTCTTCTTAATATCACCTTTTCAAGTAAAGCCTATTCACCTGATTAAGAAATATTATTTTATTAGGTACAGCCGTGGTGAATAACAATAAATTCAACCTCCCTAACTTAGGACCAAAACATTCCATTTTTTCGAAAAGATACAAATTCAAATAAAGAATCAGGCGTTAAGTACTTTGTGGAAATCCATATCAATTAAAACAAAAAATATTACCTACTTATCCGCGAAAAGATATCGTGCTAGTCAATCAGTGCTAATAGTGTGTTGCATGTAAAAATACGCAAGTAAGTACGGGTTAGCACTGATTGACTAGCACGTTAACTTTTCGCGGATAAGCAAAGTAATATTTTTTGTATATTAAACTTTATTTATAACGCCAAGTTACATGTCACAATGGTTTTCATATTAATTTATTTGTTACGCAATTTAACACAAGATAAACACACCACATTGATAAAATATCTGTACCCAGTTTAGATATGACGCTGGCATCATCTAGATCACAATTTTTTTTTACACCTAACATTAACGAATAAAGCAATTTCTTATGCACACAGAAAACCCATTTACAGCCTCTAATCGAATCAAGTAATCGATCTTTTCAAGCTCCCCAAACACTTTAAATAGAATTACTCTATCTGAAGGCGACAAAAACGAATTGGATCTGCTTTTACATTAATTCCAGACACGATCTGCATGACGGCGATCATCGACATGACTTGTTGTCCGATGCACGAGTCAACTGACTCTGACAATCACTTTGTTTATCAAGTTTCAGTAAAAAATTTGACCTTTACAATTAACCCTTTGAGCGTTTCATGTCATGAACAAAAACGTACTTGACACGCCTAGGTCCCGGGCGCAAGCGAGCTAATGTCAATGTTACTTGAAAGTTTGAAGGTTACTTTGACAGCGTCTGTCATAATCACAACACATAAGTAGTCATTATTAAGTAGTTGTCCCTGGCGCTGTGGGCACGACTAGTGAAGACGACTAGGTATTCTTGGCGTTCAAAAGGTTCACACCAACGCGAGGCAAATACTAACTATGCAATATCAAAAAAATCAAATCAAATTCAAATGAACATAATAAACAAATTATCATTCAAAATCATCATGTAAAAGTCAATTCTACCAGCTAACATAAAGAAATAACTCAAAATTTGCATCTGATTGCTTTGGCCCACATGTGGAAAAAATGCAGTTTCTCATTAGTTTTTGAACAATCAAGATGGCCTATACCAGTTGGTGTGGTGAAATTGATTTTCCTTATATAGGGCAAAAACATTGGGCGTGCTTAAATAGATATTTTTTCAGGTTTTTAGTAGGTATTTCAAAAACTGAGAACTTTAAAACTTTAAACCCGCGTCTTTGTGGGTTGTCTGAGCTGTCTTACCCCCGAGCTTATTTCTACTCTATTAAATTACGTATCTATAGGTTATGTGGTATAAAACCAAACGTTACATGTCTAGCGTATACCGACCACTCGTACCTTCACGATGTTCAAAACAAGATTAATTTTTATTTTACCAAGGGTCTACAGTCTCTAAGTAGGCACTCGAGAAAGCAATCCGTTACTGTCTACCGCGGCCTCTCGCAATCCATCCTCAGCTCCTACAAAATAATTACAAACACTAAAACTACAAAAAACCTTCCCAAATTAGTTCCCGATGACAGTCAAAAAATATGTGTATATTTTTTCGGTGTATATGTTATAAAAAAGGCGGTCGAAGCGCCAGGGACAACGCGCGGCTCTTTTTGACACAGCGGGGAGTCTCTGGACCTCGTGGCACTAAATTTCCGAGTGGCATATTTATTCTTCGAACGGACCCTGAGATTATTTTCTACTAGATTTTTATGATAATCGTGGTTAGTAACGAATAACGCAGTATTAATGTGAAGTGGTTGACAAGTTTTTTCGTGTCATTAGGCGTTGTTAACACGTTTCTGAAGCGTTTTAGTTGGAGATAAAAATCTTGTTTTAGTTTTAGTAGGTAAAGACTGTATATTTTAATCCGAAACGCTTTTCAGATTTATTTTAATTATTGAGAAAAACAAATTGTTACTCATAGTGAGCCCTTGGGCAGGATTTAATGATTACTTAGGTACCTGAGATTTGCATTTCTTCACCCTACTTAAATAATTAATACATTATTTGCGGAATCACCATCACCACTAAATTCTAGTTGTCATCAAAGTCCCTAATGTCATCAATAGTGGTTTTTGTGACTGCTAATCTGGTGCTTTATTTCATGCATGGTGTGAAATAATTTATCTTAAATACAGTCAAATACCCTATTGCGGGTATCTTACCAGTCAACCATAGGGCAAATCTGAAATGTGTACACCCTTTTCATTAAAGGGGAACATTAGTGGTCATTTTTCCATACAAACGTTTTCGACATTTTCCTGTCTCGATTTTTGCCTTAGATGAATATTTATTTTATGTAAGCTCAATATTACCAGTACCTGGGTTGGTACGTTTTTTTTTTATTGTTATTATTGTTTTTATAAGAACTAGGTTACTATAAAAAGAGCTAAAAACGGCCAAATAAACAATGCGCCGTAAACAGACGCCTAACATACAAAATCGGCAACAATAAACGCAAAGATCAAATGGTCAGACACAGATAATTTCTTTACATTATGTTCCCAAAATTTCATTACGATTAGTTAAGTTTCCGGGGAGGAAACTGTCGAGAACGAAACCTAAATTTTTTCTCAGAAAATAATCTTTTTTCGCAGGATTTTTCGCCTAAACTGCAGTTATCCTTATCGCACTAATTTTAGGAGCCGCCTCCGTGTGCGCGACGGAGATATTTACCTGAAATTCTCCAATCTGAGATGGGGCTCAACTGGTATATCCTCTTAGCTAATAGAGAGCTACTTTTGACACGTAGTTTGATCCGCTCCCTTTGATGCTGATTATACTAATTATATCATATCATACAGGATGATTCAGGAGATGTGAGCAGGAACAAACTTGCGTATTCAGTTAGTTGTAAGCAACTGTTTCGTACCAGTATTTGTAAGATTAACGTTAATTTATTATTTATTGTTTAAAAAAATATTTTCATTTATTTACGACATAGTATGGTCACCCTCTTTGTTTTATCCATAACAAATGACAAATAGAATGTCATCGGAGTCTGGTTACTTTTGAAAAATCGTATCTCACTCTAGTGACACATTTTATTTCCTTCATAATCAAAGTGCTGTCATAACGGTTAAAGAGGTTTTATCTTTGTTAATTAAGTGTTGTAGGGTGTACATGATTGTAGATAATCATATTTGTCCTTAACAAAAAGTTAAATAACTGAAAAAAGCGCGATTGTTTTACTTATACACATATTACATACACAATTTACTTAAATATGATGGTGAGATCCATGAACATTTACTGATTGTGTAGGCTTAGTCCTGCTCACGTCTCATAAATCACCCTATGTAATAGATACTTGCTCATATCATACACACACACACCACCCCGTATACACCGTATCAAATATATACGTAGGTCTAGACTTTTAACTACTTGTATGTAAATATAGCTGATCCAGTTTGTCTACTCTTATTTGTTTGTGTACCACTGTCTCGGTGTGAAATTAACAATGTAAACATACCTAATTGTGTAATGTTCGCAACGATCCTACCTACCTACCTTCATTGCTGCGCCCATCAGGGTTTCATGTATCATTTGTGTACCTACCTATACTTTTAAGTACTTTGAATACCTGTAATATACATGTGAAATGCAATACATTAATACAATACAATACAACTTTGTATCATATATACTTGCTTCATCTTCAAATTTCATTAACTACATTCTATCGTTATTTATACCAAACATGCAATTTTGTGTCGATCGTAAATCCGATGTTGACTTTCATGTAGGCACGGCCAATAAAATTATAACAAAATTGATTATATATTGCTAACTGGGCTGTAAACTAAGCTTAATTTACTCGCTTGTATAATTAACAGTTCATTAAAGTACAGTACAGTCGGCAGAGGCGGAGGCGGAGGTCATAATGATCAGTAGGTACTGTCGAACAAAATGATTCCTGACCCACAGTGAAACCTTTTCACTTTACCACGTCATCGGCGTATTGATCTATAAAGTAAAATTATTATGACACTTTGTGAAAACGTTCTATGATGGTTCACAAAATCAGGTTTGTTCGATTGTAGAGTCGCCATCAGATATAACGGAGCGGCCATATTGTTCACAAATATCTGAACACGTCTCTATTGTCAAGGCGTTAGAGTGCGTGTTCGGATATTTTGGAACACCTTGGCAGCTCCGATATATCTGATGGCGACTGTACATGGTTTTACTCCATTTCGTTTGACATTGTCTACGTAACTTACTTTCTATACATCTCATCGCACTAATATGCCAGTACGAGCGAGATAAATAGAAAGATAAGAAAGTAAGTTACGTAAACGTGAGCGAATATGTCAATATCAAAACTGGTGGTAACCGTACTGGTTAGCGAATATGTCAATATCAAAACTGGTGGTAACCGTACTGGTTAGCGAATATGTCAATATCAAAACTGGTGGTAACCGTACTGGTTAGTCAATCACGTAAATCACGTGTCTCCTACGTTGTCAAATACCTACATGTGCTTTTGACAAGCATGCTTAATCGTCCACTTAAAATAATTAATAAAATAATCCTAATAAAAAAATATATTCCGTCTCAGCTAAGTTTGCACAGACTTGAGCAGAACAAAGTGAGGCAGTGTCATTATAAACGCCAGATTTTATTTGCCACATATGGCCACACTTTGTCATTGCAAAAGTCATGCACATTTAGCTTGGTTCGACTATACCTAGCTTTTCCCACTAGGTGTATAATTATAAGTTAGCTCTAACTTCTAATGTCCACTTTTTCCGACGAAAAACATAGTCTAATACAGGGTGTTTATTTAGTCACCTGCAATAATTTACGGGCTGAATATATAGGTCATACTGAGCAACTTTTACTATGGGACCAACTCTGAAATCGCGAAAAAAAATTTAAAGTCTCCCATAGAAAAAGTTAAAATGTATGAATCAGACATTTTTTTTCCGAGATTTCGGGGTTCGCCCCATAATAAAAGTTGCTTATTATGACCTATATATTCACCCCGTAAATTATTGCAGGTGACTACATACACCCTGTATACAAGGCGTAACAAAAATAGTGGAGATCCGGTTAAGGGCATATTCGATATGATGTTCTCATTAGGAAAAAGTAGAAAAAAAATGTTTGGCGTTTGTATGGAGGGTTGGCCGACTTGGACGTCCTACCCTATAGAAAAAAAAAGCGGCCAAGTGCGAATCGGACTCGCCCATGAAGGGTTCCGTACCATTTATGACGTATTAAAAAAACTACTTACTAGATCTCGTTCAAACCAATTTTCGGTGGAAGTTTGCATGGTAATTGTACATCATATTTTTTTTGTTTTATCATTCTCTTATTTTAGAAGTTACAGGGGGGGGGGGGGTTGAGTTTCAGTTCTAAGTATGGGGAACCCCCAAAATTTATTGTTTATTTTCTATTTTTGTGTGAAAATCTTAATGCGGTTCACAGAATACATCTACTTACCAAGTTTCAACAGTATAGTTCATAAATAGTTTCGGCAAAAAGTGGCTGTGACATACGGACGAACAGACAGACAGATAGACATGACGAATCCATAAGGGTTCCGTTTTTTGCCATTTGGCTACGGAACCCTAAAAATTATGCGCGTAAAAAAAAGTTCCTCTATGGTTTCCTAATCAGGACACGATACCGAATATGTCCTTAAACGGATCCCCACTTTTTTTGTTGTACCTTGTACGTAGGTGGGTGCTTGATAGTCTTAATATGTATATGATATATAATAGTCTACATATAAGTTACATAATTCTATTAGTCATAAGACAAATGGTCGCGTGGGGTCAAGCGACAGAGCGCCAGCATTAATCTTACGGACGGACGGACGGACACACGGTAATTATTGATGCTTCGGACAAACTCATAACAAATTGGTTTAAACTAAATTAGGTAATATTGAGGATTAATTTCGGACAAAAAATTTGAAAGTACCTAAACTATTTTTTTTATTAGTGTTATTTTTATTTACAATAAACACAAAAAAAAATACTTAAAAAAAAATATTTAAGACTAGCTTCTTTTTAATAGAGTTTAATTCCAACGTATATTTTTACATCAAATTGATATCTACATTGGTTTGCACATCATTTGTAAATTATAAGTGTAAATTGTTCAGAAAAAGGTGGAAAAATGTACTGTCTTGGGTGTTTGGGACTTGAACTGACGTCACTGGATCGCTAGTCCGTTACTCTGATTACTCTGATGAAATGGTGTTATTTAAGTTGTCATTCGTGCGTGCATTGCGCTCGTACTTGTGAGTAGTACGTACTTATTGCCCATATAAGGTGGTGTATACATTTTTTTGGTACTTTGTCCTTATCGATATTTTCAGACGTGACTGTACATGTATTGCCGCGAGCGAGGCACACCGGCGAATGATAACATAATGACATCATTTGGATGTCATCTTGATGTCAAAACATAAGTCTGAATTGGCGGAGAGATGCAATTCTGAAAAACCTGAAAGCTATGGGGGTTTACTGTTCAGTTCTCAGAGAGACATTTCGTTTGAACAAAAAATCTCACAATGGAATTGTTTTAGTTGTATTTTATTATTTTCCTCATAATTTATAATTTAAAGTTATTCATTTGCTAATGATTTGTAATAACTATTTTTCTGAAACGTTTACATTTGCAGGACTTTTCAATGAAAACATATTTCAATTAGGTATTTTAATTAAGTTAGGTTACGTTAGGAATTATATTAGAGAATAATTTAAAATACTTACTTATATACCCCTATAAACATGGACTTAACCTTCTAAAATGGATTTATTGGAATATTTTCGGATTTATATTTTGAACTTGATTGACTTTGTCACCATAATGATCGATTCTGTTACAATAGGGTGCCCACAAAATTACCACAAAACATGGTCAAAAATAAAATAATGGGATGCTTCACTTAATAGCCACAAGTCTGTGAACCAGCTCTGCGGTTGAGCAAAGGTTGCAGGAGAAAAAAATATCCCATAAATTTAGTAATTTATATCTCACTGGACGGGTTATCCCAACACATGAGGAATATATCCAAAAGATTTTATTTCCCTTGTACACTTTGCTCTAAATTGAACGTTGGGCCAGTTAAATTAGGTCTTTTGTTTAGAGTCAAAGCGATATGGATATATGTACTTTTTAAAGGTCATTTCTGACCGTGTACTCTGGTCGCGAGGCCTTTATGTAGACCGCTTCCTACCCATTAAAAGAGTCTAGATAATAAACGTCGCGGTAAACTAAACTGAATGTCTTTTAAAAGCCTAGTTCTCGGCCGGTTTATGATTCGTAAGCACGTAGCCGGTAGAGCGGTATGGAACAAACGCTTATGGAAAATAGTATCCAGGCGACTATTTTTCGTGTCCGACCGAAGTTTCGGTTACGGGTTTCGACAAGTTTCGGCATAAAATCTATGAAAATTCGATTGAATAAATATCGAACCTTCCAGCAACGCCGAAACTGTACTTTTGGTAGTATCCGACCGAAGTTTCGGTTTCGGCCGATTTGGATTCGGTTTTTAAATCCGATTAAGGAAGACGCTCATCACGGTTACTCCGGAATGGGAATCCAGCGTTTTCCGAAAGTCCTTATACTTAAATAAAAGTAGTGAATTAAAACTATGGGGAAGGTGTTAAATAAATTGTTTCCGTACATAATTCAGGACAATCTGTCTTTTTCTTTCATCATATGGAATCTAGAAATAAACCATCTACAATTAGTTTTCACCGTCCTACCCGTCGTACCTACTTTTTGGTACCCCTAATGTTCAAAGTTGAACATTAATATAGAGATGAAGTAAATACTTAAACAATTGGATAATGAAGCCCTGGAGTTGAATAATAGCTTTAAATATTCATACCGCTAATAGGGGACTATTTAAGTCTATTACCATCGACACGTCCCTGTTGAGGAAAACGCCTCATTTTCCTACTGTACCGACATTTTACATGTTTTAAGAGGATAGTATAGTACGTACTCGTCCATATATAATAATAAAACATAAGGTATAACATATAGGTATAATGAAACATACTATAGTATTTATTTAGTAATTTTATTTCGCTTAAAAGTTACGGTTTTTTTTTTGTTTAATTCTCACTGTACCCACCTTGAAGTTTCTCTGTTTTGCCTTATGGTTGACTGGTAGAGAATGCCTATGGGCATTAAGTCCGCCTGTTGTACTCTTTTTTATGTGCAATAAAGTTTAAAATAAATAAATAAATATATAGTAAAAAGGGAAAATGTTATTCCACTTCTACATATTTTCCATTCTCCATGATTTTTTTGTATGTTGTTGACACAATGAAAAACTAGGTTTATAGGATATTTCTTATTTCAAAAGGAGATCATCGCTATCGGCCCACTGGGTATAGTCTGCTTTCGAAGATCAAGTACGCCATAATAAATGTATGGCGAACTTGATCTTAGAAAACGGACAGACTGTACTATCGCGTATAAAAGTTCATACTATTCTATTAATCAAAACGCATTATAATACGCAAAATAGTCATAATATTGGGGGTAATTGAAACGGAAATTAGAAATATATAATAAAAATACATTTTATTGTTCTGTTCCATAATTCAATACATTTCATTGAATAATCACTCAAAGTAACAATGAACTTCCGAACAAGATCAAAATATAACTTTTTGTTGTATGAGGATACGATTATAGTTTTATTTACTTGTCAGAATTAGTCTATTTTCTTTTAACAATCCATAATACTTTTACATGATAGTGTATGTTTTTCTTGCCAGGTTCAAGTTTTTTTTGCAGGATTTCTCAAAATTCCCGTTTTATTTCGTGATCCTGTTTTCACCATAATAATCTAGCAATTACCTATAACGATTAATTTCCTATATACATTACATATATATAGGAAATTAATCAACTTGACGAGGGGGCCCAAACGCGTAAGAAAATTGACGATCTCCTTTGCAAAACAAAAAATATGTGTGTCATTTTTAAAACGAAACCTAATAACCTAGAATATATTATGCTGAAGTGATCGACATCAAAATCAAAGTAATTTGTCAAGATTTAGTTAGTGGAAACCGTTTTCTCCCGTAATGGAATTTAATAGAAAAAGTACCGCTATTTCGTTAGGATCGCAAAGCTATTCTTCCCTCGTAAAAAGCGTTGGTAGCCTTGCACGCCCTTGCAGTGCCGGACATCCTGGGGCCCATTTCTCGAACGGTATTAGACTCTAGGTAATATTATTAGTCCACGAAATGTCAAATCGTATGAGTTACCATGGCAACACACTACTTAATAATATTAGTCTAATACCGTTCGAGAAATGGGCCCCTGGGCTGGATTCCGGGTCATGTAATAATGTTCTTATGTCGAAAACTATTGTAGTCTATAAAATATCACTTCGAAATTTAGCAGTCGTTTTTCATAATAGGAAAACTTCGTAAGAAACCGGACTAATCCCAATAAGACCTACATTTTCATCTATGTTGTATTTTCAATTAGGGATGGCATTGAACAAACGGCTTTACATTTTGTTATACGAATTTAATTTTTCACCATTTCGTCTCAGCTGTATAGTGTTCAGCTGGGCTGCTCCAGTACACCATTTCGTCCTGTTCAGGTATAGGCATCCAATGGTGACCTGGGCAAAAAAGTCGTACGTTCAGACTTTAACGATCAATTTTCCTAATAATTCGAGACAACAAAAATGTTTTAATACTTATAATAACCTGATACGAATAAGGGCGTTTTATATTCTAGGGTTCCGTAGCCAAAATGCCAAAAATCTTTATAGCTGTTATGCAATGATTATTTTTTAATGTTGGGGCTGAAAATACTAGTATTATATTGCATTCACAAAATATGCTAATTTTAACAACGTCTTTGTATTGTTAATTCGTGGTATTGTACACGGATATTGTATGTACCAATATGAAGTTATTTGTAACTAGGTAAAGTAGGATTTGCCGCCTCGGCTTCAGTAAGCTCCTGGTCATCGAGCTCGGTGAGTGGTGAGTTAACTCGCACGTTTTAATTTGAGGCGAACTCTTTTACTTGATGATACCTTCGTAGAGATAGGATGTGCCGCACCGAGTGCCTGCGGTAGTTGAGGCGTCCTGCTGCATATTGAAACTCTTACTGGCGAGGCAGCTCTTTTACTTCGAGACAACTTCATTACGATCGTACCTTGGTTGTGGTAGGTGCCACAACAGCTCTGGTAGTTAAGGCACCCTGCTGTATCCTGGAGTTCTTTCTGGCGAGGCAACTCTTTTACTCAGAGGCAACTCCATTACTTAAAGGCAAAATGATCGTACCTTGGTAGAGATAGGATTTGCCGCCGCGACTTCGGTAGTTGAGGCGCCCTGCTGCATCCTGGAGCTCATTCTTGCGAGGCAATTCTTTCATCCGCGCCAATGCATATACTGTCTCTTTCTGAAAGTTTAATTAAAATGACAACACACAGCATTATATTATTAGTCTCATGAAGTATATGGAAACTCGTTCCGTGCACCCGCGCAAGACAACGGAGGCACTAATAGCTACCCAGTAATGTTGCCAACACTGTTAGTCGAAACATTAATTCAACTAAACATTTACAATTACAAATTGAACCGTAAACTGTAACCATCCTTTACGGTTCAATTTGTAATGGTAAATTTAAATTGCACTTAACGGACGGCCAACACTAGTTACCAACCTTGCAAACCATCATGCCAACGATCTTGTTGTCTCCTGTCTGTTTCATGCGAACCTCCAATGGCATAAGTTTTCGTCCTGCGCCATGCAGATCTAAAACCCCAGAATTTTCAGTTATTATTCCAATAAAGACAAAATGATTATAGGGTGTTTTTCTTAACTATATCTGACCATACTCTGAAGGGTTTATATGTAGGTCATACCATACCGAACAACGTTTATTATGGAGCCAACCATAATCATAATCATAATCGCCGAAATGATTCGCCGAAATGTAGGTAACAGAAAGCAGTTTTTTTTCTTTTGGCCTCATAGTAAAACTTATTGAGGCCATAACCTAAGTATTCACCCCACCTGGGTCATTTTATTTTTTACTGCAGGTTTTTACAATTTCAAAGAATCTTGAAATTTTAATATTTGTAATGCGTTTTAACTTACACTAGCTTTAAAAATGATATGCACAGAATAGGCCCTTGGCTTATTTTTACTATTTATAGCCTGGAACATGCAAATATACAACTATGTTACCGTCCCATACATATATAATATATATACAATATTTTTTATTTTCGTTACAAGGTATCGTTAGTGCGGCATTAAGATGTGCTTTATAAATAAATAAATATTATAGGACATTATTACACAAATTGACTAAGTCCCACAGTAAGCTCAATAAGTCTTGTGTTGAGGGTACTTAGACAACGATATATATAATTTATAAATACTTAAATACATAGAAAACACCCATGACTCAGGAACAAATGTCCATGCTTATCACACGAATAAATGCCCTTACCAGGATTTCAACCCGGGACCATCAGCTTCGTAGGCAGGGTCACTACCCACTAGGCCAAACCGGTCGTCAAAGTCAAGGTCGTGCTTTATATTCATATACAATTTAAAAAAATACATAATGTACAAATATAAAAATCAAATACCTTATTCTGGGGGCAAAGATGCCTGCAGTAAAAAGTAGAATGACCCACCTAACAAAAATTACAGAATTAATTAATTACTTATAAAAATTAATTAATGGCTTCATTTTACATTAAGACCTGTAAGATAAAGTTTTTTTATACAATATAGGAGGCAAACGAGCAGACGAAGTGCCTGGTGGTAAGTAATTATCGTTGCCCATAGACCCTGAAACACCGGCCTTTAAGATGGGAGTACGCTCTTTTCTTGAAGGTATCCTAGAAAACAGGCACACAAACACGCTGACCCCAAGTAAATGGATAATAGCATGAAAATGATAAAACAAGCAAGGCGATGAGAATAGAGTGCTTTAGTTACACCCCCACTTTATCTGCTTTTGTAATAACCCCAATGATACTCCAGATAGGTTAAGGCGTTCCAAAATTGAAGCGCTTACATACCTTGTATAAATTGTACAAGTTGCTTTTAGTCGCTCCTAGGCAAGCGAGAAATTTGCACGTGCTAACGAGCTCCCGCACACCAAATCAAAAAGAGGCAAGCTTAAGTTTGACAATGACAATAACAAAGATGAATGGTATGATAAAATTAATTAACAGAAACAGATCCATTCGAGGGTACCTAATGAAATAAATATGGAAGTATGCTTATGCTCTTTATGTGTCTATTAGTTATATAATACCATTAAGTTACTCTAGGACGTACCTGCGAGGCTGGACGTGAATAACCGTCCAACAGGTATAATGGTCTACTCACTTTGAACCGCCTTCACATTAAACATCAAGTACGGACAGTACTTGTCTGTCTCCTAGTTCCACTAATAGTGAAAGTCGGCCCCTACTCTAAGCATAACGTGTTTAGCCGTCCTGTCGACGGGATAGACCACACGGTACATGTTTTTTAGTGACCCTAGGATATACTTACCTGCGAAGCTGGACGTGAGTAACCTTCCAACTGGTATAATGGTCTACTCACTTTGAACCGCCTTCACGTTATACATCAGGTACTGTCCTCTGTCTCCTAGTTCGACTAATAGTGAGAGGTCGGCCCCTACTCTGAGCATGACGTGCTTAGCCGTCCAGTTGACGGGATAGGCCACACGGTTGTCTAGGCATTTGTGGAGGTAGGTGTAGTTCTGCAAAAAATATATTGATAATACTTTTGTTGCTTTTTAGAGCTCTGTACCTACTTAAACAGTGTCAAATGAAACTCTATTGCTAACCTACGCTGTCATCTGTGGGTACGTTTATCAGCAGGTCATGGTGTTGCCCTTGAGCCATCCTAGATGTCGCTTTTTGTGGGGGCCCCTCTTGTGAGGGTGAGTCACCGTCTGCCGGAAATAAAATTGCATACCGTTTTATGAGACAGGCGTCCAGTTTTTATCCCATAACCCAGTTCCTAGTCCATCGCTTTGACCCAATAACCTAGTTCATTTTAGATCCCACCAACTCTCAATAGTCCTTACACCCTGGCGGGTGCTGCCTCTGCGTGCGTCCCGTGAAACGGGCAAGCGCAGCCTTCTCTCGGTATATCCCTTAGATTTCATTAAAGTGCCAAAAAGGTCTCTACGTGTTGGCTTCGGCTCCGCGCACGCCTCCCAGAGGTTTCCGGACCTCTGGGAGAAGTGCGCGGAGCACGATTGTTCCGTGATGGGAAAGGTGTAATGAAAATAAAAACTATGTACACAGACGTGATGAAGTCCGTCCGGAGCCGTCCGCGTCCGCGATGAGCCGACCGGCTTGCGACCGTACAAATGTGAATTGCGCTCCGATGGCATCCGGTCGGTGGGAATCATACATTATTTTATGGAATGTAGCTTTTTCAGAAAAGATAAAGGTTTTTACTCACATTCTTCGTGGGCAAGTCAAAATGGAAATTGAAGGAGTCCGGCTGCGGGGCCCAGTAGTAGAACACAAACCACGGCCCCTTGGTCATCGTTTGCGGGTTGAAGCGCGCGTACTGTCCGAATTCCTCGCACGTCGTGCGCTCGCGGTGGTCCCAGTGTGGACCTAGCTTTACTTTCTTGGATAACACTGGCGTTATCAGTATGAGGAGGAGTATTTTGAATGTTTGTGATATCATTATTGTTATCTAAATGTTAAATAAAAGTTATATAAAAAAATTGCAGTCAGTAATTTAAGATGAAAATTTTGTTCAATTTTTGGCCTTCGAATTAAAAAAAATAGGATTTTGTTTTTCTCTTAAGTTACAGTTAGGATTTGACTTTGGATGGAATAGTCTGTTTTATTAAAGTAGGTATTATATGTATAGGTAAGTAGATAATGTTTATAATGCACGTTTAGGTAAGTATAGGATTCACCGTGCCGTGCCTACACTGTATCTGCACTGACTATGACTGACGAGATGAATCCGTACCACGTTTATAATCAATAGAGGGATGTTGTAGCATTCTTTGACCGCTGTTAATCTTTGAATGTGTCAACATCTGAATTACCTCTGAATAACAGATTTCCAGACTACCATTGTTTCGAGTGAAAACTTAGACGCCCTATATTAACGGCACCGGTCATTGGGACATTTAAGAGAAAATTTGGAGTATTTTTAATATTTCACGGACACCTGTAAAATTTCTCCCGCTTTATGCTTTAAAAGTTGAATTTCCAATTCGTCCTTTATGTTTTCTATGTATTTAATGAAAGCTAATTCTTCTTTCAATATTAGTAACCAATTAAAATAAAACTATGGTTTTTTGCTTCCAGTTTCAAACTAACTAATATCAATGAAAAATTTAACTTAAGCAGCTCTTTGGCTCTTGTTTATGGTAAAAAGTTGCCAGCGATTAAAAACTGATGGTTAATACTTGTTTGACAGGATTTGTCTATACCATCCCATTACTGGCGCCTGTTCCATTATAGGGGTGTTACTATATAATAATTGATTCGTATCATTTCATAACGACTGCTTTTTCGGGTTTCATTTTCTGTGACGGGTGATCGGTGATCACTTGATGTTTCCTATAGAAAACTGCACTGCGCGCGTAGCCAGCATGTTAATCGTTAACGCTACGCGAACGAAATGCAACTGTCACTGTCGCACTAATATGAAAGAGTGATAGAAAGAGATGACTGCGATACGCTACGGAGCGTTAACGATTGGCACGTTGGCTACGCGGCCTGAAGTGTAGGGCGTCACGGCCCGGGCCCGGATCGTTCTAGCGTGAGTCATGCTTTATACAGGGACGCCGTCCAAGAGAATGCGAAAAAAATATGTCAACTTACATGGAGCTAACTGACAATAGGGAAATGGGTTCTAGTAGATGCTATTATCGCTTCTTTATAATTTTTGACAGTCATTGCATAAACGTCAAAATAAATAGAGAGTCAATAAATTATTAAATACCATAAAATTACAACAAATTCAGTTCTGTTAAAATATGAATAGAATTCACTGAAAGAAATATATGCCATAGCTTTTTTCTTGTTGTATTGCTATTACCTATAAGCGCATTTTTTCACAGAACATTTCGTCGTTGTCGACGGCCAAAACGAGACTGGGAGCAAAAGTCGTGCCCAAGCTGTTTGAGCATTACTTTTGTGGGGCCATTTTTTTCGGCTGATTGTGAATATACAGTTAATTAGACTACATCAATGGTTTAAATGAAATTCTTAATAATTATAATATTCATATAATTTCTTTTAATAAGTATTTTAATTCAATAAGACACCTATTTCATAAAATCCCTGAAAAAAAATGTCTTAAAAACATAACATATTTATATATTTTTATTTTTTCATACTTTTATCTTCAATAATGTAGTTTATAAATTCTATCCATTCTTTCTCGAAATTCCTGAACAACTTCGCCTTTCTCCCATTGTTTAACGCACTATACTTTATAGAATTCATCGCCAGCTGCTTCAGCATTCTCAGATCTGCCTTCTTACTGGCGATGGCCATGAAGGCAACACAAAAGTCGTCTGTCAAAGGCTTCGCGCCCCACACGCCGGGGTCGTCGCTCAACAGTACCACGGGCAAACCCAGCGCCAAATACAACGCCAGTGGATGGTTCCGCAAATCTTTAACCAATGATAACACAGAGTTTGATATCACATTCACTTCTATAGCTATGTCCTTTTCCCAGACAAGCTTGATTAGTTCTGGATGCTTGATTAATTCTAGATGCTTGAACAATGCATATCCATGGCCTATGCGTTTCATTCCCAGCAATATAAGCATCAAACAATTTGTCATCCACTGGAGTCCCGAACTGGTTGGCTTCGCCTGCGTGAAAAAAATAGACTACTTCACCTTTTGCTCCTAATAGTTCTGGTAAATATTGCTTTAGAGGTTTCCCTATGTCTTCTTGTCCAACGAGATCAAAGCCAGCGAACACCTCAGGCAGAATTCGTTTTACTAGTCGAGCTAGATTCAGATCTCCTTGAACTTGTTCTGCAGTAAGGGTTTGCATCCATAAATTTCCTTGCCACCTGATGGTACAGTGATGCCATATAAAGATCGCCGTGCACTGTCCCATTCAGCTCGTATAAAGAGGTCAGTCCTGTCCTAATCTCGACATAGAAAACATTTTCATCATATATATTCTGCAACGATTTATAAATCATTTTTTCGTGCACAGGTCGGTACTCAACCAGAGACGAGATAGCATCGACATAAAGTTCAAATTCTTTCCACACTTTTTTTTTCATCTGAAAAATCATCCTCATGACCTAAATTAGACGTCTTTTAGCATTTTATCAAATTGAGTAACATTCCCATATTTTTTTCTAAGATCTTTCACTGAATGCCATGGGGCAGAGCAATTTCGCTTTGGCATTTTATCAGAAAAATTAAATTGCAAATGGTCTTCCGTCAGACAAATGTATAAATGATCTTCGTAAGTCAGCTTCAACATGTCATCAGGGTCCAGCATCAGCAAATCGTGGATGTGGAGCGCTGCTCCTTAGGGCATCCTACACATCATCTCATATGTCTTTGAGCGCCTCATGCCATCCCTGTATGTAAAAAATGATCCAGAAAAGTCCAAATACTGTGTATTGTTTAAAGAATTATCTGAATCTATATTTTTGCATTGCATCAATTTGTTATTGGCGTGCATTTCTCTATCCGAGAGGACCAATTTGCTTCCGAGTGAAATTTGTAAATCCATTTCCATTAGCCTTGCTCTTTTCACCATATATTTAATGATGTTTTCCGCGGCGATTTGATCAAAACACTAATCGTGATTATTTTCATGGCAACTCTTCACAGGATAGTTACTAAGTATAATTAGTTTTAATTATGTCTCGATCTCTCGACTTAGCTGCGGGTACTGTTGTCAGGTAATTTCATCTTCATATTTATACTCACTATTTATCTTTTCTATATTATCGTACAACGTAGCTAGAGTAGGTGGTAGCTTATTACTTAGCTGTTGAAATTCCATTCCTAATATTTGCGTATATTGTTTTTTTTACGTCAGACTATGACTAGTTTTTCGACCTTTCTTAATTAAACATATTACATCGTTTGCATCTATTTTGCAGATTGCTTAATTAGATATTTATACAATAGTAAACATTAAAGCACCATTATTTTTAAAGTTAAAAAATTGTAGGTATTATGGTTTGTATTCCTACACAACTTTTCATCTATGGTGTATAGAAAGACTTCACAACAGCAGAATGCTGATCTAGATTCATTTTTTCGTTAAAGTCTTCAAACCTATCATCTTTCGGTGACCCCACTTGGCCCTGTTTGGTCACAGGAGCCCCGATGCCATGGAAGCCAAGCTTGGCAGCCTCGGCGGCGCTCTCTTGAGGGTCCGGCTCTTCCCCCACCACAGCCAGCATCATGGCCAAGTGCTCCTCACAGAACATCATTGCAAGGTATTGGTCCACCATCTTCATTCTGATTGTAGCGTGTGGGTACCATGTCGTTGAATCTGAAATTGAATGTTTTTTTATTGAATTATCAGTAGTCTATTGATACAGGGTTCATAAAGAACAAAGAACTAACTAGTCAACAAAGATCAAAAATATATCTCAGAGAGTTGTATACATCGCCAGTTGTATAAGCAACACATTGTACATATTATATACACCTGTAAAGTGGAATTTTAATACTAAATGTACGTATCTACATGAACACACTTAACTGACATTGGTAATCCTTATTCCTTTGCAATAAGGTTTACGTGTGATCAATAAACGATTGATTGAATTGATCTTTCCGGCCGATTTAAACGGCAGTAAGCGTCTGTGGTAAAGAAAGGACGGTTACCACGAGGAATAACGTTACTTGACCGGCCCGGATTCTATCTCTATTGCACGCGCATTACTATATTGCTGTCCCACTCGCAGCATGTTATTGACCGCTGACATCATGGGCGGGACAGCAAAATACGCGTGGTAGAGATAGGGACAGGTGGGTCAATATCACGTGCAATTGATAGCTTGTTGCGTTCATTCAATGGCAAATTCTTACTTCTAACATCGTCTGGGATGGCAGACTTAGGGATGCCATAGAACAGCCCTCTCTTGTCCCCGGCTACTAGAAGCATCTCAAGCCAGTTACGCAGAAGCAACATGGGTGCTGTCCAGTCTATTTTCTTCGTCAACTTTGACTCGTACAGATCTTTGTATTCTTGCACAACCTAAGGATAATAAAACATAATTATTAAGAGCCACTATAGTGTAAAGAAATAATTATCAGGACTTAACGTGACGATGTTAAACCTGTCTCATTTTTCATCAGAGTTGGATGATCAGACTAGAACTAGTATCTAGTAGTCTGAGAATGCGCTTAATATTTAGCAGCGAATTATCACTATTGTACTATGTAGTTGCATTTCAATAAATCCCACTAAACGATAGAAAACACAAAGATGCTCTCCAACTAGTTAATTTACTAAAATGAAAGCTTATCTTACCCTCCTAGTAGGATATGAGAATTTAAACTCCTCAGGGATTGGATAAGTCTGCATCGACCACAAGTAGAACGGGACCCAGTCCACCCCCGCCACGTCTCTTGGATGGAACCGCGCTTTCTTCGCAAAATCATCGCAGCTCGTCCATCTGATGATATCTTCGTTCACTCCAGCCTTCATATCGAACATGCTCAGGGGAACAATATTTTCAAGATTCTTAGGATCTTCAGGCTTTGTCGTATTTTGGTTTCTGCTCCCTTTCTTAAACAAGACCTCGGTTTTGGCTACCCTGTCCTCGTATATTTCAGGTCTAGCAAGATTTAATCCGTGTATAGTCGCGAAATCAAATAAAGCTGGCAGGTTAAACGTATCACTTTTGGATTGTATTGGTTTTGCTGGCGTTTTATGTTGTTCCCGCATCGCTGCTGCCTGTTGCAGGAGGGCCCGTAAATCTTCATCGGATTTCCTTCGATGTACCAGATACAAGGCTACTCCATCAAATGGCTGTTTCTGACCAAGAGACGGGTCATAAACACCTGACACGTCCATATTTAAAAAGTCAATTGGTATCGAGTTGTCATATATGTTAGGGTCCGTGTCCACATTAAATCCTTTATTATGTGGTCTAGATTGACTGCGGAGTTTTTTAGGTCTTGCTTCGATAATAAAGATTAAATGAAGTAAGAGCAAGAGACGCATATTGCCCTGCTTAATCACAAATGAGGAACTGAAGTAAATGTTTGTCTTTATACCCAGAAGCGTGAGAATCATGAAGAACTATGAAAATTGTTTAATGTTTGGGTTAAAGTGGTTGATATTCTGCAATTCTCTGTGGACATAAATCTTGCGCATGTGTATGCGTGCGTATATGTTTATTTACTGTTCTTTACCTACACAATCGTAGCCGTTTAGTATTCTAAAAACAGCACAATAATTAAATGTTACAATTCACAAAGGACGGAAAATTGTCGTAGGTTTTTCGGTTAAAAGGAGGTAACGTACTTATTGAATAAAACTTGAGCACTTTATTTTACAGTTTATGTATACCAACATTTTATAATATTGTGCGATGCTGTTATGTCGAGTTTAGTGCAGCTGCAGAGATATTTAACCCACGGCTCTGGTTAAACAACATTCATGCGGATAACACGTCTCTACAAGTGACTGGTACACGTGTAGTACAGTCAAAAGATTTAATTTGTGACCCATTTCGTACCTTGTCACAGTGACAATAGTATGAGGTCTGTAGAGACTTTCATGTGGTTTGTCACTGTGACAAGGTACGAAATGGGTCACAAATTAAATCTTTTGACTGTACCTACAGGCAGCATCAAATCCAGCGGATCTGGCTGTGTTAAAAGTATGTACCAGTATTTAGGAGCTTACTAGAAAGCAATATGTCTCTCTATGTAGAATAATTAGATTGTAGCAGATAGTATCAAACCTTAACCGAAATAATTATAACCGATTAACCTATAAATTAACCGATAAAATTTCATAACCGGTTATTTAAAACTCGAATTTTCGAAAATATACCAAATTTAATTCCCTTATTTATGAAATATTTTGATTGTATGAAGTTTGAATGTCCAAGGTCATATTTTCATTTTCACTATATTTTGAGCGTTTTATTGAAAAACTAAGACTCCCTAATACTGTACCTTTATTTTCGTACATAAATTACTGATTGTAAATTAATAATTTTTTGTCAAAAATAACCGTAACCGATTACGACGCACCGGGCTATCGGAAACTCTCTAAAACGTATTAAAGTGCTTCTCAAACTCGATATCGTCATCATCAGGGTCGTATGCAGCCGTTGTTGCTTCGGGCCTCGGCGTAGGCCTCGTCAGGTACGAGCGACCCAAACTATTCCAGAACTGCAATCGAGCGGCTGCTTCTGCTAGCTGAAGATAAAATAAGTAAGTATTAAGACGATTCAATGTAGTTAGCCTGGCTAACGATGTCTAATGTCTACCACAAAAACTAGCTATCAACAGAAATGATACAAGGTCAATCTTTGACTTCAACATTTATTGAAATTTGCATTTTTTTTTATGAAGGAAATGGTTGATCAAGATGTTTCTATATATATCTTGCAACAATTCATAATTAATTTAAATGTGCTATCATTCAAATTAATTATTAACTCAATGCCTACGTACTAATAATTAATACGTACTAATAGGCATAGCTAGAGTAGAGGAAGAGGTACAGTGAGAGGTAAAGTCTGCTAATAAATGACACAAATTAAATTACATTTCATAAAAAAGACTCTGGTACATATTTATGTATCCCGTTTCTCTTCTTTGAGCCACAAGTACTGAAAAAAAGTGTCCCGCCTGTAAGGGTGTAGCGTAAAAATTGGCTTTTGATTACCTTAACTTGATTATGTCTACAGGAAAGACGCGAACGAGTTAACTACTTTAACGTTAATGTGTATGACCAAATTAATGGTAAAGCAACTTATGTTTTTTTTAAGCGTATTTAAATATATGTACATGCTTACATAGTTATCGTGCGGCATTTTGTGGACCGGGGCCAAGGCGTAGCAGTAGCGAAGCCCGCAATTCATGATGCCCAGGTACCCAGGCTCCACCACTTTCAGAGCAATGGGTGCTTTAGGTATGTAGGGCACTGGAAATGTTGTTTAGATATAATATAAGTGCAAAATATACATTTAAATATTTAGGTACATATTATGCAATAAATATTTTTTATACTGAGCGTTCCGACTGAACGTCTAGAGATCCTAAGAAGGAGATTTGGCCTAAGTGTGTCAAGTTCCGGCGGTTCCGCAGCCGATTCCCTGACACTGCGGGGTTGCGTAAAGGATAACACGCTAGACCAGGCCGGGGCCGGGCCTGAGCTTCCGGCGCTTCGTCGTCTATGGAACGCACCACGTGATCACCGATCACGTTGCACGCAACTCCAAATTTGTTTAGTCTTCTATCTCGACAGGTGATGCCATCATCATCATCATATTGGATCATTGGCCTTTAACATCAAGAAGATGATGGATTAAGCAGCGTCCATAAGAGTGCGGCACTACTCAAATTACTAGTAAGTCCAATTACCATCAGCTAATATACCCAATATGAGCACTAACACTAACCATGAAAAGCCGTATGCGGCACAATACGGTACACGCCGGACACATTAGTTTTGATGAAGAGTGCCGTGAAGTCTATGCGGCTCTCCATGAACAGCTCGGAGTCGTTAAAGTTGACGTCTTTCAGCTGCTTCTCGAGTTGGACGCGGTAGCGATCTATTAGCTTTAGAAAAAAATATATCTTAAGAATGTGCGGGAAAAGTCTGCAATTAAGTACCTAAACAAGTAGGAAACGATCACCACTTCGCAGACACCACCATCATCACTTATCATCGCCACTTTTCGACATATATCAGAAGGGCCACTGGCCACTATAGGGAGGAGAAACCGAGAAAAGTTGAGATTGAGAGAGATTGTACGTGAGGTCAGAATTTACAGATAAAATATTATTTAAACTAAACAAATAACTCTTATTTACACAGATTATTTGTTCACTTATAAGTATTTGTATTTTATCCTTTTTTTTGCTGATTTAGCTGATTTAATAGCAGATAACTCATTTTTAATTGGAGTATTGGTTAAACCAATTAGTGTGTCTTCCTTTTCCTTGGTGGAGCCTTAGGCAAGGTTATGAGAATTTCAGATTACGAAACGGTTGCGGTTTACCAGATGCAAATTCTGTAGAAGTCTTAAACTTTTACTAAACCCATTCCCAGTATGAGTACCTACCACTTTCGTGGGCCTCGTGAACCAAACATTATAGCTCTCATGAAACATGCCGTCCCAGGAGTAAAATATCTTCCACTCGATGTCCACTATCTTGTTCACGTCGTGTGTATAGTTGTACATGAACTGTTCGCATGTTGTCCAGTTTTCCATGCTGACGTTGCGAAAGTCCAGGTTTGCTGATGCCGTGGTTACCGACAGGAAAATATACCAAATCATTTTTGCAAAACTAAAATTGAACGGATTTTAACAGAGGTGCAGACTGTACACCGGGAACTGGGGAACTAAGACAAAACAAAAATTAAAGACGTCCAATACTGTGTTAAAGACGCGTCTAAAACTTTTTAGTTGACCTGCTGGTTAATGCTTCACACTGACTGTTGATTTCGTTTTACTTTGTTTATATATTGGTTGTGACTAGGTACTTATTTACCTTTTTAAAGGATGCTGGTTTGCATTACCGAAAATGTAAACAAAACTGACCTTTATGTCATATCAACAATATCGATTATGACAACAAAAACACCGGTTTCAGGTAACTGAATTAACAGCGAAAGAAATTCTACAAACATTTTAAATAATTTGTATTCAAAATACAGAAGGGAATTCACACTCGTAAATTAAAACGCTGTTTAAAATATTTCGTATATCTTTATCTAAAACATGCATTAACATTCTAGAAGTGTTTAAAATTTAACATAAGTAGTTAATTGTTGAACGTAGACCGTGGGAGATTGACTTCTAGGGCCAAATCTCACTGGGACACCACGGCGCCGGACACCAGATGAGGATACCCTCCATAAAGCTGTACATTTTTTTGGTGGCTGGCGACTAATTGCGCCGCCGTGGTATCCCGGTGGTACATGCTCCTTAGATACTGAATGGGTTGGTGTAAGTCGTATTGGAGTCAGTACTGCACGTTTATGAATGATGTCCATATTGCCTTAGAGTTTTATAGGTTTCTTTCCCTTCATGCAAGCCGAGAAGCCCTCCCCTAGCCCAGCTTCAGCCACAGCCTCAGCCAACTCCTCCTCGGTCGGCGGCGTGCCGCTGTACCGCGCGGATAGCGACACGGCTCCAATGTGGCAGTCCATCATGATCAGGAACTTGCCGTCGCGGATCAGCTTCAGCTGGAACTTGAGGAGCGGCACGCTGGCTTGATGCGGCAGCATCTCGACTGAAAAATGAGAGTGGTTAAGACTACGGCCAAAAAAGTGGGAGAGGCGTTGAAGACATATTATCCTGAATGGGCCAAACTAGACAAATATTTTATGAGAGCATTTTCCGCCCATATAAGTTAAGAGTATTAGATTCATTGTCATAACTATATATTAAAGCCATATCAGAAGGAACCAAATTACGTAAAGAGAACAGAATAGGTACTAGGTAACTATTTCTATTAACCTTCGTAGCCAAAATATCCCTCAGGAGGTCTACGATTCTTGCATGATATCAGCACTATAAACTCCTTGTTGAAAATTGCTTGTGTTTGGAGCTTATTTGCTTATTTCAATACACAATGGAGTCACCATATCCTTTGACCATAATTAGGGTCGATTTACAACTACAGCCAACGTTTTGTTTGTTTTTCTACATGTGCCTTTATTATTCTTTCTTATCTTTCTTGGCCTATATTTGATTATGTTTTATTAACGTGCCTTTATGAATTTGTCGTGGCATCATCAAATGGGCCATACGGAAGGCCCACGCTGCTGACTTGGGTCAATTTCGTGATGCGCACTTAATTTTAAGTTTCTCTGCTTTTATTGTCTGCACATATTCGTACTTGCTTTGTGATTGTCACGAGTACATGTATTTTATCTTATCTTATGCATTAAGAAACGGCTGACTTACCTGGTATACCAAACTATAGTTAAAATTATAGCACTAGCCTGTTGTGAGATGTTCCATATGCCGATAAAATTGCCGGCGATCCCCATGGTCACGAGCAGAGACGCTGCCTCCCACACTGTCTGCGTCTCCAGGTGCTTGCTCATGTCTGTGTAGCAGATGGTTATGATCTGTGCACACAACGCGAGTTTCAAGTGTTGTACTCACTAGCACGCTGTGAGATGTTCGGTATTCCGATAAACTTGCCGGCGGGCCCAGGCTCAGCGAACAGCAGCATCTGATGGTTGAAGTATCCCATGGTGACGAGCAGAGTCGCTGCCTCCCAAACTGGCTGCGTCTCCAGGTGCTTGTTCATGTCAGAGTAGAAGCGGTTGATGATCTGTGTACGAGATACAATTACATAAATGTAGAAAATCAAAATTGGACTGAAATTAAGCGGAATAAAACCCACATAGAATCCTATCTCTAGTAAATAAAATTGCAAGTTGTCAATCGGCTGTTCTTCTCTTGTATTGTGTCCGCATCAACAACGCCACGCATTAAATAATGCTTAATATTAAACACAACAGCTACTACTACCCCGTCTCATCATCAAAAAAAAATTGCGATAGAAACGCAGCGATATAGCATTGCGGGGTAGCGGCATGTCATCTCCTAACCTTAAAATTGCATTGACCTTAGAGGAAAAATACTAGGTTCTTGATTTCCATCTTAGTGTATCCCAATTAGATCCTCAGTTATCACTTTGGAGCCCACAGCCCACGTAGTACTATTATTTATTTTGAGGCAGCGCTAGACTTTTCACCTGTTTAAGTAGTGATGAGTACTTACCAATGGATTAACAGTTTTGAACGTCATATCAAGGCATCCAAAAGACAGTCTCAAATTCCAAGTGTAGTATATCCGCCATTTTGTCTTGATCACCAATTCAGGGTCGAAGTGTGCATTCATTCCAAAACGCGCACACATAGCCTCATTCTGTTTTAGGTCACCATAGCGGTCATCACAGATGCCCAGTTGAATGACGGTGATTAACACAGCTGTACACGTTCGTATACTCATGATGACTGGTTTGGGCTAAGTGGCTGTTCTGTTTTATAAAGATCACAGGTAACTACTGTTCCATATGTCATAAATGTACTTAAGCCATGTCCACACAGTCGATTTTTGTCACAGTTGCTTTTTACGCTTAGATATATCTTAGTTACCTTGTCATGTTATGACATAACAGTATATAGCGAAAAATGTATAGACCCTATTATACAGATATTGAAATGGAGTTTTTGGTGATAGTTTTTTTTTCGAAGTCTGAAGCGTTTGGTGCATCACACTGCAATAAACCTAACCTAACTATCAGTATGAAGATAATTTACCTAGAGTCAAACCAAGATAAAGTGGCTGCGATTGTGATAGCCCAGACGGTGCACGGGTTATTTTAAACGTCAAACTTGTATGAAATGACCATTACTTGACACTTGCACCGTCTGTCAAAATCGCTGCCAACATAATTATCTTAGTCTCAATCTAGTAGCTATACACATTTCTGACTCTGGAGAATAATTACCTGCAAAATATTTTTGCATTTACATTGCATTTTTTACATTTATACTAAACATCAAACCATTAAAAAAATACTTTGTTTTATGCTATTTTTTAATGTGTAGATTCAGTCTGGGCTTACCTTTAGAGTATGTTTTGATCCTTTGTTCATTTTTTCCCAGGTTACCATGAGAATGATTGATTTATCAACAAATGCAGCAACTGTGTAATTTACTTTACATTTCTCATGGTCTGAAAGTGGGTCGTTGTTGGTCTAAAAAGTGTGCAGAAAATAATACGTTTCTGCTCTAGACCACTGTACGTAAAAAAATTGGCTGGTTCGTACATTCCGACGGATGTGATGCGGCTGATTTCTACGGGACAGCCAATTTTTTTTCGCGATTTCGGCATTGGCCCCATAAAAAAGTTTTTTATACTACGTCGGTGGCAAACAAGCATACGTCCCGCCTGATGGTAAGCAGTCTCCGTAGCCTATTTATATAACGATAAGTTCTGGTTTAGATAAGTTCATCAGTCATTTAGATATCGTTTGTATGTCGTATAATTGACAGAAGCAGCTCGATTTGGGCAACCAATTTCACTTTGACATTAGAAATATCGTAGATAGATCTTGTTAGGATCACAGCGAGATCGAATTAAAGGTCAATTTTGACATATCGTTTAGTTATCGATCTTTTAAAGATCTTTCCAAGATCTTAAACGTAACTTAATCATTCTTTGAATCGGGCCGTATAGGTTCAAGAAAACTCTGATTTCCGGCCCTGTATTGCCCACAGGCTCCAGTAACCTGTGGATCATAAACATTTTATTGTGTCTCGGTCTTTACTGTAGACATCACAAACTTACATACAGACGAAATCCATTTTTTTGTACTTAATACTCAAATAAAATAAAAAACGTGATATAATGTAACAGGGTCTTAACGTTTAATGTATTTAATGTATTCAGTACAAAAATGCTTGTGCTTTACAATGCTGCACACTGGTGGAATCCCGCCTTTAGGTACGAGTGAAATAATAGCAAATCAAGATCATTATGTACAAAACAGGAATGCGCTTCCAAGTTTTGTGCACCGGCACCGGCTCTCATTTGTAGCGGGGGCGGTCCGCCACCGATGCGTATCTTCGGCATGTGGAATTGGTAGGCGGAATATTATTACTGGCCAGTGACAGTGTATGACGAACGACCGACGCCCAGCGCAATTAAAATAGAAATGATAAAAACTTACGGTAGCAGGCTTTTGTTTTTGACTATGTACTGCACGTTATTTTTGAAAAGATGGTAAGGTTGGCAGCTGGTGATGTGTCGTCTTATGATTTCAGACATACTTAAGTACTTAAGTACTATAATTGGCTCTTTGTTATCTATATATATATAACTATTGTACAATTTATAGCTGTTGGTTCTCCGAACAATAAATAATAAATAATAATAATAAATAAAACAAGGGACCCGTCCACCCCTTCCCAGAAAAAAAGCCTTTCAATGGCTTAGTCTTTTATCGAATAGTCTCAAGGATTAGCTTTCCCTTTGAATTGCTTACCCGTTTATTTGAGTTAGCTCTAGGAACGGGTTTCCCTTTCAGATACCGCTAAAATGAAAGTTCCCTTCCTAATTCAAAAAATTATGACACCTGTGCTGTCAACGTGCTCGGCACCCAAACATTTACTTTAAATTAAAATAAGCAATATTCATTATTAACTTTCATTATTAAAACTTAATACACGATTAAGTCCCGTTTGTGTTAGTTAATAATGTGTACAAATCGTGAAAGCAATATTCGTTTCTATTTTTATGGAGAAAAAGTTGAAAATGTCATACGCGTTATAATTTATAATCAATATTCCCTTCAAGAGGGTCCGGAATTCCGGATCCGGACCGTCGACCTATTTTATGCGGACCTTAAGTAAACAGTACCTTGTATTACTAAGTAATTTAACCCTTTAAACGCCAAGAGCTACTAAAGTGGTCGTGTGCTGTGCCCACCACGCCAACGACCACTAAAGGGGTCATGGCAGACACTGTCAAAGCAATTTTACTGTTGACAGATAAGGGTATTCGTTTCTCACTAGTTTAGATGTTGGCGTGTATGCCACATTTTGATGCGAGAGAGAAAGCGTTCAAAAGGTTAATAAAATGATCCCGCGTTTGTCTTTGCTCCCGTCAACTCCACAACGGGCGAGCGAAGTAACGTGCGAAAGAGAGAGACGCAGCAGACGGAGTACGAATTCGCTTATTAAACTCAAGTATTAGAAACGGACTACGATATTGTCATTTTTTTAAATAATGGACCCCAGAGAAACTAGGTAGATAGTGATCCCTGAACTTACTTTTTTAGCTACCTATAGTAACATTAATAAAACATTACTTAAGCCTTTTTATTATCATTGAATGACATTTATAAGTTCTTTTTATCGCAGATCTCACACCCTTAATATTAAACAACATCTACACTTAATATTAAACGTTATCAATAATATCGATCTCATATTCAAACCAGGTTCCATTTATTACGTGTATTTTATTAATTAGTAGTCATTATTATGTGTCCTGCTGTCTCTCCAAGTAATTAGTATGAGTTTATGATAACACAATAATGTGTTAGAGACGTTTGAAGTGCGCCTAAATAATATAAATATGGTGTTAGTTTGTACCTAGCTTATATTGATACACCTGTTTTTTTTTTCTACCAATATACATTTATCATGAACAGTTTTTAGGGTTCCGTACCCAAAGGATACAACGGGACCCCATCACTAAAACTCCGCTGGACGGACAGCGGACTGCCGGGTCTGTCACCAGGCTGTATCTCATGAACCAGGATACTTAGCTAACAGTTGAAATTTTTACTTATGATGTATTTCTGTTGCCGCTATAATAACAAATACTAAAAAGTACGAAACCCCCGCTGGGCGAGTCCAACTCGCACTTGTCCGATTTTTCTTATATAGTCAATGGTAGGCAGTACATTACTACATATAGTTCGTGTCATCCACAATGACGCGCAGACTTGTCAAATCTAACCTTTAATAACATTACATTATAAGTCAAGGCAGGCGTCTTCCTGAATGAAACGATCTATATATTAATGCGCTGTTAGGGTTCAATGCTATTTTTTCCTTCAGGCGTAAGAAGTTTTTATTTTCTTTACGTTTGAACGATTTTTTGACCGACCACAAGCGAAGGAATCTGTTTCAGCTTAGGTAAAAATGCTTTCGTATGTCGGAGGTCCGGCTATTTTCCCTTACAGGTCGCATTTCTCGATTATTTGGGTCTTAGCCAAGGAGGCTTGCGAGGTTTACAATTCACAGAGCTACTTGTAATGCTATTTTTTGACTGTAGCGGGGCACATTCCAGCTGCACAATACATTCGTGTTGAGGTAGGTAGCAATAATTTACAAGCACCCTGTTCGCGACAACTGAAATTTATATAAAATCGGTAAGAGCGTGTAACTTTTGATCACGAAGGTCACGGGTTCAAACCCCGAATAGATACGAGTACGAAGACCGATAATTATAATTAATTATAATTTTTAGCAGCTCCAGCTCTACTCGTGCGATTTCAAGCCTATTTATGACCATTGTCAGGGAAATTTCAATGCTAACTATGACATGATATTTAAACTAATGCGAATAGTTTTTTTTTATTAGTTATACTGTAAGCTGTATTGTGTTGAGTTAAAAATTACTTTTAATTTTCATATTTACAAGTCGCTTTTAGAAACAGAATTTCCTTAGGCAGAACTATTGCAAAAGTGTCCAGCTGTCAGCTATATATAATAGTTCCAAATCTGTCCAGAGTAGCGCTAGAGTAGCTAAGAACCTAGGCGTTATTGACGAAGTGAAGTGCGCAGTCTATGATTAAATTTTTTCTCAAGCATTCTAGGTATTGTTTGGTTATGGTTTTTTGTCGGACACTTTTTGGTATATGGAGATTCTGTTCCTTGCCTTTACCTTCCATACTAATAATATTAGTCTAAACCTCTATACTTGACGCGGCGAATGATGATCCCTATGACAATTCCTCGAATTCGCTTTTGGATACACATAATTTAAAGAATACATAATTGTAGAAATAGGTTTTTACCGTATTTTTATTACCTAATTGTTGTATTTCTAAATAAAAAGTGTTTAAGTTCCAAAAAAAGTCCAAAAACATTTGACATTGACAGTTACTCCACAAAAAAATGAACTGTTATAGGGATCCAGGTTTCCCGGGCCGGGTATAGTCTACCGTTCGAGAAATGGGCCCCTGTGGGTAATCATGTAAATTAAAAATATATACCAAAATTAAGTCCTAGTCGTGGCCGCTAGGCCACCAACGCTTAGCTACTGTGTTCAGTAACCGCAGGCTTCGCAACTTGTATTAGGCACAATTTGAGTTCCGAGGCGTTCCCGGGATTTATGGGCTTAATTAAATACTTGCTACTAGCAGTACTAGCGCTGCCCAGTTTTTAATTACTTATCATGTGTAACTTACCTATGTGCAGTTATGATTTAATTCGGTCAATTAAAGTAAGTAAAGAGTGGAAAATCTTGTTATTGGTCTAGAAGAATCTAAGGTTGGCATTAGAAAGCAAGGTAAAACTAAGGAATGTGTTTTTTTTTATTTTATCGGAAAGGCATTTGACCACAATCTCAGGTGATGGTAAGTGCCGATGCAGTCTAGGATAGAACATGCTTACCTAAAACATGTCTATTCACTCGAGTCGACTCGAGTCGACTCGAGTAATTCCGATCTGTACCCCTAGTGTAAATTTAGTCGATAGCGAAACGTGACGTACGCGTTTGCGTTAAGTCTCATTTTGTATGGGTTTTTGAACAACGCGCCACGCGGGACGTTTTGGAAAGTCAAAAATCTCATACAAAATGACACTTAACGCAAACGCGTACGTCACGTTTCGCTGTCGAAAATATTTACTAGGGGTACTGTACTACAAAATATCGGCTAATTCCGAAAAATCACCTAGAATTACATCATACTCGTATTAGAGTCTGTTCTGGGATTACCCGACATTTTGCACTTTTTCGGAATATAATACACCTTATAAGGGTTAATTTTTATCGGAGACCTTATGCGGCAAGATAACGAATTAATCTCAACTGTTTCAACTATTACGGTTTATGCATAAACAGACTACTGATTTAGAAAATTAGAACCACATGCTTATTTTAATGGAGTTCGAATTTTACAAAATAGTACAATTACGATTCAAGTGCGAAACGTAGGAAATTCGCTACGTGTGACGATAAATAAAAATACGACTTAAGGAAATGTTCTAAATCGAGTTGCGAGTTACTTATTCGCACGTGTATCGTACAACATTCACATACCCTTTAAAATTTCGACATGGGCACGTAATTATCGCACAGGTGCGGTAAAGTAGCTTACCATACTTATGTACTGTAAACGAAGTATAATCAAGTGTGCTGTGAGCTGTGAGGTATTACCGAATATAGCTAACTTTTTGTCATGATAATTATGTATTTCGTTTGAAATTGAAGTATCTAACGTGAAAAATGCAGCCGGGATTGTTGCTTTGCTTGTTTTTGTATGTACATAATTATAAGTCTATATAAGTCTTTAGTAATAAAGTTCTTATTTGGAATGGAAACATTGGTAGAAATCGATTCTATGAAACTACTAAAATTGAACCTGAATTTTAGATAAAATGCCAAAATATTCCCATATTTTTCCATACATTTCAACGCATTGTTATCCTAAACGAATTCTTCGTTTCTGGATTTTTGCAAACAATAGCTTTTGTAATCATTCTCCGTAGAAAGCCCTACGCAGGGCTGTCACTTGCACGACCGACGGCTCTCCAGAGTTGTGCCAAACTTTTAATACAATTCCTGATTGTTACGTGAACATGTGTAAATTGTACCTAAATGGTTTGTGGTTATTTAAGGGATAGGTTAGATTGCTTAAGGATTAACTGTAGAAAGTTTTCTGATATGGGTTCGTGTCCACATTGACTTGAGGGTATTGAAATATCAAATTTAATTAATTAATTAAAATACGAACGATCTATAATAAATTTATATTTACTTGTTTTAATTATTTAAAACAGGGAAAATGTTTGAAACAGTGTTTGTTGCGAAGTGCCCAACTGTCATGATTACGATCCATTTATATTTTAATGTTTTTTTTTTACAATATTTTACCCACTTAACTGCCTTTGGGGGTTGCAATTATTCTTAAAAAATGATGTTGTTTTAAAATAAAGATCGTGGTGTCGCTCAGCTAAAATATAAATGGTAGATCTGGTAAGGATTCCTTAAAATACATAATTAATAATATAAAATATAATACAAATACTCTTTATTGCACACCTCAATACAGAAACAATACAAATAATACAGCACATTAAGAAGAGGTAAAAAACAGGCAACATATACATATATTAGTATTTTATGCAACAGTTGTATAAGAAGGGTCAAAAAAGGCGAGTGGCGTGAGTTACAATGTGAGCCGGAGCCGAAGGCGTGGGCGAACATTGTAAAGGAATACGCCACGAGAATTTTTTGACCTACTTATAAAACGTTGCATACAATATTTTTCCTACGAGTCAACAAAAATAAATCTTAATTTAGGTAAACAAATTACAGCAAAAGTATATAGCCAAGACGCGCGAGCATACCTTGTTCCGCGCCCGGCCCGCCCCGGGCCGCGGCCGGCCGGTCAGCGACACCTCTTCGTAACTCATGAGGCCCTGGTACTTGCTACTTGCTAAATTAATTTTTTGGACAGTTTTTTCTCAATTTTAGCCACCGTAGCCTACGGAGACTAACAAGCAACGCTAAGCGGTCTTCATAGTCTATGGGTGTTGCTATATTACGGGTGTCACATGCGTGTTTCTGACTTATGAAGTAATTATTTTTACTATGCAACCAAATGAATATTTTGTAAGTTTGTTAGGTTGGTAGCCATTAATCGCAGTAACGTTATAGCTTATAAAAGCACAAGAGCTTTTATGAGGAATAGACAATATAGACTTTTCTTGAAATCTTTTATGTATGTTCTTATATTCGTGTTAATGAATGCATAAATGACAGATAACAGTAGAGGAGTAGGAAAACATATAAATGTAATTATGATTTTATAAGTATTGTTTCCAGATGGGCAGCCCTGAACCGGTTATCGGCGGTGCAGCCGTGACGTCACCGAGGGCTACCACGATTGATATAAATTACTGGATCCAATATTAATGATTCGGAAAGTGATAGGTCACTATTTGCGAGACTGAGCGGAGTTATGAATTTCAAAATACGAAAACAATAAATACGAGTATGAAAACTAGTCAGTTTGTACCTATATAAATTATTGGAAATTCCATACCAAGTACCCGTAGGTACTCGTTGTTTTTGGGTGTAATAATTGAACCTATGTTGGTTCTATCGTAGAAAAGTCATACACGTTATTTAGATATTTTTAAGTCAAAATAAAGTAGGTAACAAAAAAATTAAGCAGTATAATTTGCTTTGGGTTTTCGTCCTGATGTCATAATTATACGCTACATTTTCATTTTAGCCTAGTATGATACACGTACAGTAAGTTGTTATAAAATCATGTACTTATAAATACTTACTAGTACCCTTACCACGAGCTTAGCACTGGCGTGATACTGACATATTCGATAGCGTGTGCGCAACTTACTTTACAGTACATATGGTGTTACTTTTCCGCACTAGTGCGCAAATTAGCACATTATGTAACGATCTCGAAAATTGAAAGGGTCATATGTACTGTAAAACGTTGTACGATACATGTGCGAATAGGTAATTCGCAACTCGTGTCGATTTAAAACACTGCCCTTGGTCGTGTTTTAATTTATCGCCACTCGTTACGAATTTCCTATTTTTCGCACTTGTATCGTAAATAACTATTTTAATGCATCTCGCTCGTACTGGCATATTAAATACGCCGACTTTATCGAATATTAAGCTTAGAATAAATTCCAGAGGCTGTGAGTTCAAGTCTCACCCAAGACAGTAATTTTTCCACTTTTAAATTTATTCTAAGCTTAATAGCATCGTTCGCAGACTTTTCTGCTTGTTAAAAATTAATTTAACGAATATGTTAATGTCACGTGAGGGCCAAGCTGGTAGTAACCGTATACAGAGACAGATATACCTAACGTCATAAAGTCTAACCCCACAAAACACAAAACAACGCAATCTTTCTTCGAATTTATCTTCTCACAATAAGAACACTCTAATAAGAAAACTTATTCACTAGAGACGCCAAAAGCCACAGCGCCAGTTATCTCATATCACTTTCGCTAGTTTTCCTTTCACTCCGAATAAGTTGGGAAAACATTTTCGCGTCGCAGTTCGCCCTCCATAATCCTCTACCTGCAGAGATATACCGTACTTATCCCGTGCACCCACTATCATCTATACCTACCAATATTGTGACAACCCTAAAAAAATCCGAACGTCCAAACCGCACAATCAAATTTCAATTCTATGTCTTTACGTCAATGCTCAAAATTGCTTGCTTCTCGTTGGTAGTTGTGACGTGTGGATTAGGGTTGGCATCTCCCCACCAAGAGTCTCTCGCGCCCTGCCTCATGCATTTAAATTGCTTCATTACTGAGCTAGATGGCAGACTCCAGGGTTGCCGATCGAGGGAAATGTAGTTTACTGCAAATTTTCTCTTACTTTGTATAATTTCTATGTTAATTAGTGTTGTGACTTAAATAATTACAATGTTTCAGTTCGTTTTCAGTTGTTATTATTGTTGTTTGGTAATTAGTTACATTTATGCAGTGAATGTTTACGCTGATAGCCATGGGTTCAAATCCCGGTTAGATGATTTATTTGTGTAAGTCATGAAAGTTTTCTATGAAGTATTTATTACAACCTAGAGGTTGACTTTTTTGCAAAAAGTAAGTAAAGCTTGTGCAAAACTATAACTCGTTTACGGATATTTTTTCAGATACCTATGCCTACGTAGGACATCCTCCTTTTTGGGAGTCCGTTAAATATGTGCGTTTTCACGATTAACGGCCGATTAACAATCGTCATAAAACTGGTGGTCAATGTCAGACCCCATACATTTTGCCATGCAAAAATGTGCCAGTTAAACGCGGCTTACTTTAAAAACACTACTCAAGTCGTGTTATAAAGTACAAAGTTAACATGAATTCCGATATATGTAGTACTTACTAGCGACACGCCCCGGCTTCGGGTTACACAAAACCTTAAAAAATTATACACCTAAACCTTCCTCAAGAATCACTCTATTGATAGGTGAAAACCGCATGAAAATCCGTTCAGTACTTTTTAAGTTTATCGCGAACATTTTTTTTTAATATACTACATCGGGTGCAAACAAGCATACAGCCCGCCTGATGGTAAGCAGTCTCCATAGCCTATGCACGCCAGAGGATTTACATGCGTGTTGCCGACCCTTACACTCCGCACCCTCGTTGAGCTCTAGCAACCTTACTCACCGGCAGAAACACAACACTATGAGTAAGGTCTACTGTTATTTGGCTGCGGTTTTCTGTAAGCCTCCACCTTACACTACTACCCCAGTTGGGATCTGGAATGACATCCGCTGTGCTGTGCCCTACCACACAAAGCGAGATGACATTCACAATGCCCATACCTCTCTTTTGGACATAGTTTAAGGACGTACCCAGCGACACACGCGGACAGGGACAGACGCGGCGGAGGACTTTGTTTTATAAGGTGTATAGAATGGGTTACATACGGATGATGGCGGCAGCAGTGTTGCTGCTGTAGCGTTACTGGTGCAGCGTTGACCTGGAGAATGTCACTGTCAATCTCCTTGATACAATTATGGACGATTGAACGTTCTAATCGCGACAGTAAAGCGAGCTACTTATAATTTATCGAGAAAATTGACAGTAACTTCGCCAATTTCTCTTTATTGCAACGCCGCACCAACAACTTTGAAGCAGTAACATTGCAGCAATAATGCCACCTTATTTCACGCGAGTCATTGACGCCCATTATCAAAGTCGACTCAGTGGTGTAGCCAGCATCGAAAGTAGCGAATCTACCTACCATTCTCCAATATCTTAAACAATAACTGATATACATCTATATGTAAAACAATTAGACTGTGAAAGATACTTTTTAACGTAAGCCGTAGAGATATCTCTATATGGAAAAGTATTTAATATCTATTTTGGTGCCGTTATTGTTTAGCCTAAGTTTCTGTTTAGCCTGATGGTTGACTGGTAGAGAATGCCTTTAGGCATTAAGTTCGCCATTTATAGTTTATTTGTTATATTGTGCAATAAAGTTTAATACATAATACATAGACTAAAACATGTTACCTTCCCACAGTCGGGTTAAAAATGGCGACCCATCCCAGCCACCTTCATAAGGTATACAGGGTCACGTAGGTACTCATGTAATCAGGTCCCAGCAATTGAAACTAATCTAAACGGGCTGATGCAGCCCTGAAGCGGCACCCGTTACACACGGTCCGTATCACAGTCGCTTAAAACGGCTCGCCTCAACGATACCAATATAAGTGTGAGCTAGGTACAAGTGCGCTTTAAAGATAGTTACTAATAATTAGTGCCCGATTATTCGCCAAAACCGAAACCGAAATATCGGTTTGGCTCTAGTTTCGGCCGAAATATGATTAATTGATTATTAAGCAGAAACTTCGGTCGCACACTATAAAAAATAAAGTGACGGCGCCTGCCTATGAAGCCGATTAACCCAGGGTTCGAATCCCGGTAAGGGCATTTATTTGTGTGATGAGCACAGATATTTGATCCTGAGTCATGGATGATTTCTATGTATAGTATTTGTATATTATACATATATCGTTGTCTGAATACCCACAACACAAGCCTTCTTGGCTTACCGTGGGACTCAATTTGTGTAAGAATGTAAAAAAAAAGACTAATGAAGTGATTTGCGATAGACCTGCTTTTCTGCACCTCTTCCTTGGGCCTTGTTGGGTCGCTTTAGCTACTGACCTCTTTCGACTCTGAATGTCTTCCTGTTTATATCATCCCTTCTTCCTGCCTCGTGTTCCTTTAAACCTCTGCTATTTCAAGTTTCGTCCACGCGCAACATAATACTTAGATGTCCGATATATACTCGTAGTTGTAACGCTATATTTTTAGGAATCTATATCCTCGTGATCAAAAGCTCAAAGCGCACTTGTTATACTGGCTTGAAAGTGAGCCGCTCGGTTAGCGCTTAGAACAGCTACTGTAGGCAGGCACTGGCGAAAAATTCTGCATGCCATGCCACTGACTAAGTAACTTACCTAATGAGTTCGAGTTTTTCAAGCAAAAAAACCGATATCCAGCCAAATTTCGTCCTTTATAGTCCCTATATTTGGGGGTTAGGATAATCCAATTTGGCGAAATGTTGTTTTCTTAATCAGCGGCCGGCCAAGTCGACAAACGGAATTGTTTTTTCTGTCGTTATGGAGTAGTAGGTATCTGGCGTATTGGGTCAACAAAGTGTGAAAAATAAGTTCATGGTGGTGGATTGCTTCATACGTTAGAGATACACAGATATTTAATTATTGTATCATAGGTAAGATAAACTTCTGAAATGTTTGCCACCCTAAGAAATTTTTTCATATATATTAGTATGAATTAAGGTATAATGTAAAGGTCTCGTAGCTATTGTACATATCTGATGTTAGATAGATGGTGTTTGTACCTACACTCACTTTATGTTTAGGTATTACGTTTGTTTTTCCTCTTCAGAGATACATAAATATATATTTTTATTTACACTGTGCCCGCCTACCCATCCTGATTTTGGTGAACTTGCACTGAGTTTTACGATGATGAATCATTTAGAAAAACTATAATGTATTTCCAGTCCGCAAGTTAACGACAAGTACGGTACCTATCTATACTCGTAATGGTGAAGGATAAGATTTATTTCAAGCTGTATAAAGAGGGAAACAGAATACCCGTTTCTTATTCGAGAAATGGTAGTATTGCTACTGTAACTTAGCGATGGAATTATTGATGGATGGATATTAACTAAGTACAATTAAACCGCCGCGCCGGGGTATTTTACATGTACCTAATTCTCATAGTAGAATAATAAAAAAATATAAAACACACCACCTACAACTTACTCTGGTGTATGCAAAGGCAGATACAGATATTGCCTTATAGCGTACTGTACGTCTGTGTTTTGAAATACGATAAGTTATTTTTGTGTAAAAATTAATAATAGTTAATAAATACTGTACGATTATGTACACTGCACGTGCACACTAACCATTTAGGCATAATATATTATTTAAATAACTCAAATGCAGTTCAAATAAGTATTGTACAATATTCAAAATATGAGGCACGATTTCAAAACCTAAATTGCCAATCACATTTTAGGCAGCCAAATACCAATATTTCCCGCAAAATATACCTATTTCGACCACAAAATATTTCTATATTTCTACCGTACCGTATCATACATATTGTATCGCTTATGCGACTATTCGCCTCACAATAGTAGGTATAGTGAACCCGTATACGAAACAGGAGATGCCGAGGTCGAATCCTGATAAAAGCCTTTATTTGTATGTTTATCACATATATTTGTTCCTGAGTTATGGGTGTTTTCCGTCTTATAAGTAAGTATTAAGATATGCCTATCTATATTTATTGTCGCCTAGTACCCACAACACAAGCCTTATTGATAGGGATTGCAATCCGGTCCGGCGGATCCGGTAATCCGGCCGGATCCGGCACTTTTCAGGAGCTACCGGATCCGGTAATAATCACCGGATCCGGACCGGATCCGGTATGATTAAAAAATGCCTAAATACAGGACGCGCAGTGCATTTTAGAAGAGGAAAAGGCGATGGATGAGAGGTATGAAGTTGAACAGAACAGAAAACGAATGAAAAAGTTTAAATTTCGTGAGATAAAAATATATTTATTATGACGATGACTGGGAACATGAGAGGATTTCTTCTTCTTTCATATTGGTGGCACGATATGACGATTACATAAATACTGTAATAGAAGGAAAAATTAAAGGATGGAGATGCCATGGAAGGCATTTTTAATTTATGCTAGAGAGAAGGTTTATGTTATGTCATAATGTTGTGATAGGAGATTAAAACAAAACAAATGAACAGGATTAAGTCGGCGGTTCTCAACCGACTAGAGTTGGACTCATCAATATTTGTGAATGAATATTTGATAATATTGATAATGTTTAGTTTACTCCGATTATACTTATATATATATATATATATATATATATGACAAATTATAGAGTCTTTTCTATTCAAATTTAAGAGAGAATTTTTTTCCTTTACAATTTCATCCAATCTTATGCAATTTCCTTTATCTCCTGGTACGTGATACTCTACGTCTAGCAAATTCTTTATTTGATCCATGTAACTTTTCTTAGTAAGTCCCATTCCGCGATGGTTTTTAATCCTACACTCTATTATTTTGCGCATGAGATCGTCGTGTCGTGTTTTGTTCCCTATAATTTAACCAATATACATTTCTGTATTTTTTTTTTATCATACAGTTTAATACTTTCTCGGACAAAAAAATTAGAACAAGGTAATATTGGAGCGCATTAAAAGTAAAATATTTTCTTTTGTTACTAGAATGGATGTCAACGTTACAAAGAATTCAATCAGAGAACAGTTACGAAAACTTGTCCTTTTAAGAATTTTTGTTTCCCACCCTACATCACATCATCAGGCTTTGGAAACTAATCAAATTTATAATTGTAAACGAAAATTTGAGCACTTGCGAATGGTTAAATATAATAAAAAACCGATTTCAAATTTTGTTTTTAAAGTGATATTGACAGTGTCACACTTTTTACTACTAAGTTCTATTCTTTTGTTAAGAAATTATTTATTAACTTCAAATTATAGATTTAGGAATACGTATTACGCAAACAACTAGAAAAATATATCATTTAATTAACTTAAATATTCCTATCCCAATCCGGATCCGGTCCGGCCGGATCCGGCCGGATCAGGGCCAAAATCCGGCCGGATCCGGCCGGATTGAAAATCAATCCGGTTTGCAATCCCTACTTATTGAGCTTACTTACTGTACTACGTCGATTTGTGAAATTTGTCCTAATTTATTTATTTATTGTATCTTTAGCCATTGTAACCAATCAGAGGTCTACTCTAGCTGGATTAGTTTAATGTGATGCACTGGGAAAGCAATGGGAACATTAGTTCTGTACACGTCAGGCCTCGTAAATTGGACATGCCTGAATACTGGCCGTGTGGCCCGTGTGTGGTATTACCAACACTAGCCAATACCTATGCCATTTTTATTAGTGGTCGGCATGCGGCATGCATGCGGCTTGCTAGTCACATGCGGCTCTTTTTTAAAAAAGAATAACATTTTAAACTATTTCATACGGGCAAATTAAACTTTATTGGCTGTATATTTAATATTCATGATTTGTACTGTTTGTTGACCATTTGCCGCTGCACTGAAAGAAAGAAAGAAATGTTTAGAATAACAGTAACAACATATTTTTTATTTCTCATGCTCTGAAAGTGGGTCATAGTTGTTCTAAAAAGTGTGCAAAAAATAATTTATATATTTTTTCACTTACTCTCTCTTACGATAAGTAAATAAAATGTTGGTTTTAAATGGATTTCTTGTACAATTCCCATTGTGATAATTAACTCCCCATTCCATAAACAACAATATTTTTACCTATATTGTTACTTGAAACTACTCTCAACTAGTTATCGAAGTTACTGAAGAACCTTTAACTTTCCTCGTATTCGAAATGAATAGTAGAGTGTTTAACTCGGGTGAAAGGCACCATTTCAGTCTCTTACTATTTACTATTGGCGCTCGAATGCCGTGCGAGCGCCAAACCTTGACAGAAATGGGTGCCTTTCATCTCTTGGTTAACATCTACTATTGTTACAACTTACAAAAAAAAAATAGAACTTACGAACTACGTGTTTCCTGTTACTGGATCAATTTTAGGATATTGAGAAAAAATATTGTTTCAATATTACTTTATTAATGATGTTCAGTATTTTTAGTTAATGAGTTCGGCTAATTATTATTTTCAGTGTGCTGCAGCACTTTTGGACATGTTGCCGCCTTCACGAGAATCGATTGAGAAATGTGATCTGTAAAGGAAAAGAGCCGAATAGGTGGACAGACATAGGAAATCATTTTTACCCATGCTGAAACGAAGACCTTCGCTCTGGCCCGGTCAATAAATATTTAATCATTCCTTTGCCTAATGTTGAAAGTATGTTTATTTTAAATCAGTTTTAGTACTTTATATAAACCCTAAGCACCCAGTATTTGCTCATTTAAGTAGAGTGCTCGGTAAGCTTCTCGAATTATAGCCACTGGGCCAACAGTCAGCCATCAGTCGATAATTAACGAAATTCTGGTTAATTAATAATTAAAATTCGGATCGGAACTGAGCTTAACGAGCCGACAGTCGTATATGCGTTATAGTTTATGGCACCGATGTGATTTTTCCCCAGTCTCACGGGTAAATATTTTATGGACTAGGCCTTTTGAGAAACTTTAGGTACAAGTGATCGTTGCGAAGGGATTTCCTCATATCTACGTGAAATAAATCATCTTGTTTACGCACCCAGTACTCTCCAATCGTCCGCTCGCGGACACTCGTCCACAAGTTTAATTAAGTTTTGTCATATTCAGCATATAATTTTTGTTATTATATGAGACTATTTAATTTTACAGCGCATCGGCGCCTCTAACTGTAATATTGATAGAATTATATCTGAATAAATATCTAAAGTATTCGTATTGAAACTATAAATATCCAATTATCCAACATCTAAATATCCAAATAATAATTCAAAGTCATGCCAATTCATTTAAGGACTACCGGAGCTTTTTCACATGGTATTCTAGGTACCTATCTGAAACATGAAAAACACATTAGCACTTTAAACAGAAATGTTTATTTTTCTTGACACAGTAACAAACTAATGATTCCATTTGTGTGAAATGACTTCAGCTGTGGAAAAGAAGTTTTAAAACTGCAACTAATAAACGTACATACCAATAGCTGCCTACCTAATTAACCTAGTAGATACCAACAAATATTAAGAGTTAATTACGTCTAAAGATTAAGATTATTATAAGAAACGTACTAACAAAACGAAACAACAAATAAGTATTTATGCTATTTTTAAAAATACTGTATGCCACATCATATATTGTACCATACGTTATTTCTATAAAACTCAACACTCTTTCTAAAATCCGTAGCACGCCACAGAAAATCGTCGCGTCATTCCTTGAAATTGCACACAGGAAAACTTTAAGCACTTTTGCAATGGCCGCTCACACGGCCTTTCAAACGTTCACGCTCCACTGGCCAATGGATTCTATTGTATGTATGTACTATTGTTGGCACATTAAACTGACCATTTGTATACCTTATTCCCAAGAAACAAGGTCGACTGATGGTCTACTTAATGTGTTGCTGCTTACTGCTTATTGGCAACGCTGTGTGTGGCCAGAGTGGTGAAAGTCTACTGACAGTAGAAGAGCTTTTGAAACTAGACCGCTTACAATTTTTATGATAACTTGGCGATCTTTAAACTGTAGTGTGGGCTATTTGGAACTTGAAGGTCCATTTACCCTGAGGATATCATTTATATGTGTATGAAACAAAGTAATGCGGGGTGACACTTCGATTTCTTTCAACTATTGCAGTGTTGCCAGTGTTAATAGGTAGGTAGGAACTAAGGTTAGGACTTAGGTGGTGTTTCTGTGATTCTCATAATCTGAAAGACCATGTAAAGTTTTCAAAATACAGTTTTAGGGCTATGATGGTCGGTTTTTTTATCATCCGTCATCAATGTCATCATGCCTGTCACGTTCTAACAAGTATATAAGTGCAAAAGTGACGCATGACATGACAAGTAATAATGCGACCATGATACTGCCGTTGAACTAGTTGAGTAAATTTTTCCAGAAACGCTGGAGTCGGGCTACACTAAGTTTTCATACCAAGTGCTACGTATGTATATGATATTGATATGTATGCATTCTTACTGCCAAGTTGTGCAAAGTTAGTGGTTCGAGTTTATTAAAATGGTTTCTATGTTACTGTAGCTAATTTCATTGTCTGAAAGATATAAAATACTTTATTTAAAGTATTTAAAAACCCTTGGAACTAGTTGGTATTTGGTGACTGAATTATGGGTTCACACTTCTTATGCAAAAAATTATGCGAACGTAAGCGTAGGTAGTCAAATTCTTAATGAGGACATATCAGGAGTCGTGACCCTCATAAGTTGCTCTATTTTGTAGTGCTTTCCAGTCTGAACAATTTTTTGCATTCCTAATGAAGTAATAAATCTTTCTTAAAAAATCAATAAGGAAGATTCTCAATCTCAATGAGCAATGAAGTAAGTAATTATATAAATTAAATACCATCCACCGTAAAACTGACTAGAACAGTGACAGTGATGTTGTGATATAATCATTGTCACCGAACGTGGACAAGGCCAAAATGAGTAATTCTATAACCACCACATTATTATTAAGGGGACTGTATAAAAACAACAATTTACATAACAACATTAATATCCTAAAACATCTTCCGTAAAGATTCCTTCCAGATTAAGAGTAATCTGAACGAATACTATTAAATTTCTGAATGCATCATAACTTACTGCGATATTAATCTAAGCGAATCCGGTTAATTCATGCGAACATCCGAACCGAAGCTACCCCGCCCCAAGCTTAACGAAATTATCAAATTATATTACTTAAATACCACTACAAAGATTTTTTTTCATTCGCAGACGTCAACAATTTGGCCATTTTGCCGCCGATTCCGGCCCGGTGTTGCCACAATGCAAAAATCAGATATCAATAACTACTTATTCGGGATCCAATCAGCCAGAGGTGTCACATTACGATACGGCATTGTAAACGCCTTACCTATGTTTACAAACACAACAGGGGCTTGTCATAATCTGTTTTTGGACGCGTCCTTTCTATTCGGTCGGAAAAGTTTGGCGGGATTGTTTTTTTTTTCGGTGAAGCAAAGGCATGGATTTCAACGCCTCAATGTTGGTTTATCTGCACATAAAGGTGTTTCATAGAAAGGGAAGGTATTTTTTTTTTTACTTGCGTGATACGGATAATACAGGGGTGCGGATAAGGTGGTCTTCTTGACTGACAGTTGACATTCTTGATAAGAAGGTTTAAGCTTCAACAAATTTTACTTTCAATGAAACTTGGTATAAAAAACTTGCTTTGTTAAAGTATTATGTATTGTCTGATTTGTTTAAAATAGGTGTTTAAAGAAGCTGCGGTTCTGACTAGATAGAATTTTAAAAAAACTTTATAAAATGACTAACTGTAGAATACAAATAACACACAGAACTTTCCCTTTTCTCAATTAATACAATTTAATACCTTCTGCCCGCGACTTCGTCCGCGTGGCATGGTGAAGATTGATAATAACTACCCTATGTCCTTTCCCGAACCTCAATATGGAGATATCCTCAATAACAGACATACAGAGTACCTACTTTCGCATCAACAAATAGGTGTTGTTGATAGTAAGGATCAATTAAGATATTTATTTTTGCCACACCACCTGGTAAAAGCTGGGGCAAAGTAATCAGGTCCTAATTTTGAGTGGTTTCCTTATGTTAGTTTGTAGAATTGACTTTTAAATGAATATTTTCAATGATAACTATTTAATGGCGTTCATCTGGATTTGATTAGGTTTGATTTTGTTTGATATCTTACTTTGCACAACGTTATAAAGTAATATTTTGTAGATTCTGCAACCCAAATTTCGAAGAAACCGACCTCACACTATGAACGTGTCAAAGTTTATTTTATTTGAATTATTTAAAGATCTTAAGACACCGAAGTCTAAGATGTCAGAGTCATGACGGATCCGTCATGTCTCTCGACTAACATTTTATTCGAATGCAATTCCCACCCGTCCGAAAATTGCAAAACAAACAATTCTATACAACAATTACCTACACTGCGCGAAACCTCAAGCGTCAAAAATGCCAACGTTTTTGTCTGCTTAACATCACTAATAAACCGAAACACAACTCACAACTCTAACTTTCTAATTATAAAGCACAATTTCAGTTGTCTCTGTTGCCGTAGTGTTGTGAAGTGCATCAAATAGTCCGTGCGAATTCGAACCATAGAGTTTACGTTTTAGGGTTGATTTTTTAATGTTTTTATTGATGTGTAGTGCAGTGAAGCGTGTACACTGCAGGACAAGGGCTCGGTTTATTTTTTCGTTAATCCGGGTTGGATTAGGCAAAGCTTTGACTGGCAGCCGACGTCAGTTGCACGAGTCGGACTGATACTGGGAATTCGGGAAATGTGTGTGGCTTAGGGCTAGCAAATCCTAGTCGGGCCCCTTGTACTGCTAGTGTTTTGACAGGCCCTCTTTTACCTATGTATGTATAAGACATTTTAGTACAACATCCCAAAAGTTATGACATCTTTAAAAGTAGATGGGTATTACCTACCTAATAGCCGTGCCAAAAATATTAACATAAGTACATTGCCATAAAACTCATTCGTATTTTTATTTTAATGGCCTATTTTAGTGCCCTAATGCTGGGCTACTGTCTACCCTTTTTTTTCATTCGGTCCTGTCACTAACTATTTACTTCCATGTGCCACGCATCCAGTTAGGTATATTAGAACTATAACGTAGAAGTTTGCGGTAAAATTATACATAATTATTACCCTCGAAAAATATAAACTTTACATTTTCAGGTAGAAACAGTAATAATCAGTATAAAGCTACGTTATCTACTGAAACCGCTACAAACATAATATATATCACTGACCTATCACACATAGACAGTTAGTCCTCATAAGGCTAATCTGCCAAAAGTGAAGCCGAAACACGATCGATGTGTGCGTGCGACGCTCGTGTCTTACGCTCAGCGACACACACATATATACAAAAACGGGTTGCCAGAGTTCATTTATTCCCCTTAAAGTAGATGGATTTTAACCACATCCTTATACTTGGCTATCAATCATTTGGGAGTGTGTATGTAGATATTAAATTTATAGCAAAAGCTTTCAAGGTTTCTTTTAAGGACTTTGCATTTCTGTACTTTGTGAAATAATGTTTAAATAAAAAACGTTTATTTTTTTATTTTACAAATGTGCACAAATAATAGCTGGTAGAATTGACTTTGGAATAATGATTTTAAATGATAAATATTTAATGACGATCATTTGGATTCGATTTGGTTTGATTTTATTTGATATCTTACATTTAATATTTTCTTCGGGTTGGTATGGTGAAAAGTTTTGTGTTTCACTTGGGGCAAAATTTGTTTAACTCTCGTAACTTGAAACCCTCGCAACGCTCAAGATTCCATTTTTAGATATTTTGGGATCTTTATCTACTTAGCTCGATAATATTGCTAATTAGCACGAGCGGTTAAACAACAACTTTCCCTCTTGTAAAACAAATAACTATTTATCGTCAGTACTAGTAATTGTACCTGCCGGCCTAGCCAAGGTTGCAATCGCTATTGCTTCGACAACGAAACGCTTTGTGTCTCTCTATCAGTCTTCCATATAAGTGCGACAGTGACAGTTGCGTTTCGTTTTTACAGACCTTAACTGTAACACCTGTGTTCCACAAATAAAAATTACTTTACTTGCTCATCAAAATGGCGAGAGCATATTCGACTATGTTTAGTCGGTTTCCATATTGCATCGTTCCTATTTAATCTAATTTTTTCCATCCATCTCGCAGACAGTAGCGGATCAGTCGGAAATCTAAAACGAATATCACACAAAATAAAAATATGAATTTAAACTGTAATTTTATAAAAGACAAAACATAATTTGAAATAAAAGAATAAAAAACTAAAAAAGAATATTTTCTATAGTCATACAAGGAACTTAAAGTAAGCATATTAATTTTATCAATGTAATCGTCATGCCTCATTTGGAGGAAAAAAGATTCATATCACCTGGCAACATTTATAAGTAATGGCGGCTGACGAAAATTTGGATTTTTGTATTTACAATTACGTAAAAATATCACATTAAACTGGATACTTACGCGTGAAATGTTATATCAGGCGGTGTTTATCTTCCGTCCGTGTTGTTCACATTCAACGAAAACGCAAATGCAATTTTTCAACACAATTTTATTTGCCAAAAAAAAAAGGACAATGATAAAAAAAACACAATCTTGTTATATATAATTACTAACAGAATGTCGTTCGCTAGTTTGTAGTCGGTACAACGACATCTAGCAGGGAATTAGGACATCAAGAAAAATATAATAATGTTTGTATATTTTATAATAACATGTCGTTAGCCAGTTTGCCGTGGGGACAGCGACCTCTAGCGAACAATTAGGGCAAGTATATACGTTGTACACACCAGTTTGTGGCCAGTACAGTGACATCTAGCACAGAATCTTATTACTAAACTAACATTAATCTAAACACTTTAACATTCCGCCCACCAAGGACAGAATGTCCTTCTTTAGAGAGACCGCCCACCGTGACGGTCTTCTTTAGGGGTACGAAAATATTTAGTTTATTTAACAAATTATATTTTAAATGTTGGAAACATGCGGGATGAAATCAGTTAACTAGAAAGAGGTAATATACACAATTTAGAGGTAGGTCGTTTAATTATGGAGTTCCCACATTTCAAAGACACGACCCTGGTCAGGTTATCTGACCCGGGGAACTTCTGAACGATTCTACCAAATAGCCATTTGGTTGGCGGCAAATCATCCTCCTTCACCAAAACGATATCCCCAACTTCTGGCTCAGGAGTTTTGAACGCCCATTTATAGCGATGCAAAAGATGAACTAAATATTCACTCGACCATCTGCGCCAAAAGCGTTGCAGCATTCTCTGAGTCAACTGCCATCGTTTTAAGGAACTAATATTGGACTCTTCATAGTTTACTTCTGGTATTGTTACTAGAGCCTCTCCAACAAGAAAGTGGCCGGGAGTCAATGGACTTGGCTCATTGGGATTGCTAGGCAGCACTGATATAGGCCTAGAATTCAAGCAAGCCTCAACCTGGCTGAGAAGAGTAGCCATCTCTTCATATGTTAGAGTTGATTCACCAATGACTCGTTTTATATGAAATTTGGTGGATTTTATCCCCGCCTCCCATAATCCGCCAAAGTTAGGCGCTCGAGGTGGTATGAAATGCCACGTTGTTCCTTGCGTGGCCAAGGCTTTCGATATTTCTTGAACCATGGTTGATTGTTCTGACTGAAATAAGTATCTTAACTCTTTGGAGGCACCCACAAAATTCGTGCCATTATCACTATAGAGTTCAGCACAATAGCCACGACGCGCAACGAAGCGTTTGAACGTCTCGATGAATCCTCTAGAAGTTAAGTCACTAACAACATCAATATGCACGGCCTTGGTTACCATGCATACAAAAAGACAGATATATGCCTTATAAGCCTTGTGACCTCTGCCTTTGTATTTCCTTAATTGAATAGGTCCGGCATAATCTACACCGCTCCGGTAAAAGGGTCTAGCTGGGGTAATTCTAACTCGAGGTAAGGAACCCATCAGTTGGGTTTGTATCTTTGCCTTGTTTCTTACACATGTAATGCATTTATGTACGTAGGTTTTCACTAGATTTTTTGCACCCATGATGCAATATGCAGCCCGTAGGTAATTAAGCATTAGCCTCTCCCCCCCGTGCAGAGTTTTACTATGTGCATCGGCAACTAATAATTTTGATAGGGGTGAAGAATGTGGCAGCAGAATTGGATGTTTGATATTCTCTTCTTCATCCAATTTTGCTAACCTGCCTCCCACTCTAAGCACTCCCTTGACATCTAAGAATGGCGTAAATGACAAAATTTTCGAAGTCTTAGTTTTAATACAACCATGTTTCTCTATTTCGGAAATTTCTGGTTTAAATTCATTATTTTGAGCTATTTTAATGCAGGTGCTTAACGCTTCGTTTATTTCGGACGCGCTTAAATGATAACTTTGCCCTCTCAATGTCTCTGATTTCTTAGTTCTTGATCTCACAAATCTCCTGCAGTAAGCTATTACTCTTATCAGTTTTTGAAGTGACGAATACTTACTAAGTATACATTCATCTAATAAATGCTGAGTGTGATGAGATTTAATAGTTTCCTCCAGGTGTGTTTCGTTGTCAGTTGGCTTGGTGTATATAATAACTTTTTGTTGTAAGAACTGAGGACCATTTTGCCATAAAGAATTACCGATTAGTTCTGCTGGACGAATTCCACGAGATGCACAATCCGCTGGATTCTCCTTCGTCGCAACATGAGACCACTGAGAGGGCTCAAGCAGACACAGAATTTCGGAAACTCTGTTGGCCACGAATGTCTTCCAGTGGCTGGGGTGCTTATTTAGCCATGCAAGAACGACGGTGGAATCCGTCCAGGCTCTCAGGTTGCACTTCGAAACATTTAACACCTTTGAGACCTCCATTAACAGTTTAGTTAGCAGAACGGCACCGCATAGTTTTAAGCGCGGTATGCTGACTTGTTTTACTGGAGCAACTCGGGTTTTGGCTGCAACCAGCTGAACTTTAATATCCCCCGATCCACTGATAACTCGAAGATACACTGCAGCAGCAAATGCGAGTTTAGAAGCATCTGAAAACCCATGCAACTCCACTCGGGCATCATCTGCTTGCGTGTTAAGCCATCGCGGAATGATAAAGCCGGACAGTTGACTCAATTCCTCCCGGTAAGTATACCAATCATGTAATATTTCTCTTGTTGGTTCTTCGTCCCATCCTGTACCAGCTAACCATAACCGCTGTATAAATATTTTTGCTTTTATAACACATGGGGCGATCCAACCCAAAGGATCGAAAAGTCGTGCGACGTCTGATACAATCTTCCTTTTTGTTACAGGAGCAGATACAGGAGGCAGCGTGACTGAGTACTGAAACTCATCCTTCGTTTTATTCCAGGTAAGTCCTAAAATCTTTACTATATTACCTTGTTTTAATTCCAGATTCTTTTCTTCCCTTTCCAGCACTCTTTCTCCCTTCTCATATAAATCTATAGTTCTCTGTACATCTTCCTTATTACTTGCCCACTTTTGCAAAATAAAACCTCCTTTCTTAAGTAGAGCCTTCATTTCTTTATAAAGTTCTATACCCTCTTCTATGGTTTCACATCCTGTCATTAAGTCATCCATATAAAAACTATCAGCAACTCTCTTTGCTGCCATTGGATGCTCGCTCGCATGGTCAATGGCGACCTGATTAAGTGCTTTAACGGCAAGATATGGTGCTGACGCTGTTCCAAACGTAACTGTTAGCAACTTATAATCTTGTATTTCTTCGGTTTGATTATCTCTCCATACAATGCGTTGATAGTCAGCGTCCTGATCAGTCACTCTTACCATGCGATACATCTTCACGATGTCTGCAATCAGACATACGGGATGTATTCTCCATTGCATAATGAGATGACGCAACTCCGGCTGTAGCGTAGGTCCAATCATTAAACTATCGTTTAAGGATATACCTTTCTCATTTTTGCAGGACGCGTCGAAGACCACCCGGACCTTGCTAGTTGACTTGTCCTCCCTGATGACAGCGTGGTGGGGTAAATACACGCACTGTTTTTCACTTTCTCTAGCCGCAGGAACTAACATCATGTGGTCCAACTGTAAGTATTCTTTCACAACTGCTGTATACTTCTCTTTTAAATTATTGTCTTTAGCAAATTTCCTTTCCAGTGACTTTAACCTCTTAATAGCAATTTCTCTTGAATTTCCTTCTTTACAGGCTGGATTCTCATCACGAAATGGTAATTTAACCACATATCTGCCAAGGTTGTCCCGTGTAGTCGTTGCTGAAAAGATGTCTTCACATCGCTGCTCTTCGGTCGTCAACATCTTTTTTGAGGTTAATAAAGGTTCTGATTCCATCTCCCAAAACTGTTTTATTATTTCGTTGTCCGTATCCACTTGTGCATGTAATACAATTTTCCTTTCGTTATGATCTGCTGAGCCTCCAGACAAAATCCATCCTAAACTAGTACACTGTGCTATTGGAGTTCCAATAGGACCCTTCTTTACACCCTCCTGCAGTATCTGGGCATATACCGCTGCTCCCAATAAAATATCAACTTTACTTGGTGTGCCGTAACCGGGGTCAGCCAGAACCAAATTCTCTAAATGTGGCCATTCCGACGCGTCCACCTTGCGTGCAGGGAGATTCGTTGTGATTTTTGGTAACACGTATGCCTTTAACTGTACATTGAAATCCGGATTTATCAACGATTTGAGTTTCAGTAATACCATGTAACTTGTCGTTACCGACGCTTCTTCTAGCATCGTTATTGTGGACTTGATGGGAATCTTTTTTAGACCTAACCCTTGTACTGTAGCCTCTGTGATAAATGAGGATTCAGACCCTTGATCTATGAAAGCTCTATAAATTTGAAATTGACCTGTCTTAGACTCTGCTTTCACCAAAGCCGTAGCTAAGAGAACTTGGCGCTTAACCTTTCCTTTAGCGAATAGAGTTACTTGTGGTGATTGCGACGTAATATCGTTAGATGCACTACCAGACTCAGCCTTTTTCTCAACAATTTCCTCACAGGACGCTGCAACTGCTTGGTCTACGTCCCTTACATGAGCAGTTGAGGTTGAACCCCCCTTCGGATGAAGGAGTGAATGATGCCGTTTGTTACAAATGCGACAATTCATGGTATTTTGGCAGAACCGTACAGAATGATTGGCCCCTAAACAATTATAACATATACGATTGTTTGCTACAAATTCGTGTCTTTTTTCATAATCTTCTGCAGCGAATTTTTTACAGAAACATAATTTATGATTGTCACTACAAAATTCACACACTACGTTTACAGAATCATTAGCATAAAACGTTTTTGAACTGGTCGCATTCGAAGTTGACGGCCTAACATACATGTTTTTCCCTTTACTTCCAGGTTCAAGAAACTCTAAAGCTCGATACCTACTAGTCAAAAAATCTTTGAATTGTGTGAATGTGGGCAAATCATTTGGGGTTACATTCGACGTGACACTTAATTCCCACTGCTTTCGAGATTCTGGGTCCAATTTTGATGATAATAAATATATAACAATAATATCCCAAGTAGATACATCAATCCCTAAATTAGTTAAGGCGCTCAAGCAATCAGAAGACGTATCCAAAATTTCCTTTAAATGGGTAGCCGACTCCGAATTAGCGGTACGTTGGTTTAATAAACGTTTCAAAATGTTATATGAAAGATACTTTTTATTACTATATCGCTCTTCCAATAGCTTCCAGCACATCGTGTAATTTGCCTCTGTCACCGGTGTATACCTAATTATTTGTTCTGCCTCCCCAGTCAAGTACCCCTTAAGATAATGCAGCTTTTGGACGTTATCTAGTGCTCTATTGTTGTGAATTAAGGATACAAATAGATCTCTAAATGTTATCCACTCGGTGTACTTGCCTGAGAAGCTTGGTATACTAATCTTTGGTAGGCGAATATGACTTTGGTCACTATTCAAAACACTAAGATCATTTGATTTACTTGTGGTCGCTGGCTGAAGTTTAACCAAAAGAGCTTTTAGATCGCACTTATATTCCATATAAATTTCTTCCGTTGTATTATAAACATCCTTTTTAATGTAGTCTTGAGATCTTAACAACGTTTTGTCTGTTGTATGCGATAGTTCTTTATGCCCAACTCTAAATTCTGACCACAATTGTTCTAACAGTTCCAATCTTCCCTCTACATAAATTTGTGTAATACGTTCTTTTGGTGACTTTCTAAAGTTAACCTTTGCCTTAGAAATACGCTCTGAGATTTCCTCCTGATAAGAAATTAATGATTCCATAGTGAACACAAACTTTAACTTAACTTTAAAAATAGCAATTATCAGGCAACTTGTGAACAAAACACAACTGATATACCTAATAATACACAAAGTTCTAAGTACAATTCAACTCCGCAAAATTTACAAGTGTTTAAAATTATACAAAAAACACAAATAATTCTAAGTCCAATTCAACTTCTCAAAATTTTACAAGTGTTTAGGACTCTGTAGAAAATCGGGCATGGATTCCCCGTACCTCCGTTTTCACTGTAACTATTCTAAGTCCTTAAATTAAAGTTAGTAAATTTTCTAAGTTCAAATTAAATTATCAGGAAATAGTTAAAGTCCCAAATTCACTAGTTGTTAAAGTTGAAATTAGCTCGACTCTCTTCTTTTTCTTCTAAGTTTTAATCTTCACTGAATTAAGGCTCAATTTTGCATAAAATGACAATCTTAGAGTACTCACGGTTTTCACTTTGCATCACTCAACTGAACATAAACAACACTTTGTGACGTAGGAGCTCCTTCCTCGTTGACCTCTCCTGACGGATGCGCCCTTGCCGCACCGCCTGTGACTCAGCCTGGACACCACTAGATGGCGCCACTGCACACTGCTTCACTGCACTCGTTCTCGTCTCCGTCGTATCCCTCTGAACAGCGATCCACTGCTACTATGGGAACGAAGCGATGAATGGCTCCACGCACTGACTTTAATTTACTGCCACTAGCGCCACTACTGTCCGATTCGTAGGACCATGTTTATCTTCCGTCCGTGTTGTTCACATTCAACGAAAACGCAAATGCAATTTTTCAACACAATTTTATTTGCCAAAAAAAAAAGGACAATGATAAAAAAAACACAATCTTGTTATATATAATTACTAACAGAATGTCGTTCGCTAGTTTGTAGTCGGTACAACGACATCTAGCAGGGAATTAGGACATCAAGAAAAATATAATAATGTTTGTATATTTTATAATAACATGTCGTTAGCCAGTTTGCCGTGGGGACAGCGACCTCTAGCGAACAATTAGGGCAAGTATATACGTTGTACACACCAGTTTGTGGCCAGTACAGTGACATCTAGCACAGAATCTTATTACTAAACTAACATTAATCTAAACACTTTAACAGGCGGTTTGTTTTTATTCACTGATGTGTTGTGATACCAATTCACCGCACAAACAACCATCTTTCTTGTATTTTTTAATTTATAACCGGGAGGTGTACACAAACCAACTCGACCTTGAGTACTGCGAGGGCCGTTCGGATACGATGACACGAGGGCGACATAATGTCGCCCTCGAAATGGCTTCACTAGGGATGTACAGACTAGGCATCTAGGCTAGTTATAAATCTATGATATATATAATAATATCTCATATATTGTTTGTACTCTTTGTTACTTGTATGTATTTAATTTAGGCCGGTAGACCTAATTATAGGGTTTGAAATTGCTTTATCAATATTATTATTTAGAACAACGTTTTACGTGCGGTACTCTGCGTGTATCCTTGAACGAAAGAAATACATATTATGTCACTCATTTATGATACAATATATATAAGATATTATTATATTAAGATTAGATGGGGTGAAGGAAACATTGTCTCTCTTGCCCCGGACAAAATGAACCCCACACCCCAAACTCTTACCCCACATGACCTTACATACATTGTAACCTAACTCTAAGGTGTCGGCCTACGTGAGCGAATAACTCGCGAACGCAAAGCGGCGCGGCGCGGGTGAATTCAATCCTTTGATACCTATGGAAGTGTCCTACGTGGGCGATCTCGTTGTGCCGTTGGGCCGCCGCGCCGCGTCGCATCGTGAATATTCGCTCACGTAAGACACTGCGTAACACTTACGGTAGAAAACATCGTTAGGATTTGGTATAAAGAATGGGCGGCCTAAATAATAAGTTTATTGTCAAATTTTTCATTTGTGTTACAAGCTTTTATCGGTGACTGTTTTTTCTTTCCACAGGCAACTAATATTCATTGAGAATATTCTAACAACCCCAAACACAGGTTGCGTTGTTTTATCAGAGTTCCAAAAGCCACCTCCTGTCTCCATCATCAGATCAGCTCGATAGTACCATTATATTGCATTGTCAGCTTCAATGGAAACCGGGAAGTGGGTCAAATTTAACTTGCAAGATTTGACCCGTACAAACATAGATACATACATTGCAAGTTAAATAAAAGCTTGTAATATTAATAATTTTGAAAAACCTACGACAGTTAAAACGTAGTTGAAAAAGGATGCACAAATAAATGTTTACTGCAGCGCCCTCTGGTGAGATGTCACCGTAACAACTATCTAAGAACATGCACTAATCAAACCCGAACCCATCATTGAAAACCGCATCAAAATGGGACTAGTAGTTTTTATGAAAAATGGCAACATTGGTTTGCAGAAACATCCCCTCACCCCAAACGCATATACGCGTCTACGTTCCGTCGTGGGTAAAAAAGCACATTTTTAAAGTAATTGTCCTTATGGATGACATGTACCTACACGTTCAGTGACGAGCACACGTCTTTTTTTCAGCCTTAATATGACTTTCGCAGTCAAAACGACGAATTTACCGTGGAACCGCTATAAAATAATGTCCTTTTAAACGTAGATGTTGACTAGGAATGTGCGACCTTGCGGAGCACTTAGTCCGTCAGATGTCGTGTCGGATTCGTCACGGACGCGTTCCCACGCGCTACTCGTCTTGCGGCTGACGCGAGGGATTATAGTTTAGCCGCTAGGGTTGTGCATTAGCAGACATCGGATTTTAGGGGACAACATTTAATAACAGGTAGGGAGTTCCTCGATGATCTCACAAGTGATCGCTCCAAATTTCTAGCCCGAAACCTATCACTTTCAGCTTGCTTCATCGATAAACAATGGCCCACTTTCAGAACATGAGAAATGAAATATCTTAATGTACTACGCCGTAGGAGCCTGGAGCCAGGAAGAGAGCATGGCTTGCTTACTTTCCGATATTATCCAAAAATAGAATCGTATGAGAATTGAAATCATTAACTCATAACTCATAACATCTTTATTGCTCATATATTATAATGAATTAAATAGGTGCTTATAAAGTTTTGGACATATAAGACGCTCTTATTAGAGTATTATTTTATTATTTTTGAATAAGAATAAGAATAAGAAATATTTATTAGCACAAAAAGTTACAAAATTTAGATTAATATTTAATTGTACTTACATAGAAAATTGCGCTAAAAGGTCTTCACTCACCACTTCAGTTGCTTACCATATCGAACCTACTCATTCTTATAAGATTCTAGCTGGACAAAGACAGATACCAAACTTTGTGGTAAATACATTATAAAATGTATAAATAAAAGATACTATACCCCATTTTACCGAGAGCTTTAAATAAATAAATAAATAAATATTATACGACATTATAATTATTATTATTAAAATCAGTCGATTAATATTGTATTTCTTATGTGACAACCCTACACCGCTGTCAGCGCGCGCGACGCGACACGACAGTGACAATTCATTCAGGCTACCTGCGCGCGCGCCTAATCCGAGTGACATACAAGTACGAGGCTTGACAAAGATTATTACGGCGAAGAAAAGAGACGGGCATTATTTTACACAAATACTCAGAAATAACAGATGGACTATTTAAAATTAAAAAGGACGCATCAGAACACCGATGGTCACAAATTGCGGGCATATTTTTCTTTTACCCCAATTACGGCGTAATTAGAGTGACAGAAAAAAAGTCTAAAAGCATTTATTTCGTTAATTAGTACAACATAACACTCATGGTTGGGACTTCCTAGTAAGTATGAATAATACCTGTGACAGGAAGCCCCGCTCTTCCACATTTATCTAGTACATTTGTACACTGTTGATAACAAAAAAGATGCCCGCAATTTGCGAACATCGGTATTCGCAGTAGGCCATCAGCTTTTAGCTGTAGCTACTAAGTAGTGTACAAATACCTCCGACAAGAAATTGTAGAAATTTATTGTAGGCACCACCACGTACTGAGCTTCAACAAGCAACACATGAATCACATGATGCACCGGGCCGAAAATGGCCTAACAGACATTACAACGGATATTTTCAAGTAACCTCTAAACTCACGACAGATAAATGGCGCACTAAAGTCAGTGCCCGACCTCAGCTTCCTGGGGCTCGCTATTCTCCACTCTCGCGGTTGCTACAGGACAGACAAAAGGCAATCCCACTTCTAGCTTAATATTCCCAGTAACGTGAGAACAGGGGGCCTACCGCGAAAACCGAAATTCGCAAATTGCGGGGATCTTTCTCTTTTACTCTTACTAATACATAATTAGAGTGGCAGAGGCAAATGCCCGCAATTGACGAACTTCGATTTTCCCGGTAGGGGCCCAGATAACTTAGGTTGAAAATCCTAAAATGGTTTAACCATTCTACAAAATTGAATCTTTGCGCTCTCGCTACGTTTATTGAGAATATTTAATATTTATTGGTACGCATTACTTTAAGTGGATTAAACAAATCCATCTAGGCGTTGCCTGACTTGTTCTCGGGTCCCACGGCGATAACGACAACAGGTCCTGTCATAGCCATTGATATACCTACTGATTGTTTGTTTTATCGAGTTCCAAGATAAAATAGGATAATACATACACAGGTTCCACAATATATGACAATCGTAATTAATTATAACTAAGCTTGCGTGCGTGTAAGTAAAATGTATTAAAATGATTTTCACCCTCACATGCCTTAGTACTTACGTAATCCCAATTTTGCTCTCTTAAAGGATTAATTCCTTATGTATTATACTAGATTATACGCAAAAAATATTCTGTCTAATTCCATCTACATGTGTTCAGCCGTTCGAAACATATACTTAGACATAGGTGTGTATATTGAAGCATAATTTTTTTTTGCCTATGTATAATTTTTTATGCTTGTCTGAGCCGTAACATGTGGTAAGATGATATAGTTATTTTCACGTCAGCAGCACGAACAAGGGTAATTTGCTGCTTAAAAACAGTGAGTAAAATCGCATTTTGCTCACTGAGTGAGACAAAATAACTATTGTTTTACAAGGGGGCAAAATTGCTCGTGCTAATATTCAACTTTTCAAGGCACGCGGGTTTAACAAATTTTCACCACACCGTAACGCGAGAAAAATCCTACCTGTAAAATATCATATAAAATCAAACCATCTCAAATCTAAATGATCGTTATTAAACATTTTTCATTTAAAAGCATCATTTAAGAGTCAATTCTACCAGCCAACATGAGGAAACAACTCAAAATTTGCATCAGACTACTTTGCCCCACATGTGGATAAATTGCAACTTTCTCATCGGTTTTTGAACAATTAAGAGAGCCTTGAACCAGCTGGTGTGGTGAAAAAGTTACTTATTATCATAAATGTTTCATAAGCTCAACATATATTTTGGAAATGTTTTCGTTTTCCGGATAGTGAGACAGATCTTCAGAAATTGCCTTGTCCCATTGTCCGCGTATGCAAAGCTACTTGCCTATTGTCCCGTGTGTAAAGCTACTTCTTTACCTCTTCCCTGGGCTGGTCCGATCATCAGTTCTAAACCGGAAGCGCGGACAATGGCGCATCATTTGAAATTAGTGCGGCCATCAGTGCGCGGGAGTCGATGTGGAGTAACGTACATGCTGTGAAAACGCTGCGTTTTTACGCTGTGATTGTTCGATGTGATGGTTTTGTAACGAAACAGGTAGAGTCAGACCAAGATAAGTTGGCAGCGATTTTGACAGCCCAGACAGTGCAAGTGTTATCTTAAACGTCAAACTTCTATGAAATTATGACGTTTACTTAACACTTGCACAGGCTGGGCGTTCAAAATCGTTGCCAACTTAGCTTGGTTTGACTCTACAATAAGTCTGCTCTATATACCCAAAATTCCAATTTGATTTGTTATTACAAAGAACGAAACCGGCCACTTTTTACCTACCTGCCTAATCAACACAGTTGATTCTAGAGCGTTTATTGCCACCGTAAGCTTTGCTGAGACGTAATTATAGTGACAGCGAAAAATGCCCACAATTGACAAATTTCGATCTCCGCGGTTATAGCCCAGATCGGTAATGCGCTGAATTGCGTGGCTGTGAATCAAAACGCAGCGTTACAGCTAGCCAGTGCGTACAAAGATGCCAATCTCAACACAGGCGCATCAGCTTACGACGCGTCGTCACATAATCGCGTTTTTGTATTTAAATTTGGACGATTTGAATACAATGTCGGCTACTGGATCGATCGCGACGAGATGGGATGGGCGACGCCGTGCTTCGACACACGAACTTTAGTGGTTATTGGTAAATTAATGGCACACACCTAAATAATCACGCCTCCTCCACACATTCTGAATGTTACAAAGTTGCTGCCTAAGTATAATGTTATTTTATTGATATACATATTTAAATAATGAAAAAGTCGAGCATTATATAATGTGCACAAGCTAATGTTTAAAAACTCAATGCCGCTGAAGGATTGCATATCAGGAGAAAACTGGGACTGGACACAAATTGTTGTACCGTGATGTCCGTAATAATTTTAACCTTCTAAGTCCCAGAAGTTTGCGTTTTGTTTTAGAATTTGGAACCTTGTGTTGTATTATTTAATAAAATTTTGGAATAAAGCCTTTATAAGTGCATCTGGAGGCTGTGAGCAATCTATGTAGTTTTCCTATTTTATTACATATAGGTACATTTTTGTACCTACGTCAAGGAAAAATCCATTAAAAACTGCATTGCACGACCTCACACTAGGTCCTATTCCACAAACCGCAGGGTTTCTCAAAAAACTAAATTTAAATACAGTAGCCCAGGTGTCGGCTGCCACTTTTTTACTTTTAAACTGTAGGTGTCACAGATCCTTATCAGACGGACGGATTTAACGATCTTATAAGGCGCGGTCGTGTCAACTCGCTTTTTTCGTTTCTTTTTTGTCTTTTTTGACGTCTAACGTGTCACGTCGAATTAGGTAAATCCTTTTGGGTTGGGAATATCCTTGCGGGTGCGAAGACAGTGTTCTGTGTCAGTTTAGATGAGGTTTAAGCGCTGGGTTTAAATGATACTAACTTTTTGAAGACTAAAGAAAAATATGTGGACAGGTGTGAATACCTACGGCTGCGTGTACATAGGGCGAAGAAAGGGAGGTATAATAAATAAGACATATATTATGCATGTTGTATAATTTTACACATTCTTCACTGTTGGTCATTCCTTGCATTGTTAATAAGAAAGTTGTTGTAGCAATGAAAAATATAAATTCATTAAAGCAGATGGCTATTTAGCATCTACAATTGTTTAGTCCACCAGAAAACATTAGTGAAGCAATGTGTGTGAAAAGTTTTAGATAATTAACTAAAAACTTACTACCTAAGCATTCTGTCAAGTCTTTTGGTCATACGACCAGTTTTAAATTTCATTATTTCTTGTTTGCGTCATAAATCATAACTCTGTATTAGAATGTAACATTCTAAATCTAAACTTGTCACTTAACACCCAATTTAATGTAAACTTCCAATATTTCTAAAAAACTCAGTCAACTGAATTTTCCATTAACTTGCAAATTAATCTCTATTTCACCCAAATAAGGGTTTAAATTGTATCAAAATTGGACACTGTACGAACATTTGTCAGTAAAACAAGCAATTATAACATATTGCTTCCACTAACTTCATTATAGTTTTATACATGAATTTGAAATGAGACTTTATGTTAGAGTCTGTAAGGTTTAATATCCATAAACTCAAATGAATCAGATGTGAGCTTTCGTTACTAACCGATTGACATGTGTGGATCCCTAACAGTTATTTGACAATAGAACTGTTTAATTCGGACCCCTCGCGACAAATTGTAAGAATCGATTTATAAATCGTTTTAAAATGATTCCGAAAAAAGATTAATGTTACGAAATGTATAGTATGTGTACTATTGTACCCATTATTGTATTTTACTTTACAATATACTAATAAAATATGTTTTAAATGTTGTCTTAATGTGGAATGTTTAATGAGTACAATGTTCTTGAAAAAAAACCTGTAAAAAAGGTAATAAGTATACTCGAGCCTCTATAAAACACACTCACGTCCTGGCGATTTGTCTTTACTTTGAGTCGAACATGTGTTAGAAAATTAGTAAATAATAATAATTTCCATTAACTTAAAGTGGGTTTATATTTTTTGACTCTGATGAATATCCCGAGGATGTCATTTCTCAACTTTAGAGCAATTCCAAAATACATTTTTTTTTTAAAAGTACACACACACTTATTACATCTCTCTTGTTCTACGTTAAACTAAAATTGCTTAGATCTCAATTTATGAGATATTGACTAGTATTCGAATATTTTTATTTTGGACAATTAAGTTTGCCGTTATCTATTTAAAAATGAACAAAATTATAAATGTGGCACACAAAATAAAACAAACAGACAAGACAAATCTACACCCGTAATCCGCACTTTCATCCGTCATGACCCCACTTGTGAATCAAAACAATGCTCAATAAATCACATGTCATCATACATTTTATTTATCAATCGTTGCCAACCCTAATCTCGGTGGATCTAATCATATACGCACTACAAAGTTATATTTGCCATTATGTTGGGCGCCACTGTAGAGTACTTTGTATGGGTTTGCATTGTTCGCCGTCCGCATTATTATGTTTGTAGTGACTCGTGCGCAGATGCGTGGCGGTATCAGAGCGGCAGAGTCGCCAGGGTTGGCTAACACGGCATTTTGGACCTCTGGGACTTGCAACCCTCATTACAGAGGGTTGAATTAAAGATTTATTCTTTATTTTGTAAATGGTGATAGCAGTTTTACAGAAGCTTTAAAGCCTAGGTACCAGTTACGATAGAAAGTTGTGGCACAAAAGTTGATAATTATTAGAAAACTAAATTCCAATTAGTCTAAACTCTAAGGTTTTACAAAATAGTGCTCTACGAAAATGCACGTACTTATTCAGTTCAGAATCATGAAACATAACAATCCCTATTATTTTATTTAATATTTACTAGCATAACTTATAACTGCTATAGGTACTTAAAGACTGGGTACTAGTTAATAGTATATTTGCAAACATTCTTCTTTAAGTACCTACTTCCCTATAGTATTTCAATTTGCCTACAAATGTAGCGTCAGTAACTTAACCCACCTACGAAGTGTAAGTTCACTTATAGCTCCATTTTTTACAAAGTACCAAGATCTCATCAACTCACACCCACCATTGTCATCCTCTGTCAACTTCAACAATAAATTCGAGCATTCATCTCAAAATGTTGAATTAATAAATAAAAACTCACAATGAGAGGGCAGTAACCCTTCGAAGGGCGCTATTAAAACGGTCGGTGTTAAAAAGACACCCCTATTGTGGCCACGTATGGCTTCTTAGGACTAAGCCAAACATCATTTGGAAGCCAAAATTGGAGTTGTTGTATTGGCAAATTTGTTTGTAAGCCCTTATTTGAGATTGTTTGATGTACTTATTGAGTCTTTTTTGTGGTTATTTAAGTACATCTTATTTTTTAGATGTGATGAAAACTTTTTATTGAGATTTGTAATAAGTTCCTACCTAACGCATATTCTTAATTATAACAATTTATTTAGTATCTTATTGTTTAATTTAACTTAGCCCAATGAACTTATTAAAAGCAATAGGTCTATCAGGCCAATTCGAGCATACACTTATATGAGAATGATATTTGAATCATTTTATTAGTTAGCGTACGTCTCGCTCGCGCCAATACATGTATGACAATACATGATACTTGAATGACATCAACCTTTGTCATGGCATCTAACTAGATAACATTCTGATTTGATATCATGTTCGAATTGGCCTGTATGATGGTTGCGGTTTTGATTTCATTAGTCTGGACTCTGGAATTTACGATAGACGATACCGTCCTTACACTAGGTAGGATTACGTTTTACATACCGGTTTTCCAGTTTTATTCTATTCTGTGTGCCTATAACCAACTTAATTTAGAAAATTTATGCAGATAAAAAAAACTTATAACATTTGTACCCTTACCAGGCAGCTCTTTATATTTCAAATCCCAAACTACTTCAATTTTCGATCAATTATCCAAAAAACCAACTCCACTTACTTATCAATACAAAAACGGACCACACATGTTAAAACATTTAATTCAAGACCACTCGAGACCCCACAGATAAATTACTCGCCATAAACTGTATCCACCAGTTGCGCTAATCCTCGATGTAAAACATATCAGTATCGCAACAGTTGTTCTCAATGTTCACATACATTTTATAAACTTGTCTCCCCTATAAAATATACCTTATTTCTATAGAAATAAACGTTATATAGAATTTCCGAAATATAGCGCCCTCCAGGGTGTGCTCAGTCGGAAGACGCCTTATGGCGTCGTATGCACGTACTTTATTATGATCTATTTATCGGAATTGGATTGGAAATGGTTTTGGTGGAAAATTACTGGATAATTGAGGAATTGATTTTGGACAGCGAGTAACCGCAGAATACGCCACGTTTGACACACATTTATTGAAATACTTTTACAGGTTTCACGTGCCTACACGGTCCAAGGGCCTTCTGTGGGTGTTTAATTTAATTTCATCCTAATTTTGTTCTATTTCGATATGATTATTATGGCATAAGTGGGTTGCACACGTTCTAAATAATACGATTTCAATATACATAATACTAATTTCTTTGAAGGTTCAAATCATTATTATTGTTGTTGTGATTGTTTATTATTATTTTTTGTTTGTGCACTATATTATAATAGGGTTGTTTCCAAATTTTTGAAACGCTTGTATTACGTTCTATATTAACTAAAAGTTGCCCTAAAATTCAACTTTTATACTAAAAACGGCTTTAAATATGTTAAATTAACAAAATATATCTTGACAGATGCTTTCGCGCCCAAAACGCTCTTTGAAAATTGTGTGACGTCACAGTTTATGGTTTACACATAACTACATACACACGTAGAAGATACGAACTGTCAGCTGACATTTGTCATTTGTTGTTTATCGCCTAACTGTCAACAGTGTCAATTCGAGAGTTGTGACGTCATCAGAATCTTCAAAGACGTTTCGAGTTTGGTCACGTGACGTGTGCCAAAAGATATTTTAAATTCAATATTTACAAAAATATGGTCATTACAGGTCCCCTAAAAGTAGTTTAACATGTTCTTATAATCCAAAAGAATTTATTGGGATACAATTCTGCCCTAATGGCTCCTCTACATGATGGCCCAGCGTAGGCCAGTCCTAGGGACGCATTTATGCGTTAGAGGGAGCAAGTGATATTGCTATCTCATTTCACCGCATAGCTGCGTCCCTTGGACTGGCCTACGCTGGGCCATCGTGTAGAGGAGCCCTAAGGTTTGTAGATGGAAACAACCCTATTGTACTTTCATGCATTTACTTCAGTATGTTCTATTCCAAAGAAAGAGATTGATTGATTGAGAGTTATTTTCCTACTGCTATTTTGAATACTTAGGGCCAGTTGCACCATGCCCATTTGATGTACTGATCATGTGTAAAAATGGCGCTAGCGAATGCTAACTGCATATTTGGGTTGCACCACGCTATGTGTCCGTTAAAAAGTTACGCTGCCCTTAACCGGTGGTAGAGCACTGGTTAACAGCAAAGTCGTTCGATAAATATGGCGGCGCTTTTTGGAAATTGTCCGTATTTCACGAATTTATGTTTCATTATTAAATTATTTGAGTAAAAAAGTAATGTAAATTATTAAAAATATATTTATAACATTAAAAAGGTGGAAATATCTAAACGCAAAAACGTGTGATAGTTGTCATAATGGTTTTAAATGTCATTTTAGTTGCGTGATGACTTGTTTCATAAAATACATTAATTTGTTTTGGATATTCAAAGAAAAGGTGTGTTTTAAATTGAAATCGAGTGCAGAATCAGTTTAAGTTGAGGATAACACCAGATTGTTGCTATCACAGGTTAACAAATACGTCCCATAAAGTGAAACTCGACGGCATGTAATGAACACTATTTATCGACAGACTGGTCATTAAAATCAATTTAAAACGCTCTCTGTTTATTGGAATCAAGATAAGAATGTTATATCCCTTGGAAATATTAGTGGACTAACTATGATATTCGAAAACAGCGAGATGACAACTATAAACATATACAAAGTCGGCCTCTGAAAATCGTAACCCACAACAGAAGTGAACTATATTTATAACTATAAACGCACATAAAACAAGATGCTACATATGAAATCAAGTATTTTAGTGTGAAGAAAATGTATTGGACAATTCCAGACCAGTCGGCATAATAGGTTATATATAAGTGGCCAAAATGTGTACCTAATGTAAAACTGATTATAATACTTCAATTCATACATACTGGCTTGTGTTTTAATTGCTTTTACAACATATCTTATTCATTAACCCTAGAAATAACAACTTTGCAAGTAATGAACTAAAAATAGTATTATTTATGGTGATACCTATTTATATTATTATTTATTAGAATACAAAGTTACAATTTGATTTAACAATTAACAGCTCCAAAAATCTACATTTATTTTGAGTGTGGGCTACCTGGGTATCTCTTATCTTCAATTATTACATTATACCTATTATAGAGTCCCACACCCATTAGCGACATGGCATGGCAGGGCGTCCTTCAGCATATTGCCGAGGCATCCCTACACTTTGAGCTCTGCTTGTGAATGTCAAGGTATCGCTCTGGAATTTTCAGGTTTACCACAGTGTCTTAGACATGCCAGATGACATACTTACCTTGATACTACGCCAAAGGATCTCTTACTGTGTCTAGACAATAGTGGCCTCCAAGCCTAATAAAGTAATTCTTCTGGAAATATCGAATATACATGAGAACAACTGAATAGTTTAGTAGGTATAACCTGCTGTGGCAGCATGATTCCATTTTTATCACTTGTCACTATGCCTGTCACTTTTGCGCTTACATACTTGTTAGAACGTGACAGGCATGGTGATAAGTGATAAAGAGCTGACCATCTTAATTGTTTCCTTTCATACTGGATAACATTTATAAATATAACAGCCAATACCTGGGTTAGATAAAATATATGAGTAATATGGCTTCCCTTCTGTCACCTGAATTTTACTTGTATTCAACCAGTCATACAGTGAAGTTGCATATAAATAAATTACAATGTAACAATTGTATGTAACCCTAGCCATATATTTGAAATAACATAACAGTAAATTAGTGAAAATATAATCCATAGGTCTTAATTTGCAAAAGAGCATTACAACATACTTTAGAGAATATGTAAACCCATTATTTTTAAACCTGACTACACATTTATTATACACAACTGACTACTGACAATACCCTACCTACATATTAACCTACCAGTCCCTATAAATCATCATTTAAAACCTAACATACCTAAATAGCTCTAAATTCAGTCATAATAAAAGGCCCTCAGATTGATTTTATTTGTTTTCCCCATACCAGTTTTTCAACAGCCCATGCATGTTTCATAAATCATTTATATCATGATCACCCCAATAAAAAAAAAATTGTTGGAATAAACAAGTGAAGTCACCAGTATGACAGAAAATATAATAAGTAGGCACTTAAATCTAATTGTGAAATAATATAATTATTATATGTCAATGAGTTGTTGATTTCTCTCCGGATAACCTTTTACCTCCATTAGTCACTACCTAAAAAGGATTTAGTGTGAGGTAGAAAATAAAGTAAGATGAGGCAACTAAAAATATATTTTATTGTCAAAAATGAAATTCAGATAATATTTATAATACTTTATTATTCGCAACAAGTTTTTCCAGTTAATCTAGTGTATGATTCTTGGATTTCTTGAATCGATTCACTTGTGTGTAACTTTCATCTTGTATTCCATATCAAATGGTGTATATCAAATCTGAAAAGAAAGTAACATGAAATTATTATGCATAAAAATATATTGTGATCCATTTCAACCAATGGCAAAACCATTGAAAAATCCTTAGGTTAAGCAGGTTTAAATTAAAGTACAAAAGTAACTCAAATATCTGCTACTACCAGAACTAACAGTGATGTATTATTGTGTCAACAATATATGTAATTGGAAATGTTACCCCAACTGTCGGTATTTGGGTCATAGTCGTAGGTAACGTAGGTAATTCCTTGTGCTTAGGGCTCTGAAAGTAGTTAGGGATACGTATTAAACTAATAAGATAACTTACCGGGCAATGCAGCTCCTTGTTTGATTCGGCTTTGCAGCTTGGAAAGCATTTGGACACTGTACAATCGTAGTCAGCAGTTTCACTTTAATGTGCCATTAAGATACATTATTTTTAATATAATCATAAATATATTCAAGATTGGCATGGCATAAATTGTGTAATATTTAGCTTTAAAACCTGAAAAGAAACTAGTTCGCGCCTACAAAAGTTTTCTCGTTGTTGAAAATTTTGACAACTTTGACATTTATGACTGGGTTGCTATATGAAAAAATAATTCTACCATAAAAATTTTGGTAGGAACGCGTTCATAGTATGGCCACACGATTAGCGACGACATTCTGTTATTTTATAGTTGGTGCAACGCATTTTATTTAGCAATCGATAAGACCCCCACGTAAGCGTTAAAATTTAGCGAACTGTGCTTACGTTAGCAGGTGGTTTGGTGCAACTGGCCCTTATTCAAACATTAAGCATTTGTAACATAAACAGCTATATCGCAAACAATTCTTGGAAATGTGAATCTAATAACTAAGAATAACAGCCACAACAATTCGAATAAGTTATCGTATCAAATAGGATTCGTATTTTCCCTAGGTTTATAGATTTTCCTACTTTCTAAATTTGCAAAACAAACAATAAACATTTTTTTAAAGCCAAACCTATAAATCTATAATATATTATTCTAAAGCGATCGACATCAAAATCAAAGTGATTTGTTAAGATTTAGTAGTTTAGTAGATTTAGGATTTTACTTCAATTCATAGAAAAATGACCGTTACTTCGTTAGATTCAAAAAGCTATTCTTCCCTCTTAAGATATGAAATAGAAAACGGCGATATTAATAATTTTCTTATTTAATACGTATAAGTATAAGACACGGTAAAGATCTAACTTCCTCTAGTACCGAAAAACGAGAGACATGCGATTTACACCAATGACCCCAAAACGTTTGGTAACGCACACAGATTCAGTTTCAGTTGACCGGCCCACAACAATTGAATACGGCTTCGAATGTCACATACGGTTCACTTACAGCAAATTGTCGCTGGTAGTGAATACATAAATAAGGTAATGTTACAAAAGTGCCATATAGGTATATTTTTTCTCATTATGTAGGTACCAGGTATTCATATATTATGTATTACCATTATCATCATCAAAAAACTACTGTGGGAAATCACAAAATTCTCAATTTCATAATTTACTGAATCACGCAGATTTTTTTTCATAACTATTGCCTACACACCACCAGTCGCTATCTTTTAACCTTAATGAGACCCGATTTTCAAAAATTGTGAATCTCAACTCCCAACAATTCCAACCCTCAACAACCATGCTTCTAAATTTAAAATTTCGCACCTCAAAAATTCCTCTCCCCATGCCCCCTCGCGATTGGCTGCCGAGATAAGGAGGTATTGTTACTGGCTGCACCGATAACGGCCGAGGGTAGGAACGCGCGCAGATAAGAACCGAGGGTAGTTTTATAACGGCATTCGTTGGGGATGCGTTGGAAGTGCGTAAGTTGAGATAAAGTGCGGATATGCAGGAATCAATTACGGAGATAACAGTTTGAATGTGGCTAGTTAAGAAGTGAAGAGCTTTTTAGAAGCTTTTATTTCACTTAATGTCTTTGCCGGCAAGCCGGCCTGAGATGCAATATTTCTTGTTGATACCGCACAAGGAAAAGAAGAAAGTATACATAAACTTACTCGTAGGCTAATTCTCACGATGAACCTTTCATACTACAACTTATGTTTTTTATGTTGATTCATTGATCTCTAACTCAGGCAGACCACCTACAACCTGGTGGACGATGGTTGAAAAATACCTAAAAGAAGCTCATTCAACGCAAGACCGTGCTAGATGGACATTTTTTTTTTTTTTTCGTATGGCTTTTTGTTACTCTACTTCAGAGATTTACAGTTTTTAAGTACTGTACCGCTTCTTTAGTTAAGGTGGTAAAATCCTCTACTTGCCCATGGTATTTGGTTAGAGGACAGTCAAATACCGTGTGGTGAACGGTCTGCTCGGGTGCTCCACATACTGCGGGCATACTGGTGATTCGCACCAGTTCCATTTGTGCCATAGATAGGCACAGTTTCCAACTCCCGTCCTTATCCGATTCAGCATGCACCAAATGCGTCGGGGCTCCTCAAAGCCAGCAGGTCGTGTCTTGGTATTAGGCTTGGAGACGTCGCCAGGGAGAAATCTTGATTCCCATTCAGATTCCCAAGAATCCCGTAGGTTAGACATTGGTGCTGGATCATGGAATCTCAGCGCTGGAGGATTTGTCTTTTTAAAATCGTGAAGGTCTTCATGGACAGGTAAGTTTGGGGATGCCCGGATCTTTTGTATTTCAAGGCCAAGGTATCTTTCTCTCCGCATATGAGGTAGTATGTGGGATAGGACTGGTAGCCAATAGATCGGTGTGGCCTTGAGGCATCCAGAGATGAGACGCATCGTGTGATGGAGTTGGACGTCAACCAGGGAATTGTGAGCGTTTTAGATGGACATTGAGGACAAGAAAAGTTGACCCCAAGTAAATGGGAACAGGTCTAGCAGGAAGAAAAAAAATCATTGATCTCTAAAAGGTGATCGAGAAGATAAAGGTGGTAAATATCTACTTGACTATGAATATCGGACGTATAAACATTGTAAAAAATGTTTCTGCTAAGTACCTAAATCTAATTCGAAGGTAAAGACGGACACGCTGGCCTTTCTCAAATGTTTCATTTGTTAGACCTAGGACAACTGCCGGCAGAATCTAAACCGTAATACAAAAGACAGATTCTTTGGCCGTCGCGAATTATCAAAGAAGACAGATCTGAGAACCTCGCTAAAGTTCACTCAATGACACAGTAATTATAAAGCCAGTTCATCTCAAAGATTCTAAGATCGTTTTAAACATAGCCTGTCAAGCACCTATAATTATCGTCACGCTTTGCGCGGGGTAAAAAAGGTAGCTTGATGGTTTGTTAGTAATATATTATAATCTTTTCCAGCTCATTTGAATGGCTCTGTCTTCGTGTCAATCACGCAGACTAGAAATAATCAAAGATTGATTGATGAAGCTAGATGATCCTTCATTCATGGACGAGGGCAAACCTATTTTGCCGTCGAAAGCATCGCTCCCGTCTATCGATGATCAGAAAGTTGGTTCGCGACAAAACTAGTTCTAAATTTGATCACCAGCATTTATAAGTTTGTGTAGCTGTCTAACTTGTTTTATTTTTTCTGACCCCGGCAGGAAAGGGCGATGGGTTGGAATTAAAAGTTGTTTTCTTGACCGTTAGGTGATGCGGAAATTTTGAGCTCTGATGCCCCTGATGGCGGTTCACGTCGAGTTTCGTGAATTTGCAGTTAATCACGTTTGGTCGTTCATTTTTGGTTGGTATTAATTTATTAACTCTTCAGTACTTCGTGCATACTAAGTTTTTGAGTGATGTGGGTACGAATGTAGATGTTGCATTTAAGAAGCATAGGGATTATGTCAAAATGAGGGCTCATGATATGTGATATTCATATTCATATTCATATTTATTATTAATAATGTACACATACATTACATGTCAAAATTACAATTTAGTTAATACCAACATCTAGATAATAATATAAAAATATTCACATAATGCGTTCAATAAAGTAACAAATTATTAAAAATTATAATATTTTATCATATTCTACATTTGCAATATTTCATCTATGTCATAAAAGGCGTTGTCAATTAGCCATTTTTTTAATTTATTATAAAATGAATTATCGTTTGATATTGTGGCAATTTGTTCAGGAATGGCATTATAGATTTTTGGGCCATTTACTGTATATATGTTGCGACAAATACCAATATTGGAACTTTTTAGAGTTCAGTAAAGGTTCCAGCACTTGAACAGATAGCTATTTGAATTTTCGTTCTAATTAGTTTCTTTACTACATCAATAAATTAGCTGCAATCTGGTGATCAAATATATTGAAAAACGAAAAAAGAGATTTAGAGGAAAATAATTGTAGAATATATATTGTAATTGTTGTTCGTATCAAACAAAAGCCCTCGATCCGCCCGCCCCAAGCCATAAATTCATAGAGAACATTAAAACACACCCATTAGGCGAAGGAATTGCCCCAAAATGCCTCAAACATGTGTCCTGTAGCGACCTGTCATCGGGGTTGCAGGCACAATGGCGCAGAATTGTATTTTTTCTGCTGGCAACACGTCGACAGACGCGCGCCGCGGGGCGCCGCCACGCCTCCCCTTGTTGCCGATTTGTTTTGTACACGATTCATTTATAGAGTAGTATTCCATTTCAGAATATTATTCAGTAGGTACATTTTGCAGTCTCAGAGAGGAAATTGGGGTAGAGGAAAAAGAAATAGTATAGGACTTATAACTTACATACCTCGCAATTTTTTCCCCTGTATCAATGTACAGACATTTTTCTAGCCGCGCACACAAAACTGACAAAAGTGATAATTTTATTTGGGTGCATATAGATATATTGTAGTGGTTGTCTTATTGTTTGATAACCCACAATAAGTTATGTTTTCCTTGAAACTTTCTTACATTGCACTTATATTGAAAGTCATAGTTATACCATGCGCAGAACGAAAAGTTTCACGTTGCGGAGTAACTTTAATCCTCTTTCAGCCACTGCTGACAATCCTTTTAATAGTAACAATCCTTTCATACATCTAAAGAAAACTTCTAACATTAATAGAATAATGAATGTAGGTATTATTTCTATCCCAAATTTTAAACTAACGTAGGTAAACTATTCTTTGCCCCGCCTGTTTCTAACTAGGCGTAGAATGCGCAGAGCCCTTCGAGGGCCATGTTTTGTACAATAATTAGGGCACTCCACCGCCGGCAACATAATGATATGACAAACGATAATCCATAATAGTGGGCGAGTTTAATGACTATGCGGCCAGATTAGCTACGCTAGTGTGTCATTATTAAAATGGAAGGTTAATCACATTAAAAACTGGGAGTCTTGGGGTAGGCCTGGCGGTTACTAATTTGATGGGGTTATGGTATTGTTTTGATGTCAACACTACATAATTCTAAACATAATGGGTTTTCTTCAAACTTTGAATGAAGGTCACAGTTTTAGGTTCTGTTTATACAAATCTTGAAGTATATAATATTCTAATACTGATATTACGTTTAACATGTAAAGCATGTGAAAAATCTAACACTAACTGCCTCGAAAAAAGGCCGACAGCATGTAATCTCCTATCCTATTCTATTCGTAAACAAAACTCTGTCAACTATTAGCTTGAATTTGATGCAGATTCTCCTCTGCACTGTTTTGCCAAAGATAATCTGGGCTGCACTGCCTTCCGAACGGCAACCAGTCAGCTCTACAGAGGCTCTACCTGATATGCTCTCGGGAAAGCCCAATCTTCAACCTAGCGAAATACCGATTCAACCAAATCTGATTTACCGATTTCCATTCTACCGATGATCAGTGGAATCCAAGGATAAAATATCGACCGCATTGATAATAATTGAAAATAAATCAACTGCATAGTTATGTTATTTAACGATGCAGATATGAGATTGCGTGGGCTTCGTGTGAACACTATTTTTCTTGACATGGCACGGGCATTTGCCGTGTCTCCAGATAATACATCAAGTTTCACGGTAGTCATTTCAGGAAAGTATAGGTACATTAGCAAGACAAGCAATAGTGCCATCGGAATTCGATCACATTCGATTATTTCTATTCAATCGCCCAATACAACAGCTTTTAATTGTCTTCCTGCTCAATAAAGGGTTTTATTTAACCCCATATTTTCGATTCGAGCAATCTGTGTAGTGTGTCATCGAGTAAATATGATTACACTTGAACAGCTCTTGTCGCGTCATTTTGCAACAGCTGGTCGCAAAGTCGTCGAGAGCTCGAGAGTCCCGCTGGCCCCAATATGCTGTCGTGCTGCGCTTAAGTTCGATAAATATAAAAAAGCTGCCTAAAATATTAAAAAAAAAAAACTTGATGTAACTACTAACATTTAAATACTTATTAGGTATGCAAACAACCACTACTCCTACTAGGACCCAGAGTTTCCCAAAAATGTTTGTCCTTTTGTCAAAATCTAGTTTCGCTTTCGCATTTTTTAGTATTGGTGCTTGATTTAGAAAATGATCTATTTTCTTTTTATACTACGTTGGTGGCAAACAAGCATACGGCCCGCCTGATGGTAAACAGTCTCCGTAGCCTATGTACGCCTGCAACTCCAGAGGAGTTACATGCGCGTTGCTGACCCTAATAACCCTCCCTCCCCTCGTTGAGCTCACGAGTATGGTTTGTAGTGAGGTCTTAACTACAGTACCTTCTCGTACATCAGTACAGTAAAGTAAAACAAAACACACATCAGACATCAGTCGAGTAAAAAAAATAAAACTCGTAATCCGTTTACATTTCGGTTACCTGTAGATAATTAAGAGTAACAACAACACTTGCCTTTGTTACAAAATACTTAGTAAAAATCATGATAATTAAATATACCGTTATTAAATATATAATATGTCGTTTTTCAAGACATGCGTCGCTTAATGACATAATCCGTCGATCTCTTGCCACCATCAATGTGCCTGCTTTTCTTGAGCCGACTGGCATTATCAGGGATGATGGCAAGAGGCCTGATGGGGTGTCATTGGTTCCTTGGAGTTTGGGACGGATGTTAGTGTGGGATGCTACCTGCGTAGACACACTGGCACCGTCCCACCTCCAACGGACTAATCTAAAAGCGGGCGCAGCGGCGGAAAACGCCGAAATTTTGAAACGTCATAAATATAAGAGCCTCGGTAGAGAGTACCATTTTGTACCATTTGGCGTTGAAACTCTAGGTCCATGGGGTCCCAACGCGCACAAGTATTTTGGAAAAATCGCGAAACTTCTGATTGACGTAACTGGTGACCGAAGAGCTGGCGGCTTCCTCGCACAACGTCCTCGCCAGCATCCTTGGTACAATGCCTCAAGGGCCTATTTTAGATATAAGCTAGTTATAGTAATCATCTGAATATACCTAGGTACCTACTAAAAGAAAATATTTTCCGTCACAAATCACAAACTAGAGCGAAAATGGTTTAAAGTAAGGCACCCTTGTGACCCCATGTGCCGTGGCGCCTGGGGCCCAAACACTGTCAAGTGCAGTACTCACGTGTTCTATAATTTTATAACACCCGTCAATTTCGAGTGTCTTCCGATTTACTCTTATGTTCTGACATACATACATCTGTTGTTGTGGATAAGAAATTCCATCTACTATTCTCGGCCAGGAGGCCAATTCTAAATTAAATAAGTAATGTAAATTCGAATGTGCTCTCTGTAGGGCTAAGATCGGCTCTTTATCATTTGTCATCATGCCTGTCACATTCTAACAAGTATGTAAGCGCGAAGGTGACGGGTATAGTGACAAGTGATAAAAATGGAACCATGCTGCCACCGCAGGCCACGTGAGGAAACTTACAACTCATGAACTTGTATTTGTAAGTATAGTTAAATTAAAACTTGTCTTATCTGCTGCGATAAACGACGAAAATTTTCTTTCCAGACACGTCAAGTTCTTATATTACCTATAGTAGTTATAAGTATAAGTACTCGTATTATATATTATTTCTATGCGCCCATCGATATGTTAACTTAATATATTCCATTTGAATAGATCATATCAATCTTGTCATCCAAAGTAACAAGCATTATAGTTACCCCCTTTCAAAGAAATCGGCTAATATTGACACAGGATCATGAAATATTTATTATTCAAATGTATGATAAATATGCAGATTCGATGCGAATTCAATGCTCTTGTTTGCCTTACTTTATCTTGATTCATAGTTAAAATAAAAATTAATATATATAAAAATAAATCTAGAGGGTTAAAGAAATAGGTATATAGGATAGATACCTTCACTTTTCTTTTTTCTGTAAGTACCTTTTACGATCGGTTGATAATACCACCAGTTTGGCACTAACATAAACTCTAGCGCGGACGTAACTTTACTTTCTATGCATCTCGCTCGTACGAGCATGATAGTGCGACCGAGATGTATAGAAAGTAAATTACGTAGACATTTCCGTATATGTCAGTGTTGACACTGTCAGTAACTCGTGGTACGGGTATAGATGCATTTACCTAAACTGTGTCTGAAAATTTATAGCTATAATAGTTTTTTTTTTTTATATTATAGGACATTATTACACAAATAGACTAAGTCCCACAGTAAGCTCAATAAGGCTTGTATTGAGGGTACTTAGACAACGATATATATAATATATAAATATTTATAAATACTTAAATACATAGAAAACACCCATGACTCAGGAACAAATATCCATGTTCATCACACGAATAAATGCCCTTACCAGGATTTGAACCCGGGACCATCAGCTTCGTAGGCAGGGTCACTACCCACTAGGCCAAACCGGTCGTCAAAATATAAAAAATAGTTATGTTATAGCAATACATTTTGGTAGTATAGTTACAAAACTATGTAACTAAGTTTTGTTTAACAATCTACGTTTCCCTCTGTTTTTTTTTTCACGCAAAGAACGTGAAATGCCTTATATTCAAGCAAGTGTTGACGAATTACAGAAACTCGCTGCTGGTCAATAAATGTTACCGAACGTTATTACATGTAATGTTTCTGCAAATACAAATTCTATAATACAACGCGGAATGGCAAAATTGCACCCCTGCGTTTATGCCCCTCGTAATCAAACTTAGATTAGGTAAGTAGGTACCATAATATTTTCGGGCAGAGCCTGCGTTTTGAGATGAGATGTTTCTGACAATGATCGACAAAGTACTCCTGTCCTGTCCCTTGAATCTTTTTGATTTTTTTTATTTTATTATACTTACACCGTATTTATTTTATACTGACTTAAATGTTTACGACAAGTTTTTATATTCAGAAAAACACAATTTAAGAAAGGGAAAGATTTTTTGTTTATAAACTAATAATAGTTAAATTTTAATGATGAGTTTGTTTATTTAATTTTTATTTAAGCTTTGGCTCGTAAATAAAATATTATTAATTATTTCACAAAATAAAGTCAAAATTTGGGTACATAATAAATAATTTTCAGTTTTGCCAAAAACAACTGACTATAAAATCCGTGTCGCCACGGTAATCGTTTCCTATGAATACATGATCGAGCTGCGCACCCTCTCCATACTGAACTCATAAACCAGACTTATTACCCAGACGTTAGGGTTCATTATTGAGTGTATCCGATTAGGGAGCGAGTCGAGAAATAGCTCATCTAAATGCGTTGGCAAAACTGTTTAACGTTTGCAACTTTAACGACGTTCAGGGTCAACGGAGGAAAATTCTGAGTCGGAGAAAACTTTCTAGTTGCGCTTACTTTTTATTAAGGCTTTCAAATTAACTTCCGATGCTAACTTTCTAGTGAGTGATAAAAGGAAAATTGGCCAAGTGTGAGTCCAACTCGCGCTTCGAGATAAACAGTAAGTTGCTACATACAAAGTTGACACTTAGTTCATCCGACCCTTCTGGTCGAACGAGGTGGAAGTGGTTTGATATGCTGATACTCTGATGGATGCCCAGCTTTTTGAAAAAAAAAAATGCAAATATCTACTAAATTAGAAGAGGTACTTATGTTCAAATATGCTCATGGTAACAGTAAGCAAGTAGCCTTTAAAACGTAGTGGTTATATTCTCTTTGGTTGCCTCGGTAAGCATTGCAGTAGGTAGTATAATATAAGTGTTGCCGAAGTATGGAGTGCATCTAGTTTAGTAGCGTGTTAAATAATCTAGTGTAGTTAGGTGTGTAAATAATCTCAGCCACAAGCGAAAGTGTGTTGTGTCAATTTATACCATAAGTAATCAGTTATAATCAGAAAATAGCTTATAAATCTGTTACGCAGATTCCCAATTCATTGTAAACACAATACAACCCCTCGAGACTGTACAAAAGCTAATAATTAGATCGGAAATTTTTGGTCAAATATGCCAAAAATGCGGTTGAACAAAGGAAACTCGATATTCTGTCAAAAAATACTATAATTTCCTTCCCTGCCACACCCCACACCAGAAGACTTAATCAGGACGTCGGGGCTTACATTTCTGTTTCCGATACCATATACTATAACGTTTGAACACAGATTATCCAATCAGTTAAGATAAAGGACACGCTTTTTTACCCGCCGCCATTTTCAATAACGAATTTACCGCCAAAAGTTGACATTTGTAATTTGACGTTTGCGTGGAGGTTATAAGGTCGCGTTCGAAATGTAAGGGAGAGTTCAGAAAATGTTTTCTAAAGCTAGGTGTAGACGTAGTGTGCAGGAGACGGGCGTGTGGCAGGCACGTGATCGAGATTAGGCCGTGCATTCACATCGCGCGCACAAAGCGCGGGGTAGCGGGCGAAACGTCAATTGTGTGGGGCTTGGGGGAGGAAATTCGCTAAGTTAGGTTGGATTTAAATTATAATACGAAATACTAGCTCCTATTTGCATATCCCACGTTTTTAAAGTGGAAGTTTGGAGTGACACTTTTGTAGTGTAGCAGGTTAGGTTTATCCGACACTCTATTATTTCTACACGGTATTAGCGTACACGTCGTTAAGCACCTACATATTAAATAAATGCAACATAAAAGCAACGAAGTCTAATGTTTAACAATTCTTTGCTATTTATGAACCTGTATAAAATTTATTATTATATGTAGACTATTTAAAAACGCATAAGTACTTACAGAAATAGGTAATTTGAAAGAATCGATACGACAAACGATTTTAGATTTAGCCCAGTTTAGTCCTATTAGGTCTTGGATTGGTACTAAAATCCTGCGATGGATACTGTTTGCCAAATAATTATTAGAACGCAAAACTATACAATCATTGCTTAAGAGGACAGACTGCCCGTCGTCCCCTCCCTATTGTCTTAAAGAAACTTTAAAGGCTAATACCTACCCCTTTCACTCCTTTCAGTCTATCAATATCTTACGACGAGCAACCCAGCACCCATACCAACAGCAATTAATCACTGCGCATCGGCCCATCTAATCAAACAGGTTAAAAAATAAATGATCAGTAAACAAGGACACTGCAGTGCTCAAACACGAGGGCGAAGCCGGCCCAAGGGAGCTCGATGAGGATTGATGAATGCGACGATGAGGTAAGCTGCCTTTTATACTGAGATTTTCTATTTATTTTGGGACTTAGGAAATAGTAAAAGAGAAGAGGGATTTAAATGTTGAGGGTAGAAGACGAAGACGCGTGCACATCTTGTAGATACATCGAATGCATAAAGAACATCATATAAGGAAACGTTAAACCAAGGAGGGAGGCAGTAAAGCCAAGGACAGCGTACGTACGTGGGTAAACTAAAGGTCATGTCAGGCTGTGGCGGAGAAGGCAGGGGAAAAACTTACATAAAACCCGACATGAGTCATTTCAAACTGTTAGACCGAGTGAGAGAGAATTTGACTAAAGATAACCTAAACCTTTGGCACCGAATGAGATTCAGCGACGGTTAGTTTGGGAAGGTAATTAGGTAAGTGCTCCACTGCGGTAAAAAAAATCTACTACCTACCTCACCTACGAGCTACCTGTACAACTTCGATCTAACTCACAGGACGGTTTACACTTTATCGCCAAGATTTGTGATAATGGCATGTAAAGCTATAAAACTTTGTAGTAACCAAGTTTTTGTAATAAATCTCCAAACGTTAACTTCGACAGGACAATTTTCCTATAAATCTTTTAATTTCTGAAAATAAATTCACTTTTCTAAAGTATTTTTATGAACATTTACCGCATCGCTTTCACCAGTACGTAATAGTTGCTCCTGTGTGTCTCTGGGGACAGAGGACGCATATTGAACTCATTTCATTATGTACATACGATTAATGCCGAGGGTTTCGTCCCAGCGTGTCCTCGAATTACGCGCGTTGTGGTGACAATAGCGATTCATAAATATAAAACAAAAAATGTGTATGTTGCTCTTGAAAGTTAAGCATAATAGAAATATAAATAGACCGTCAATTCGCTTTTAGCCTAGAGTCGACAGTATGTGTTGTATGAGTTAAAGTACTATTGATTGCCAAATCTCTTTTAGAAGTTAGATTATATAGGTGCACGGTATCGCATCAGTATGAATCAAACGAAGACATATATAAGTACATATAGAACTTTAACATTTGACACACATATTCAGAGAAAACCATTTATGGTTTCAGAGAAATCATCGGATTTTGGCTCTAAATATTAATAAATCGGTAGCTTTTAAGCTTCTCTATCATTGGTATTCGTTCGATCCGTATTGGCGAGCTACATTGTGAACGAAAGTTACTTTAAAGTATGCACTTTAGAAATCTGAAATTCTTAAACACGTATACTGTATACATACAAACGTTGGTAAAGGTTCCCTAACAACCTAACATCGCCAATTAAGGTGGTTTGCGAAAAAACCTAAAAAAATTACCCACAACCTTTTTCTTTTTTTTAACAGTCAAAATTAAGCGTCAATTTCATTGAACTTAACTAGGTTATATCCCTTGACACGCCACGTTTTCATTCTAGTAGATATGTACTACTCGTAATAGTGGAAATAATCCTTCTATTCCAAAATCGAAGCGGTCTACTTTCACGAACTCTTATTCATCGTAGTTATTTCACGGAATTGTACTCTGGGACTCCATGAATACGGGTGTTTATACAATAGCACATCACACCAGATACGATATTGCGAAAGTAAATAAAGTAAATTAAACGTGCCCGCCATCGAAACGTCTAGGGAATACGGACACCTCGGGGTGGTTAATCGTAGCCAGTTTATGGTTAAAGGGGACAGTTGGGACCTTAGGTTATTAAGGTTGACATCAGATTTGTTTAGCTTGATGAAACTGTATAACTACTTATTTAGTTAGGAGCTGGAGTTTACGCAACAAAAAAAAATCGAGGAAATTAATACTAACCATGGGTAAATTAAGTTAAGACTCAAATAGCTACAGACCACTCAAAAATTACTCCATGCTTGAATGAATCGGGGCTAGTTGCACCAAGCTATCTGTCAACGTCATCGTGGTTAGCAAGTGGTTAGTCTCAGAGCAATAATACTATAGAGGTGTCAAGGGGGAGCGGGGTGTAGACCAAACGAAATGATCTTATGGATCAGAGTGATGATTCAAACATCGAACTAGGTTGTCATGGCATATTTGACCCAGTAAGGTAAATTCTTATCCCCATGTTTGACAGACTTATTCCAATAGTTGACAGACCCTTTGTCACCTATATTGCTTGGAATTAAGATTGAAGGTGGCAAGTATTAGGATAGTAGGTATCCAGAACTGGGACACCATTAATGCCTTCAGAAATTTTATCATCCAGACGCATTTTTCGACTACCTTAATAAAGAAAACGCAAAATTCTAGTTATTTAAGACGGATAGCTGTAGTTATGACAAAGCGGAGTATTTTCTGGGGCCCCGGGAGGCGGTTTCGTTACCCGGTTCAGTAGGCCATAATAACTTGAGGGAATTCGCGGCACTGAGCTGCCGACACCCGGGCAATATACGTTCGACGAGTTGTGGTGCACGCTTTTACTGCCTCCACGTGAAACAAGAGGAATTGTTATAGTAGGAGATACGTTATGAGGAATATCTACCTTCGTCTGTTATTTATTTGTGATAAAAAATAAATGATAGATAATATTTACATTGACACATTGCAAATAGGTTACGCGGGATGTAATCAAGCGAATACAGGAACTTACTACTCTTATTAGAGTACTTACTTAGAGTATTACTTTATTAAGTAAGATATAAAACGTCAAGTATCTTATAATGAGAAATCGCTGTGGCAGGAGAGCACCGAAAATAGGAAAAAAAATACAAGCGCGAAAAAATACAAACTTTCTCAAACATTATTTATTACAAAAACGATAGAATTGTCAGTATCACAGATAGAGGACCTGGCAAATATAAGAAGAATCTGAAACTTTTTTACTTAAATGACTCATTGACACAAATGCTTCTATTTGACTAGCTAACTAATGCAGCAACCCAAAAAGAGTCCCTCTGCTTTTGACTCGAATTGAAATCATGAAACATGGGCAATCTTTAGTGATGTGACCATCATACGCGAAGTTTTCGATGCACCCTTTTCTACCGTATGCTTAGTAATCATAATGTTGCCATATCTATAATCTGCGCGACACATGTGCCGATTACTCTGCTCACCTATTTGATACACTTGCCTCATATTTCACTTCCATTCCAGTGCTCTATGATTTATGTGCAAGGGCTTGCTTACAAGGCTAATCTTTGTACTTGGCAGATTTTACAAGGATAATAATAAGCAAGAAAACTTTAGCGAGTACTAAACTAGCGACTGCTAGTAGAAACTTTAGTAGTAGTAGTAGTCTATCTTGCTTATCGAGTGAACATCTTAAGAACTTGAAGGTAAGTGGAAGTCTCTTTCTAACACATGGAGTAGAAAAGGGACCGATTGTATTCAGAGCAGGCGTTCGTAAGTCGGCTCACTGTACCACGTACTACTACTGGCCTTAGCGTCTATTTCAGACGATCTTTGGTGCAATGTCCGAAAAACATCTTTTTTGGTGGCTGAATAGACCGATGCGAGAGCGGCATACTTTGCCACAGAGCTGGCAAGGGAAGTTCGCGACGGATCGCGACGTTGCCTTTTTCCCTTTTGACATAAACATAGACATAGAAAATTTTTATTCAACATCACATGAAATGGCAGAGTTAACAGACAGTGACATTTAATACAAATAAGCCTTAAATTTAGACTTAAAAACTAAGAAATTGAGTTGTATATATAAGGGAGAAATATTCATGAGTGTTAAAAAGGAGCCTCAGCATAGTGTTGCAGTGTATTTACTACAACGCTGGTTTTCAGGCAGACCCTTGATATATTATCCCTTACTCGCTGTTAGTCGGAAACTAAATGGCTTAGAGTTATGTTATTATGTTTGAGTGTACACTATATGTATTATAATTTGGACAAAACAAGTGCTAATGTGGTGCGAGCTAAAATGAAAAGTAAAGTATATTAACTTATAAGATTGATACGAGAAAGATAACATAATGTAAGATATACATGCGTGCAAATATACTTAAAAAGTCTGCCAGTGTCGCAAACCAGGCCTCGTCGCAGAACTTGCGACCATCTCCAACGCACTTGCGCCAACCGCAATCGCATTCGCTACTGCACAAAGAAGAACACGGCGTGGCAGTCGAGAAGGTTCCATCCTGTGCACATGCCCCAGCCAACGCAGTGGCCTCTGAGAAGCGCGGTAAGGCTGGACTGCTGTGCGATTTCTAGAACCCTTTGGTTGGTCAATCTGTCTTGTCCTGCCATCATATGCCCAAGATCTTTCGTAGGCAGCACATATGTATAACTCCTATTCAATTCAATTTCGTGCAATGCTATAAGTCAAAATACTTAGTGATTAACTTCGGTTCGAACACGAAAACCGTGACTCAAGGACGCGGATATGCGGTGCATGCTGGTTTTGATACAGCTGTAGGCTTAGTACGAGTGCGCCGCGACAATATAGCGCGCGCGGCGAGATAAATTTCCCTCTAATTACTTAGCTAGAAGAAGATGGGCAGTCTACCTCGCGTGAGATACTTATATTGTATATAGTAGCGTACCTGCTCGTGCTAAGCCTAGGTATATGAGTGATAGTGCTATTAGTGCTTGGAGACTTTGACCACTCGAAATAACCTAGACCTTTAACAAAATGAAACCTGAAGTAAAAAGAAAAACGATTTAATATTACTTATAGTTGCGTGCTTACTTATACAAAAATAATTTAAAAAACTCTAGGAAAAGTCTGTAATAATTAGTGAGAGCGATCGCGCGTGATTACAAGTAACAAGTCGAAATTCCTTTGACGTTATTACAAAGCAAAGTTTAACCTTTGACGTTATTGTACAATATATTTGTGTCAATTATTATTTGTATTATTTAGATTTCTATTTGATTGGTTATTTTTGTTGTATACCTACCGTTTTATATTTATCTTTTTTTATTTTACCTTTATTATTCGTTTCTATTTGATACTCATACTCGTTTATTGGTAAAATATAAGAATTTTACATATCGGCAATTAAAATACTCAGGTGAAATGCTCAGGTGAATCATAATAGCTTAATGTATATTTTTATTTCACTATTTATGTTAATAAATCTTTAAAAAACAGGTGAAAATGGGGTTAAAAGTTTGTACCGACTTCGATATTTTCCAAGCCACAAGACCCCGACACCGTGCTTCCTTAGCACGGCGTTTACAAGCAAATCTTGTTAATTCGCTACGAGCGTGCGTGCGGCCCACCGCGTCGCGTGCCCGCCACTCAACGCTCACTCAGCTGCCGGTATCGTCGCCGACGCAACGAGAAGCACTTCTAAATATGTAGGTTTTGATTTTGGAAATTTTATATCGAAAGTGAAGTACATGTAATGTTTCCATACTCCACGACCACCATTTGATGCCCACTGATGACCATTTGATTTATGATGTCTCATGAACATCAAATATTCGGACTGGGTCAGAAATTCAAACGTCCTGAGGCGTATCTAATGAAGCGGCAGCTACGATGATCTGGGCCTGGGCACGTGTCTCGGATGTCAGAAGGTAGAGTGGCGATGCGTATCTTCTTTTCAGAACTCCAGAATGGTAAACGTATAAGCGGTCGCCAGTACCTACTTAACCTTACCTTACTTACAATATAAGGACGTTCTGAAAAGACATACTTATGAAGACTATGAGGAAATGCAAACTAAAGCAAAAAATGCTAGGTCATCCGTGATCTTCTGTAAGGTAGGGGTACTCCCCAGATTCGAACAAGATATTTCGCTTTACTCTGCCTCTCTTTTGAACGGACGTAGTTTAAGGACATACCCCGATGTCCTTAAACTTCGTTCTACTGATAAAATATTTATAAAATGAGGTACTGTTGGAAGTGCACTGGTGCAGCCGACTGTACATTAAAGCGGTTGCCAGTCGCGTCACTGTCAGAGCGCGAATCAGCGTCGCGTGAGCGGGCCCAGCTGGTCGATACGCTTGCCGCCTGATAAATATATCAACATTGCTTTATATCAACTAGTCTAACTCTGTTTTTGTGTCCTAGCTAACGTGACAGTTCATTGGCCAGTCAGCCAGACTCTACCTAAGCTAAATTTACACCGACTCGGCAGCGACAAAGTGTGGCGTAACACTATAAACATCATATTTTCACAGGAATGTGAAGTTTATTTGTCGCTACCAAGCTGGTGCAAAGATAGTTTAGACGAACCTTTATCTGCTCATAGAAAACCAGATAAGTACCTATATATTAGGTACGTAGTAAATATATTGAGCCATCGAGCTATCACACTTAGCAGAAATCCATAAAGGATTATGGCCTCACCAATTTATTCCATATTTAAATCTGGGAGACCGAGCTTTGCTCGGAAAACTCAAAAATGCGCGTTTTCCCAGACTACTACACTACTACTACTACTCAATTTTTCGCCCATGTAGCAAATTTCATCGAAATCATTAAAGCCGTTTCCGAGATCCCTGAAATATATTGAGCTATTATGTTACTAACCATGTATTATGAATCCTTGTTATTTCAAATAAATGATTAATAATATGTCAGCATCAAAAGTAGCGTATCAGATTCGAGGTATGGTATATGAAGAACAACTAGACTGTGACAGACAGATACTTTTGAACGGCAACTGTAGAGAATCTATATCTATTTGGTAAAGTATTACCAGGATGGCAGCTAATTTTGGTGCGACGTTTTATCCGCTACTATTGACGCTGACTGAACTATGTATATAGGTAGGTACAGTTAAGAACATTTCAGCGTCTAGTTCATTCCACAGCCGCAGTGGTAGCGGTAGATAATTCCTCTGAAACAGCACAGTACGAGCTTTTAGTACCGAATTAGTATCCTACATCACACTCTTTATCCTACATCTGAGAACGGCGCTACTTACATATAATACTGACATACCTATACATACAATGCATAACGATCGATGAAAAGAGCAGGTAAACTAAATCTCAATATGCCCCCAAAATTATGTACTATAAAAGACGACACAAACAAAATTAATTGCGGTAACCCAGACCCCAACTACAGCGAAGTCAACCGGCCTCCGCGCGGGGACATTTTCATTTTTATCACATTTACATGGCATTACACGTTATATCGCCGTAATAGTGTCGTAAAGCTGGGCACTTGCCGGGCCATCTGTCGCTGTTGTTCTGTACTTGTTAATGGTTAATCTATGTTGTCATGCTTGCTCGTGTGGCAGGGTATTCTGTTGTGAGTCTCACATACCACAAAAACGAAATCATTAAGTAGGTACCCTCCCATTTAAAAAAAGTTGAACGCAAGCATTTTAAACGCAAGAGTTTTTTTATTGGTTCAGTAGTCGTATAACGTAAGACCCAGGAAAATTAGACTCATCCCTTTCTTTTTGGTGCTAGTACTAGCGTAAGACAAAGACAGCATGATTCTCTCTGTCTATGTTTGAAATGAGACAGACCTGGGCCAAACTATAGTTTGTCTTTAAGTATAAAGGAGCCAGACAGGAAATCGCAAAGAAAAAAATGTACATTACGTAGATTGAAGTAGCCGCTGACGTCTATTCTTTTGAGAGCAATTGGTTTTTAGCGAAACCATTTACCGAAAAGAATGGCACAAATTCAAAGTAAACAAGAGACCCGGCACGCAGCGACCCAGTTCAATTTAAAGCTTCCATTTCCTTTACCTATTTTCTTGTCACCTAAGACGGTCGTGCCCGCAAGCAGAGTTTGCACTTCAGACCGCGCGACTCATTTGCAATGGAAGTCACAGCCTCCTCTATAAAAAAAAAAAACAAATCCCCGCTAGGGACGTCTCACACCCATCCCGCTTACACTTTGTTAAACCAGTATGACTGTGTCCCGCTCTCACCCGGCCCGGGTTACTCGTATTTCTTGTTGTCGCTCCTCCCGCGCGAGACACGTTTATTTTTCATTTCTTAGGGGGCGAAGAAAATAATTTTCTGTGAGCTTTGAACCCGCGGCTGGGGAAAAATAGGAAATTTGGAAAATGTAATTGGATTCTAGACTAATCTCGTCGCCTCTTCTTTGGTAGGGGAGAGTGCGTGTCGAAAAAGAAAATGGAAGACACCTTTACGGGGCTGTATTAAATACAGAGTTAGATAGCTATCTTTAATTTCTAATTTGCGTTCGAGCTTGGCTCCGTGCAGACAAAAAGATTATTGCGACAGGATTTCTTTTGCTTCGCGGTCTTTCTTTACGGTTATTTTTCTTGCTGGCTTTCAATTCCACTGTGAATGAAATACAAGCATTCAACCTAGTAAACTTTTATTATACTTATTATAGTGATATACTCATCCTATCTACTGCGACTCTATTACCTAAACTCTGTTAAAGACTTTAGGCAGTTCTCGAGGTAACTAATAATTAAAATACATTTGATCGAAGTTAGCGACCGTCGGTCCTTCGAACCGGATCTTAAACTAATGTTCCCTATAGTTCAACCGTCTAACTGAATCGGTTGGTAAGATTAAGTTAATACTATTGTCAAGTGCCGATTAATTGAAAGCTCGAGTGCATGAAGCTGATTCGTATTAAGTAAACATTTATTTATTTATTTATTTTTATTTAACGTATGGCATTTTTTAGTTATTGGGTTTAAATTAAATATTAATCTACAGATTGATGTTTGCACTCTTCAGATACTCGATGGTACTTTCACTGAGGTTCGCGAGGTCTTCAATCCGTCCCTTGAATTGAGTGAGAATGAGAATTCATTCCAGAACTATGTGTTCGATCGTTTGCTCAAGGACACCACACACACACTGAGGGGAGTTACACCAGCAATTTCCAACGCCTGTTCGTATGCGGTTTAGTTGAAGCCAGATGGACGTGGGTTGAGTGTTCATCCTTAAATTGTTGGGCATTCCACTTAGCCAGCCATCCATGAGCCGCGTATATCCCACTCGTTGTTAATATGCACCATACCAAGAGCTGGCGGGTTAGGGGACTCCGTGTTTTTTTTTATATATCATCATTTTTATTTATTATATATCATGTTTTATATAACTCGATATTATCTCGATATTTTTATATAATTAATATAATTATATTATATATATCTACATTTTTTGAAGGAAGATTCTAATTAGGTGTTAATCTTTAAAAAAAACATGGACAAATTCGAACTTTATTTATTTCTAATTGGAAACGTTATTTGTAAGAAGCGCTGGTTTTTCGGAATTTATGTACGAAATATCTTTTGATATTTACCAGCCGCTTTTCGGTGAAGGAATACATCGTGAAGAAACCGGAATAATCCCAATTCGGCCTATTTTACCCACTGGGTTGGAACGTCAGATGGCACTAGCAGCCGCTTTCGTAAAAACCAGTGCCTACGCCAATTCTTGGGATTAGTTGATAACGCGAGGACGATGATAATGGAAACGTTATTTGTACAAAATTAAACATATCTAGCGCCATCTGTGAGCATTTCATTGCACTACTGATCGCGTGAATACCCTCGAATCACGTTCTACTTTGTATTGTAAGAGTACGTCAGATGGCGGTAATGCTGATAAGTGATTTCGATTTAAACTTGGCGAAAACGATAGGGAGTGTGCATAAACTGTAGGAGGCAGCACAGGAGCTGTCAGATTTTGGGCGCGAAGCGTAAATGTGAGGTTTATTGTTCCGATGTAGCCCACAAGATGGCAGAACCTACTATGCACAAGAAAACACTTGACGTGTAAATGTGCATGTTTATGGTTCCGATTCAGACCACAAGATGGCAGACCCTCCAAGGCGCACGGTCCCTATAACAGTTTCATGATTGTCTTCAAAATACGCACGCTCCGGTTGTGGAATGAGCTACCTGCCGAGGTTTTCCCGAGGGTCTACAGTATGAGGTTCTTCAAAAAAGGAGTGTACAGATTTTTAAAGGGTCGGCAACGCGCATGTAACACCTCTGGAGTTGCAGGCGTCCATAGGCTACGGTGACTGCTTACCATCCGGCGGGCCGTATGCTTGCTTGCCACCGTCGTGGTATAAAAAAATAATAATATGGTTATGATTCAGATGGATCAACATCTCTTTTCATAAGTAATTTTAATATTAAATAATCGCCTTATTTAATTTAAAATCATTTATTTTCATATCGTTTTTCGTTTCGTTTCATTCATTTGTAATAATCGGTTGGCAAAGTTCTATACCCAGCTGGCGGGCCGCATGCGCATGCATATTCTACATTACTATGAAGTAAAATAAGATATTCATTGTAAATATTTATTTCAAATACTATGAGTGCTTATGGTAACCAATGATACATGTTGCTCGTCGCCGTGCGGCGCTACTCTAACCTAGCCATTGGTTTAATATCACGCTCGAACCAACGACTGCCTGCATGCGAGCTGTCAAATATAAAAATCTTTCAAATTGATTTAAAAACTCTCGCATAAAGGCATCTTAGAAAACTAGATTTATGTAGACTTTGTAATATAATCATTATTCACCATTTTATTTAACCAATAATTCTGACGGATGTGAATAATAATTGTATTTTTTCCGTATATATAATTTTATTAACGATTCTTATCTATCACTAAATTCTCTATACACAGAGGCACACAATGCTTAGATACTAGCTCCGTATTTTAATTATGAGCCTATGGTTTCAAGTACAATGTTACTCGATAACGACTTAGGCTACCTATGTACAGTCAGCGGTATGTACACACTTGTCAAACCAACAGACTATTGGCACTTTTATAATTGTTGTTTTCAGAAATAATATCAAAAATATATCCTCCTTACACTGGTCATCTTTGTAGTTTTGAATTTGGAACCTTTTGATGAAATCAATCCAAATTGTTTTGCCCTTTTGAGAATAGAACAAATGCCCAATCGTGTGTGCAAACGGTGTATTATTTGTAATTAATAATTATTATATTTGTTTTTTCTTTACTAAATTTTATTCACTCAAACTCGTACAAGGAGTCGTAAATTAAAAAAAGTAATGACTGGTTTGAAATCTGCTAAGTTGACAAGTATAGTGTAATATCTTTACCTCTCGATGCTAAACCTATAGGCGGCCCTCCGACCTTACGCTGTGACCACAGTCGGACCTTACAAACTAATATACTGATATTTTCATTGTTGTTCTCAAAGTTCTTTTATACTGAAAATCTGATCTAATTTTATTAACTTTTACGATAATATCATAATCACTATACAAAAATAATTACGTCGCGTGTCAAAAATGTGTATAATTTGCACCAGCTTTATTGTAACTTTTCAAGCATTATTCTACAAAATTTCGGAAATATTTAGTTAATGTTCAACGAAAATGAAAAGCGTAATTTTATTGTGTAGCCTCTAAAGTTCAAGAAATGATCAATAAATGTTATATAATCGGTCACAGTCAAACATACCTATTAATAATAGCTTAAACCTAAAAAGCGACTAGAACTAAGAAAAATACAACCTAAGCTCTTACAATTGTCATGAACCTAAAATAATTCTTCCTCTTCGGGGGTGCGAAATAAATAAACATTTTTAATATTTACAAAAAGTAAGTAATGCTGGAACAATATATAAGTATACGAACAATTGTTCGAGGAATCCTAACATTATAAGAAGTTCAGAGATCCATATTTGAATACAAGTGTTGAGTGTGCCGTTTCAGTAGATAACCAATGTTTCAAAGCTTTTCAATAAAGCTATTATTTCTTGTTAATGTTAAAACATATTGGAATGGCGTTCCGAATCATAAAAAGTTAAAATACAGCGTTATAGTTCGTGTCATCCACGATGACGCGCAGATTTTTCAAATGTAACCTTTAATGACATCACTTTACGAGTCAGGCACGCATCGTGTTGCGTTCCCACCTCCCCCGGCTCACTCAAATTCTTCAAGCCTTTACGAAACTCAATTGCACATCAAGCGATCTTTTCCTATTATCGCCAGTTTGCTTTATTTTGTTTATAATATGGGCAAACTTTGCTGTAGATAATTACTTCACAACAAATGGAGGCGTTGAAACTTGGTTATGCTATGAAGCGATAACATTCTATTAATATATATCGTCGCCTTTATCTTTGTACAAAGGTTTATTCAATAATTTATTGAAAACCTTCGACATTAAAGGCCATCATTATCAAACATAAAACCAACAATAAAATATAATAGATACCAATCCAACAGTACGCAATAAAATTAATATCGTTCAACTTTAAATATAGTTATTTGATTGTGCAATGAAATATGTGCTGATTCATATAGAAACTACCTATATGTTGGCACTGATATTGCAAAAGATAGAATAAAATAATTGGAAAAATCAATCTCTACAAGAATTAATTACATATTTATAAGTCATCCCTTAAAACACATGAATTCCAGTGCATTTTTCTAGCAGTCGTCTGAAATTGTGAATAATTTGATCTGATGCTTGCTTCAAATAAGATTCCAAAGTACTGGAATTGGAGTAATATCATCTATTACCCCTTGAACGCCAGCTTTACGACCAAATGTGATGAAACGAATTTTCTACATATCTAAAATCACACTAAAGCTTAATTAAATTTCCGCTCCAATTTCAAACAGCCGCTACAAAAACCACATCATTCACTATTCCTATAAAGACAACGTCTAGAACAATATTTCTATCATTTATTTAGAAATCGTATCACTTCGAATTACCAAATAGGCTTAAATCAAGTCTTTGTTTGATTTACATCTAACGTATGCCCCCGCAGTGTTAAAGCAGGACGCCTTTGGGTCATTCTACAGCAATCCCATTCCCCTGGCTATACATATTCGCAAATTCCCAGGAGATCCGCTAGATCACGTTGTAGATGGAACTTGGCACTGATTACACAGTCACCAAAAATGAGATGCTAATAATGCGGCATCTCCTGGGAATTTGCGAATAGGTATGGTAAGAGGAATGAGATTTTTGTAGAATGACCCTTTGATATGTTGTGCGCGTGCATTTTTTACACAATTTGATTTTGGTGTAAACTTCTGAGAAAAAAAAAGAAATAATATGTCACCTGACATAATAAAGCGGGTTGCACGATGGATGAATGAATTCTCAGTTTCATTGAAATCTACTTTTATTGTGATGGATTTTGCAAACACTCATGGAAGAGATAGTTTTTTTAACGACACTGAGAATTGTATCATTGTCTGAAGTCCAAAACAGCAATAGCTAGCTCGCTCATGTTATCTAATTTAATGCCACTGTTTTGATTAATAATGAGATAACTATTACAATTTCAAACTTGTGTACTTGGGTACTGGTACTACCATGAGATAATATACGAAAAATACATATAAATATAAAATACACAGCATGAGTATAATGGTCTTTTATAAATAACATATCCATTACTATCAGCCTTGCTTCCTGAATCAGAATTCAACACAAGAAAATTCCTTGATAAGATCATCTAATCGTAATCGATTAATATCACAACATAAGCTTACAAGTAGAAGTGACGGATATTTTATTTACAGCATTAACAACCATCATTAATATTTGCCATTAGTTTTATTGAACGAATGCTTTTTGCCGGAAATTGAACTCTGAAACAAACTGAGGTAAATTTTTCGAATGGTATTAGATAAACGATTAGTCCACGAAAAGTCGAATCGTATGGATTGTCAACATACTAATATTAGACTAATAAATCTAATCATTTGAAAAACAGGCCCCAGTTTAAAAAACAAATAGGAAATACCCGACGCCGTATTCAAGTTGCGAGTTTCAACCGTCAACACTGTGGACCATGCCGTGCTACCACTGTAATCAGTTGCGCGTCAGTCACTGTCACTTCAGCCGTCCGCCGGCGCGGCGGGCCCGGGCGCCGCGGCCGGCGCGTCCGAGCCTCAGGTCTTGCGCCGCTCCACCAGCTTCACGTCCTGCACGTGCAGGTTGTGCTTCGACTTGGCGGCGAACTTGATCACCGCTTGGGTGGACACGAGGGGGACGTGTCGGAGATCCAGTCTGCGAAATAAAATAGGGAATTAAACGTATGATTCAAGCAGTTAACTATTTATTCAGTAGCCCTGAATCAGAATGACGCAAGAGGCCGTATATATCAGTGAATTATCGCGCACATGCGTTCTCGCGTCCGACTCCATAAGATCTAAGGCGACTTCAAGTATGAGTCGCGTGAGAGAACGCAAGTAAGGCTAGCCTCTCAGATCCATAGGGAACGGAGAAACTGTAGCGAAAAGCAACACGGTCCGTGGAGGCATGTCTCTGCCGTGAGCTCGTGGCCACACGTGAGTTTGCCTCGACCGAGACACCAATTTTCGCGCATGGTATGAAAATATTAAAGCCATCTATCTTATTTCTTTATGCAATATACATGCATACCAAGTATATATTGTATATGTATATATTTTTATTGGTTCATCGGTAGGGAACTTTGCCCGCTGTCTTTAAGAAGTCTTTTCTTTGTGCATTTAAGTTGAAAAAGATACCTGACGAGGTTGGGGCAGCGCGCCAGGTGGTCGAGCGCGGCCTCGGTGAGCAGCCGGCAGCCGCCCAGCGACAGGCGCTGCAGGCCGTGGTGCGCCAGCTGCGCCGCTCCTGCGTCTGTGAGCCGCATACATACCTGACGAGGTTGGGGCAGCGCGCCAGGTGGTCGAGCGCGGCCTCGGTGAGCAGCCGGCAGCCGCCCAGCGACAGGCGCTGCAGGCCGTGGTGCGCCAGCTGCGCCGCTCCTGCGTCTGTGAGCCGCATACATACCTGACGAGGTTGGGGCAGCGCGCCAGGTGGTCGAGCGCGGCCTCGGTGAGCAGCCGGCAGCCGCCCAGCGACAGGCGCTGCAGGCCGTGGTGCGCCAGCTGCGCCGCTCCTGCGTCTGTGAGCCGCATACATACCTGACGAGGTTGGGGCAGCGCGCCAGGTGGTCGAGCGCGGCCTCGGTGAGCAGCCGGCAGCCGCCCAGCGACAGGCGCTGCAGGCCGTGGTGCGCCAGCTGCGCCGCTCCTGCGTCTGTGAGCCGCATACATACCTGACGAGGTTGGGGCAGCGCGCCAGGTGGTCGAGCGCGGCCTCGGTGAGCAGCCGGCAGCCGCCCAGCGACAGGCGCTGCAGGCCGTGGTGCGCCAGCTGCGCCGCTCCTGCGTCTGTGAGCCGCATACATACCTGACGAGGTTGGGGCAGCGCGCCAGGTGGTCGAGCGCGGCCTCGGTGAGCAGCCGGCAGCCGCCCAGCGACAGGCGCTGCAGGCCGTGGTGCGCCAGCTGCGCCGCTCCTGCGTCTGTGAGCCGCATACATACCTGACGAGGTTGGGGCAGCGCGCCAGGTGGTCGAGCGCGGCCTCGGTGAGCAGCCGGCAGCCGCCCAGCGACAGGCGCTGCAGGCCGTGGTGCGCCAGCTGCGCCGCTCCTGCGTCTGTGAGCCGCATACATACCTGACGAGGTTGGGGCAGCGCGCCAGGTGGTCGAGCGCGGCCTCGGTGAGCAGCCGGCAGCCGCCCAGCGACAGGCGCTGCAGGCCGTGGTGCGCCAGCTGCGCCGCTCCTGCGTCTGTGAGCCGCATACATACCTGACGAGGTTGGGGCAGCGCGCCAGGTGGTCGAGCGCGGCCTCGGTGAGCAGCCGGCAGCCGCCCAGCGACAGGCGCTGCAGGCCGTGGTGCGCCAGCTGCGCCGCTCCTGCGTCTGTGAGCCGCATACATACCTGACGAGGTTGGGGCAGCGCGCCAGGTGGTCGAGCGCGGCCTCGGTGAGCAGCCGGCAGCCGCCCAGCGACAGGCGCTGCAGGCCGTGGTGCGCCAGCTGCGCCGCTCCTGCGTCTGTGAGCCGCGCGCACGACGACGCGTCCAGCTCCACTAACTTTGGTAACGCCTGGAAATAATATTGTTCATTCAATTTTCATGACATCACCAGAAACTTGCTACCTTGAGTTATTTTAACTGATTAAAAGTCAGTTGCGCCAAACACAAATGACGGATAGGTAAACAGTAATAGGCAATGAAGTATAAAATTTGTCATTCAATAAAATTTTGCGAAAGTTTTACGATGACAGCTGGTTTGGTACAACTTATCCATAAAGTTGTCGCATGTTCGATACTGGATCGATACCGCATCAACTCGAGTCGTTCAGTATACCTTGTAGAAAATTCATAGCCATTCCTAGTGTATCGTACAATCGGAACGTCATCTCAGCGCCTAGTGCAGAAGCTAGTAGTTGGCAGCTTTAAAAAGTTAGTTTTTGGATGGTTACGAACTAAACACTTTTACGCTTCAGGGAACATTTAAACTTGATTTCTTGTTAACTAATTGTTAAGCAGACATAAAGAAACCATTAGACGGTTTATTGTCTACGGCAACATCGATACGAACCTGCACAACGTATCTCATGGCGACGTCGGTGATGTCGGTGCCGGGCAGGCGCAGCACGGCAAGCGCGGCGAGGCGGGAGGGCTCGGCGCCGGTGCGGTTGAATACGAACCTGCACAACGTATCTCATGGCGACGTCGGTGATGTCGGTGCCGGGCAGGCGCAGCACGGCGAGCGCGGCGAGGCGGGAGGGCTCGGCGCCGGTGCGGTTGAATACGAACCTGCACAACGTATCTCATGGCGACGTCGGTGATGTCGGTGCCGGGCAGGCGCAGCACGGCGAGCGCGGCGAGGCGGGAGGGCTCGGCGCCGGTGCGGTTGAATACGAACCTGCACAACGTATCTCATGGCGACGTCGGTGATGTCGGTGCCGGGCAGGCGCAGCACGGCGAGCGCGGCGAGGCGGGAGGGCTCGGCGCCGGTGCGGTTGAATACGAACCTGCACAACGTATCTCATGGCGACGTCGGTGATGTCGGTGCCGGGCAGGCGCAGCACGGCGAGCGCGGCGAGGCGGGAGGGCTCGGCGCCGGTGCGGTTGAATACGAACCTGCACAACGTATCTCATGGCGACGTCGGTGCCGGGCAGGCGCAGCACGGCGAGCGCGGCGAGGCGGGAGGGCTCGGCGCCGGTGCGGTTGAATACGAACCTGCACAACGTATCTCATGGTGACGTCGATGATGTCGGTGCCGGGCAGGCGCAGCACGGCGAGCGCGGCGAGGCGGGAGGGCTCGGCGCCGGTGCGGTTGAATACTAACCTGCACAACGTATCTCATGGCGACGTCGGTGATGTCGGTGCCGGGCAGGCGCAGCACGGCGAGCGCGGCGAGGCGGGAGGGCTCGGCGCCGGTGCGGTTGAATACGAACCTGCACAACGTATCTCATGGCGACGTCGGTGATGTCGGTGCCGGGCAGGCGCAGCACGGCGAGCGCGGCGAGGCGGGAGGGCTCGGCGCCGGTGCGGTTGAATACGAACCTGTATCTCATGGCGACGTCGGTGATGTCGGTGCCGGGCAGGCGCAGCACGGCGAGCGCGGCGAGGCGGGAGGGCTCGGCGCCGGTGCGGTTGAATACGAACCTGCACAACGTATCTCATGGCGACGTCGGTGATGTCGGTGCCGGGCAGGCGCAGCACGGCGAGCGCGGCGAGGCGGGAGGGCTCGGCGCCGGTGCGGTTGAATACGAACCTGCACAACGTATCTCATGGCGACGTCGGTGATGTCGGTGCCGGGCAGGCGCAGCACGGCGAGCGCGGCGAGGCGGGAGGGCTCGGCGCCGGTGCGGTTGAATACGAACCTGCACAACGTATCTCATGGCGACGTCGGTGATGTCGGTGCCGGGCAGGCGCAGCACGGCGAGCGCGGCGAGGCGGGAGGGCTCGGCGCCGGTGCGGTTGAATACGAACCTGCACAACGTATCTCATGGCGACGTCGGTGATGTCGGTGCCGGGCAGGCGCAGCACGGCGAGCGCGGCGAGGCGGGAGGGCTCGGCGCCGGTGCGGTTGAATACGAACCTGCACAACGTATCTCATGGCGACGTCGGTGATGTCGGTGCCGGGCAGGCGCAGCACGGCGAGCGCGGCGAGGCGGGAGGGCTCGGCGCCGGTGCGGTTGAATACGAACCTGTACAACGTATCTCATGGCGACGTCGGTGATGTCGGTGCCGGGCAGGCGCAGCACGGCGAGCGCGGCGAGGCGGGAGGGCTCGGCGCCGGTGCGGTTGAATACGAACCTGCACAACGTATCTCATGGCGACGTCGGTGATGTCGGTGCCGGGCAGGCGCAGCACGGCGAGCGCGGCGAGGCGGGAGGGCTCGGCGCCGGTGCGGTTGAATACGAACCTGCACAACGTATCTCATGGCGACGTCGGTGATGTCGGTGCCGGGCAGGCGCAGCACGGCGAGCGCGGCGAGGCGGGAGGGCTCGGCGCCGGTGCGGTTGCCGCCGCCGGGCCGCGAGTTCTCGGGCGGCGCCAGGATGCCGCGCAGCTTGGCGTCGTCGAGGCAGCGCGCGAACGACAGGTCCAGCGACGTGAGCGGCGGGCACGTGGACGAGCGCAGCGCCAGCGCCGCCTCGGCCGGCGACCCCGCCAGCGACAGCGAGCGCAGCGCCGGCAGCCGGGCCAGGAGCCTAACAGTACACATACAAATATATGCACATTATTTACTGCTTTTTACATTTATATATTATATTGTATTTTACACTATCGTGAAAAGACTGAAGTTTGATTATATCACTGTTCTATGGCCGTTTATACATATTGAAAACCTGATTGTTACAAATCGAGATATTTTTGGGCTCATCTACTCAGAATCGACAGCATTCTTCATCCCACCATTAAAAAAGATATTTGAGACATCGTTTTTAATGATAGAATGGAATATACTACAAGCATATTTATCAATGCATGACTCCTGTACTAGTTTTTCTTGCCTACATGACAAGATGATTAAGTGGTGCCCGTCACTTTCGATCCCGCGGTGCCACAGAGTGACGGTTATTTTATCACTTGCATAAAGTCATTCATATTACGTCTGCTCGACTCAAAAACTTGCAGACGTAACAATCGAAATAAGCGCCAAGAGAAAAAAAAAGGATATGCTTACCATGCCAGCTGGCGTCGAGCGAGATGACACCACTCGAGGCCGAGCGACAGCGGCTGGCGGCGCGCGATGCCGGCCAGCTGCGCGGCCGACACGCGCACCTGCACGAACGACATGCTGCGCCAGAGGGATGGATCCATCTGCAAGGTAACAAAAATATTTATTATTTTTTCAAATAACTCATAATTAATCAAGATGCTAGTTTTGAGTTAATAAATTTATCTGATATTAGCTCTAATGTATGTAACTTTTAGTGTACTATCCGTATTGTGATAATCGCTATAATACATGAGCAATTTCATTCGGCGGTACGTCCGCCTAGATTCTAGTTTTGTCAGCAACGCTACTCACCGAGTACTCGGCCCAGGCCTTGCACACGAGCGCGCACGTGGCCAGCTCGGAGGGCGTGAGGCGCGCGAACACGCACAGCATGGCGCCGCGGTCCAGCCACGGCGACCCGGAGCATGATAAGCCCCCGCCTAGCATCGGGGCAGGTCGGACCGGGTACAGGGGCTTCTTCATTTGCTAGAATGAAATAATAGTACATGGTGATACAAGTGTGGTACGTTAGCCAATACACACGAGGCGATATTGTGTGCGCGAGCTGTAAACGAACGCGCAATAAGAAAGCCGGTATGTGTAATGACCAATGCGCACGCGTTTCATACGACGTTTTTCAAGACACTTGCGAGGAAAAAAAGAAACTTCCATATTAATCATACTGTAATAGTTAAACCAGTTAGTATGCCGTGTTGCGCCTGTCCTACCCCCCGCCCGCCGGGCCCGGCAGGGGGCGCCGACGCCCGCCAGTTGTAAAATCTACTCGACCAATTTAACAAGGCTCCGTTTCTCCGAATAGTGTTAATTGACATGTGTTAAATATCAAAAGTTGCGCCGTCTTACCGAGCATAGACCAAAGCCTATGATCTATTAGATGACGTCACTTTTTGATATGTAACAAATTTAACATCAGTGGAAGAATAAGGATCAAAGTCAAATGGCGTTATAAAAGTTTCACAAAAACACACAGTAAAAATCATGTGTCGAAAGATGGCAGTACATTTACTGGGCGCCTCCTGCTCGTCGCTGGGGCGCCGCTTCTTGGCCGCGGGCTCCCACTGTGATATAGAATGTTCCCCCCGGTTCACCTTGGCGGAGTGGTGTGTGAGCTGCGCCTCGAGCTGCGCGCGCAGCGCCTGCTTCCTGGGCGCCTCCTGCTCGTCGCTGGGGCGCCGCTTCTTGGCCGCGGGCTCCCACTGTGATATAGAATGTTCCCCCCGGTTCACCTTGGCGGAGTGGTGTGTGAGCTGCGCCGCGAGCTGCGCGCGCAGCGCCTGCTTCCTGGGCGCCTCCTGCTCGTCGCTGGGGCGCCGCTTCTTGGCCGCGGGCTCCCACTGTGATATAGAATGTTCCCCCCGGTTCACCTTGGCGGAGTGGTGTGTGAGCTGCGCCGCGAGCTGCGCGCGCAGCGCCTGCTTCCTGGGCGCCTCCTGCTCGTCGCTGGGGCGCCGCTTCTTGGCCGCGGGCTCCCACTGTGATATAGAATGTTCCCCCCGGTTCACCTTGGCGGAGTGGTGTGTGAGCTGCGCCTCGAGCTGCGCGCGCAGCGCCTGCTTCCTGGGCGCCTCCTGCTCGTCGCTGGGGCGCCGCTTCTTGGCCGCGGGCTCCCACTGTGATATAGAATGTTCCCCCCGGTTCACCTTGGCGGAGTGGTGTGTGAGCTGCGCCGCGAGCTGCGCGCGCAGCGCCTGCTTCCTGGGCGCCTCCTGCTCGTCGCTGGGGCGCCGCTTCTTGGCCGCGGGCTCCCACTGTGATATAGAATGTTCCCCCCGGTTCACCTTGGCGGAGTGGTGTGTGAGCTGCGTCGCGAGCTGGGCGCGCAGCGCCTGCTTCCTGGGCGCCTCCTGCTCGTCGCTGGGGCGCCGCTTCTTGGCCGCGGGCTCCCACTGTGATATAGAATGTTCCCCCCGGTTCACCTTGGCGGAGTGGTGTGTGAGCTGCGCCGCGAGCTGCGCGCGCAGCGCCTGCTTCCTGGGCGCCTCCTGCTCGTCGCTGGGGCGCCGCTTCTTGGCCGCAGGCTCCCACTGTGATATAGAATGTTCCCCCCGGTTCACCTTGGCGGAGTGGTGTGTGAGCTGCGCCGCGAGCTGCGCGCGCAGCGCCTGCTTCCTGGGCGCCTCCTGCTCGTCGCTGGGGCGCCGCTTCTTGGCCGCGGGCTCCCACTGTGATATAGAATGTTCCCCCCGGTTCACCTTGGCGGAGTGGTGTGTGAGCTGCGCCGCGAGCTGCGCGCGCAGCGCCTGCTTCCTGGGCGCCTCCTGCTCGTCGCTGGGGCGCCGCTTCTTGGCCGCGGGCTCCCACTGTGATATAGAATGTTCCCCCCGGTTCACCTTGGCGGAGTGGTGTGTGAGCTGCGCCGCGAGCTGCGCGCGCAGCGCCTGCTTCCTGGGCGCCTCCTGCTCGTCGCTGGGGCGCCGCTTCTTGGCCGCGGGCTCCCACTGTGATATAGAATGTTCCCCCCGGTTCACCTTGGCGGAGTGGTGTGTGAGCTGCGCCGCGAGCTGCGCGCGCAGCGCCTGCTTCCTGGGCGCCTCCTGCTCGTCGCTGGGGCGCCGCTTCTTGGCCGCAGGCTCCCACTGTGATATAGAATGTTCCCCCCGGTTCACCTTGGCGGAGTGGTGTGTGAGCTGCGCCGCGAGCTGCGCGCGCAGCGCCTGCTTCCTGGGCGCCTCCTGCTCGTCGCTGGGGCGCCGCTTCTTGGCCGCGGGCTCCCACTGTGATATAGAATGTTCCCCCCGGTTCACCTTGGCGGAGTGGTGTGTGAGCTGCGCCGCGAGCTGCGCGCGCAGCGCCTGCTTCCTGGGCGCCTCCTGCTCGTCGCTGGGGCGCCGCTTCTTGGCCGCGGGCTCCCACTGTGATATAGAATGTTCCCCCCGGTTCACCTTGGCGGAGTGGTGTGTGAGCTGCGCCGCGAGCTGCGCGCGCAGCGCCTGCTTCCTGGGCGCCTCCTGCTCGTCGCTGGGGCGCCGCTTCTTGGCCGCAGGCTCCCACTCACCGCCGTGCTCGCCGGCGCCACGTTCTCCGCCTTCCTCTTCACGTTTTATTTCTGTACGTAAAATCATTTCTTCGATTAGGTTAGCTTTGTATTTGTTTACAAATTATTGGCCGTGTAGATAATCTGAGAACCAAAGCGACCGAAGACATTTAATTGCAAGATAACAGACTTTAACACAGACATTTATCTACACACATATCAAATCCGTTTCTGTAGTGCATCGGGGATGTTCGTGACGGCGCGCGTGGACTGTTTTTATACCACCATGCGTGCACGCATTACGGTTCTGATATCTTTTAAGTAATTTGCAATTCATTATAATGTTAATATTGTTGACTAATTAAAACAAGCATGTGCACGACAAAATTTAATATGGTAGAAATTGTAGTAACTTTGAATATTATTTGGTATCCCCAACTTGATGACATATTTTCGTGTATTTTCAAAATACGTTAATGGTACTGACCATATTTATTTATTTTAAAACTTAATTGTTACGCTACACTAGGACTTAGCAAAATGTTTTACAAACTTTTATTTAACTAACCCTCTTAGTAAGTGTGTGTCAATTTATCATGGCTTACTGATAAGACTTAAGACTTCTCATATTTATATGTTACTATAATTTACGCCTTGGAGTAAAAGAGAAAGATGTTTATGAGATGATTCACATTTTTTGCACTGCACTGTGCTCCAGAGTGCAGCGCATAGGGAAAATACAGTATGATTCTCTCTCACTGCACGAATGAGAAAAGATCCTGGCCCTAACTATACAAGTTTCCAACTTATCCTAATATCCCACATACATATGACTTATGGTCAACCCAATTAGAACGAGATGCAAGACTCTGGTTTGACTTCTCATATGGACACACTTTTTGGCCAATGTACTCTATCCAGCTTGTTATCTACGTCCGTAGTATCGAACGATACGGAAATAGGCCCCCCCGACTCTAGTTTGTCTCTAGATAAAAAAAAAAAAACTACGAATGCGTGACATGCGTGAAAAAAGTTTTCATTTAACGCCGTTTGACGTACTGTTTATCTATTAATTAGTTTTAAGTATAAAATTAGTTTGTTCAGTTGTTTTAAGTAAATATAGCAAGTTTCGTATGAAATGAGCGATAAAAATATTTCGGCGACGCCGCCACATATTCGCGAGTTTCGCAAAAAGAGCAACGATGCCCCAATGTTGGCTGTAAATTGGGTTAGTGAATATATCATAGCAAGTTTATAATATGTGTGTAGATAAAATAGTGTATGTAACTTTACATAATTAGGCATTAAAACACTCGTGTGGTCCTTGTGTTTTAATGCCTTTCTTTATCCTTTATTTCCTTTATTGCAAACCATGGTACATATGTTGCATGGTACATTCGTGCTGTCATTATGTAGCAGTCACATAAACTACTATAATATTATTAAGAGGATAGTGGACGACCCATCATCCGTCCATACAAACTTAGTCCCCATTTTCCTCCCTAGATATTGACATTATAGAAAATATTTTTACATAATTTATTTTATATTTACGATAGCTGGGGTATATGCTTTTGTTTGATTTTTTATCATTTTTTAAATTGTTAGTATTATTATAAGAGTAAGAAGCGAATCAAATGCGAATCTGCGAATAGGTAATTCGCAACTCGTGTCGAATTTCCTATTTTTCGCACTTGTATCGTAATAGTTATTTAAATAACTATTTTCTACTCGTCGACTGTAATGGTTGAATTAAGATTTCCTAAACTATGTATAATTGCATAACTGAACTATAATATTCATTTCGACACGTTGTAGTCAACTATAAAAAAATTACCAATCACGTGCCACCGCGCTGCGATAGAAAAGACTAAACTGGAGCGGGGCGTGGCGCGGGAGTCGCATGTCTTTTGTAAGCATTTGCACACTCACCACTTTCAGACTTGATATGTGGGACGTCATTCTTCCCTTCGTTATCAGAACTAGGTTCCGATTTGACTGGACCCGGAGGCGGTAGTTTATTCTGAAACATACAAATTAAATATACCGCACGATGCATGTGGCGATGGGATTAAATGTATGTGTTAGGGCTTCGAAGACATTAGATTCAATAACAAAACCTTGATAACCAACCTCTACTTCCTCGCGTTGTCCCGGCATTTTGCTACGGCTCATGGGAGCCTGGGGTCCGCTTGACAACTAATCCCAAGATTTGGCGTAGGCACTAGTTTTTACGAAAGCGACTGCCATCTGACCTTCCAACCCAGAGGGTAAACTAGGCCTTGTTAGGATTAGTCCGGTTTCCTCACGATGTTTTCCTTCACCGAAAAGCGAGTGGTAAATATCAAATGATATTTCGTACATAAGTTCTGAAAACTCATTGGTACGAGCCGGGGTTTGAACCCGCGACCTCCGGATTGCAAGTCGCACGCTCTTACCGCTAGGCCACCAGCGCTTCTTGATTCATTCATTGGTTGGTTGATAACCAACCAATGTACTAAAAATATTTTTAGACACCAAGTCGTATACAAAATGTATGGGAATAAAATAAAATAAAAAACTAATTTCGAATAGGTGTAAAACAGTAAGGTCATACCTGTAGGCTACTGTGTTCTCGGCTTATATGACTGGCATCTGAGCCGACGCTCATCCTCCTGAGATCCGAAGACTTCTGCCGCGCGCGGAAATGACGAGGCTGGAAAATAAATAGGAATCTTAGTAAACGCACATGATCCATCGTTGACACAGTCCAGCGCTGTTCTCACTAATTTCCTGGTGTATTTATTAGATGCTTTTTAAAATGAAAATAGAAGAACTTGTAGGATATTTCTTTCTTTCTTTCTGGGACTTATTGCTAAAATAAAGATATCTCGAATCTTGTGATTTCATTTAAATGTCTTGGAACAAGCGGCGATTTGTTTGATTTGCTTGGTAATCACCGCGTGAAGCCTATATACGCTCAAGGAAATTGAATTTTTAACAATTTGCGGTTCAAGTAAATTTGGTTGTAAATACTTATGCTGAGAGCTGTCCAAAGTAAAGTGAACCGTAAACCGTATTTCCTCGGCCGTAATTAAACAGCGGCCACACGCTGCTACTCGTACGGCAGTTTCCACGCGGGCGACCCGTTCCGTGTGAACATAAAGGCACCGAGCAAGTGGTTTGGACAGGTCACCTTGTAGTCGTGGTTGAGCCCCATGGTGGTGCAGGTGGGGCACTCCCAGGAGTTGGGCAGGTCCTCGTTGAGCTGGCCGCCGGGCGGCACGCAGGCCGGGTGCACGATGCTGTAGCACACCGAGCACTCGCGCAGGGAAGATGGCCCGTTGCGACCTGAATTCAACAAACAACTTCATTATCCTAACTAGCCCGGAAAACGTTTTGTCGCCCTCCATAACATTTGGCAAGCGCACAGATGCCAGATCTCATTATATACGATGAAAGATGTTTACTGCTGAATATGAACATAGGCTTTCACTAGGATCTCTAAAGTAATTGATGGTGCTATCCTTATACAAAGGTTCCCTACGATCTTAAACAGGTCATCGATTCCCTTTATTGGGGGTACTTGCTGCGACCGTCAATTCGCGGTCGCGGTCATTTGTATCAACGGCCTATTTAAAGCGATATTATATATTCTTTCGTATTGTTGTGTAATTTGTGTATTAAGTCAATCCTACCATATTGAATAATTTTACTAGTTTGAGTTAAGAAGACTTACCGGAATTGCCTTTAGCCTGTGGCGCGACAGGAGTTTGCATCCAACCATCGAGATGACAAACGGCACACGAAGCTGTGACTGGTAGCATTGGCTGCAACACAAAACACAAATCAAATAGTCGCCAAAGAGAATACATTTATCATTGTGCTTTTTGCTTCAAAACAGTTTGCAAGCGTGCGATAGTTTTCGTAAATAAACTTTTATATTTATTGGTATTTTACCGCCATAAATGCCATAATATTTAATGGGTGGCTCAAAGATTCCTAAAGAGCAGCGGACCCGGAGAAAGTTGGGAATTCTTGATTCAGTTCAGTTCAGCAACTGTTGGTTGGCGAATTTTTGGTCTTGTTCCCTAATTTCAGGTATTGTAATATAAGATAAGATGTAGGTACCTTGGCTAGGAAGTATACTAGTCAGTTTGCTCTGGCTCCTACACTAGGCTCAGCCTGTCTCGTAGGTAACCCAGACTCAAATGAGTTTATACAATTGATACAATATGTCCGAGTCTTACAGGAGTTTTTTGTCACTTCTTGTTACCTGTAAGCACTGTCGCATGATGCAGGTTTGCTTGGCGCGGCCGAGCCCACCGAACTTGACCATGTCGTGGCAGAACACGCACTCGCCGCAGTCCGTTCGTTGACAGGCTTCGCATTTCTTGCATCTGTAAATGAAAAGTATAAATGTATGGTTGATAGGTGGCGGGGTTTATTATTCATTGTAAACATCGTTTTTTTGCGCTGTAAAAAGAATCGGCATCCGATTAGCCCAAAAGTGTGAACGGACATTTTTTTAACAGTCTCAAAGTAAAACTTAATCAGTACCACAGTATAAGTAACTTGTCTTTTCAGTACGATTTCATTGTTAGGATTGTGTAAACAGCTCATCACCACCAGCGAGTGAGCATTCGTGAACCGTATCCCGTCGCAGGAAGGTTCAGAATGTAATGGCGCGGTACCTGGTGCGGCGCCGGCGGGGCGCGGAGTTGGCGTGGTCGGGGCGGGGCCGCGCCGCGCCGCCGCCGCGCCCGCCGCGCCCGCCGCGCCCGCTGGACTGGCGCCGCTCGCCCGTCACCACCTCGTCCGGCCCTGCAACCGCAACATTCACTCTCATCACACGATTACTGAATGAGCTCTTATGATCGCAAAAACAAAGCCTATTTGAAACCTGTTTTCTTAACCCCTATACTGCCAAAGACGCGGCTCCCGCTCGATATCCGCCTTCATGTATTCCGATAAAGTTCACGATGATCTGCCGTACACGACAGGTGTTTACGCCAGCACTGCGTGAAGACCGGATGACGATTTCGGGCTGCGGGGCGCGGGGCGCGCGGGCAGCGGCGCCGGAGCGGCGCGGCCGCGGCCATCCCCCCCTCCATCAACGACGGGCATGACATCACGCGTCCGCGCATTAAGCGCCTTTGTTTTTTACATTTTTATTCATATACAATTTTTACTGTGTCCAGGGTTGTTTTTGTCGCTGCTCCATCATCAGCTCCAACCCTGGACAATAGGCGTTAAGACCGGATGAATCGACTCGACACCCTACAGCCTAAAATAAACTCTACAATCTTACCTTTCAACACCGGCACGCCCGTGATAGCCAGATGCTGTTTATCATGTCTGTGCTGCTCGACCAGCGTGCGGACATCCTTGACCAACGCTATGGGGTCGGCCAGTAGCTCTGGCACTGATTTGCGGGCGGCCGGCAACTGATGCAAGTACATCACTATAGCCTGAAATAAAAGAATGGAATATAATTAAAAAGATGACTACCAGAAATAATTTAGCAATGACGATATCAGGGTGCCTAGGTATCCAACGTGTCAATCTTCAACGCAGCGTAGCGAATCGCAGTCATCTCTCTCTATCACTCTTTTATTTTAGTGCGACAGTAACAGTCACGTTTCGTTCCCTACGGAGCATAAACGATTGGCACGTTGGCTATGCAGCCAGATACTATTTGAAATCAAAATAAGTCTGAGCAGACAAACTTATAAGGGCATTATGAACTTGCGCATACGGAACTTCAATATATACAACTCTGACTTCATAGACATCGTGTTGTTGTACGTTTAACTTTCAACTTACGTGTTTTTCAAACTCAATAAGTAGGCTGATACATAAAATATCACAGCATCTCCGTGAGGGGTACCGGAACTGGTGCGGCACCTGTAGTACAGACACGGTACCTTCAGGCCGTGCAGCTCGTTCTGCGTGAGGTGCACGTGCTCCTTGGGCGGCTGCGGCGGCGGCTGCCCCTCCGTGGCGAGGTGGCTGCGGCCCAGCAGCGCGCCCACGTACCGCTCCAGCACGTACCACAGCATCTCCGTGAAGAACGGGTACCGGAACTTCTGTGGCACCTGTATATAACATACAGTTCAAGTTAGATAGAACACATTAACGCTGGCGTTCCGCAAGGTTCTGTGCTATCCCCAACGCTGTTTTTGCTGCACATCAATGACATGTTGTCTATCGACGACATTCATTGCTATGCAGACGACAGTACTGGGGATGCCTATTACACAGGCCGTGCCAACATCCCTCGTTCCGTGGTGCTTGAGAGTCGTGAAAAGCTTGTGTCGGACATTGAGAGCACTCTATCCAGAGTTTCGGTGTGGGGTCGGGACAATCTAGTCCGATTCAACCCCACAAAGACACAAGTTTGCGCGTTCACCGCTAAGAAAACCCCATTTACCATTGGCCCCGCATTTCCAAGACACAACCCTTACCATGTCAGGGAGTATTGGGATCCTCGGTGTCGACATCTCCAGTGACGTCCAATTCCGTAGCCACCTGGAAGGGAAGGCTGCGCTGGCATCCAAAAAACTCGGTGTGCTCAATAAAGCGAGGCGATACTTTACTCCGGGGCAAAGACTGCTGCTATATAAATCGCAAGTCAGACCCCATATGGAGTATTGCTGTCACCTTTGGGCAGGAGCACCAGCATGCCAGCTTGGACCCTTTGACTCAGTCCAAAGGCGCGCTGTGCGAATCGTTGACGATCCCAAACTCACAAGCGGTATTGAACCTTTAAGTCTAAGGAGAGACTTTGCCTCCTTGTGTGTGTTCTACCGCTTGTACAATGGGCTGTGTTCTGAGGAATTGTTTGACATGATGCCAACAGCCACTTTCTATCACCGCACCGCTCGCCGTCGGCAGGGAGTTCATCCTCACACCTTAGAACCTAAATGGTCGCGTACTGTGCGGTTCAAGAGGAATTTCCTCCCGCGGACGCTCCGGCTGTGGAATGAGCTCCCTTCCTCGGAAGGGTCGGAAGGGTTTTCCCGAGGGTCTACAGTATGGGGTTCTTCAAAAAAGGAGTGTAAAGGGTTTTTAAAGGGTCGGCAACGCGCATGTAACACCTCTGGAGTTGCAGGCGTCCATAGGCTGCGGTGACTGCTTACCATCAGGCGGGTCGTATGCTTGTTTGCCACCGTGGTGGTATTTAAAAAAAAAAACTTTAGAAACACTAAATAATTTCGAAATGTACTAAACGGGCCGTTGAAAGTCCTTTAGAACTATTCGAGGACTACAGAAAAAACAAACAGGCGAGCGCGCCTCAAATCTTGCCACATACTCAGCCATCTAACTGGCACGACTAACGGATTGATTCTTTTCTCTCACAAGAAATATACGTACTGACGCAAATCCCGAATGTAAAAAAGGTGAATGTATAAATTGTCCATTGCCGATTGTTATCAATATAACTTGCCTATAAAGAAATAAGAACCACGAATCGCTCGCACACATACATCACTAGAATGGATTACTTGCCAAATAGAATAATGGTAAGCATAGTATGGTTACCTTTGTAACGTCCTCAACTTGCGCGATCTTGAGCTGCTTCTCAATGCCGAACTGGTGTAGGAAGTTGCCGCCGAACACCAGCGAGTCGCTCGGCGTGTACACGGCGTGAATCCATCCAGTCGGGATGAAGAATGTATGGCCCGCTTGCAGCTGAAACATGGTGTGGTTTTCATGGTTGTATGCTTTATAAGGATCCCTTTTCCACAATCTCCACAATCTTTTGCAGCTGTGCAAAAATCGGTTTTAATTATTCTAATCCCAATTGACACCCGTTGACCTAAAACCATGAAAAAAGGAGAAATCCGAGAACCGTAAATTTGAAGTAGTATACCTTAAAAAGTGTTATAGCTCTCCTTACTTTGTTCCCAGTAACTGCGTTCGTCATATGTTTCGTCGTATTAGTGCAATGTTTTTTTTTTTATAAATGGGAACTTACGTGGACTCGGATACATTTTTCGACCGTGTCTCCGAAGAACACATCTGACTGCTTGCCAGACAGCACCCACTTCTCGTACAGCTGCAGATTCTTCTCAGTGGGCGGGATCAGCCAAAACACCTTAGCACCTGAAAATAATAAATTATGTTTATAAGCAAATTAATATAAAAACCATGTAAGTGACAAACATCTTCCAAATTGATTCTCTAATATAAATATGAACACTGTAATTTTTGTTGTATGTACACAATTAAAGACAAATCAATCATCATCCTAGTAGGTAATCTAAACATTCACAGACGATCCTAGAATAAAATATCTTTCTGAAAGTAACTTGCAATAAATACACTTTTATTTGTGCATAATGTGCTTTAAATGTTAAGGTGCATTCAGATTTATCCAACGAGCCGCACTGCCGCTAATGCACCTGTTTGCGAACGACACTGTCTGACATATACATATAATCAAATCAAGCCAGTGATTCCCAAATGCCTCGCTCGCGCAATTGCCAGGTCTGTACGCACTTTCAAAGAAAATGTATCATAATGTCTTACCCCTCAAAATGTGATACCACACGGAGGTGCCTCCAAAGTCGATGTGGAAGTCTGTGTAGCAGCCTTTAACTGACATGAGGCAGTATTTCTGCACCTTCGGATACATCATGTCGTCCAGAGCGTTTGTTGACTCAGTCTGAAAAAAGAGAAGAAAAGAGGTTCGTTTGAGGTCGAATATTTAAAACTGATAACTTTTGTATACTAGCTTAAATACATGGCGTAATAACTTTGAAAACGAGTTGAATATTAAGCTAATACTGGCAAATAAATAGCATTACCTATTCATTAATTTGAAATTTTATCGACAAATAATGTGGTTGTCGTAAAACCTCGATAATGTTGGACTGACTGACGGTGGTTGCGGTCACTAACGATATAGGACAATAGATTTTACAAGCAAGCAATTGTTAAACAAATAATGAACCTTATCTCGGTCCTCGCCTTAACGCCTTCGACAGGAACTGGTGGAGAACAGGTCAAGACTGGGATACGTGGAAAGGGGGGAGGGAGGCCTTTGCCCAGCAGTTGGACACTCTGGCTCATATAAGTAAAATAAATAATCTCGGTCAATGATAATATTTAGTATTTTGGGATCTGTTATTTTAAAACTACGCCTGTTTTATGTGCTTATAACTAAAAGCGATCGCACCATGGTTATGCTGATGGTTTTCGACTTATTATGATCGGTCAGGCCAACGATTCTCGACGCCGGTACGGAATTCTTGAATGTGCGAGAATTCTCCGAAATCTCGAAACCCAGTTCTGGCCGTCCCCGTGCCGCACAATCTCCATCTGAGCGGTGACAAGCAAGATATAGATTCACGCTCTCTCCTTACATCTTAAGGATTATCGCGCTTGCATCCTCAATCCTCGATAGTTCATGACTGCCCATAATCCGCTACCGCTAAACCTATCCTTACCGCTATTTTAGCATAATCTCGAACCAAATTTGATGTGTACCTGCTGATCCTTAAGATGACGAGGCCAGACAACCTCTACCCAGTCGATGAGCCGCACAATTCTCGGCGCCTGCACGTAGTTCTCGAGCCGCGTGTGCGAGAACTCGAGCGAGATCACGTTCAGGAGACGCTCCTTGTTGGGGTCGTCATAATAACGCTGCCAGTCCTGGAAAAATATGTTACTTTAAGCAAAATAAAATCTGACATTATGTACTGTTTCAACTGTAGTTACTCAGAGTACGTCTGAATATCTGACAAGTTAAACCAGTTTAACAGCACTGGCTTCCCTCGAATAAATGGGCCTAGGAGAAAGTGTTCAAAATATCTGCACACGATTTTGACCTGCTCAAATTTCGAGCGGCTGAGTAAGGAGTCAAAATATTATGTCTAATATTATCGTAACACAATTAAACGATTGGAAGAGATTAGAAGTCCGAGAGCTAAGTATTAGGTTCAAAAGTATTGTCATTATTATTTCCCTGTCTGGTTTCGAGTTTATTTTGGCTACCAATTGGTCAGGCTTATCAGACAATTTTAGAGTTGCAAGCATAAGGACGCTTATACCCACTTCTCACCAGGCACGGAGTACGTTTGCAATTAACTTGGTAAATAATTAAATCACAATCTAAATTAATAACTAGGTACATTAAAACTGTCTACTTCAGGGGCTCCCCGCGGTTTTCGTCGATTTTTGACAAGTTTTGAGTCGTTACTCCTACATTTGCACTATAGATAGAATTCTAAGACAAACGGCTATCGGTTCTTCAATCTTTTATCTCCATTCTGGTCTGCCGGATTTTGGAAGAAATTAACACTTTTTTATTTATATATTTTTTTATAACATTTTGTCTATAACACTTTTTTCGTTACTCGATAGCTGTGAAGGATTTTACATATACGAAATCTACACATTTGGGTTCGTTTTTGATGTCTCTAAAAACCGGTCAGAGATTTTAATTTTAAGCTAATGTGGTTGGCCGGTCGAAGTATTAAACAGATGGCGCCATCATAGCTTGCCCTGTCAATCCCTAGAGTTGTATCAAATTCTTGTTTTTTTTTTTTGGAATTTTGTAACCTGGATTCCAGTACTTTAAGCCAAATCTCATAGAACAAAACTAGAGACAGGGGCAAGCTATGATGGCGCCATCTATGCAAACCATTGACAGTTGCCAACCCCATTAACATAAAAGTTATGGCCAGAAAACCAGTTTTTTGGCCTAAAATTGTTCAACTTTGATGCCAAATATCTCGAAGACAATGAACTTTGAAGCAAATATGGGATACTATATTTTACAAAATAAATAAATAAACATAATAAGCACAACATACGGTCAGCAGTGTTTGACAACATGCATGGACGTCCACCGGGCTAACATAAGGTTGTCCCAGCGGTTAGCAAACACGCTCAAGATGCGATTGGGACTGCCGCGCAGACGGGACATGAGCGTGGCACACTTTTTCCTCATGACGGCCGCAAAGCCGTCTGTCCTGGCTTCGGCAAACATGCCAGACGCGCTACAGTGTCGCGGCAGCCCCATCAGCACCCGGAACGCGTTATTGTATTGGACGCGAAGATCGCTGTGCGCTCTCTGCGTATAATTGACCCACAGACTGCATGAGTAGAAAGATACGCAGAAGGCTTTAAAAAGAGAAATTATAACTTTCTGTGCATCGCGCAATCCTGCAGGCCAGCAAAGCAGTTGCTGTTAGTATGATAAGCTACAAAAAACATTAGAAAACTAAGGGATTCAGATCGAAGGTCATTGGCGCTAGGGAGCCTCTTATAAATTTCCGATAATTTAATGAATATGCTTAGTATAAAATCACACCACAATGTACCGTACACAGTGCCTCTCCAACAATAAAGAATTCTTAATAAAGAATAAAAGAAACCGTTAAGTACAACACGGGAATCACGGGATATTATGGATGTGCTAGCAAGACACACCAGTTTCCATCAAAGCTTCAACAATGGAATAAGTCCATCAAGCGCTCAATTTTCGTTAGCGAACGTTGTTGTTTCTCGTAATAACTTTAATTGTGTACCTTTAACGAGAGGTTTTGGCTGTCACAAAATTCACGATTACGAACAATGTCAAATGCATAAGTTTTTTTAGAAAACTGACAAATTCAGCGTGTCAGAGGCATTTTGCGAGCACGTCTGTTAGTAACGTCTGCAAATAAATTAATTTTTCGAGTTGTCAGAAAAGGTTTCTAAGTACTCGTACTTAGTATTTATAACCTGGTATTTAATCATAATGACGCATGATTTTAATTTGTTGTATCTCTCGCGTCGAATCAGTTCCCTATGCTAGTTATTTTTTATATGGAGTAGCTGTCACATTAAGTTACTGGACAAGTTGCCAGGTAAGTTTTAGGAAATAAAAATACTGTAAAAACATATTTCAAAATTTTATTTTTAATCAGACTGATTGTGATATGATTTAATACCAGGTTACAAATACCTTATTCTACAACTCGAAAATGTATTGATTTCTTTTCAAACGTTACAAACTGACATGCTCGCAAAATGCCTCCTCAAGTGCGATGTATGGTCATCACTTTTCGTGAGATAAATTAATGTAACTCTGTTTATTTACTATATACAAATGAGCGTTTCATTTTTTTTTTATTATTTAGAAACAAACAGTAATACACAATTTTTGATCAAAACTTATAGACAAAAAATAGACCTATAGTTTCATATGTAGAAATAAAATATAAACAGGTCCGTGGCGTAATCTGTATTTTATAATAACAAATACTTGAAATATGTAAATCTGTGATTTGATACGTCTGTAGAAAATAAGTTACGTATACATCGTAGTCTCGTAGTACATTAAATTTAAGCAAATAACAAATTCCAGTTATAATCAATATTTAAATGCATTCTTAAGTTGTGTTAGTGAACAGTTAAAAATGTCTAAATCATTAAGTTTTTGATTCTCATTAAAAAGTTTACATGCGCGTTTGATAAATACATTCCCACCGTAACCAGTCCTGCTGAATGGAATAAAAAATAAGTTTCTTTTACGACAACAGCGCTCACGTCTTCGCGAAACTCTAAAACAGATTTTATGTAAAAGAATAGGGGCTTCTAATTGTGAATGGAAAATCTTAAAAAGCAAAACGGAATCAGTGGAATCTCGACGGTCACTAAGAGTTTGAATATTTAAACGTTTACAGGTATCGGTATAGTCAGCAGTATAAGCTAGTCCAGTCCTAAAGCACAGTGATTTAATATTTTTTGAAGTCGCTCAATTCTGTCGATGTGTACTTTGTAAAAAGGTTTCCACACTGAGCAAGAAAATTCAAGGTGACTACGCACAAAACTATTGTAGAGAATTTTATATGTCAAGCGGCTTTTAAATGGTTTCCCAACACGCATTATGAATCCTAACTGTTTATATGATTTTGTCAGCATTTTATCAATATGTGGGATAAAAGTAAGTTTGCTATCCATAATCACACCAAGATCTCTAATTTCGGTTACTCTATTTAAGGTTTTACCCGATAAGTTGTAAGAATAATTAATTACATTTTTCTTTTTTGAGAAGGTGATAACATTGCATTTATCTAAGTTAAGAAACAAATTATTTATTTCACAGTAGCTGACTAAGTTGTTTAAATCATCTTATAGCTTTTCACAATCGCTGATATTTTTAACTATCCTAAAAATCTTTGTTCATACTATTTAATGTGTGCACTGTCCAGTAGTTCAAACTCGTATTAAAAAATTTTCATACAAAATATTAAAATGTTCGATTTCGAGTATCTCTTTTCGAAATGTCTTTAGTTTATTAGCAGATTTTTCTTTGTTTCGTATTTGTCCACTAACTGTGCTACCGAAGTTCATCGAATCGCGGCGAAATTGCTAGTTAGTTTGATGTCCCAGAGTCGCCAGTTCTAAATATCGCTAGAGGCGTTCCATTTAATTTATAGTTATTTTTATTATATATCAGCTCAACAGAATTGATGAGGCTTTGAAAGAACCATCTCAGCCTTGCTCTTGTTTTCCCCAATAAATCCGTTCTCCAAGTGGCACTGATGAATAATATATGAATGTATTGTTTATGTATACATTTTATCCACGCGAATCGGTGCCGTTATGTAATACGTATTTAACATAATTATATTTGGTGGTAATACGCATTTTCTGTGTTACTTATTACTTTTAAACTGGTCGTGACATGGTGTGAACTTGTATAATAGGTATTATGTTAGTAGGTAATCTTCTAAACAAGGTTATTGTTACTTTCCTCAACGGGAAATTTCATTGCCTCCTTTGGCTCCCTGGCTCAGACATCATACTTTAGTACACAATACGAGTAAATTGGGGTCGTGACGTGTAATTTCAGCTGAAACTCGACGTGTCCTTGATTTATCCTCTGTCAAATGAGTTTTTCAACATTTTTCAGAATCGTTTGAGGCAAAGATGCAGGTTTCATTCACAATTATCTTCTTCTAACAACACTTCTTGAACAATCAGAGCTAATAAAAGATAATCTAATAAATACCGCCTTGTTTAAGTGTATAAGTAATAGTTAGAGGCCATTGGCTATATAGAATCAGTAGAACATGAAAGATTTGTGATTTTCACTGACTCTCGAAGCTCTCTCCAGCATTTACTAAAATGTGCAGTTGATGTTAGAGGAAGTCCAACAGCATATGCTATTATTGACGCTATATTTAAACTACGTGATAAATCAAAACTTGTGGTCCTTCAGTGGATACCATCACACATAGGCATCTCAGGAAATGAGATAGTGGACAATCTAGCTAAAGAAGCATCATCTGATGGAGTGCCTATAACAGTTCAACCATACTTCACAGAGTACATACATTTATTGAAGACAAACTGTCATATATTATGGAAAGAGCATTTTGATCAAAGGTCGGTGGAAAGGGGAATATGGTATAAAACCATTCAACCCGAGCCATGGAAAACCCCGTGGTATGATAGTAGTGACCTATGTAGATCTCAACTTGTAACTGCTTTCAGACTTCGCTCCGGGCACATACCACTCAATAAATTTGCATTTTTAATGAGAAAAGTCCAGTCACCGGAATGTTCAGAGTGTGGTAAATTAGAAGATGTCTATCATATCATATCATGATGGAGTGTGTTCGGAACGAGGACAGAAGGAATGATCTTTTGCTCCAAGGCATTAATATTAAGGAGTTGGACGGCTGTAACGGGATTTTAGCTTTCCCTCAATCAAGGGAGGCTAGAGCTCTGTTCAGTATGGTGATGGTGGGCATCCAAGACGAAAATAATGATCTGTTTAGGTTTTAAATGTTTTAGTGTAAGAACACTTCTCGATGTGTACTACTGAGCGGCATCGTCTTTTAGACTAAGCTCGTTAAATAAAGATAAAAAAAAAAAGTAATAGTTATTTGTCTTACAAGGGGGCAAAGTTGTTGTTTAACTGCTCGTGCTAATATTGATACCCGAGCAAACAAAACATTCCAAATAGCGAGTGGTTCGAGAAGTGGAATCTTTAGCGTTGCGAGGGCTACAAGGCACGAGGGTTAAACAAACTTTGGCTCCGAGTAAAACACAAAAATGTTCACCACGCCAACATGAGGAAAATACTCAGTATGAAAAACCGACAAAATCGAACCCAAATCATATTCAAATGAACGTAATAAAAAATATCATACAAAATCATATTTTAAAAGTCATTTGCATCTGATTACTTTGTCCCACATGTGGATAAAATGCAAGTTTCTCATTAGTTTTTGAACAATTGAGCTTTACCAGTTGGTATGGTGAAAATATTATTTATTGTGCACCATAATGTAAAAGAAATACACAGAAAACGAAATACAGGTCTTATCGCTAAAAAGCAATCTCGAAGCGAGGTTAAATCTAGACGCTCCAAGATTTATTGACCTACGAGTATAATATTAGCTTTTGTACTTAATATTATGGAACATAGCATGTCTAACAAAGAAACAGGAAATGTAGAGTTTTAGCTGGAGTTTTTGCCCGTAGGTAATAATGCATTGTCATCAATCCAATCGTCTAAATCTAGATTTCATCGTCACGGCGATTGGAAGCTGAATAGCCGATAATCTCGGGGTCGGATATTATGACTTATGGAGTTTTAATGTTCGAATGACGAAATTAATACGATCATTCTAGAACGGAAACTTTGTACACGAGTATTATTTATAATGAGTGTTATTTTCTCTTAAAATGCAAACCTATTCATTAATTTAATAAACAGTCTATAGGTTACGTAAGGAAAATTAATTTAACCTTCATTTCAAAAGAAAGTACGCAATAAACTCGATATTTCTGCGTTTAAAATTAAAGCCTTTGAATAAAAAGGACTTCTATAGAACGGAAACTTTTTATATAAGTACCGTATTTTCTTCATAGCTTGAAGCCTGAATATGAATTCAGATTTCAAGCTTCGAAGAAAACATGATGTTGATGTTGGTAAAAGAGCGTAAAAGCTTGAATCATACAAACAAATTTAACCCTTACGTAACATTGAATTTGGAGTAATTTCGTATCCAAAGCAAATTGACGTACGCAGCAGTTTACTTAATAAGATTACCACTTTTACGTTATAAATTAACGTATATTTTCTTTATACTCTGAAATAACCGTTACCCATATTTTTACATAAATATGCTAAGTATAATCTATTATTTTTTTCTAATTCAAGCTGCTGTACGTTTAGTAGTAATAGGTCGACTTGTTTAAGATTGTCCTAAAATATTTAATTCGTTTCTTGTCGCCGGTATCATAGGACTATCGTTTAACCGAGAACTGACGCGGTTGATAACAAGTTCAGATTTAGACCCTAAACTCAACTACCTTCTATGATAAACTGCACAACTCCTTACCAACCATAAGAGACCTATAGTAAGTATGTACATGTAATACCTTCATAGTCATCTCGATGTTTTTTTGCGTGTTGACGTCCATGACGTCGAGCAGGCGGCGCGAGCCAACGCACATGCGCACATCGTTCACGGTGAAGTTGCTCGTCGGCACCCTGAAACAATGCGAAGCGTCAACACAGAGCGTCGCTAGCGTCCGATGGGAGTGGACGTGGGGAATGATTGCGGAAGTTAGCTTGGTATATCGTCGAGACTAATGGCGTTATTCTTAAACGCGATACAAGCGTCAATCAAATATTAATCGTTTGTCATAATACAGATGATATTTTATGAATACGGGGTTTAAGCGGTGGTTCTGAAAACACTATACAAAACAAATATGTATTGTACGAAAAATGGTTTTCAACATAGCGTCCCAGAAATCCACGTTTAGTGGACGTTGAGAAAGGTAACTTGGAAAAATTGTTTGTTTTGAGGAAATTTGTTTGCTACACCGGTAAAACTTAGGCGGTAGCTCTATAAATACTATACACATAACAAACGTACGTAATGTGTATCTTAATGTTTTATTATCATTATTTTTCATACTCGTGTTTTTAAAATGCATTGATGTGATATTTGTTTGAATAATAGGTAATAAAAGGTAAAATTGCTTCAATAAACCAACTGTCGTGTAAATATTATATGTCAGCAGACTCCGTAAGTATAATATTTACATGATAAAGTAACTAGTGATAAAAAAAAAGCTAGCCGTCATGCAATTCTAATAGATTTTTTTTTTTAATAAAAAAGAGAATATCTAATTACACACTGTACTACGCAGATCCACGATGATACCTCGTACCCCGTTAACGTGGTCGGGTGCGTTCTAGTCTCGCGCGGGTTAGGGGTTAACGGCCACGAAGGGCCTAATACCGGGTATACCGACCGCCAACATCAAAAATCGTTGTCTGGCTCTTTATCCCTCGAATATGCAAGAGCGATAGAGGTAGATAACGATTTTCGAATGTTCTATTTTGGCGGTAGGCCCTCAGAGCTCGTTAACGTTGCTCATATGGGTGCGGGGTCGGAACGAAATCGGCACGGCTTCCTATTTGGCCTAGGTTTCGCACCGGCATGTGGGGAAGAGCGCATAAAATGACGAATGAAATTTATGACTTTTGTTTATAACCAGCACAGGAAACACAAAATAAGGTCAAATCATATCGCAGCTAACTGCACTTGAATTAAATTGATTCATAAGCTGCCGCTTGACGGAAACTTTCTAATCTAACCAAATGCACATAAATTCGCGCACGTATCCTCAAACAAACGTAGGTAAAAACAGGCTTGGAACGTGGTGAAAGTGGTGGTAGACCGAGTTTTTCTTTCACTGAGGTTTTTAAAAAGTATATAATTATTGTATTGTAATTATGTATAAACTGTTACCTTCTTCGGATCATGAGCATTGAACTAATTTTAATGTTATGAAATTTTAAATTCAGTCACTCATGAACCGTGTAGCAACCTCAAGTTAATTACCTACGGAGAAGATCTACGGGCTACGACGTAGCAATCCGTAGCGTACATTGTTACCTAACCATAATCCGGCCTGGCCAAGTCCGTAGTGACCCTGCCTAGCCGACGGTGCTGGGGCCCTGGGTTCAAATCCCGGTAAGCGCATTTGTTTGTGTATTGAACCCATAGTACAAGTTTTGCTTAGTTTGGGCCTAGGTCTATTTGTGTAACATTTATATTCTTTGAAGTATTTTTTCCGATTTGTATAATGGAACTGTCTGTATTTTCTCAAACCGTCAACAACCTAAGTCCTAATATAATAAGTTCCAAATCCCCTGCAATTTATAATAAATTTTTGGCAAAAAAAATCAAATTTGGTATAAGGTTTTATCGCTGACTGTACTTACCTTTCCACAGGCAACTAATACTCATCGAGCCGATTCTAAAAACCCCAAACACAATTAGATTGCGTTGTTTTAACACAGAGTTTCTATGGCCACCTCCTGTCGCCATTATCAGATCAGCTCGATGGTACCATAATATTGCATTGTCACCCGACTTACATATGTATGCAAATTTTCAGCTTCATCGGAAACCGGGTCAAATTTAACTTGCAAGATTTAAACCGTACATACATAGGTGCATTGCAAGTTAATAAAAAGCTTGTAATTAAAAACTAATTTAAGATATACGTTAGTAGAACAACAAAAATATCGACATACGCCACACAGGGCAAACGTTAGGTTCTCCAAATCAACAACTAAATCCCTATTCAGAAGACCTACCGCGAAACTGCAAAGCTACTAACGAAATCGTACTCGTCTAGTTGCGGCGTCACTCAGAATCAGACCGCGTGACCTTCTGCCGCGGTAAACTTTGCCTATATTTTCAGGGCGCTTATTTCCCTGTGGCATTATTATGTTACTGGCCATTTCTCACACATGTTTACATATGTAATGTTTATGTGATGATCAGAAAACATTACATGTACATTAGTCAAGTTAACATTAGTCTGACGCAGGTATTTTTTTTAAAGACGGCATCCCTGCATGCTACATACATTCTCATTTCAAACGATTCAGTGTGTAAAAATATTCGAACTGTAAGTTGCAAAGAACGTAAACAGCATTTTCAGTCAAGATAAATAAAGTTGTGTTTTTATTGGCAAATAAAGTACGTATACGATATTTCCTAAACTTACATTCCACAATCGTATACCTATATGAATGAAGTTTATCTTGATTTATCATATAGTTTTAAAATCTTGACGTGCTCGAGCGTTATAGTATTTTACTATATATAAAATACTGTTATGAAATATCATAACTATCATAATGGTACCATATTTAACTTTAACCGGTTAGTTCCCTACTTTTTACTTTTTACAGGACGACAGATGTCACTATTGTCATTACTAATTACGTGGTAATTACGTCGATTGCTAGACTTCAACTGTGGATGAAACAACACACTTAACTGACCACTAATAGATCGTATATCTTTGCATTAAGGTTCACAAATATTCAGCTGTCAGTGAGAATGATGTATATGGAGTACGCATCGAGAATTCCACGCGCGCAGGTGACAGGCAACCTGATATAATATAGCTAGATGGCAATAAGCGTACTAGACGGGCAAAGGCGAACTATTTCACACCGCGGCGTAAATATAATGTTAATTAATATCCGGTGTAAACACAGTAACTATACATCAACTACTATTAGTCAGTCACCGAATCGCCATATAAGTTGTTCCAGAGTCGAGCGATCGGTGCAAAATGTGCAAATACATGTGGGTGAATCAACTTTTTTTGTTTTGTTATCCTGTCCCGTTGTCCAAGGGACAACAGTGGCACAGTTTGTTTGAAGAGACGTTGTATGCCGTTCTATTAATGCTTAGTAGGGGGCCCATTATGGACATTGGTTATAACGACCACAAAAACGCAAGTTTAATACATTTAAGTACCATAAAATCAGTATTTCAATGAACTTTTGTCCCCTGGACAACTAATCGTAACCATGGCAACGAGTGACTCTAAAAAGTTGATTCTCCCATTTGCACTTAGTCAAGTACAGACAAGAAATTCAAAGCTCCTTTGTGTTGACAAATAATTTTAATCCAACAAATAAAGTCAATATTAAAACGCGCCGTCAAATGCTCGGTGAATAGAAATATAATAGACATTACCTACGGTTATTGAAACAAAGTAAGAAATTGAATGTAGAAACTAATACATATAAACCACCTGCCAATGAAAAACTAAAGGTAAACGCAAGTATGTTTATTGTATATGTTTAGATAAGGTGAATTAATCTAAATCTATTACATATTTATACATCAACACACAAACGAGTCAAGATAAAAACCTAACTTAGAAATTACATTTACAGTTAACGCTAATAAGGCATGTTTACCACAAATAAACTTTCATAACCAAATGTTTGGTGTTAAATTTTCATTTGCAAACCCCAACTAACTAACCGTAAGTAAACAAAACATTTTTTTAAAACCCTCGCGGACATTGTAATGAACATTTATTTATAAAGCCACGTATGTAAATCCCGCTGTTACAACCATTACAGTAAATGAGAAACGTACCTGTAGCTAGCGCGTGTTGTTTACGTCAACCGTTTTATGGTGCTACGTTACGGTGGTTACAACGGCACGGCAGTCAAAATCATGAAATTGGTTACTACGCTTACATTGAACAAAGTATAATTGTAAATAATTTACAGGAACAGCAATAAAAGGGAGGACGGCGCTCTTTCCAAATCCATGCAAATTACTTTAGGTCGTTTAGGTATACGTGGCAAATAACACACTCAACGGGTCAAATAAAAGTTTTTTTGTTAACTACAATTACATATACGTTCCTAGTCTAGTCATCTCTCCCCAACAAACAAGGGGGCGCGGCAAGTGATATTTAATTTTCACTTTGTTTACTAGTCGCTGTCCATGTCAACCCAAACATCATTTTTACGTAATTTTACTGATCGATATGTGTATATACCTACATATCAGTCCTGTCTAAAATTATCCATGGACGAAAGTAAACATTTTCATAAACACGGTAATCTTTAAACGACATAAATATTTAAAGTTTTCGTATATATTACGTACAGCGTCAAGGAATTTAAAGGCCGAAGATTGCTAGGCTTTACAGGATTTGTATTATGAAAAATGACTTTCAAGGGATTCTGAAGAAGCCCACTATCTAGACAACTCGTTATGTTTAATTAGAGAAACTTAAGGGGCCCACAGATTAGCAGTTCGCCTGATGATATTAGTCTCTCAGTTAATCACAAAAGGTCTCACACTGACAGTCCCATTTCAGGTTTCGGCCTGACGACTAATACGAACTGATAGTAGAGTAGAGTGGAGAGTAGAGAGCTTTTATTCGTGGCAAAATAAAAGAAGAAAACAGCAAGCAACGTTGCCATCGACGTAGGATAAAAAAAACACTTCAATAGTCAAGGCAATGTCACTAAAATCGCATGCAAGTTCGCGCGCCGTCTAAATGAGCCAATAGACTGGTCTCACGTGCGCCTAGTAGACAAGTAGAGAGAATACCCGGCCATTGCACGTGTCGTTATGCGGTTGCACAAGCGACCGTAACGTAAGCCGATTTTTCTCTCACGCCGTCGGCACTGATAGGATCGATATCTGTGTGCACTAGCAACTCGAAAATTGCGTTTAAAGGTTCTAGACTTAGCGTGTTGCTCAACAGTGCACATGTCAAATCCCATACGTGATATATAATATAGGAACAGTGGGGAAGCACCGCAAAAAGACGTGACCAACAGGTCTAGCATCACTGCCAGAACAATTCAATTTGGTTTTAAAGTGTACTGAAGACAATTCTTATATCCTTAGAATTCTCTGTCCTTGCTAATTTGGGATCAATGGGATGTGGCTAAGCGAAAAGTACCCGCCCTAAAAAAACCGGACAAGTGCGAGCCGGACTCTCCAACAGAGGGTTCCGTACTTTTTAGTATATGTTCTTATAGCGGCAAAAGAAATACATTATCTGTGACAATTGGGTACTTGACACATGTTGAATATTATAACAAAATTTAGTTTAATGGATAGAAAATGAGCCATTCATTATAAAAAAGTGGAATTTAAAAAAAAATATTAAGATTATAAAAAAATACAAGGGTCCAAAGACTCGAAAAAAAATTTTTTTTTGTCTTTCAATGATAGAAAAGAAAATGGTACCATTCGATTCCTTACATGTTATTGAAAAATAAATTGTATGACAACTATACACATAAACGCAATATTTCAGGGTCAAAATGGCAATTTCCTTGATCTTCCATACATTTAGCACAGACTTATGTGATGTGACGTCACATCACATTATCATTTTGTTAGAGGCGTTTCAATCGTCGAGCGTCAGACTTTAACTCACATTTCTGACCTTTGTGTTGCTTAAATGCCATTGAGTCCTATATAGACATTTGATCCTCAGGACAATCAAGATCGTTTGATATTATTTACAAAAAACTGTCAAGTAGCCAATTTTAACTGCCTAGCTATCACGGTTCATGAGGTACAGCCTGGTGACAGACGGACATGCAGACAGACAGACAGCGGAGTCTTAATAATAGGGTCCCGTTTTACCCTTTGTGTACGGGGAACCCTAAAAATGACGTCTCTATTTGATTGAAAGTTCGAATTTCAAAGGTTTATACACGCCAAAATTTTGATACATAAAATTACAAATAAAAATAAATTAAAGGTCTACTGGAGAGAAATATATCATATTTAACATCTGCAAAAATTATAGTATATTTTAAAATTTATTAGTTAGCAATAATGCTGTGTAATTTTTTTGTAATAAAAATAAAATCATATTAATATACCCTAATTTCATTTTTGCCTCAGGATTTGACATACCACAGACTTTGTGATCACCAAGAAACAAGAAACTAAGCGCTTTGCACGACATGATTCCAGTATGTTTAAGTAGTTGAAGCCAGAGTTATTTGCAAATTAGTTGTTAATATAACTTCAACAGGTTTAGTTTTCAAATACTCGTTGATGTAAACCAATCCTTTTTAGCCTAATCGAATTTTCCAATGCTATTTGTGTGATTTCGCCCTGTCATTGTTTTAAGCTCGTTATCATGATTGAATGGACAAATTGGACAACTATCGTGGTATCATTGATTCCTCATGTTATAGCGATTAGAATTTAAGTATACAAAAAAACTAACTAACTAGCATCCATGAAGCAAAAATGTGTGTCCAAATATTGGCGTGCTCAATCTTTAGTTTGTGAGTTCCACAGATAAAGGCAAAGCTTAGAAGATTTGCATGCACGTGCACGGGGTCAAGCACATCACCGTTGAATTTTGCTGTAGGTACTAGTAGTAGGTATGAACATTACAAAGTACAAATTTGTGTCCCTAGTTTTAAAATTTCCCGTTTCCTGGACTTGGGTCAAAAACCTTGTTTACACAGTAATTGTCTACAACATAATTTATAAGTCGCCGAATTAAGGCAAAAACCTATTTCGACACTATTTTGTAAGTTAAAATTTTGTTGACAGCTGACTGTCCGCAAGACACCGACAGCATTTTTAGGGTTCCGTAGCCAAATGGCAAAAAACGGAACCCTTATAGATTCGTCATGTCCGTCTGTCTGTCCGATTCTGTCACAGCCACTTTTTTCCGAAACTATAAGAGCTATACTGTTCAAACTTAGTAAGTGGATGTATTCTATGAACCGCATTAAGATGTTCACACAAAAATAGAAAAAAAAACAATAAATTTTGGGGGTTCCCCATACTTAGAACTGAAACTCAAAAAATTTTTTTTCATCAAACCCATACGTGTGGGGTATCTATGGATAGGTCTTCAAAAATGATATTGAGGTTTCTAATATCATTTTTTTCTAAAATGAATAGTTTGTGCGAGAGACACTTTCAAAGTGGTAAAATGTGTCCCCCCCCCCCCCCCCCCATAACTTCTAAAATAACAGAATGAAAAAACTAAAAAAAATATATGATATACATTGTCATGCAAACTTCCACCGAAAATTGGTTTGAACGAGATCTAGTAAGCAGTTTTTTTTTTAATACGTCATAAAATTTAAAAAAAATATTTTTTTCATCAAACCCATACATGTGGGGTATCTATGGATAGGTCTTCAATCATGATTTAGGTTTCTAATATCATTTTTTTTCTAAACTGAATAGTTTGCGCGAGAGACACTTCCAAAGTGAAAAAATGTGTGCCCCCCCCCCCCCCCCGTAACTTCTAAAATAACAGAATGAAAAATCTAAAAAAAAAATATGATATACATTACCATGCAAACTTCCAGCGAAAATTGGTTTGAACGAGATCTAGTGAGTAGTTTTTTTTTAATACGTCATAAAATTAAAAAAAAATTTTTTTCATCAAACCCATACGTGTGGGGTATCTATGGATAGGTCTTCAAAAATGATATGTAGGTTCCTAATATCATTTTTTTCTAAACTGAATAGTTTGCGCGAGAGACACTTCCAAAGTGGTAAAATGTGTGTCCAAAGTGGTAAAATGTTGAACAAGATCTAGCAAGTAGATGTTTTTTTAATACGTCTCAAATGGTACGGAACCCTTCATGCGCGAGTCCGACTCGCACTTGGCCGCTTTTTTTTGTTATTAAAGGTCTACAAACTGGGTGTCACAACTAGTAGGTACATCATAAAGAATATACATTTTCAAACAAAAACTTGTGTGCACCTAAAAATAGCAGACACGACATGCATGAAAAAGAACAGTTAGCTAATGAACTTAATACTTATATTATAGATTTACGAACAAATCAATGTAGGTACATATAGCAATTAAATAATCTTTTAGGCGATAATCAACAAATAATAACGAAAATATAGCTTTTACTCGTATTATTCGCACAGAAAAAAAACTAAATCGATAATCGGCGATAGGAGAATTCGAAAAATTGATTAGCAGATAATCGTAGCAGGGCCAGGACGCAAATTATACAGAGAGAACAGAGAAGGCGTAAGGTGACAAAATATAGGCAGGCGAACGTGTCGTGAATTATACGATTGATACGCCTTACGCCGTCTCCGTATAATTCGCGCCTAGGGTTGTCAAGCTTGCGCGTCAGTAGATGTATCGCTGATTCACCGCGCTCCCAAAATGTTGCCAATAAATGATAACCACGCTTGGTTATTTTTAAGCAGGGTGAGAACTACTAGATAGAAGGATAATGAACCTTTGATAAGGCAATTGTTGCCATCGTATACATCACGGATTTATTTAAGCAGGCGCTTGCATAAATTATAATTTTACGAATACATCCAACACACATGTAGTGGAACAAATTGTATAGGTAAAGGATTCATTTATTTAATTTAGGCATGCCATTTACTTATGAATGTAAAAAAATCTATGATTAGAACAACATTTTACAAAAGTACACGTTATATATGTACCAAGTATTTTACAGATGTCAACCGGCATTGATGCAATTGGCTAAGGTGACTTAGGTGACGAAATAGGATTGTGGACGAAGCGGTCTTCAGGGCCAACCGTGAACACCTTAGTTCGCAAATTGTGGGCATATTTCTCTGTCACTCTAACTACGCCTTTATAATTGAGTAAAACAGAAAGATGCCTGCAATTTGCGAACTTCGGTGTTCGCGGTAGGCCCTCTGAGCCGGCCTTTTGACCGTTGTTGCCGGTTTACTTATGAACGCAAAGAAAAACCTCTGTCCTCAATGCCCAAAGATACCTGTAAAAAACTTAAATTAAAATAAAATGTATTCCACCTGTATTTATGTTTGTATTTACTACTTCCCGTAGTGTTTCTAGTTATACGTCTGTTACTTACTTTTGACGTCGACTTTACCTACTGTGATAATGAACGATTAGCTTTGAACAAACGTTGTTATTAGTTAAATTAGTCACTGACCATAAATGAGAACACGTTTCCTTACCTATTAAAAAGTTGTTAGTTACGTTTTTTTGCAGATAGGCCTTTGAATTTTACCAATATTTTATAATTTTACATTTTGCATTCATTTACATAATACATTTTTGTTATATATTATAGGTTTTTAGGTAGCATAGAGATTTTCAGCAAATGTATTGTTTACAAGAGACTTTATAAACTGTAGGAGTGACCAAATTTCTAGGATTATTTATTGATAGCCAACTAACTTGGAAATACCATATAAATGAAGTGTGTAAAAAATTAAGTAAGTCAGCATTTGCTCTTTATAAGCTTTCCAAGGTAGCAAATAATGACGCTTTACTTGTTGCATATCATGGACTTGTTGGATCGGTACTACGATATGGAGTCATCTTTTGGGGCAATGCTGCTGATAAAGACGCAGTACTCAAATCCCACAAAAGATGCGTACGCTCTATGTGTGGTCTAAACATGATATTGTATTTGTATTTGATCGTTGTATTCCGTACTTTAGATCACTAAATCTGATCATATGTAGTATTTTATTACCACTTCATCCACACTTTTACATCACACTCACCACGTGATCTGGGTTCCGACAGAATACCAGTGCTTTGCTCGAAAGAGTGAAGCGTATAGCTGAGTCGGCACCCTTTTGTTGTTGCTGCAATGCACACATTGTAACTACTACTGTTACACTATTCCTGTTTGTTTATAATATTTATAAGATTCTGTATTTTGTTTTAATTGATTGTGAACTTTGTTAATTGTGTATTTCTCTGTTTGCCTATGTGTTTTAAATTGTGTGTATTTGCAGCAAACAAATAAACGCTTTATCTATCTATCTATCTAAATATCCTTGCCCTGTCTATATATCTTGGAAATGTCTGTCTTTGTGAAATGTAATCCAAACCTTTTTGATAAAATTGCTGACACACTTAAGCTCCCTGTACGATCTCAATACAAAAATGAATTATGCCATAAAGTGTGTAAAACAGCCATGATGCGCAAAAGTGTGCTAGGAATGGCACCTCAAATATATAACAGAATTCCGAACAATATTAAAGAATTAAATATTGCACATTTTAAGAAGGCGTTAAAACACAGTAGTGAGAGTAGTAACTCAGAAAATGATACTATAGTATACCAGTTTTTGAATGATAATGATTTATAGCGCTTTTCTATTTTTGACATTATTTGTAGTTCTATAAAATTTCATTGTTTACATTCTTTAATATTTTATTGTTGTTGGAGTTATCTTTCTGAAGTGATTTATGATTTTTGTAATTGATTTGAGTAATGAAGCATGAATACCTTAGACCTGTGCATGTTTACTTAATTTTACATATAAACAAATTCGTACTCCTAGCGGCAAAACATAGTGTTCGCAATATGCTTTACCTGTAAGACCAATACAATGTACCTATGTTATAACGAATAAATACATCAATCAATCAATACATATTCCCTCAATAATGTAGCTTTTGTAAAAAATGATTATCCTACGAGTAAGGATTTCTTCGCATTTAATTCATATAATAAAATGGGTGTTTTGAAGAAGCCGTGTTAGGTGTTAACAGTTGATGAATATTCTATGTATATTTGGCGCAATATATTTTACCTTTACTATAGGAATATCGAACAATATTACAAAAATACTAATAAATAAATAAACGAATCTAAAAGTATCTTGACGAATTTAACATTAATTGGTGCGGCTATAGACAAAGCATTATTTTATTGGCACAATAAAGTATTTCTGAGCGTTTCCCAATTAAATACTGAAAAAATCTTATAAATCTGGACTTTCTTGGGCTTAATCTGTTCAGAATCGTCAGCATTCTCCGTCCTACCATTAAAAAAAGATGTCCTAAAATTTCCGTTACATTACGTATGTGATTTTTTTTTTCACTTCGTCACACATTACGTAGGTAGTGGAAACATAAGATCAGGATCTGTGAGAATTAGGTTTTCAATCTTTTTTTTTTTCAACGCTCTTCTACGAGATTTATGTGATCTAGACATGTGAACTATGATCGTAACGTAGTACATACGCTGTGCAGCTCGTTGGGGAGCTGCCAAACGTTATTACATTGACAGGGCTTTTAAGTGCCATATGAATTACCAACTGTTTCTTGTTTTTGGGAATTAAACTATGTTTTTAACCGTCTTCAATTTCAAGAAGGCATAGCTTCTGTATTCTGTTTGGCTAGTTTTTTTTTATCGAAAACAGACTTTCAACGCAGGAAATAGAATCGACTGCGATTTAGTTTAAAGTGCAATTTTATCATTGCCACTTAAATAATACTACGAGTATGTTTTGATTTACTAAACAAAAATTAACATAAAATAAATACATCTCGCAATCAAACTTTTACCGTGGATCAAAATCCTCACTAAATGGAATGACTTTACTCAAATTTTGTTTTGAATGCTGATGTCGATATTGTATGTGCGTTAATATAGAGCTGTTTGTAAACTTAGTCGGAACTGTCGTCGCCTGGCTCACTTCCGGAATTATGTAGTAAAAAACCAGCTATTTCTGATAATATTTTGAATTGAATAATACATTAACGTTTTAAAGGAACTTTTACCAAGGTTTTAGTTTTATAATTAGGTACACATTTTCTTTAGTTTCGTTAATAAGGTCTTTTTAGGCTTCCGTAGTCAACTAGGAACCCTTACAGTTTCGCCATGTCCGTCTGTCTGTCCGAGGCTTTACTTCGTGGTCGTTAGTGCTAGAAAGCTGAAATTTGGCATGGATATATAAATCAATAAAGCCGAGAAAGTCGTATAATAAAAACTAAAAATTTAATTTTTTTAGGGTACCTCCCCTACACGTAAAGCGGGGGTGAATTTGTATTTTGCTTCTACCCTATAATGTGCTACATTCTTCTTTCAAAACAAATAGGGGTCTTCAACAAAAAAAAATTGATAAAGTCTATATATTCGGAGACAATCGCTCCAAAAGAAAAAAAAATGTGTGTTCCCCCTCTAACTTTTGAACCATAGGTCCAAAAATAAAAATAAAAACCGTGGAAGTAGAGCTTAAGAATGACATAAAATGAAAACTATAGCGGACATCCTCAGTTTAGCTATTTTTGAGTTATCGCAAAAGTTTCCCCTTCATAGTAAAAATACGTACATCCACAGTTCATCCCTTGGTTAACAATCTACTATACTTTAAGCTCCAGTTTAGCTTATTAACCCTACTCAGAGCATGGCCCGACATGCTCTTGGCCGGTTTTTTTAAATTGTCGTAGCTTACGTAAAAAGTGATATTAAAATTTTAGTCAGGATTAGTAGATATATTTATCGTGTCTTCTATGTAATCTAGAGTTCGCATAAAACAACAATTCATGTGTGTTAAAAAGTTTCAAGAAAAATTGTATTCTGCAAGCTTATGAATTAAATAACAGTACCATATAATTTAAATCGGTTACCGATTTTGACTTTGAATACTAATTCATACCTGGGGGCCCTGGGGCATATTACGAAGTGACTTATGACGTGACTTAACATAACCCACGTAATTATTGCCGCATATGACGTCATATTACGCCATGATTTTGCTGAAAAGGTACACGTAAGATATTTCGTTTAGACATACAGAAGCTACTTTAGGTTGGCGAGAGAATACCTACGAATCTTAGTGATCCGCAAATTAATATGTCGATGCTAAGCACTTCATTGGCCAACACGGTATCGAGAGTACCTAATATCGAAACTAGATTCATTTCGTATCGTAAAAAGTAGACGGCACGGAGTTTTTAAGCTAACTGACTTCGTGCTGATTTCGACAACATTAGTAGCTGGTAGAAAACAGCGAAGTAGAGAGGAGATCCGTCTTACTCTCGCTCTCGACTTTTAAAATCTGTCAAGCCAAAAGAGCTGCGTGCAAAATAATTAAATATATCTGAACTCAAAAAAGTACCCTCTTTCTTCATAAGTCGGATAAAACATATACCTATTTTAACCTGATGTGAATAACAGAATCCACAATTTTGTGAGCTTCGGACTCTCGTATTAACCTCTCTTTTTGACTTCGACGTTCACACAGATACCTACCTATTTTGTTTCTGAACATTCACATCAGCTTTTGGGAATCGAACTGTTGCTAGTAGGTACAGTTAATGTCGCGGAGATCGCGAAGTCTGTTATTGTGGTATGTATCATATCTGTCACTCTTAGCGTAATTTTCACTGGTAACACTGACGATCGAGGTCGGCTAGTGATATAGGAGACGGGAGGAGAAAGATGGCGGGTACAAGTGGAGACAGGCGATCTGAGTGCTGGGAGGTAACAGGTGGTGTGGCGCGTGCAATCGCGTACAGGAGACTCTTGGTAAGCGAAACATATCTATATTCTGATATTTATATATATATATAATATATGGATATTGCAGTGACCTTGAGTTAACGACTACCCTGAGAAAGAGCTGAGTTAAAGAATTGATTGATATTCTTTGTGTGTAGCTCGAGTTTGAATGTAACAAGTGAGGTGGCTGGTGTTTATCGGTTTGAGTTACTGGAGGTTAATTATGGAGGCTGATGGATGAGCTGTAGGGGTTGTTGTGGAGGCTCGTCGGGGACCACATGGTCCCCACCTCAGTACTCATCGCATGAGGAGAGTATACAAGTCTGCGGGATGCACGATGAGTTCTCTTGTGGAGATTCAGTTGTGCCGTGCATCCACCGATAATAGCCACGGGACTTGGGGCCCTTCTAATTTTCCCCGAGAGTGTTGAGGTTACATTCATAACAAAGAGATACGAGATTGAGAGGAGATGGAATTGTGCGCCCATCGAGTGTTGATTCAGGGTCGGTGCAGTAGCTATATTATGTTGTGCTTTGTATATGTGTAGATCCATGTAGCGAGGTTATTATTACATCCCCCTGAGAGTAAAACTCCGCTACAGGTTTTGGTGTAGATGCTTAAAAATCTGTCAGTTGCGGTTCACGTGTTTGGAATGATGAGAGTTGTCGTACCCAATGTTGAAATACATTCCTTATGGTACTTGATTTTTTTTTGGTTTGGGTATGCCCATGGCGGTGCGTACACATGGGATAATTATGACCCATTGTGGTGCGTACACATAGACAGTAATATTACCAAGCCATGAAGAGATTGTGCATATCGCGAGTTTTTTACACGGTGAACCGGCAGACAGAGGAATTCTTGTTTTTATTTCATATTAATCAGCATTTATTTGCGTAGGTTGTGTTATAATATACCGTATAATATATACCGTGTTTGAAAATAATTTATACGGGAGCGGTAATTACGCCTTTTACTCTAGCGACACTGAATTTAGTCTCTGACCACGTTCAGAAACACGCCAATGTTTACGTTCGGTCAAATTCATGTGCAAGTTTATTTAGTAAATTTGTCACTCAGCGCACGTTTTCTCATTAATTTTATTACTACAACATTATTTTTATTGTGTAACGAGGAAAATATATATATTGAAACATTTACTTGTATATTATTTTCCCCATGGACATTATTTATGTTACGGAATATTTATTGTGTTTGATACGGAACGGTTACATATTCGGTATGACAGACCGACGGATCGATTGGTCGTGTCGTGTAGAGAATATTTAAGATAGAGTGAAGTTTAGAAATTAGTCTATGGTTTGGTTATGGTTTATTAGTTTTGTAAGTTTACCCGTTTTTGTGTATTGTGATTTGTGATAAAAGTTTGATATAGAAGTAAAAACGAATAAAAGTGTGCAATTACTTAATTAAGGAGTGCCAAAGAGTGGAAGTGGACTGCTATATAAACCGTTGTAAGTAATAGATTTAAGGCGACTCCATTATGAAGTAATAAAGTAGTTACATTTTCATGTAAGAACTAACAAACTTTTATGCTACTTAAACTCGACTTCAAGTAAACGCATTTAATTGCAGATTAGCATCAAGCACAATGCAAGATTCACAGAAGATTTAAAAATAAAGTATATCGGTAGCACGCATTGCGTTCAAAATGGACTTTCTGCTTTCCACATTACAATTGCGCCTAGAAAGGCTAGCGGAAGCGTTAAAGGGAGCCGCCGAGGCCCTTAACAGCATTGAGACTGGTGTTGCAAAGGACAGGGTAATTGCCATAAGAATTAACGTTAAGAATAGATTGTCATCGCTCACATCAGATTTAGACAGATATTTGTCTGGGGCGACGGACATAAAAGAAGATTTCTGCAATGAATGCCGGGATATGCAAATAAAAGCCGAGGACACCCTGACCGAACTAGAAGTCGCGGTAAAATTATACTGCCATGAAGTAGAAAATGGTCATAGAACGCGTCTGCCTAAATTAGAACTAGGGAAATATAATGGTGACATCCTAAAATGGAACACTTTTTGGGATAAATTCGCGGCTAATGTTGATAGTAAGGACATTGCCAACGTTGAGAAGCTTTCATACTTACTAGCCTCATTAGAGGGACCAGCCCTACAAGCAGTTGAGGGTCTGGAAACGACTAACATGAATTACCCGATTGCGGTAGACATTCTCAATAGCCGCTTTGGTAAACCTACAAAGGTCATTGATGCTCACAACGATGCTTTGCAAAATCTTGCTGTGGCGAAGGATTCACCCGAAGATTGTAGGCGCACTCTGAATATCATGGAGAAGCACCTGAGGGTATTAGAGGCTTTAGGGGAGAAAGTGGATGCTAGTTACCTTAGAGTTATCATACTTAATAAATTTCCATCAAGAGTGGTATACCAAGTGTGGCTTTCGTCAACCGATGATTCCTTTGCTGCATTCCGGAAGGCTTTGGATGCCGTAATAACAGCTATGGAGAGTTCAGCTGTTACAAACATGGAGAGTTCTGTGGTTCCAGTAAAGTCCAGTGACATAACGGAGATGAGTACACCTGCTTCTACAGCAACACTACAAATTGGAGCTGTAAAGAAAAGGAAATGGCAACAGAAAAGGGAAGCAATTTCAACTCAACCTAACCGGAAACGCCCTAAGAGAATGTGCATATTTTGCAATGAAGAACATTACAGCGAGGATTGTACCAAATTTAACACATATAAGGAGAGGATTGGGAAGCTTAAAGATAGGTGTTATGTGTGCTTCCAAATAGGACACCGTGCCTCCAAGTGTACCAGAAGGAGGAAATGTGTACATTGCTCTAGGATGCATAATAGAGCCCTTTGCCGGCAGAAGGTGCAGAGGGGTAAGGATAGTGATATGGTTCTTTCAAACATGACTTCAGTTAATGTACAGTTAAATAAGCCATCTAATTTCTTACAGACAGCAGTAACCCAAGTAAAGACAACGGAGGGGAGAAGTCTGAGCATTAGGCTTTTACTTGATTGTGGAAGTCAACGATCTTACATTACAAATAGAATAGCAAAATTATTACGAATCAAACCTGATGGAGAAGATTGTTTGATGATTTATACATTTGGATCAGAGAAGCCCAGAGAAATGTCATGCCCATATGCAACAGTAACTGTAGTGAGTAAACGTAATGTTGAAAGATTGATTAGAGTGAATATAGTCCCATACATCACCGCAGAGATACCTATGGCTAAGGTAGAGTCACCAATGATAGATATCTTGGCTGACGACGCTTCTACCGGTGAAGGCATTGATATGTTGATTGGAAATGATTTATACTTTTCATTTATCAGAAAGAGTGTTGATTTGGGAAATAATACCTTTCTTGTGGATTCTGATTTTGGTTGGTTCCTCGCAGGAAGTGCTACTAACAGCAGGGAAGGGGAGACTCTATCAGTGGCTACATATTGCCAGTGCCATGAAATCAATCAAGACTTTTTTACAGAACCAGATCTTCCTCTGCGTACCATAGATGTCAAATTTTTATGGTCACTTGAGAGCATCGGGATATGTGATTCTCCAAAAACTACATGTGAGGAAGAAGCCGTCCAGCACTTTAACAAGACTGTCAAATACAGTGAAGGAAGGTATCAGGTCAAGTGGCCGTGGATAGAGTATCCACCAAAATTGCCTACTAACTTTGGACTTGCCTTTGGAAGATTAAAGGGTGTAATACGAAGATCAAATAAAGAAGTCATGACAGAGTATGAGAAAATCTTAAACGAACAACTTGAAGCTAACATAATAGAAATTGTGGATCCTACCATTCCTGCTGACCATCCAGTTCACTATCTACCTTTTCATATGGTTCAACAGAAGGGAAAAAGGGGTCGGCTGGTCTACGATGCTTCAGCTAAGCTGAAAAACGAGAAAAGCTTGAATGAGTGCTTATACAGAGGTCCGAATATGCTGGAAGACCTTACAGGTTTAATACTGAAATTTAGAATTGGGAAAATTGCTATCACTGCTGATGTTGAAAAGGCTTTTCTTCAGGTTGGTTTACAAGAAGAGGACAGGGATGTGACCAGGTTTCTCTGGGTCAAAGATTTAGAAAAGGAACTATCTGAAGACAATATCATGCAATATAGGTTCTGCAGAGTGCCCTTTGGAGTAATATCGAGCCCTTTCCTCTTAGCGGCAACAATTCGATATCACATTTCAAAGACTAACAAAAGTCTTCTTCCTGTGATAGCAGATAAATGTTATGTAGACAATTTAGTGACGTCCGTTCAATCAAGAGAAGAGGCTCTCAATTTGTATGCTCAAACTACAAACTCATTTAAAGAATTAGGAATGAACATACGAGACTGGATGTCTAACGACAAAGATTTTGTAGACAAGATTCCCAAACTAAAGAGAGCAAAACAGGAAAGTGAAATGAAGATCCTCGGTTTGATATGGAATTTGGAAAATGACACTTTACGGCTCAAACTGAATAACGAAACTTTTGAGAGTGAGATCACAGACAGAGGTATTACAAAGAAAGGAGTCCTGAGAGTGCTAGCACGTCTGTATGATCCATGCGGGTTTGTATCACCACTCATGCTACCAGGAAAACTCTTGTTTCAGGAGATCTGCACTAGGAAGTTAAAATGGGACGAGATTCTGCCTGAAGACTTGTTGACATCATGGAGGAACATAATTGAGAATTTAAAAGTGGTTAAGAACGTAGAATTGCCAAGACATGTTGCAAGTGGATCAAAGTCGGAATGTACGAAGTATGAACTACATTGCTTCACTGACGCATCTATGGATGCATATGCAGCAGTCGTTTATCTGCGCGTCATAACTGGAAAGCAAGTATCAACTTCGTTTCTCATGTCCAAATCCAGAATAACTCCAGCAGAGGACAAGAGTGATCTCAAAATTCCTAGACTTGAATTGCTAGGGTATCTCATAGGAAGTAGACTTCTGAGATATGTTAAAAGCCACATAGACCTAAATATATGCAAGATATATTTGTGGACGGATAGTCAAGTTGTTATTGCTTGGATCAAATCAAGTAGGCTACTTCCACCATTTGTATTGAGAAGAGTCAATGAGATCAAGCAAATTAAGGACATCTTGGGTGCAGAGCTGCGCTATGTCAACTCAAAAGAAAACCCTGCAGACGTAGCTACCAGGCCAGAATTGTGGCATCATAGACAGGATCTATGGCTCCATGGTCCAGATTTTCTTCTACAAGACCAAAATGATTGGCCTAAGGAGCAGAGGTATGAAGAAATGTGCTTGGCTGGGAGGGCTCTGGACACGGTGGATGGTCCAGAGATGACAATGAAAGGCTATGAAGACCAAGATAATGATCCTAACTTTTCTGAAATGGAGGATAATCCTGCAGCCACTGCACTTCATGATTCTGTGCAAAACCCATCTGATGAAGAAAAGTGTGAAGAGACAGTGACTGAGATAAAGAAGTTACAAGGTAAATTCTTTTCAGAAGAAGTCTCAGGAAAGGTGACCAGTTTGTCACGAAACTTGGGTCTCTTTGTAGACGAAGATGGGATCTTAAGATGTAAAGGAAGGTTCGCGAATGCTAATTTATCATATGATAAGAGATATCCCATTCTGATTCCGAAGAAATCACCCTTCACAACCCAGATTATACTAAAAACGCATAGAGACAACTACCATGTTGGGGTCCCACACACGCTAAGTATATTACGCGAAAAGTATTGGATCCCTCACGGGCGAGCTCAAGTACAGAAAGCTTTGAAGAGATGTTTGCAGTGTGAGAAGTATTCTGGAGGTCCTTACAAACTGCCACCACCACCTGCACTCCCCAGTGAAAGGGTTAATTATAGTTCTCCATTTACCTTTACTGGATTAGACTACCTGGGTCCGGTATTAGTGGAAACTAATACAGGCAGAGAAAAACGATGGATTTGTCTTATGACATGTCTAGCAGTTCGTGCTGTACATTTGGAGTTGGTCAAGGCTTTGACGGCTGAGGAGTGCTTGCTAGCGATACGGCGGTTCGTGGCGGCTAGAGGACCACCTAAAGTATTGATATCGGACAATGCACTACAGTTCAAGCTGACAAGTGAAGTACTAATCCATTCATACTGCCAGGAGAAACATATCAAGTGGAAATTCATCACGCAGCTTGCACCCTGGCAAGGCGGCTTTTACGAAAGATTAGTTGCACTGGTAAAGCACTGCTTGAAGCGCACACTTGACGAGCATTTATTAACAGACGGTCAAATGCATACAGTAGTGAAGGAGATTGAGGCCGTATTGAACACAAGACCTTTGACTGTAGTGGGTTCCGACCCAGAGGGAGTACTGCGTCCAGCTGATTTTCTATCTCTAGGTCAGTGTCTAGAAATAAACCCAGATTTTGGTGAGGGAACTTCACAGGGCACCAATACCAAAGTCGACTTGGTTGAAGGCTGGAAAAGGGGTCAGAGGATTCTTAACGAATATAAAGAGATGTTCACCAATCAATATCTACCAAGTCTGCGGGACAGATTCAGTCACTCTCATAAACAACCGCGAGTGATATCAAAGAAGTCTCCAGAAGTCGGTGACATTGTACAGATTAAAAATGATTCCAAAAATAGAATCAATTGGAAGGTTGGCAAAATCGTAAGTTTAATCCGAAGCCGTGATGGTGAATGCCGAGCAGCCAAAGTGGTAGTTGGGAATACAGAGTTTACGAGATCCATAGCCCATCTGTATCCGTTAGAGTCTGATATGTACGGCCCAACGGATTATGCACTACCACCATCACAAGACAATGAGATGGCAGAGACATCAACTGTACCTATGGAGATGGTTAAAACTATGGAACCTATAAGGGCATCAGAAACGATAGTGTCACCCAAGCCTGAGACAGAAATTGATGAGTCAACAATTCCTACTGAACCGGCAACCGAGAAAGAAATTTCTGTGTTAGATTCTGATGGTAGTCCTACGCATACTGAGCAAGCTCCCGCTGTTGATACATACGAGGCAGAAGTGAGAGAGCCAAGTGTTACGGAAGAACGGCCAGAGGAAGTGACAAGAGTAAGACGGAACGCTGCCATTTGGGCTAGAGAACGAATAGCCGAATGGACGCGTCAGCTGATGACGCTACTTGTATAATCTTCTCGCGTTCGGGAGTGTCGCGGAGATCGCGAAGTCTGTTATTGTGGTATGTATCATATCTGTCACTCTTAGCGTAATTTTCACTGGTAACACTGACGATCGAGGTCGGCTAGTGATATAGGAGACGGGAGGAGAAAGATGGCGGGTACAAGTGGAGACAGGCGATCTGAGTGCTGGGAGGTAACAGGTGGTGTGGCGCGTGCAATCGCGTACAGGAGACTCTTGGTAAGCGAAACATATCTATATTCTGATATTTATATATATATATAATATATGGATATTGCAGTGACCTTGAGTTAACGACTACCCTGAGAAAGAGCTGAGTTAAAGAATTGATTGATATTCTTTGTGTGTAGCTCGAGTTTGAATGTAACAAGTGAGGTGGCTGGTGTTTATCGGTTTGAGTTACTGGAGGTTAATTATGGAGGCTGATGGATGAGCTGTAGGGGTTGTTGTGGAGGCTCGTCGGGGACCACATGGTCCCCACCTCAGTACTCATCGCATGAGGAGAGTATACAAGTCTGCGGGATGCACGATGAGTTCTCTTGTGGAGATTCAGTTGTGCCGTGCATCCACCGATAATAGCCACGGGACTTGGGGCCCTTCTAATTTTCCCCGAGAGTGTTGAGGTTACATTCATAACAAAGAGATACGAGATTGAGAGGAGATGGAATTGTGCGCCCATCGAGTGTTGATTCAGGGTCGGTGCAGTAGCTATATTATGTTGTGCTTTGTATATGTGTAGATCCATGTAGCGAGGTTATTATTACATCCCCCTGAGAGTAAAACTCCGCTACAGTTAACTTTTATTAGTCATAGCATCCACCTAGCAGGTAGGGCTATAAACGACGTAACATAATAGGTACCTAACTATGATGACATTGATGACTGTACCAGCTTGGGGCTTGAGCCAGTTTAGTTTTTTGACAAGGTTGAATGGATGTTTATGTCTCAAAGCCGCCTAACCATTACATACTAAAATTGCGCTCTATAATACTGGCAGTACTTAATCGGCAAAAATTAAAAAAAAAAGTTGCTCATAATTTGTTGGTAATTAGTTGCCAGAATTTCAACTGTCTAGCTATCGCGGTTCATAGGATACAGCCTGGTGACAGACGGACAGACAGACAGACAGACAGTCTATTAAAATATAAACATACCTCAGTCCCAGTCCAGTCTTCTCCTTAAACAGTAGCGGAGTTGTGAATCCATTTTTCTGTAGATATGCTACTGTAAGCTCCGTGCCAAACATCTCGTGTATGGAGCCGGGGTGCTCGAAGCGAGGGCTCTCCAGCTTGTCTGCGAGGGAGAACCCTCTGCCACCTTCCACATCATCATCTCCAAGGGCCCATTCATCGGAGTAGAGCTTCCGCTGCTTGCGTTCCCGCTATTAAAATTATAAATATTTTTATATGAAGTATGAAATCAAATTTCAGAACTCTGTAATAAGTCATAAAGCCTTTTCATATAATGTGTTTTATTATAATAATATTTGAGAAATTCAGGTGCCCCAAACATCTTAAGAAACAAAATACTCTTTTGCAAAACATTTTACTGCAACATAATTTATGAAACACTTAAAAGTGTTTGGTTCATATCATGGTCCTTCATGGATTAAATATGAAATAAAAATAATTATAGCTAATTTATTTGTCTGACATTAGCTATCCTCCCTACTTGTATACAAACTGCACAGATTAAATTGAAGGACAAATTTAAATTGTTGTTTTGTATAATGAACTAAATAATAATCATGTTCATGTAGTTGAAATATAAATGTAGAGATGCAACTCTAGGCTACCTGTCAAGATTTTGAGTGATTTCAAGGTTACATATACCTGAACTAACACACTGGTAGGCTTTCTTACTTATTTGCTCAGAATAGTTAGGTGTCTCAGGTTGAGTGAAATAAGCAGCAAACTAGGTACACTTTTATTCAAGAGACTATGCAGAGTTACGAAAATATGCCTAACATGTGTCTATTTCATGAGAGATACTGATACTTTAGAACTGTTACTGTTACTTAAATTGACTTACAATCTGGCTCAAACATGAATTTTGTGTTATCTAATCTATGAGTGGAGTATAAAATTGATTGCTTCTAACAGAAAATGGCAATTAGAGTCCACTGTAACTGAAATAGGCTCTGTAAAAGTTACAGCTACCTAGACAACACTACAATAACTATTACTTTCTGACCAGGCAGACTTTCACTTTTAAGCGAATGAAGATGTCGTGTTTTTGCGTCTGTTTCCTATTTACAGCTACTGAGCTGACCACAGCAAGTGTTACTTATTAAAAGTATCAAGTAACAGTAGATAAGTGGGTTACATTTTTTAACGCACCCCAAGGCCAATGAAATCTTACGACCAAGAGAGAACTGTGCCTAAGTAGGCACGTAATTATACTAGCATAGCATAACAATAAAACTTTGATGTGAGGGCTGTTTACCTTCGCGGACGTAACAAAGAACCCAGTGTGAGTGTAGTGACACAAGACTGAGTCGAACAGGTCTAAAATTCTAATTATAAATGAAAACGCTGATCATTACAAAATTATTTGTTTGAAATCGTAGGCATACGTTTTACGAGTATATTGTTTATCAAACAGTAGCAATAAAATATTGCGAATGGAGCGATCTCGCAGCCGAGTCGCCGAGCGACGAGTAATCGTGCAGTGTGGTCGGAGTTCGGCTCGCTCGCAGCTACAGAGCGCACGCCCCTGGCCGGCTGCCCTCTCCGCCAACCCGCAGGAAACGCCTTCGTCAAGCCCTACCAGATGCTCAGACGACGTCGAAGCCGGTGCACGCACCTTGTCTACATAAATGCCGCTACTTCGCAATGCTGCGGCCTACGGAACTATTATAGATTTTGACGCCTTCTCGCATGCGCGAATGCATACGGCCGCCGCGTTTTAAACTCGGTCGCGGCGTGATCGCAAAAAAACTAAGTCCGATGACCCATGATGCCTATCATTATCATTAATAGGATATTCCCAGACACTATTTCTAACACATTCCTGTAACTTTCATTAATCGATACACGATGCAGCGATGCACCATTTCGTGTTTACGTGATCCCAGATAAAGCCACCATGGCGTCACCCGGGACTAAATACGTAAAAATTTAACAATAAACACTCACCAATTGCCTCGGAACTTGTTTTTTGCTGTTCGGCAGTGTTTCCGACATGTTTCTATTAGTCAGAAACACTGCACCGCGAATTTAACACTATTTTACGTAAATATTTTACACAGAGCACGAGAAAAAGCAACGCAATCCACCATTTGCCACAGTCGACACTACTGCCAACATCGCGGCGAGTAATCACTCCGGCATTTTTCTATAGGTTGGTACTATACGTGGCGTTCTATTGGTTTATTTATGGATAAGAATACGGCGGGAACATTTGAAACATCGCGAAGACAATGACATTTGTCGATCTTATTTACGATTTAACAAAATTGCTGAGCGGAGATGAATCTCGTTATTTTACCTCGTGATATGAATATTATAGTTGAAAAAAAAAGAATCAAATACCGGTAAACGCCATAAAATCTTATTCTTCACTTGTGACATAATGTAAACGTAGTAAATTAAATTAATTATAATATTAGGCACCATATAATGAAGGGTCAGAATTCAAATTCGACAAAATTTCCCCGTTTATAATGGATTAATGAAATTGTGCCCCATTTTTTAATGAATCTCTTTTTTTATAAAAGTCTGTAAAATCTAACGGCTTATTAACAATTTAACATAGGCACATCACACACGAGCTGACTTTTTCATATATTCCGTTATCATAGAGATTTTTCGAAACAAAAAGACAGGTACCATAGATAATACTAAATTTACATTTATTATGAGACCATAGAGATTCAGGCTCTGAATTTCTGGAAATATTCATGCACCTGGGTTGCTGCCGTGACCCCGGTGGCCGAGTGGCTCTGGCACCTGCCGCGATAGCAGAGGACGCTGGTTCGATTCCAGCCTGGGGCACTGGAGGCCTTGGTCACTTTTTCTTGGTATATATATGACATTTATTTCAGTTTATAATTTATATAGTAGTGTTGCTACTTGAAATAAAAACAAATTAAAATATTATCTAAAAATAATTTAATTTGTTCTAATACTAGAAGTATAGTATAGTATTGATTGGCAGCGCCATCTTTCTCGCTAGCTCGGTATCACCTGAGTTAATCCAGTTAGAAGGTATGAACCATACTCTACCTTAGAGATGGCTAGGGGGCGCCGTAAGCCTTCAGTAATAAATGCATATACTTGGAAAAATTCGACCAATGCTGACGTGACTCCGGTGGCCGAATGGCTCAGGCACCTGCCGCGATAGCAGAGGACGCTGGTTCGTTTCCAGCCTGGGGCACTGGAGGCCTTGGTCACTATTTCTTTGTATATGACATTTATTTCAGTTTATTTCAGACATAGTCCGTCAAACAATTAACTTTGTCAGTAGAAAAAGGCGCGAAATTTAATTTTTTCTATGGGACGAAAACCCTTCGCGCCTACATTTTTTATATTTGCCGTTTTTTTCTACTGACGGAAATGGCTTGCCAAACTATAGAATTGTAATATTGTATGACCAAGGAAATATGTCATTCATTCCGCTCTATACCTCGTTTTTTGGCATTAGATAAAAGGGTAAACAATCTTGACGTGCCTTTATTGCAAAACGCTTTTAAAAAAACTATTAACTTATGAAACCAAAACAATGTAAATGAACATACATTTATGCTACCTACATAATAGGGTTGTTTCCAATTTTTTAAAACGCTTGCATTACGTTCTATATTAAGAGGCTGTCAACACCCAATGTCCTTGAAATTGATGTTACTTAAACAGATTTTTAAAAAAGACTTTGTTTTAGTCAAGTAAGAAAAATATATGTTCATATTAATTATATTTCAAAGACCGTGGTTGTACTCGATACATGATTGAACGAAATCGGCTCGATAGAAAATAATTGCAAAGATTGGTCTTAAAATCACAATTAAACGGTTCTATGTCTTTATTGTTTTGACTTATGGGTCTGCAATTAAAATCACAATTTCAAAACATTTATATCTAAACCGTGGTTGAGTAAAATATTACACTAATAATCCACTTTTTTTTATTTAAATATTTTTCTTATTATTCCCTTGCCCAGGCCCAGTAACATGCGACAGTGCTATCTCATTTGCTCCGATAGAAATAGACAGTGTGCGCGACTTCAACTTTTATACTAAAAACGGCTTTAAATATGTTTAATTAACAAAATATATTATGCTTTCGCGCCCAAAACGCTCTTTGAAAATTGTGTGACGTCACAATTTACGATTTGACACATAACTACATACACCCGTAGAAGATACGAACTGTCAAATGACATCTGTCATTTATTGTTTATCGCCTAACTGTCAACAGTGTCAATCCGAGAGTTGTGACGTCATCAGAATCTTCAATGACGTTTCGAGTTTGGTCACGTGACGTGTACCAAAAGATATTTTAAAGTCAATATGTACAAAAATATGGTCATTAATGGTCCCCTAAAAGTAGTATAACATGTTCTTATAATGCAAAAGAATTTATTGGGATACAATTCTGCCCTAAGATTTGTAGATGGAAACAACCCTATTGCTTTGATAATTGTTGCATATCTGTTGTAACTTATTTTTCTAAAGTGTATTGTGTATATCAATAGAAAGACACGTCATGATTGTTTACCCTTTTTAGGGTTTCGTAGTCACCTAGAAACCCATGCACGTAAGTTTCGCCATGTCCGTCTGTCCGTCCGTCCGCAACTTTGCTCAGTGATCGTTAGTGCTAGAAAGCTGTAATTTGACATGAATACATTAATCATACATGGCGACAGAACAGTAAAATAAAAACTACAAAAAAAAATGTTTTTCGGGTACCTCTCATACTAAATGATACTTTTTTTTTCTTTGACCCGTGTATGGGTGTCGTTGGATAGGTCTTTCAAAACGTAATATGAAAAAATCGTGAAACAAAAGCTTAATAAATACTTTCAATTAAAACTACAACTCCAGCAAACATGATCGGTCCAGCCGATTCTGAGTTATTGCAAAAAATCTTCTCTTCTTAGTAAAAAGACACTGCGAAGGTACTCCATTAGTCCCTTATGCTTGTAATGTACATTATACTAAATACTCGTAATAGCCCCCATTTGGTCAGTTCTGACAGAATAGTAACTACGAAACCCTACACTGAGCATGGCACGTCATCATGCACTTGGCCGATTTTTTTTAATACTTAAAACGGGGTACAATAATATTCTGAGTCCATAGACATGAGTTTATTCATGAAACATACCTATATACATTTTGATCTTGAATTAAGATCATGAATGGGGTAGGCTAATGAAAGCTATACATAATAATAAGGCGAAAACCCCGCAGATTATAATGGCATCAACTGGAACCTGGAAAGAAAGTATGCAGTAAGGCCAGTAAGTATACTGCATATACTCCTTTAGTTTTTTTTTATTATGATTTATGACCATTGGATTATTTCGCAGAACATAATCAAGTATTGTATAAAAAAAATTAAAAGGATTTTATTGCCGTGAGCTACTAATTGAGCTAAGAAATTGATCAACATTTTTAGACTATTGTAGCGCCATCTGAAGACCCACTTAATTAGTAATGATTATTTTTCTGATGGGTAAAGCACTGATTTTAATGGAAAATGTAATAAAGATGGCAATAGTAAACTGACGATTATGACCGACATGACGTCACATGTAGATAATTTGTATACCTATTGTCAGCACACGCATTCTTAAATTAAGAATTGAATCTCTAGGGCTCATCCCAAACCAGATAATTATTGGTTTAAGCTGTAATATCATGGAAACGTATTTATAAATAAAAAAATAAAATCACAATTAACCAAAAATGCAACAGTTGGTACCTAAACATTTTTATATTTTCCGTAGTATTTTTCACATATATTCACATACCTTGGGTTCGGTGACAGCTGTCATCTCCATACAATTTATAACATTCAAATGCAAAATATGTATTGAGATATCACCGTACCCAAGATGTGAAAAATACTATAAAATGAAACATATTATAAATATTTAATAATTTATTGAAATCAATGATAATTTATTTATAATGTTAAAAAAAACTTGAGTAGGCCAGGGAAAGTTAGCACCGTACTAGGAGTAAGAATCTTTCCTCTGTACAACAGATACCTAAGTAGATTCGTATTCGTACCTCTAGTCATAATATACTTCAGTAATACAGGTATACAGGTATCTTAAATAAGAAACATTCTGACTCTTTGCCAAACTCCCGCTTGTACGCATAGGGTAAGGTAAGAATACTTACTTTACTCTTTGGGTAAGATATACCCATATACAATATAATTCCTGAATTATTGTCTTATGTTATTGACACAGTGAAAAACTAGGTTTATAGGTTTTCCTTTTTTCATAATTTGCAAAATTTTTTTTTTCAAAAAAGCGAAGCTTTTAAATTTAGAATATATGCTTAAGCGATCGACATCGAAATCAAAGTGATTTGTTAAGATTGAGTAGGTGGAAACCGTTTTCCACCGAAATGGAATTTCATAGAAAAATTACCGTTATTTCGTTTGATTCAAAAAGCTATACACGAGCTGTATTTTTTTAGGCAATTCAGAATTTGAATCACGGTTTAAATTTACACATTATTAGAAAGCGGATTTGAAGTAACGATCTCGATATTAATTATATGGATATGACTGGTATAATTTATCTGGGGGCACGGCCGTGCCCCCGCCAAGACGAAACAGAGGGCAAAGGGCAGTGCATAAGTGTTGGCCGTAATTGTTAATTCGAATGAACCGCAATTCGAATTAAATCAATTGCTTTACGCATTAATTTAATTAAGGTTAATTAGAACAAAATTTTTGAGATGTAAATTGAAGTACTTGGTCTGACTCTACATTCTTTTGCTTTCATAAGTACATTCATAGTTTCTGATTTTTTTTAAAGCGTTTTTCAATAATAAGATAACTACTTGTATAAAAAGAAAAAAAAACTAACGACACATATATTCTTAATATTTTACTTGGATCTCACATTTATGTTTTTGATGGGATATCAAAACCCTTTACGCTCGTGGTTCGAAAAGTAGAATCCTGAGCGTTGCGAGGGTTTCAAGGCACGAGGGTTACACAAACTTTTCCGCCGAGGGAGACACAATTTTATTCAAAACGCGAGGAAAACACCAAACTATGAAAACCAAAACAAATTACCAAATCAAATCCAAAGAACGTAATAACAAAATTATCATTCAAAAACATCATTTAAAAGTCAATTCTACCAGCTAACACAAGGAAATAACTCAAAATTTGCATCTGATTACTTTGCCCCACATGAGGATAAAATGCAACTTTCTCATGTTAGTGTTTAGGGTTCCGTACCAAAAAGGTACAAAAGGAACCCTTATGGTGCGACTCTGTCCGTCCGTCCGTCAGTCTGTCACATTGCTAAATATCTCGAGAAGTACTTTGAAATTTGGAATAGTAATGAATAACGCTAACCCCCCCCCCCCCCCTTATCTTCGAAGTTTACGAATGAAAAATTATGAAACACTAATTATTATTTAATAACATTGTAATAAGATTACAGGAAAAATAAAATCAGACCTCTATCTTGATAACTTTTTTTTTAATTAACAAAAAACATTTTGTAATTTAATTTGCAATTTAATCCCGTTTGCGGGTGTTTATTATAGTTAAAATTCCTACGAGATTACACTTAAGGTACCAGCTTTCAAATAAAATAAAAATGATTGAAATCGGTTCACATGATAAAGAATTATCCCTGAAAAACCAGCATACATACAGATCGCACAAATTAGTTAAGCAACTCGCCCATAGATGGCGCTGTACACGATTATACTTATAGTATACTTCTGCTCAAGTCTTTCATGAGAAAATTGAAAGTTTGTACGGAACCCTCGGTGCGCTAGGTAAACGAACTCGCACTTGACCCGTTTTTTAACAATCAAGAGGGCCTTTACCAGTTGGTGTGGTGGAAATAACTATTTCCTATGACAAATTCGATAGGTGCTTAGTGTGTACAGTCACTTCTAAAAATATCAATATGAACAAACTCGCAATATTTTTGTCGTCTTTTTTTATTATCATGAAATTTAAACATAGAGGTACAATAAGTATAGAGATGAAACGGTAGAGCCGGCAGATGACCGAACGAGATGCTCTTATGGAACGTTCAGTCGGAGTAGCAGAGATAGCGCTGATTGTTTGTCCATGTCACGTTTTTTTATTCCCCACCGTTTAATTTTAGTATGGCTTATGGTGGGCAACAAATAACCCGCCAAATTACGTAGGTTGTTTTTGGTATGTTGTCAGGAATGTTAAAACGTGTTTTTAATTTGACGCATTGCGTATGTTTTATCCCTCACGGGCGCACGCGTATAGCCCATCTAGTTGATCCTCTATGGATTTAAAAGGTTTCAACATTTTCAATGGAATTTGCTTTACGCTCCTCTTTTAATAGTCAAAAAATTGGAAACAGTGAAACGAATGGGCATAGCCGTGATTAATATTACAATAAATTGTGTAATATTATATTTTGCATTATGTCAATATCTAGGAAGGAAAATGGGGACTAGGTTTATATGGAGATGCAGTCGCCCCTTTTGATATTTAACTAATTAACACATATCAGCGAAAGAATAAGGATCAAAGTCAAATGGCACTCTTAAAAGTTTTAATCATGTGTCGAAAGATGGCGGTAAATTTACTGTGGCTACAAAGTTTTCTTTGACAATACACCTCTATTTCAAATTACCTTTGAAACCGACCAATCAAGGTTCCTAATTCCTATCAGGTATAACAACTTATCTATATACTAGGCATATAAAGTTGTCAACATTTATTTTAAATAAGTAAAACTAAAAGTAAAAGGTGTGGTAAAAAATTATATAAAATCTGTATCATTATACCTAATCGTAAGTTTGTCTGACAAACTAACTCCTATAACGGCTGTAAAAAATATTTTCGGTACCTTTTTTTAGCAGTCTACAACAACTACTTACACAAAATGAAGAATAAAAACTCTGTTATAAATCAACACAACCTCTCCAAGTTTATGGTTGTTATATAATCAAGACTAGTAAGTGGCTTATTGAAGCAAATTACAAGTAGGTATAGGTTACAGGAACATTTTCTCATAATTTACAGTTTTAATTTTAGACAACATTCCTTAAGGTAATGCTATAATATTTCAACGCCGGGTCCTCGATAACGCACTCACAGTCGGCAACTCCGTTATCCTTCAAAAATTCCGTTCTGCGCAGCCAATCCAAATAAAGCTTCAAATACCTATCCCCAGGGTCCAAATCTGTGTGCCCCAAACAAAATATCCTATACGCATCTTCCCCGTACTTCCCTACGCCGTGGAGATCGCTAGCCCGCCGCCATTTCGATGAAACGAACTGATAAGTCAACTTCCAAATCATATGACCTCGTTTCCTTAGTCCTAACGTATCAAAAAAACGTTCTAATGACGTAGGAGAGTCGTTTAAAACGTGATACGGGGTGGGAAATTCTTCGAAGAATTTTTGCATGTGGGGCCTAGCGGTTTTGCCTGATGTCTTCGTTAGGAAGATGGTTGCTATTAACATCGCCCAGGGGTTTGTAGAAAACTCTTCTTCTAAGACGTAATGCGGAGATAGTGGCATTTCCCTTGGTGTTATGTTATAGAAAGGACCTATTTTGATTGGTTCCTGTTCTTGTATAGTAAGCTGGGAGAGACTGAGTAGGTCCGCGTCGTCGAGCGAGCACTGGCTGGAATCTTGGGATTCTTGAGAAGAATCTAGATTTATAGATAGTGTTCTATTGGGACTTTTCGCTGGTAATGTTGAGTGTTCTTGGAAGAACCTGCTGACGCAAAGCTCGGGCGTTGTCATTTTGGTACCTGGAATAGATAAATGTATATCTATAATGTAATTGAATCAAATGAAAAATAAGAAAGGTGAAATTTTACAACAAATAACCCCCGTCGCATAAAGGAGAGTTATATTATAACTTTGTGTCTGTCTGTGGCGTAGGTACATACTTTTAACTCCCATCACAAAAGGATGAGCCGATTTGGGTACGGTTTTTTAAAACCCTTTTGAATTGTGTGTAGGCCAATCAAATTAGATTTGTAATCCGAGTTTTTTTTTTCAGTTCTTTGCTTGTAGTTCGAAAGCGGTAATTATACCAACCTACGTATCCGACGGAAAATTTGTGCTCTCCCAGTGCTAGTTACGTATGTTGATTATGTATGGCGAATTAGTGGGGAAAATGTATATATTGTAAATTCGGATCAGTGTGGTACAGCCGAAATGAAAGGTTAGAAATAGGGAAACATTTCCAAATTTATTACACGATTGCCCAAAAAAAGGGGTGAATTGTTTTCTTTTCACTAGCGTCTGATCCACCAAAACTTCTACTTCGAGTGGTTTAGCAATCCAAACCGGAAAATGTATCTCCTAAGGCTCCCAAAATATTTTTCGGATTTCACCTCCTACTAGTACAGTCACGTCTGAAAATATCGGTACGAAAAAGGTGCCAAAAACCTTAATATATGGGCAATCAATAACGTTGTGTATACATATTTTTAGCACTTTTGTCGTGCCAATATTTTCAGACGTGACCGTACCTAACTAAAATTTAACGATGATTTAATGCCAAAGACACAATTCGATAAAAGCCAATTCTTTGAATTCGAATCCAACACCCGGATGGAGCTGCGCAAAGTTCGAAGGTGCAAAGGTACAAAAACTATCAAATCACGCCAAATACCATTGACATGCGTGGGTTTTGCCCGAGGCTCTTGTACCATCAACTACAGAATGGGCACAAAAACTTTACAATGGCAATGAGCGTATTTTATAGGTCTATAGATCGAGTCATTCACAAAGACGCGCGCCTTGACTTGTATTATCATGTTATTAAAGGTTAGATTTGACAAATCTGCGCGTCATCGTTAATGACACGAATTATACAACTTATTTCAAGCGGTTCGTATAGAAATTTCACGCTTATTTACTAGGTAGTAGAAGAATTTGTAGAGTTCTGAGCCCCTACGAGTAGTGTAAATTTATTCGATAGCGAAACGTGACTTACGCGTTTGCGTTAAGTCTCATTTTGTATGGGATTGAGAAACAGCGCGGCAAGCAGGGCTTTTTACAATAAAAAAGTTTCGAAATGTTGTAACGAAAATTTTAAACCTTTTGTGTGTAAAAAAATAACTTCTAAGGATTTAATTCTTAAAGTTTCGCCATGTCCCGTCTCTCTGTCAGTCCGTCCAAGGCTTTGCTTCGTGACGCTCAGCAGTGCTGGAAAGCTGCAATTCGGCAGGAATATATAAATCAATCATCCGGACAAAGTGAAAATTGCTAATGCGTATATTTTGATAATAATAAAAGCCCGATAATGTGATTATTAAAATATGAAAATAAACGTAGTGTTTTTTGCTTTAACCCTTTGGTGGCACTCCACCACCGATGTCGTTGGATAGGTCTAAAGCAAATGGAATAGGAGTTTTCTACAATCAGTAAGTTAATTAATTTTCGTCCACTTGACGAAGTTGCATATAAACCTACCTACCTTGCTGCACAAGTTTGGACTTATTACAATCCTTAATGTCTAAACAATAGATCAATCTACATAAAAATACACAAATAGCGAAACATCATTACCGTCAAGTGAACGAAATCTACCATTCCGCCATTTGTAAATAAATCTAGAACTGGACGGAAACGCACAATGACCCTACTTACCTTCAAGAAATTATCAACGTTCTTCAGTTACTGCTTTATTTTGGTTTTGGTACTACGTATTACATTATAAACTACGTATTAAATTATTATAAAACAAAGTCCCCCTCGCGTCTGTCTGTATACCGTGTGTATTTTTGATATAACCACAAACTTAAACTAGAAGGTGATTTTAGTGCTATAAAACAATTCTGAAAGATTTGTTTAGTTTAGTTTTCACTACCAGAGCATAATTAATTTTGATTTTTTTTCGAGCGGCAATGTATTTCGTACATCATGATCACTTGTGACAGTTGTGTTGTGACGTCGCGTCATTAATGAGTTTTCAGTTAATACAAAGTAGTGATACATTGCTTGCTGAATTATTTTGTATGAAAAAATAAAAGTCGTCCATTTTTTATAAAACTTATGAAAGTGTGTTAATTGTGTTAATTACAGCATAAACTAACAGCCCTTTGATTATGTGTTCGTATCAAAAATACACGCTGTATATGTTCGCGATAAACTCAAAAACTACTGAACGGATTTTCATGCAGGTTTCACCTATCAATAGAGTGATACTTGAGGAAAGTTTAAGACAAGTATATAAATTGTTAAGGTTTTGTGTAGCCCATGCGAGGCCGGGCCGGTCGCTAGTTAATTCTATAAAATGTTAAAGTCGGTTGGTATACTACATTTTGGTATGTTGATCGAGTTATGTGAACTTTATGATAATTTCAGCCTTAAATTACCACGAATGAATGCCAAGTCCAGGTTACATTATACACTGTCTGACCAAAGGTCCAAAGTTCAGTGAACTTTGGTACCGCACCTTTTTATATATAGGATTTTTGTAACAGAAATAGACTAATTAAATGCCATTAGTTTCTTTTTGTACTAGTTTTTTGCACTATAAGCTATGTTAAAATTGCTTGCACCGATTTTTTACTTGCTTTTTATTAACACAATTATACCTATATTAACGTCTTACAAAAACAATGTAATAAAATTTGCTATACCTTCATACAAGTGGTATCAAAAATAGTGGGGATCCGTTTATGGACATATTCGGTATAGTGTTCTAAGTAATTAGGAAATAGTAGAGTTTTTTTTTATGCGATTTTTTTCTATGCCAGGTCGTCCAAATCGGTCAACCCTCCATACAAAGGCCAAACATTTTTGCGACATTTTTTTTTAACTTTTTCTTATTCAGAACACGATACCGAAATATACCCTTAAACGGATCCCCACTATAGTTTTTGTCATCCACGATGACGTTGACGCGCAGATTTGTCAAATCTAACCTTTAATAACATGACATTACGAGTCAAGGCGCGCGTCGTCGTGAATGACACGATCTATCTTTTTGTTACATGCTGTATACTTAGCCGTATTATTTAAATCCAAGTATCTATACTAACCCCCTTATTCATAAAAATTTAACGTCCTGTTTTAGTTAAATTATGTTTTATCCCTATCTTACAAATACACAAAATGACAGATAAAGACAAACGATTCATAGCTAATTCAGGCCAGTATCGCGTTTATGAATAACGCCATATATATATATATATATACTTATAATATAATACACACGGCAATACAGTAATTTAGTACTCTCGAATCGAGCTGATCTGATGATGGAGCCAGGTGATGGCTAATGGAAATTTTCAGTGGGTACTAGTGGACCCCTAGATATTGGGCTCATATGAGTATGATTTGTTTTGACGAATCCAGTTCTCTGATGCATTAAGTATATACAGTCAACATTTTTTTTTTCATAAACCCAAAACTTTTTTGTAAAAAATTTTTTTTTCCATCAATTAAGTATCCAAATATAGATGATAAGTAAATAAATACACAACGATAAAATGAAATCAACAAACTTAATTTCCGAACAAACCAAAACTTGTTTAATTATGGAAACAAGTCAATCACGATCTCGATAATTTAACGTTATGCAAATAAATGTGTCTATGTTTGCAATAACATACAAATGTGATATTGTCATTTCTAAATGATTTGTAATCAGTATGTTGAAATTATGGATAAGTTTGGTATTAAATAGTAGACTGTAGTGGTAATAAATATAGGTTCAATACCGGCCAATAATATATCATCTTTGTTAGGGTTCCGTAGCCAAATGGCAAAAAACGGAACCCTTATAGATTCGTCATGTCCGTCTGTCTGTCCGATTATGTTACAGCCACTTTTTTCCGAAACTATAAGAGCTACACTGTTCAAACTTGGTATGTAGATGTATTCTATGAACCGCATTAAGATGTTTACACAAAAATAGAAAAAAAAACGATAAATTTTGGGGGTTCCCCATACTTAGAACTGAAACTCAAAAATATTTTTTCAGCAAACCCATACGTGTGGGGTATCTATGGATAGGTCTTTGAAAATGATATTGAGGTTTCTAATATCATTTTTTTCTAAACTGAATAGTTTGCGCGAGAGACACTTCCAAAGTGGTAAAATGTGTCCCCCCCCCCCCCCCCGTAACTTCTAAAATGACAGAATGAAAAATAAAATAAAAATATATGATATACATTGCCATGCAAACTTCCACCGAAAATTGGTTTGAACGAGATCTAGTGAGTAGTTTTTTTTAAATATGTCATCAAATTTAAAAAAAATTTTTTTTCATCAAACCCATACGTGTGGGGTGGTATCTATGGATAGGTCTTCAAAAATGATATTTAGGTTCCTAATATCATTTTTTTCTAAACAGAATAGTTTGCGCGAATGACACTTCCAAAGTGAAAAAATGTGTGTCCCCCCCCTGTAACTTCTAAAATAACAAAATGAAAAATCTAAAAAAAATATATGATATACATTACCTTGCAAACTTCCACCGAAAATTGGTTTGAACGAGATCTAGTAAGTAGTTTTTTTAATACGTCATAAATGGTACGGAACCCTTCATGGGCGAGTCCGACTCGCACTTGGCCGCTTTTTTAATGCATGTATAGAGTAAACAATATAGGTAAGTTGTAGATTGCATATTTTAATAGTTATTTTATATAAAATATATGATGGATACTTCAATAAAATACCGCGAATTACAATAGGAGACTGCATATTACTAAAAAACTGTATTAAAATTATAAAAAACCTCCATGAAAAACACCATTGCATGAAACCAATTTTTCCCACTGCACGCACAAAAGACTACATACAGGATTGGGCAGATTAAGTGTCCTAGTTTAAAATAGCCATAAAATTAAAACAAAACTTCAAAATTTGAAGTTTTGTGTTTATCCTAAGTCCTGTAAATAAATGCTGTTTTTTTAATAGCTTAAAGGTCCGAGATATAAACCTTACATTAATATGTAAATGTTTTAGCTTCTTAAATATCTCGTACGGTCGGAATTTTTACTTCTATAAATAAAAACAAAACTTCAAGACTTGAAGTTTTGTTTTTATTTTAAGCATACTCTATATTTACAAAATTAATTCATTAGCTCAAATCGCTCTCCTTTAACCTGTATAACTAAATAACTATACGCATTCAACCATAGAATGAGTTGCACGCGGCACGCACTACCTAATCTGGTATATCGTCCCATATTTTGTATATTTTGACCAATCGATGCTTAAATGAATTTGAATTCATTCCCTGTGTGCTCCCAATACTGCTGAGCACGTATCCCCGTATGGAAACGTCCAACGGATTCCAGTCTGGTTAAGATGCAGGCCATTCTTGCCAAGGTATAGAATCTGTCAGTTCGACACCAGTCTTGTGTACGTTTAGCTTTGTGAGACGGGGCACTGTCTTGTTGAAAGAATAATAGTCATCCCCAAATAACTTTCGGATATTTTCTAGAATAATGATCCTGCAACACGTTCTGAATAGTCTTGCTTAATTTTTACTCCCCGATCAATAAACAGCAGTTGTGGTTTGCCCCTAAGTGATATGGCACCCAATACCATGACAGCCGACGCACTTTGAAACTGCTGTTCGGCTAATTTACCTACTGGAATATCCCTCAAAGAAGCACCGTAAACACGATCATTTTGTTGATTGTGGCTATCTTGCAAATGAAATATCTTTTCGTCGGATAAAATAACTTCATCGCCCTCATGCCAAGCATTTTTTAGCAAGTCCCTGCATTTTTTCACTCTAGTTTTTTTCTGGGCTTCTGTTAATCCATGAACTTTTTGTTTTTTGTAGGCCTTCAATCCATGATCGTGTCGTAATATACGACTCATTGATCGTCGGGATATTTTCACATCTTCAGCGAGTTTACTTGCACTTCGGGCTGGATTTCGCCGACGCTCACGAACGCTTTTATTTATATTTTTGACACGAACAGATGGTTATTAATATTAACCAGATTTGGGCCTGATTCTTGAAAATCCTGTTTTTTTTAATAGCTTAAAGGTCCGAGATATGAACCTTACATTAATATGTAAATGTTTTAGCTTCTTAAATATCTCGTACGGTCGGAATTTTTACTTGTATAAATTTACAACTAGCTGGCGCTTCGTATCCATGTAGAAAACAATATAATAACATTAAATATCAAGCTGACGTCTAGGAATAAAAAATAATGTAGTTAAAAAAAGTTCTGCTATATTTAGGTAAAATGGCAGTACAAATCTAGGACACTTAATCTGCCCAACTCTGTATATACTCGTACCTACCTAATGTAGTGAGGTGGAAATCACTTACAAATATAAGTAAATGTTCCACCGTAAAAACATGGAGGTGATATATTATTGGCCGGTACTGTATGTATAGGAATGCAACCTAAACTCGCTAGAGTAAGAAAATTGTAGTGATTGCATGCATAATAAAGATTCAAACATTCTCATTCATTAATAGTATTTGAAGGGCATTTTCACTTAATTGTGTACCATAAACGGCCGACATCAGCAATGTAGTAACAAAACTGATGGTCAATGTCAAACCCCATCCATTTTGTCAAGAAAGTGACAGTTATATTTTTATGTGACTTAATCATAACACAACTAGTTGTACTTTAAGTACAAGTTAAAATGATAATGCCTATTTATTACTTATACAGTTGTGTGCAATGAAAATTAAGGGAAAACTATAACTTTAGATCAATTATATTGGATCTTTTTATATAATTCTTCTTCATTACTTGACTAGGGTTTCTGCTCAAGGATTCTCGAGGCGGGATTTTTCGAGAAATTCGTTCTTCGCCGAGGCGGAAAAAAAGCTCAATGCCTCGAGAACTCGAGAAATAAATCTTTTGTTAAAGTAAAAAGAAAACACGCGTATAACACGTGATGTGTCTATAGTGTATTACTTTAGGTAGTTAAATAAATGTAAACAATGTTTTTTTTTTACATTTTCATGTACTTTAAGTTACACAAGTAAACATTTAATAGTTAACCAACCAATGGATACTCGTAGACTGCCTTGATCCGTCCCCTATCGTTCTGGGCGTTCTGGCTTCAACAGATTTTCATATGGTGTCGTAGCAACATAATTTTATTATAAAATATCTATAGTGATGTAGCCGAGGGAATTCACAGAGTTTTTGAGGTAAAACGTCAAAACCCGCGCGTCCGGCAAATCTTCCAACGCATGTTTCGCGCGGCACGTCATATTTTTTGTTCCTTTCTACTCGTAATTTCCTGGCTTTACGCACCCTCTTAATAATTTTGTTCATAGGCTTTAGTCGACTTTGTTGTATTGTAGGTACACTTGCAACAGAAAATATTTTAATTTTACTGCATATTTGACATAATATTCTACCTTTTCAAATATTTAGCAATAGTGCAAAGTTTTGAAACAAAGGCAGCTTGGTGTTTGCTAGTTTATCCCAAAACAAATTAACACGCAACTGTTTCTTTACTCAAGAATGTCTCAGAAGTCTCAGAACCTTTGTCATGGAAATCACGAGACGCAACTAGTATGTACGTGGAATTTAGTAATTTCGCACTCTGTAAATAAATATAATAACTGTAAGACAATTGTTTAAGGAAAAACGCATGTTTATCTACAGTGAACATCTTACAATTACGCTGAAAGATAATTCCAGGATACAAGTAGATACATTTATCCGTAAGGTAAACTCAGAACATTTTCTAAACTAATTTTAGTTATATTTTCACGACACCAGCTCGTAAAGGCTCTCTTTATTCTTCAAAAAACACACGAGAAAGTTGCTTTTTAACTACAAAAGTGGGATAATTTACTTATTAGGCTATGGTTAGGTTATGGTTATGATATATATTTTGAATAAATATTTAATAGGCTTTAAGTATTTGAATTTGATTATAATGTTTTACAGTTACATTGTATTTTTCTTGCGTTGATGTAGTGACAGTTTTTGTGTTTCACTCGGTAGCAAAATTTACTCGCTACGTTCTTGGTTCAATTTTGAAATCTTTCACTTGCTCGAGTTGATTGGATATCAATATTAGCACGAGCAACAGCTTTGACGCCTTGTAAAACAAAAAACTATTACATCCTTTTATATAAGATTTAATGTATTGAAAAGATGTGTCCCGCTTCTTGCTGGCCCTATATTGGGATACCCCCCCCCCCTCCAATTGAGGGATTTATATCGTCTTGAGCAGTGTAGCTTTAATTGACGTTCATAAGCGCATTTTAATATGCCTTCTTGAAAAATAAACCTTTATAAAGCCAGTCCAAGCGAACTGTGATTGTTAATTTTTCAGTAGAAGACGGAGGTAGAGAAACGAGTTAAATATCTACAGGAATATGTGTACATATATCAGTCAGTATTTGACATTCGTTATGATCCATTTTATAATGTTAATACCAAAACAACTGGATAAACAACACTCATTAAGCCATTTTCATGTAGTTACATTCAACAAGACATGCGTCATTGTCATGGTCATTTAATATATAAAAAATAAACACTTCTACGTATAATTAAGAATTTGATAGGAAAGCGTGTTGGACGAAAAGCGTGTTGAACGAAAAGCAAAGTGGCCGAAAAGTGTGGTGGAATTCCATTTGAACGAATCGCATGTTGGACCACTTGGACCAACATCTATCAAGTCGCCCCAAACAGTATCAAGTAAAAGTTAATTACAATACAAATAAGTAATACAATTATCACAATGATGACTCACAAGGAAATCTCTACTAATAATCCTACCTTACTAATATTACTCGTATAAATGCGAAAGTATTTCTTCATGCTAAACCGATTAAGATAAAATTTGTTATGGAGTTTGACGCTCGGAGAAGGACATAGGATAGTTTTTATCATTTATCATCACCATTCCACGCATACCAAATTGCGGGCAGAAGCTAGTCAAAAATAAGTAGCTAACACAACTCTATTTTTAGAAACGTCTATATGTCTACGTACCCATTTGCTCATGAAAAATCTGAAGTCTATCTTACTGGAATCCAATGCAATCTGCATACATTGATAACGAAACATGGATTGTGATGGACATGCAAAAATCTAGATAAGTACCAGCTGGCTACCATTCAAGATTCAAGAGAAAACAAAGCAACCATTCCCTAATACAATCGTTCCATTGTTAACTATCAAAGATAAACTGCCCAAGAATAGTTAGATTATATATAAAGTCTTACATACCGGAATCCCGAGGCTTTTTCTTAGTTAAAACTTAGTTAGTAGCGAGCTGCACCGGCCAGTCGACGCGCGCGCTCCGCGTATCGAGCGAACATAAAAATCGAAAAACAAAACATAAACGGATCGATAACGCATTCGAATTTCCGTGAAAAGTTTTGAATTGAGACCACTGTTTGCAAACTTTGATTCTCGAGTGGTTTCGGAATGTTTCCGTGTGAGAAATAGTTTCAAGTGTTTGTAATTCAAAGGCGATATACGCGCGACTAAGTGAGATTTTGTGCGGAAGTGACATCGATTGAACTTGTGCTGTCTGGAAGGTCGAGACTCGAGTGCTATTCGATAGAAACATTATCGATTATGGATGCTATCAACTGACGGATACGCTTGTTTAACAGTTAACGAGAGAGGTATGTTTTTGTATTCTATTCTTAAGATAAAACTTGGTGTGGAATCTCTAGAATTTTCTTATGGACTACTCAAAATCCTATGACGGTTTTATTAATAATGCTTATAAGCATTTGTAATAAAACAGTATTAATAAAATACCTGATATGGTTATCATAATTACCAACCACAACTAACGCAATCTATGTACAATTCTTATGTCAGACTAACGATGAAATATATCAAACAGTGTAATACTACTATACTTAATTATAAGACTTGAAAGCATTATTCATTTGTTTCACGATACAAGCATAAATCTATAGATAATAAGTAAGTTTTATACAATATACACTGATTAAGCAAAATAAGAAACAAACACGTAAGCTTACCTACGACATATCTAAGAATGGATTTGTTATGCAATTAAGGCAGTTTTATAATTAGGTCGTAAAATTGCAACACTCAATGCATTACAAACCCGTAATACCATTTAATACAGTAAAAGAATGATTTATGTGCCATTTTGTACTTTGTGACTGTGACACTCGATATAAAAGCTGCTAGGGATAATAAATAAATACATCGACCCAGCGCTAGGGTAAGCACAATAAGGCTTGTGTTGTGGGTACTAGACAATGATATAAAAGGAACAAATATTTGTGATAAATAAATGCCCTGACCAGGATTCTAACCCAGGACCTCCTGCTTCGTAGGCCAGCAGTGGCAGCACATGGTTCCATTTTTATCGCTTGTCACTATCCCCGTCACTTTCGCACATACATACTTGTGAGAACGTGATAGGCATGGTGACAAATGATAAAGAGCCGACCATCTTAGCCCTGCAGGGTCAGTACCTCCTAGGTTAGGAGATCGTCTTACATCGCCGAAGTGATCTTATAATAAAAATAAATTAAAATTACTATGACACTATTATTATCACTATAAAGGATTTGTGTAATAATGTCCTATAGTATTATTTATTTTATTTATTATTTATTTTATTATTTACTATAGAACTATTATTGTCACTATCACATTTCGAGGTGGCACTGAAATTAAATGCCTTGCCCTTGACCCTATAGGGAGCGTTCATGAACTGCAGACGACAGCACAGAAGCCTTTTCATTGGCATTCCATTTTTAGAATTAAGCGTCTTCATGGCAGATCCTACTATGCGAAATAGTCGAGCCTGAAGTGTAGGGGGCAGCACCTGCTTAGATGTTGTTTTCGCTTTCGATTCAGGGTGCGTAGACAAGAAGCCAATCGTTAACGCTCCGTAGCGAACGAAACGCAGCTGTCTCTGTCGCACTTCTACGGAGCGAGCGTGAAAGATTGGTATCTTGTGTATGCATCCATGATTCCAGGTCACTATATGACAGACCCTCCAACACGCACGGTCTCTATAGGTACTTAATCCAGGATAATCAGGGATAAGTTCGCATTTGTTGTATTTAATTTACCTACTCTGTATCTGTGTTTCGTGTTTTTATTTCTATATATAATAAAGTCTATACGCATACATACATAAATAATACATAATCCATATATGAATATAAATAAATAAAATAAAAAAATAAATATTATTACACAAATTGACTAAGTCCCACCGTAAGCTCAATAAGGCTTGTGTTGAGGGTACTTTAGACAATGATATATGTATATAATATATAAATATTTATAAATACTTAAATACATAGAAAACACCCATGACTCAGGAACAAATATAAACACACGAATAAATGCCCTTACCAGGATTTGAACCCGGGACCATCAGCTTCGTAGGCAGGGTTACTACCCACTAGGCCAAACCGGTCGTCAAACATACTTTATTCGTTAAATAACGTAATTAAATAACTGTTTCTGGCACTGAAAAGAAGTGTCGCTTAATGTCCTTCATGTCACCCGTGTATAAAGGCTTACATTACCAGCAGTGAATCACTTGTCATAGCAGCATACATTATACTTATCAACACACAAGTGTGATATTACATAGTCGAAAAACATGTGCAGCGAAATCTTGTAAATAAACTTACATTGTTTTTGTTATACCGTGAAAATTATTGCAGAATTAGCTAATTACATTAATTCTAATATTTTAGTGACTAGCACGAACCGAAACAATGTAAAAATTAGAATTTTACAAGTTTTTATTTATTTATTAATAACTTGCAATGTACCTATGTATGTAGGGGTCAAATCTTGCAAGTAAAATTTGACCCACTTCCCGGTTTCCGATGGAGCTGAAAATTTGCATACATATGTAAGTCGGGTGACAATGCAATATTCCATCGAGCATCCTACCTATCCTACCTTACGCAGTCAATACCGAAATTAGGTTCCTACGTCCTTCTTTTTGGAAAATTAACCTTACTTCCTTACTACGTGTAAAGTCTTCATCCCTACGACCTATAACGTGAGGTAACGGACGTCACACATGCACACAATCGCTCACGCTAATAAATCAATTGTTGACATGATAAACTAGTTTGCATGCCGGCAGGATCCGCTTCCGCTGCATATGCTGGCCCGCTGGGGGACCAGTGCTATGCAGTTGGCTACCTCGCTATTATTGAATATATTAATGTAAATAGAGACGATTAAATAATAAAAGCTGCTGAATACTGCTATGTTCTGCCACCAGACGCAGCACAAGCACAAACCGTTGACCATAGAGTAGCTTATATATATACTATGCTACAATTTTTAGTGTTCCGTACAAAACCTTTTTTTTTTCAAGTTTTCACTGATTATTTGTTACAAATTGAAGAATGACATTGATGCATCAAGCCGGTTTATTTACAGTTTATGATAGTGACGCCCCCTATGCAGAATGTTGCGTAATATTCCCTATTTATATAAACAAACCCGTGGCCATCATGTAAATGGTGTGGCACGGGTCTTTCAGTCTGCAAGAAGCGAAAACGAAAATCAATTATTTGAGACATTAGCATAAAATGTTGTACTTACCTATGATTTTTTAATAACTGAAGAATAATACTCGATTCAAGATTTTTTGAAGGATTCTGAAAATTTTATTAGGTACCTTTTAATTTGTCTTGTTTGTATATTTTGTTATTTATTAAATTTTAGTTAGTAAATACATGCTACATGTCTTTAGTCTGCTACAGGCCTAGGCCTGAATAGCAATTTCTGATCTAGAAACAGAACTAATTTCACCTAGATGGAATGTACCTAGGTAAAAATAATTACGTACCAATTTATCGATTTCAAAAGCTGGTCACCGCTTGATCCTAGAAAAACAAGCCATGTTGCTGTAACTGACCTTAGGGCCAAATGATTTTCAGCAGGTATAATTATTTCAGATTTACATACCTAATGGGGCTTAACGTGAAAATCGTAGCGATATTTCACACATTACCTAAGCGTACTTAAATTGAACTTGAAGGCAAGTAAGGTCAACTGATGGGTGACCGTTGACGGTCGCTTAAATTCAAGGGCGCCAGAAACTCGTTTAACATTAACATAGACTAACATCAAACTATTAGCTATTATTTATGAAATGTGTCGATTCGTCACTGCCTTGCATGAGTGCTTTTAGCTGTAAGAAAAAACTATTTGCTGTCCACGGCGACGTATTTATACCTAATTTTGGCCAGACTGCCATTAAAATAAAAGAAGAAGATATATATGTATATATTATTATGTATATGACGTTAACTTCCAATGATTGATTTTTACCGATACTTAATCAATATATCAAAAGACTCAGTTATTTACAATTTTACACGTATAGCAAAGTTATATTTTAATAAAATAACGTTTTTAATAGACAGACTATGCAATTTTTATGTTACATATGATATGAGTAGATATACTATAAATGCGTCGAAAAATAAATAGACACTGGTTAGACTAGCAGTATACAAATGTTCGCGTTACCAAAAATTATCGAGGAATCTTCTAAATAATAAATAACACACTTCACTGAATGAGTTTGTGTAGCAGTAGCAGGCGATGATTACTTCTACGCACAGCATAGTGGTACTATCGGCCAGTTTGTAGAATGTGTCAATACCTCTGATTCCTTGGATCGGCCAACCAATGTTAACATATTTCTACTTGACGCTTCAATGAAATCACAACACTTGTGGTAAATAAACAGTATGTTGTCTCAACTAGACGCAGGTGGCAGACTATTTGCTCAGCTAGCAAGGTTTGTTAAGTATCTTACAATCATCGGAGTACAAGTTTATAAAGCGGTTTATACTGTGAGCCTGACAACTTACACAGAATCAAAATTTAAGATGTAAATAAGTTTTTAACTTAGTTTTAATATTTGATACATTATTTTCTTTGGGTGCGTCCTATAATATATACGCACTTTTGGAATAATTTCAGTTTACAAACGTTAAAAATGTATACTAATCTTATGTATAATAAAGTAAACGTATACTTTCAATTAGTATAACATAAAAATAATATAACATACGACATACATATGGCTGTTTGGTATAATATACATATAAGTTAAGCTCATTTCATATAACTGTCATAATATATACATATTAAAATATAAATATAATTAAGTAGTAAAATTAGTAGGATGACCTAGAATTTCAAACCTCATAGAACACACTACTAGAAAAAAAACTGCTAAAAGTGGGTTAGGTTAGGTTAGAACTGTGACCCCCTAGATAAATAAATTGTTTCCAGAATAGGTAGCAGGTTAGGTTAGAACTCTGAGGCTTCGGAAAAAGAAACTGTTAACAGAAAAGTGGGTTAGGTTAGAACTGTGACCCTCTAGATAAAGAAATTAGCACCAGAATTACCACAGAAAAAAGCTGCAATCTGTAATAGATAAATACGGAGCAAACTACGTTGAAATATAAATTCGCATAGTATAGATGTTTCAAATACATTGCTCATTTCATAATAATTTAAAAACTGTATCTGTTCATTAACTAACACACAAAAATATATTTAAATAATGTAATTTCGGTAGTGAGGAAAAAAAAAACAATCGATTATGCAATGAAAAGTACATTATATTTTGCAAAAATACATGCAGTTGACCAAAAAACAAATAGTAGGCGCTTATTTTTAATGTATGATATTTGTTTTGTATGTTATATTATTTCAACGTTACACCTTTCTAATGTTATCGTAAACAATGATATATGTAGTGTTTATTATACAATTTACAATTATAGAATTCGTTGTTATACATATTGCATGTTATTGCAATTGAATGTTATTCCGATCAAAATTATACAAATTGAATTTATACATTCAGAGTGATATATTATAGGTTTGTATACGTTCTATTACTTACCCATTTTCTTTAAACGACGAGACAAGCGTACCTAAACTCAACCTCGTAAGACCCAGGGCAATTTTTGTGCTTTTGAATTTGGAACTTTAATTTATCTCTATAAGGATCTGTTTCACAATGTCCAAGTATTGGATAGCTAATTAGCAAATAAATTAACTGCCAGATAAAATTTCAAGCAAAACTTAGCACTTAATCGACCAGTTAAGCTTATTTAACGATTGTGAAATGCCAACGATGACTTTATTCATCAGATAAGTGGCAAATAGCTTATTCAGGACTTTACTTGGACATTGTGAAACAGGTCCTATAAGAATTTAAAACTCGAATCGAATCATGTAAGCGGGAACTTAAAAGGTTAATAAGATTGCATTGTTTTCCAACAGAGTTCCTTCGATCTCCATCATCATTCATCAGATCAACTAAATGGTGCCAAATCAGTGCATGCTATTTCAACTTCAACATTTATTCAGCAAATTCTTATTCAAACGATCGGAAACTTTTTCAAATCTTCCTTGCAAATGCTAAATCTTTTAAGAATGCTTATCAATATGAAAGCCGTCTAAATAATATGATCACTGTAACAAGTTACAGAGTGGCACAGAAGTCAAAATCCTTGACGGTACTGAGAGTATTCAATGTCAATTAAGTTATCATAGCAATTGTGAATATGAAGAAGTCACGTTTTGTTATTAATGTGTGGGAGTTAATTATGTGGGTACTGTTAATTTTTGACCAAAACTTGTTTGTGACGGTAAAGGGTTTTTCAATTACATATTAATATTATAAATTATAAATGACGTGTCGGACTGTTTCGCCTTTTATGATATATTTATTTTTAATAATACGTACGTGTAGAATGTTCTCATACAAAACTTTATTGGTTTATAACCTACACTGTTTTGCGTATACCTATAATGCCTTAGATACCGAAGTAACGAATGACTAATGAATAATTATACAATACAAAGGGCCTACCGCTATCTGCCTCTAACGGTCAAATATGCAGATATCATCATTTCGATTTCCATGGCAGGCATAAACTTTGTGAAACGGCCCACTGAAGGCTAATTACGAAGACTTCATCTCAAAGGCAACAACCCCCGTGTAAATAAAAGGAAAACCCAAATTGTTATCTCTTTACCTCACCTAAGTTAGATACACCAACTTATCAACGTCTCTCATCAAGAAGACTCCGCACACTTGATCATTCATCAAACCTCCGGCTCCGTCGGTTTTTGTCGACGCTACGCTTTATGTCATTATTGGGCATAAAAAGTCGTTCCGGCGAGTTATGGCTACATCATTAACTTGTCCAAATTAGTATTAGCGAATCCTAACGGCTTATTATACGTAGATAATTTTTGTTGGTGAGTTCTTTGCGAATTGATATTTCATACAGAATCGTAATCGTAAACGTCTGCCAAATCTTAAATGCAGTTAATAACAATTTAAACTCTCGTCTGTGTATAATAAGATTGATAAGTATTCTGACCGAATATTTCTCTATACAACACAACCAAGTATTGAAAGCACGATTTTTGACCACCACACACATATGTGAATATCCTGTGAACGTCAGCACGTTTACTGACATGGCTATTTATACGTTCCATACAAATAACCATACATTTGTCGTGCTCCTCCCCCACAAAAATCGGCAGACTATGTTGTACAGAAAATTACAAACAAGGCTTCTCTATAGTTGTTAAATCCTCCACGCCCGTGAATGATGCCCGTGCATACCTATTAGCTAAGTAAGTAAGTAATGCATTAAAATTGCAATTCGATGCTTTAATGCTCGAAATACACTTCGCTCTGGTATGTGAGCAAATAAAGAGGTTATCGTCTCATTATATGCAGAGTTTTTCTAGAGGTTCTTAAAATAACAGTTTATCAGGTTTTTAAAGAGTTGGCTACGTGCATGAATTACGCCTGGAGTTACAGGCGTCTATAGGCCTACAATCCTGCCTGATTGCCTACAACCAGGCAGGCCGTATGGCTATTTGCCACCGACGTGGTATTAAAAAAATATAACCGCCCTTAGGCTGCGTCACTTTTGCTTGCATGGAAAGCATTGACATATCAATCTTCCTTGCCGTATCCGGCAATGGCGACTCCATCAACAATTCTTATCAGGATTATGAAATGCCCTAATGCCTAAGGACGGACCTTACAGACACTAAGAATGGTGCTAGTTCAGTGGTGTCACTCACGACTTCGAGCCAATCGTGCAGTCTAACGGAACTAGTTGCGTTGCGACCAATCGCGAGCGTGGTGCGAACTCATCAACCAATCGCATTGTGGCGTTAGACTGCATGATTGGCTCGAATACGTGTGCGTGACACCGCTGCACACGCTGTACTGGCCCCATTCATATTACCCGCAAGGCCCGTCCTTAGGTATATGTCAGTGATGGAAAGAGATACCACGCGAAAATTTCGGAAAATAAGGCGACGTTCCAAAAAGTTTGAGTTGTTCGAGCTCCTAAATTAGCTATAAAAAATACTAAAATCTCAAATCAAAACGATTCACCTCATAATAAATGCGAGTAAGTATGGCGCAATTATGGATTACTGCCGTTTTTACTTAGGCCAGAATCACGAGGCAAACTCACGTGTTAACGTTTTTATTTAGCCTGGCGTGCCAACGGCGCGGTGACAGTGGGACCAATCGAACTAATTGATGTTGATTTGATCTCATTTTGATATCATTCGCGAGTGAATCTTGTTCTTACGCTACCTCTATCTATCTGTCAACTATCAACTCTGTGATAAAATAACCAGTACCTCAGAAATACTAGAAAAAGCTGAAATTCATGGCGGTTCAATCGATAGGTGATGAAGCATCATTACAGACTCATATTAAGAGGGAAGAATAGCTTTTCGAATCAACCGAAATAATGGTAATTTTTCTATAAAATTTCATTTGCGAGAAAACGGTTTCCACCGACTAAATCTTAACAAATCACTTTGATTTTGATGTCGAAAGCTTTAGCATAATATATTCTAGGTTTATAGGTTTCGGTATTTTTTAAACAATTTTTTTTTTTCAAATTTTGTAAACAACCTACAAACCTAGTTTTTCATTGTGTCAATAACATATTAAAAAATCATGGAGAATGGAAAATATTCAGAAGTGGAAAAACGTTTTGTATATATACTTTCCTCTTAAATAAAAGGCCAGAGCACACCGGCTGCACGTTCGTAGACGTGCACAAACGTGTGCGCTAAAGGCCTGTGCAAAACACCGGGTGCGTGTGCGTGCACGTGCACGTGCGCGTTGCAATATAAAAATCCTTATGAGAGACGTCACACCGCTTGCGCGACGTGACGCTGAAATAAGAGCCGCGCACGTACACGTCACGCACGCGGTGTGTCGTCTCTGAGGGCCCGTGGGTTCAGGACTTCAGGTTCTTCTCTCACTCACACTGAGTCCCGGGTAAGCGTGGGCAAGAAAGCTGTGCATGCCCGGGATCGCGGATATCATGTTTTTGAATTTTAATTTATTGTAAGTTTAACAAAAAAAAAGTAATAAATTGCTCATTTTTTTAAACAATTATTACCCGACCGAAATCGCCTTTTCATAAAAACGTAGTCCTCAGTTTCCTTTTTGGAATTAACAATATTGTAAATAGTCTGCACCTTAAGAGGGAAGGGGACGGCCACTTCTCCAAATCTCCACACAAACGTAGTCCCCACTTTCCTCTCTGTATATTGACATTATGGAAAATACCATAGCTATGCCCCTTCGTTTGACTTTTTTCGATTTTTAGGGTTCCGTACCCAAAGGGTAAAACGGGACCCTATTACTAAGACTCCGCTGTCCGTCCGTCCGTCTGTCTCCAGGCTGTATCTCATGAACCGTGATAGCAAGACAGTTGAAATTTTCACAGATGATATATTTCTGTTGCCGCTATGACAACAAATACTAAAAAGTACGGAACCCTGGGTGGGCGAGTCCGACTCGCACTTGTCCGTTTTTTTGATTAGGTAATATAAGAGTTAGGAGCGGAAAACATTTTTCATACAAATTTTCAAATTTTCGTTGCTCTTATAATAACTAAAAATTCGAAAAAATCAAACGAAGTGGCATAGCTGTGGTTGACATACATCAAATTGTGTCAAAATATTTCCAAGAACGGAAAATTGGGTCTACGTTTGTGTGGAAAGGCGGTTTCGGGACTTTCGGGACAGTCGTCCTTCGTCTTAAATGAGGTAAGTAAAAATGTAACGTAATTGGTTGATTTCCGCACGTTCCCTTTCATCTCCGTCCTCTCCGCCTCTGCCTCAGTGAATCAGCATCATAGGAAAATGGATTCTCGTCTTATTTATGGCCAAATGTAACTTCCAGGGAGGAAGACGTATAGGTAAAACTAGGTCAGGGCATGGACATATTATTTAGGAGTTAACACTTAGAGCGTTATCAAATTGTCCGATCCGATATCGGATGTCGGATGGCCTTTGGAGAATGGCTGCCGTATAGGATTCATTCCTTCTGTATCGGTTTAACCTTTTGAACGCGAAGAACACCTAAAGTCGTTACTAATCGTACCCACAGCGCCAAGGACAACTATAGGTGTTATGGCGGACGCTGTCAAAGTAACCTTCACTTCCGTTTCGAGTAAGGCTTACATTAGCTCCCTTGCGCCCGTGATCTTTGCGTTTGAGTGACGTTTGTGTGTATGACATAAGGCGTTCAAAAACTTATTTGAGGTCGTATCCGACATTCGGACAGTGTGAAAACGTTCTTACTGCACTCAAACGTACCGTCCGCAATCCGCATATCACAGGCCTTACTGCACTCATACTATGTATTTGCATACCTAGTTACCCAGTCTAACGGCAAAGCACTTGCTTTTAAATCAATGTCTCACACTTTATTGCTTTCACACTTCCGTACTCAATGCGGTTACCCTGACACACGTAACCACAGACCAGAGTAAATTAAACTTTAATGTTCATGAAACAGAGTAGTTATTACAATGTAGGTATTTGCGATTCAATCCGCCACAAGAGATTTATGCAAAGTGTTAACTTCATTTAACATGGGTTCGATTGCATGTACTCGTACTTGGTGGGAAGGTGGATTAAATAACAGGTGCTTTATTTGCCAATTACTTGCCCGGTGCAGATTGGACTGACAAGTTTTTGAAATGTGTATGCCTTGGTGATGATGGCACCAAAAGTATAGACTTTCATTACCTACACACAGTATCTGCACTACAAGAGATTGACAAAGATGGTCGAAGAGTTGGAGAAATACTACGGTAGATTCCACGGTAGAGTACGAGTATGTAGAATATGTTCCCACCTACTAATAGGGATATTGTTTCTCGTATTCTAGATTTCCCTAGGTAGAGATGTATGCAACTTCTTTGACCCACTCCCACTAGGTTGTTTCTTCCCATTCATCCAAAATCAAAACCAACTAAGAAAAAATACTTTTCACGACACTAACTGATAAAGGGAAGGGCCCTTTGATTGTTCAATAACAAATGAGAAAGTTGCTGTTTATCCATAATATCCATATGTGGGGCAAAGTAATCAGATGCAAATTTTGAATTGTTTCCTTATGTTAGCTGGTAGAATTGACTTTTATATGATACATTTTTTATTACGTTCATTTGGATTTTATTTGGTTTGATTTTTTTTGTATTTCATAGTTAGTATTTTCCTCGCGTTGGTGTGGTGAAAAATGTTGATTTTCACTCGGAGGCAAAGCTTGTTTAACCCGTGCCTTAAAAACCCTCGCAACGCTCAAGTTCTTTCGCTTGCTCGGGTATCAATATTAGCACGAGCGGTTACACAACAACTTTGTTCCCTTGTAAAACAAATAACCATAACTATTTTTAGGTTTCACCTCAATGCGAACTTAAGTAACTATGTACCTACATTATGGTCAAATCGATTACACATCGATTGATGACATTCAAAAATGAGTTACCAGCCCAGCGCATTGACACGGAAAAACAAATGGCACGCGTGCACAATGGGTCTAATCAGCCTCGAAACCAAAAGTGCTCGTGCCGCAGCGTATTAATATTCCACATGTATCATATATACGGCCACATTCCCTATACCTAGCGCGTTGGCGGACGAGGACTAGGAGAAAGTGAAATATGAACGTAACGAATTATTTTACTCTAACCTGGCAAATATCTACCTTCCGTTCTTGTGAGATTTCTATTTTGCGGCTCTCTGGGATTGTAAAATTTTCGGGTACTAGGAAAGGTGAAGCTTTTTTCCGATTGTGTTATAGCGGACGTACTTACGTATAAACTACCTTCCCCTCCCCTTGGCCATCGGCCATATGGACTGCCTCCGCCCCTCGCCTATCCAGCTGGCGACGCCTTGACGAGAGTTCCTGCTCTATGCCGGGTCTCCACATAATCTGTTTCAGTTTAATTTTAACTGAGGCTCTGACTTCTGAGGCGATTCGCACAGTATGCGATAGGAATACGATAGTCCCATGCGATTATTCTCATACGTTGTTTGGCATGTGACTTCCGTTCAGTGTTTGCAAATGCATGGTGGCGAATAAAACTATGCATATTGTTGTGGACTTTATATCAGTGCATTAATAGACCAATAGTGGGACCGGATTTTTGCCCTATAAGTTTCGATAATTCTAAAGAGTGAAAAGTGATGTTTATCTGGTATGGGACATATTTTTAAGCATATTTGTAATATATGAAGAAATATAGAACGAGCGTTAGATATAAATAAGGTATTTATGTATTTTTATTGATGAATTTTGAATATTGAATTAAAGTACAAAATTTAAGCATCGTCTTTTATAATATGTATGAGGCTTTATGCTATCAAATTTTTAGAAAAAAAATCAACGTGCTACTTTGTCAAACTGAAATTAGCTTATTATTTTGTCAATATTGAATTAAAGTTTGAAAAATCCACAATATCATATCTAAATTCTTAAGTTAATAGGCAAGGCAAAAAATTAGAAGAATAGGATATGTGCTTTACAATTAATATGCGTTTTTTGTCCTGTAAGATCTAATATTGAATTAAAGTCCGTAGAGATAAGTCTATTACTATAAAATAATATATGCAGCCATTTTATGGAAAGTAAGAAATATCTGTGTGTAGCTTGCATTGTAATAGTAAAATCAATTTAAAAAGGCGCGAAATTCATAACCACGCCGCGCTGGTCCGTCAACATGTCGGCTCGGCGCGCGGGAGCCTATCGTAGCCGACCTAGTGAGCGATAGATACCTCGCCCCGCCCGCGCCCCCCGCTCAGCTTCGCAAGCGCTGTTTGTCTTTTCTTTCAAATCATTCATTTGTTTGTTTATCGTGCACATAAATTAGATGCGGACATTACATGAATTTAATTATAGAATAAAAGTTATTATGACTTCAAAATGAGTGAAAAATGTTTGATATGTGTACTGTACTGACTTAGTAACAGAGAAAAAACGAGGAATTGAGCAGCTAATAACTGCGAGTAAATAATCTCTCTTGGTGATGGGAAAGTTAAATATTTCTACGGGAAGGAGGAACTACGTTTCCATAAAAAGTGTAGATTATACATTGAGTCGAAGGCTATACCGGCGTACAAAAGACTAATGGAGGTGGCATGAGAGGGCTTACCGCGAACCACGTTCGACGTGTTGCCTCCCTGTCATACTTACGTACGAATTTACAAGTGCGACAGAGAGGTAACACGTCGAACGTGGTTCGCGATAGGCCCTCAAATGTACAGCCAAGTGACGATGATGAAAATTACATTTTCAAAACTTTTGTCTTTTGTTACCATTGTGTTAGCCGCCTGTACTTACTTTCAACATATATTAGTAGTTTATGTTACTGCTACATAATAAAAGGCATTAAAATACACGAGTGTGGGCTTAGGAAACGAACGAAGAGTTTCTTAAAAAGATCACACGAGTGTTTTAATGCCTAATTATCTTATACCTTTAAACGAGCAATTCTTGTATATATATATTTCCGGGATCTCGGAAACGGCTCTAACGATTTTGCTGAAATTTGGTATATGGGGGTTTTTGGGTGTAAACAATCGATCTAGATTAGTCTTATGTTTGGGAAATCGCGTGTTTTCGAGTTTTCATGCGTTTTTCTTTCGATGCAGAATATGGTCGCTAATTTCGTGTTGCCGGCCACTGTCCGTCTGGTCCAGCGGGTTAAGACGCGGACTGCTAAACGAGTGTTACGGGTTCGAATCTTGCCTGGCGACTAACTTTTGTTTTTTTTTATATGTTCAATTTTATATATAATTTTTTAATTTTTATTGTTTTAGACAAGTTTAATTTAGTAAAAGAATGTAGTTAAGATTATCACCTATACACCACCATATTACAATAAATAGTTAGTTATAACCGAGCAAAGCTCGGTCGCCCAGGTACTGTATAGTTATTGCAGGTAGTTCGCAATCACATTTTTAGCACAGGCATTATAAGAGAGGCATGGGCATTGTAAATGTCATCTGGCTCTGTGTGGTAGGGCACAGCACAGCGGATGTCATTCCAGATCTAGAGCAGAACCCAACTGGGGAAGTACCTCCACCTTACAGAAAATCGCAGCCAAATAACACTAGACCCTACTCATAGTGTTGTGTTCCTGCCGGTGAGTAACGTTGCCAGAGCTCAACGAGGGGTGGGAGGGTGTTAGGGTCGGAAACGCGCATGTAACTCCTCTGGAGTTGCAGGCGTACATAGGCTACGGATACTGCTTACCATCAGGCAGGCCGTATGCTTGTTTGCCACCGACGTAGTATAAAAATAAATAAAAAAAAACACACAATTAAAATATATCATACGACATGTGCTAATTATTTGTCTCAGTGTAAACAAAAATATATCATAATTATGATATCAATTTTCAAATTCAAAATGGCGGACATGTTTTATAACTTATTTTAAGAAATTATGAGTAGTTTAAGACTTTAAAAAGCAAGAAATTGTTTCTTGCTTCTGTTTGTATATCTATCATGTAGTATTTGATGTTTTCATTATTTTTGAAAGTCCTCAGGGTGCCGATTACGAAAATGACATCCATTATGGAACCCAAGATGGCGGACATTCATTTTTCTTAAAAATCGGTATGGGTGTCGTCTCCGAGGTTCTTCGAGGTTCCGATTACGAAAATGACGTCCATTTTGCAATCCAAGATGGCGAACATTATTTTTTCTTAAAAATCGATATGGGTGTCATCTCCGAGGTTCCTCGGGGATCCGATTACGAAAATGACGTTCATTTTGAAATCCAAGATGGCGGACATTAATTTTTCTTAAAAATCGATATGGGTGTCATCTCCGAGGTTCCTCGGGGATCCGATTACGAAAATGACGTTCATTTTGAAATCCAAGATGGCGGAAATAATTTTTTCTTAAAAGTCGATATGGGTGTCATCTCTCCGAGGTTCCTCGGGGTTCCAATTACAAAAATGACGTCAATTTTGGCGGTTCTTGTTGGTACAGATTTCAAAAATAGAGACCATTTTAGAATTAAAGGTGTGGTCGAAAATAGAAATTTAAGGCTAGTAAAAGACTGTAAAGTAATTCCAGGGGAACCGCTGACGTCACAGCACAGATTACTGCTTCTTGCGATCAAACTAAAAAGACCTATAAAATTTAAAATCAATAGAATAGAAAAACTAAAATGGCACACACTTAAAGGGGATAAAGGTGAAATCCTAAGAAACAAATTAGTTGATCATTTAATCGAAAACCAGGGTGACTCTCCAAACCAGCAATGGACAAACTTTGAGAAAACCTGTACTGGAACCGCCAAACAGATACTGGGCATTAGCAAAGGTGCTTTACACAATTTTAAAGATACCAAGTGGTGGAATGACCAAGCTAAAAGCAGTGTAATAGAAAAGAAACGACGTTTCAAAGAATGGCAGACATCTGGTACCGATGAGGATAAAGAAAAATATATAATTGCTAAAAAAGAAGCCAGAAGAACGGTTGCAATACAAAAGGACGAGTCTGACAAAGATGTCTACAAGCGACTCGAACACGTAAAGGATTACGAAATTTTCAAAATTGCTAAACTTCGATCTAAAAGCACACAAGATTTCAGCAGTGCGAAATATATTAAAAGTAAAGATGGTGTTCTTCTAACATCGAATTCAGATATTAATAGGAGATGGTTTGAATACTATAATGAACTGTTAAATGAGGAGTTTCCCAGACAACAAGAGACACAAGAACCTTTAGTTCAAGGCCCAATTGAGGCAGTAAGTAGAGAAGAGGTAAGAAGAGCGATCTCCAAAATGAAAAACTGCAAAGCTACGGGTCCAGATGAAATACCAGCAGAGGTTTGGAAACTACTGAAAGAAGACGGTGTCGCATGGCTTACTGACCTTTTTAACAACATCGTGATGAATGGCAAAATGCCAGAATCATGGAGGAAAAGTTCACTTGTACCCTTCTATAAAAACAAAGGGCATGTACGCTCTTGCGAGAACTTCAGAGGAATCAAGCTCACTTCGCACACCCTAAAAATCTGGGAAAGAGTCATAAACCAGCGCCTTCTAAAACTAGTTAAAATAACAGAAAACCAATTCGGCTTCACTCCGGGGAAGGGCACTATGGATGCCATTCATGCAGTAAGAACGGTAATGGAAAAAGCAAGAGATAAGAAACAGACGCTATGGATGGTGTTCATTGATTTAGAAAAGGCGTTTGACAGAGTACCTAGAGCCCGTATATGGCAAGCCTTAAGAGCGCACAATGTCCCCGAACAGTATGTAAAAATCATCATGGACATGTACAGCAAATTTCATACAGTAGTCTGAAGCCCTGCCGGTTCGTCCGCAAGCTTCGATGTTAAAGTGGGCGTACATCAAGGCAGCGCTCTGAGCCCATTGCTGTTCAATATCGCTATGAACTACGTAACAGAAAAAATACAAAAGCCTACACCCTGGAACTTATTATACGCTGATGATGTTGTGTTGATATCTGACAGTAAGCACAGCATTCAACAAAATTAAAAGTAAAACATTTCCATCCTCTTTTGGGCAGTTGTGTAAGTCTGTGATAACCCTAGGTAGGTACGGAGACCTTGAGCGGTGTCGGCATTTACGCAAACTGTTACTTTTTACACTGCTTTGTGTGTAAACGAAAACGTCACATGATATATCAAAAGAAAAGTTATTTTATCTTATACCTTTAAACAGTTTAAACGAGCAATTCTTGTATATATATATATATATATATATATTTCTGTGATCTCGAAAACGGCTCTAACGATTTCGCTGAAATTTGGTATATAGGGGTTTTTGGGGGTATACAATCTATCTAGATTAGTCTTATGTTTGGGAAAACGCGTGTTTTCGAGTTTTCATGCGTTTTTTTTTCGACGCAGAATATGCTCACTAATTTCGTGTTGCCGGCCACTGTCCGTCTGGTCCAGCGGGTTAAGACGCGAACTGCTAAACGAGTGTTACGAGTTCGAATCTCGCCCGGTGACTAACTTTTGTTTTTTTTTATATGTTCAAGTTTATATATAATTTTTTAATTTTTATTGTTTTACACAAGTTTAATTTAGTAAAAAAATGACCTATGTAATAAGAGAAATCGACAATAGATGGCGTTACTCTGTGACAAGTGCTGTAAGGTTAAAATCGATTGTAAATAATAATAATTGTCAGTTCACATTTTACTTTTTAATTTTATGTAGATTATCACCACCATATTACAATAAATAGTTATAACCGAGCAAAGCTCGGTCGCCCAGGTACTATATTACTAACTGTACTAGGTTGCCTTTTTAACAAGTTGGTCCAGTCCATGGTTGCCTACATTTTATATAAAAATCGGTTAATCTAGGCGACCATTAACTGGACCAACTTTTTTAATACGGCAACTTTCAAATAAGCTTTCATTTGATATATCATACGATGAAATAACAAACAAAAAAACTATCCGTACGCAATCTTACAAGGCAACCTACTTGAAATGTATCACTGTCAATTTTGTCTTACATTTATTTCTTATCAGAAATAAATAACATGAGGGTGCATATACCTTATAACGTATCTCTATATAACTATCGGTTATCAATATTAGCATTAGCGGTTAACAACAACATTCCCCTTAAAACAAATAACTATCGCGAGGAAAATACCAAGTCACAACATCTGAAAAAAATCGGGAAAGAAAAGCTGCAACTGGCTTTTAAAATGGTACAAGGAAGGGTGGTCATCTGTATGAGAATGTGTTTTTTTTTTCTCTATTTGACCCAATGGTTGACTGGTAGAGAATGCCTTTTGGCATTAAGTCCGCCATTTGTGTTTTTTTTGTTTGTGCAATAAAGTTTAAATAAATAAATAATATTCATGTAACGCGATAACGAATTCTACGTGAACGAAACCGCGGGCAATACCTATTATAGTAACAACAAAATAACAATTTTCTATTGCTATTAATTTAAAACACGCTTTAGGAATTTTTTTGATGGACCGTAGACGCAGTCAAGGGCACCCCGCTCCCCACTGCCGTTGTTCGGCGCGCGCAAACTTGCCGCGCGTTTGAAACGTAACGTATTTATATAAGCAAGGAATGTATACATATCAGTAATGAGTGTCGCCGTGATTTTATATTTCTAAATTTTTGTTTAGTAACTGAGATCATTATTGATGATCGATTATTATTAACTCTACAAACTTTAATTCAATATTAGCTATACTGCTTAACCTGAAATCAATATCTAGACAAGCACATTGTCTACATGTCTAACTTTTTACTAGAATACTAAGTTGATCGATAATATCGTAATTTTGCAATATCAGCAACTCTAATTCTATATTTACAAGATAACTCGTGTTTTTACGTTTACCAGAAAGCAGCTGTTCCAGATTTCTAAAAACTGAAAATTGTACATAAATTGAAGTGTTATTCGATATGCTAAAGTTTTCTGTAACTTTAATTCTATATTTACTTAGTTTTTAGCAAAAATTAAAATATTTAAATATAACCGAAAGCTCAACCTTAAAATTTCTAATTTTTTACCAAAGTATTATTTAACATACTCCCAATGACATATCAAAAAAGAAAAAACTTTAATATTATCGAAACCCATTTTTGTTCAACCGCTGGTCTATAAGGTGGAAAATGTATACATATCTTTGACTTTGACCGTGCATTTAGCTATGAATTCATAGAATCATATTCTCCGGAATATACGCAGCTTGATATTTACTTACATAACGTAACAAGTTCTGATATATTGGGTAACATTACACTGGAAAAAAATATTCGACGAACTGATTGAATAATTTAAAAAAACTGAACTTATGAAATAGAGAAATAAATTTTGATCAATATCCTAAAACAGAATATGTTCAATATTTGTTACAAACCAAACTTTTGACCATTGAAACACATAATTCAAAAAGTCCTAACGTTGGTGTAAATAGTAGCAAAATAATTTGTTAGGTACAAAGATACAAAAATTTATTTCAGTCATTTGTTATTTGTTTTTCCTGTTTAGTTAAATTAAGGAATGGGAGAGCCACGTGACGAGTCTTAAGTTTGAAACAAACCAAACCTAAGGAAGGCGGGAGTTTTTAGGGAGGTTCATGACAGGGAAAGAAACACCCAAAATTACTCGTACCGAGTCATTTGAACTCTGAAACCCTCCATAGTATAGTACAACAAAATTTATCTACGCACATGTCATAAACCCTCTATGATGCCTTCAAAATCCGTAAATAATGGCCAACATTATGATAAACTGCTTTGTTACAACCATAGGTTACAACAAATTTCTTATGTGGGAAAATGTTGTAATTGCATCATTACTACATCAAAATCGATTTGATATTCAAATTTGGAATATCTCGGAAAAAAAAGCGATTCGGTTTGACCTCTATACTATTATCAGTAGAGATGCCTTTTTTTTTCAAAATGAAATGTCAATTGCATACAATTTTGACAAATCTCGCATGTTAGTTTGAATCGAATGATACGGATATAGGCTCCTGACTCTAGTTTTGTCTCTGAATTTATTTTTAATTAGTTTTAAGTATAAAGTGAATTTGTTTTGTTAATTTAACAGTAACTATAGCAAAAGTTTAGTGTAAAATGAGCGATAAATCTATTTCGGACACGCCACCACATATCCACGAGTTTCGTCAAGAGAGCAACGATGCCCCAACGTTGGCTGTAATTTGGGTTAGTGAAGATATCATACAAAGTTTATAATATGTGTGTAGATAAAATAGTGTATGTAATTGTACATAATTAAGCATTAAAACAGTCGTGTGGTCCTTGACCCACACTCGTGTATTTTAATGCCTTTTATTATGTAGCAGTCACATAAACTACTATAGTCATAACAATCAGTGAAATATAATGTGGACAGACTTATTAAAAAACTACTATACCTAATTATACCAACATGTTACAAAAAAATATCATGGGGCCTAGCCAAGAAGACAATCGTTCGCAAAGAAACGAAACGCTATCTCTCCATCGCACATAGATAGATAAAAATATAGATAGACACCTTGGCTAGGGCCCTAGCTGTTAAACGCTAATTTTTTACTAGAGTCAGACCAAGCTAAGTTGGCAGCTATTTTGATAGCCCAGACTAGTGAGGGAAAAATGCACCGTTCGGGGTTTCACGGCTCCGTTCGGCTCAGCATTGCTACGAGCAATTATTAGGGTTGACAAAACTTAACGTCCCTTTGCGTGCACAACCACAGATAAGATAAATAAATAAATAAATATAAATATTTATAAATACTTAAATACATAGAAAACACCCATGACTCAGAAGATTATTACGTACTTGAATTTTGGCAGCCCTAAATTGTAGAAAGAGATAGTGCCATACATTAGAAAGGGACAACATGATTCGTTCTTGAATCGCTGTCAACCATCGGTTTTGTAGGAAGTTTCCTTTCTGTACGGTATTACTATTATTTATTCTGTGCCCCGACGGTACAAGTGTTAAGTAAAAGTTATAATTTCATTGAAGTTTGACGTTTAAAATAACACTTCCAACGTCTGGGCTATCAAAATCGGTGCCAACTTAGCTTGGTTTAACTCTAAAAACGTAAGAAAGAGACTTATGTTAAACCAAAGCAAGAGCATAATTATCCAATTATTACTGACAAAAATCATCGTAAGGTCACAATAATGAACAACGTACATAATACATACACAATAGAACGTAATTATAGAAAAGGAAGCACTTTAATTCACAAACTGAATAGAGTCATCGTTATCTGATAATCAGCGTTATTTTGTAGCATTATACCGGCAAGGAATTACATACAATTTTCTCAAGTGTAGTTTCGGTTACCGTGTGTCTGGGGCCTTATTCTCGTTGATGTATCAAAATTATAATTATAACTAAATAGTATAAATAATATTCGTTATTAAAAAATGGCCAAGAGCGAGTCGGACTGGCGCACATAGGATTCCGTACCATTACGCAAAAAATGGCAAAAAAAATCGAGTTTGTTGTATGGGAGCCACACTTGATTATTTATTTTATTCTGTTTTTAGTATTTGTTGTTATAGCGGCAACAGGAATACATCATGTCATCTATCACGGTTCATGAGATACAGCCTGGTGACAGACAGTCGGACAATGGAGTCTTAGTAATAAGCTCCCATTTTCATCGTTGGATACCGAACCCTAATCCTAAAAATTAGCTAAAATTCATTGATTGTATAAAATAAGAAACCTACGGCTCAGTTTATATGACCTCATGAGCTCATGACCGCTTGATGACCACACTCTGGTCGTCAAAAGTAGCGGTTTGACATTTCAATGACCAATAAACATATGGCGCAGCACAGCGCTATTTCAGCAGTCTAACTAGGGTCAAGATTTTTTTTCTTACACTTTACATCTCTTCTATTTACAAAGAATAACATTTTAGAACATTAAAAAGTGCTAAATAAACACAAGTGCTGCGATATACACGCATCAGCTCCAAGAGCTGCTAGTGTATCAAATAAAAAAATAAAATAATAATAATAATAACTCTTAGAGTATCGGGCAACTCATACACATATTCCTTAAAATTAGCACATTAAGCACATAAATATTACTAAATATTAACTGACAATAAAACTACCTCCGTGTCAGGGAACCGTCCGCGGCAGCGGCACCGCCGGAATTTCACACCCTCCGGCCAAAACTCTTCCTTGGTGGAATACATAATCCTAATCCTCCTTTTCCTTGTATAATCCTAAAAAATCTTACGTTTTTGGCTTGTTCTGAACAATTGGCAATATATTTGACGACCGGTCTGGCCTCGTGGGTAGTGACCCTGCCTATGAAGCCGGAAGCCGATAGTCCCGGGTTCGGGGTTCAAATCTTGGTAAGGGCATTTATTCGTGTTATGAGCATGGATATTTGTTCCTGAGTCATGGGTGTTTTCTATGTATTTAAGTATTTATAAATATTTATATATTATATATATCGTTGTCTAAGTACCCTCAACACAAGCCTTATTGAGCTTACTGTGGGAGTTAGTAAATTTGTGTAAATGTCCTATAATATTTATTTATTTATTATATTACCTGCACCTATCTTTAAATTATGATAGAAAAGGTCAATAACCTCCATAGAGATTTTAACCACTTTGTATTGTCTAAGATTTCAATACATCATGGTGTCATACTTACATCATTTTTTGCAACATCTTAAATCAGTTTTAATCATTCATAACGTTATTTCACATTATGTACTTTAAGAATTCCTCGTAAGGCTTATATTTGCTTGAAAGAAGGTTTTTATAAGTCAATAACCTTGTCCTATCGAATAATCTGGGACCGTTAAGAAGGCTCTTCTGAATTATTATAAGACTGAAAGGTTCCAGATAGCTATAGAAGATACCGTTATTGGTTCTTGTTATCTAATACTGTATTTTATCACCTTTCGAACAGTTTACAATAAGTACTAACTTACTTGGTATTGCTGTTCCTTTACTACGTTTTGACCATGAAACCCTAAAAATGGCCGTGCCTTGAGGGTTGAGGGTTCGCGAGCTATAGCTCATAAACCACTAATAATAACTACTAACTAATACTAAGAATAAAACCGGCCAAGTGCGAGTCGGACTCGCACAGGAAGGGTTCCGTACCATTATCTATAAAAACGGTCACCCAAGTACTGACCCTTTTTTTTTTTTTTTTTTTTTTTTTTTCCTAGGGGGGAAAATGCATTACGCATACCACCCGGGTGCGGGGGGCGACCCGAGTGGTTATGTGGGACTCCCGTCCAGGCTAATGAGGCCGACGGTATACCCACTAAAAACCCCCCATATGTCACCTCGCCGCCTTATTGGTGGGGTTACGGGAACGCTTGCGCACTCATCCGCGACCCCACCGGCGGCAGCCGCCCGCGAGCGGCTCCCTCGCAAATGCCCGAAGGCCCTTCACGCTAGGCGCGCCAGATGGTTCGACGCGCCTTCCTCCTCGGCCTCCGTCCTGCAGTGTAGCGGACCCCCCCGAGCCCGCCACAAGGAGGCCACGGGCGCCAGAAAACTCCCAGCGCCCGGCGGCAGATGAGGTCCATGGTTCTGCCGCAAACCACAACTCGGCTGCAGAGGACAGGGAGAACGGCACACCGTAATACCGACACTCCTCTTCCTCTGCAGCCCCACCAACGCCGCTACTGCGGAACGGCCCCGCCAAGGTCGCAGGGGATAGGGAGAGTGGCGCATCGTGATACCATCACGCCTCTTCCCCTGCGATCCCACCTCGGCCGTCGAGGATAGGGAGAACGGCTCACCGCAATACCGACACTCCTCTTCCTCGACGGTCCACCTCCAGCGCGTCACAAGCGGGCTCACCAAGCCCACTTGGAGCGTCCTCCTCGGGCCAGCCCGCACCTCAAACAGGCCGGCCCTGGTTGCCTCTTCGCTTCACCGTGGGTGACCAAGCCACGGCTACTAAGCCCCTCCACCACGACAAGGTGGGCAACCCGCGGGGGGAACCCAAGTACTGACCCCGCCCAACATTGCTTAACTTCGGTGATTGGATGAGAACCTCGAGATTGGAAAGAAATATTTATTTTATTCTGTTTTTAGAATTTGTTGTTATAGCGGCCACAGAAATACATAATCTGTAGAAATTTCAACTGGCTAACTATCCCGGTTCATGAGATACAGCCTGGTGACAGACGGACGCACGGACGGACGGACTGAACGGACGAACAGCGGAGTCTCAGTAATAGGGTCCCGTTTGACCCTTTGGGTACGGAACCCTAAAAAGTGACCAAGGCCTCGTGACGTGACGATCTATAGTATTCCATTACACATTTTCGACTGTTTTGTAAAGTCGTTTTATGCAACAGGTTTAGGCCGGCGCCCCACTGCAGCGCACGCCATGTACACGACCCACGTTCCTATACAAAATTTCGTGGGCCTGCCCACGGTTTGTATTAAAACGTGGGCCGTGGATGTAGCGTGCGCAGCAGTGGGGCGCCGGCCTAAATGGTAATCACGTCACGTAGTTAGCCTAGGTCGACCGATCATATGCTAATGGCATTGGTCAATGCGTCGCTCGTCTTATGACGTCACGATCACACCGTTAGCTAATTATGCTTTACATGTCCGCAATCGTACATGCATTAATTTGCTTTTGATTAATTTAATGATATCGATAAAAAAAAATATATACTTATAAAATGTTAGTTTCTTCCCGGGACTTCGTTAGCGTACATTAAGGCGGTTATTACACTAATAAGGTTAGCAGACGCGGCTCCGATGTGATAACCGCTTAATATTTAATGTTGTTTTTACAGGAGTACAAATCTTATAAAAAAAAAGTTTATTCATGCATGAAATCTTATGTGAATAATGTGACTTCTCCTTTTGAATTTTAAGAACCCTTGTAAAGTAACTGTTGCATAAAATGCTATTTTAGCTATTAAAAAATTCATAGAACAAAAATCCTAATTGACCGTAAAATTGGCTTATAAAATTGTAATTTTTTTTGCAATTGCGATTATTACATGACCAAAATTACTACTTTTACAGTACATATGGTGCTAATTTACCGTACTAGTGCGAAAATTAGCTTTTTGCGTTACTCTATGTCAAACATTTAAAGAGCCATATGTACTGTAAAACATTGTACGATACATGTGCGAATAGGTAATTCGCAACTCGTGTCGATTTAAAACACTCCCTTCGTTCGTGTTTTAATTTAACGCCACTCGTTTCGAATTTCCTATATTTCGCACTTGTATCGTAATGTACTATTACTGCACTTATCCAATTTTTGCAATAGAATGACGTCCATAGCCTGTTCAGGTGCATACATGTATTTTACAAGCTTTTATTTACTTTCACCTAACCGTTGTCTGTTTGTAATCTAATCTTGCAAGTTAAATTTGATCCACTTCCCGGTTTCCGATTGAGCTGAAAATTTGCATGCATATGTAAGTCGGGTGACAATGCAATATTATGGTACCATCGAGCTGATCTGATGATGGAGATAAGAGGTGGACATAGAAACTCTGTGATAAAACAACGCAACCTAATTGTGTTTGGGGTTTTTAGAATTAGCTCGATGAGTATTATTAGTTGCCTGTGGAAAAAAAGTACAGGCAGCGATAATAGCATGTACCAAAAATGACAGCTGTCTCCACATTGGTTAATTGCCTGACTCTCCTAACAGCGTAAGCGACCTTTAAGTACTTAACTGACCATCGATGGACCTTATGTCTTTACGATAAGGTTTCCAAGCTGTTAGTCAACTGTGTCAGCGACTCGTGCATGCGGCACCGCTCACATAAAGCTTAGAACTTCCCAGCCACATGATCGTAAAGTTAGATAGCTATGAGGTAATTAACGATATGGCCTGGTACATTAAGGGCCAGTTGCACTAACCACAGTTAATAGACGATCAACGTCACGCCGCAGATCTATAAAACATCCCATACAATAAAATTAAGCGAACGCTTTAACGGTTACAGACGGTTTGGTGCAACTGACCCTAAGTGTGCATACTCATTAATAGTCAATAACACGATGATATTTGCATTTCCTGATATTATAAAATATTTTATTTTATCGAACACAATATATTATTTATTAGTGCAGAATCTATGTAAAACAGACGAGTTATAGTAGCTGGTTGTAGGAAGGCTACCACGAAATCGTCTACATGCCTCTAGTTGGACCACGCTAAGTTTTCATGCCATATACTTCATCAAGTGTGGAGCATATTAGGGATATAGGGATATGTATAGTCACGGATTTACTTGACCGTATAAAATATACACATACTTACACCTTAAAGGTTAAAGTGATTTCCTTATTCCACCACTTATTTATATTGTGTAGTTTCTATTCAAGACACTATTTATTGCTACATAATAAATCCATTTAAAGTCTATAGAAATGTTTTAAAGTGTGATTACTTTTGTTTCCACATGTTTCAATAGGCAATGTAGCCGTGAATTGTATGAAAACGAGGTTGTCAGTGACAACTTGTCACGTAAAATCGAAGGCGTAGTAAGGAGTTATATGAAAACGACGATTTTAATTAATTATAAATACCTGATAACCATTAGCTACTGTATAACAGATAACAGTATTATATGTTTTTAAATGAATACATCAAAAAGTTATTAGTAAGGTCAATGCTTAGATTGATTATTAAAAGGTGTAATTAAGCCAGAAGATAACGATGTAGGTAATATAAACAACAAACATTGAAATGCAGGCAGCTCAAAGAGTAAACAAGTTTCTACCAAAGAAATCATTTTATTACGATGATTCAACTAGCCCAAACTCATAAGCGTATTGTTTTATTGCAATTTTCCTATGAACATGATTTGTTAAATGGGGGGTCGAGAACTGGAGAAGTTTTATAAAAGTAAAAGAAGAAAAATAAAACAAGAGAAAAGTCGCCAAAAAGCAAATTATTACAAGCATTTATTTAACTTGCAATGTATGTATGTAAATTGTACTTATGTAACTATATTGTACAAGTCAAAGGAGCTGAAAATTTGCACACATATGTAAGTTGGGGACAATGCAATATTATGGCATCGAGCTGATCTGATGATGGAAACAGGAGGTAGCCATAGGAACACTGTGATAAATCCAGCGATTGATAATAAACATAGATGTCGAACTAGCTCTGAAAAATGACCCCACACACATTGTGCCGAAGCGGGCGGGGCGTCAATTTTGTGCCGCGGAGCTATTTAGTTCGCAAATGGCGGCCCGTTGTGACAGTCATAGTAAGAAGTATTCAAATTATATCTTTAACGAAAGAATTATGCCTTATTGTGTGGATAAATGATGTGCTAGTCGTTCCAACCAACACTGGAAAAAATATGGGATTACTTTTCACGTATAGTTTAGCTAGAATCATATTAATTTGATTTCTCTTGATCACAACCGGCTTTATATGGGGATGATGTTATGCATTTTAAACAACCATTGATATTAAGAAACTTTCATTTTTAATTTGTTCGGGTTGTTATTTTAATAATTTAAATTTGTGATAGTAAATACGAGTCGCCGTTGTAGGTGGAGGTTTTTTATGTGTACTTTCTTACTAAGTCCCGGTATCTGGCTGCTATTTATAACTTTTCGTTAAGTTCGTGGACGGCTGGACCGATTTGGCTAATTTTGGTATTGGAATATTTCTAGGTCCAGGGAAGGTTAGAACGGTGAAAAATTATGGAAAGAATACGAGGAAAATAGTAAAAAGAATAATGCTATTTTTCTCAAACTTTTAATGAAATGTTGACATGACTTACTTCAAATTAGGTCCGGAAATACTACATATCAGGTGCGATGAGTGAAGATGATATGTAAAGGAATTTCATACAGCCTTACACACCTAGGCCTGTAAGGCAACCTTCTTTTGTTTTTAAACGTCAAATTATGGCATTCAACCAAAAAAACCTATAAGCAAAATTCTGCCATTAAGTTTTTTTTTTCTTTTTTTGTCTTTTTCGTGTTTTTTTTTCTTTTTTGTGTTTGTTAAATATTGTTTCAGGAATTCAAAGGGGAACAAAAATTTCATTATTTTTGCGCTACGACGTACGGTTTAGGAGATACAGCCCCATAAAGTTTTTTTTTCAGTCATGCAGAAATCTTTATAGGGCTGTGAGATTTCACAAACTTGCAATGAAATAATTAAAAAAAATAGGATGATGATGATGATGATTGTTATTATTACGTTCGGGTTGTTGAATGGGGAACGAAAATTTGATTATTTTTACGCTACGACGTACGGTTTAGGAGATACAGCCCCATAAAGTTTTTTTTTCATCATGCAGAAATCTTTATAGGGCTGTATCTCCTAAACCGTGCGTCGTAGCGTAAAAATAATCAAATTTTCGTTCCCCATTCAACAACCCGAACGTAATAATAACAATCATCATCATCATCATCCTATTTTTTTTAATTATTTCATTGCAAGTTTGTGAAATCTCGGCGAGAAACGGGGGGGTTGCCGGCCGCATATCCCTATTCGACCTCGCTACGCTCGGCCGTCTATATCTACTTGGCCTGCAACCCTTCGTTTCCCGTCCTCTATAGTAATGTACTATTCCCATACAAACTGTTCCTATGACGACGTGTTCAATACGAATTTCTGCATGTTTGCTCTGATCAAGATGAAAATCGATATCTGAGGATCCTAGAGGTCCTTTACAATGAATACGAGGTCAAAATTAAACCAACGCCCGCCAGCTTGGATTTCTGCATTTTGGCTCTGATCGAGATGAAAATCGATATCTAAGGATCCCAGCGACCCTTCATTATGATTCTGAAGTCAAATTTGGCAAAAACACCCGACATCTTAAATTTCTCCGTGTTTGCTTTTATATGATGAATGATGATCATGATAAGAGCAAAAATGGCGATATTCAAGATATCGGGCGTTTCATTCAAAATGGAGGGTGCTTTTACCAAATATGACTTTAGAATCATAATGAAGGGCCGCTCGGGTCCTCAGATATGGATTTTCACCTTGATCGGATGAAAAATTCTAAAATTCAACGCGCGGCATTTTTTTTTATTTTGATCTCAAATTCGTAAATAAAAGGCCTCTCGGATCCTCAGATATCGGTTTTCATCTTTATCAGAGTAAAATCCAAAATTCCAATTTACATTCATTTACATCTGACAATTTCTGTGCCACCTAACTAAACGTCGCAGGTGCCCTATAAGATGAACGACACAATGTATTAATTGGTTCGAAGGCTTAATTGCCTTTAAACACGTGCAATAAACGAACAAAAAAAATAAATAAAATAAAATAAAAAGCATTTATTTCGGAAAATATCCATAACACACAAAACAACAAACAATCAAAATATTTACATTAAATCAAAATTATCAATTAAATTACATTAAAATTATCAAATAAATTAAATTAAAATTATCAATCACATTATATTAAACTAATTATTATTTGTCGTAGTTGGCATGTGGCGCGTGAGATTTCGCCCAGTGGCCAAATATCGGGCTGTCATGGGCCCCTGCGACCGCGCTCAAGAGCCTGTTGGGGCTACCACGAACACGACGCATCAGGGACGCGACGCGTTTGCGCATAATGGCATGAAAATCGTCCGTGTATGCCTCCGCGAACATCCCCGACGCACTGCAGTACCGTGGCAGCCCCATCAGCATCCTGAACGCGTTATTGTAGAGGACGCGCAGCGCACTATAGGCTTTTTTCGTGCAGTTGATCCACAGGCTGCAAGTGTAAAAAGTTTGGCAATAAGATCTGAACAAGGTTATTTTAACACTTGTTGTGCATTTTGCAAACCTGCGGATCAACATGTTGCCTCTCACTGATAGAGCCCTGCGCTCCCTCTCAACGTCCATGTCATCATTTTGAGACGCAGTGACCCAATGCCCCAGGTACTTAAACTGTGTTACTAATTTCAACTGAACGCCTCCTAACATGACTGGTGGAACTATGCTATATGTTTTAGTGCCGGCTTTGAAAATTAGTAACTCAGTCTTACTAGAATTGTACCTGAGGCCATGTACCTCCGCGTATCTTTCACATATGGCCAGTAAATTATTAAGTGCGCAAACCGAAGGGCTAAGCAGCACCATATCATCAGCGTAGCTGATGTTATTGAAGCACTGTCCTTCGACTGAACAGCCCACTCGAGTGCCGCTGAGCTCCTGAATCAGGTGATCCATATATAGGCAGAACAGCCTTGGCGAAGTTAGGCCTCCCTGTCTCACACCGCACTGCAATTTGTAAGAGTCAGACAGCGAACCCGCCCATCTTATCCTGTTAATCTGGTTACTGTACCAATATTTAAATAGCTCAACCAGCTCTCCAGGTACCGCCGCTTGGTTTAGCTTCTTCCATAGGAGATCGTAGGACACCAGGTCGAATGCCTTGGATAAGTCCAAGAAGCATGCATAGACCGGTGTTCTACGATCTGTGTAATATCGGACAGTATGCTTGAGGCACAGAACCGCAGCCTCAGTTGATAAACCTGACCTAAACCCGAACTGGGCGTCGTGGAGCGGCACAATCTTCTCCAGTGTCTTATCAAGCATACTGTCTAACACCTTACTTACTATGGTAGCCAATGAGATGGGTCTATAGTTACTTATATCCGACGCATCGCCTGTACGGTATTTAGGTACAGGTACTACGACCGTTTTAATCATCTCGTCAGGTAAGTAACTATGACTAATGCATAGAGTGAAGAGCATGGCCAGTACCCTAGGCAAATGATCCCCGGCATACTGGAGATGTTCTATGCTAAGAGAATCATGCCCAGGTGACTTTCCGCGGGTCATGCCCTTCACCGCTGCTTTCACCTCACTGGCTGTAAACCTTATAGGCGTTCTAGAGCCAAACTGCACTGACATGGGCGGATCCCTTGATGAGCCCAGCGGCGACTCGACTTTGAAATGGGCTTTGAACAGCTCCGCTATTCTTTCCGGATTACTTTCACCCATTACGTTCACAGGAAGGCTCGACCTAGGACCCATTTTACTCGTCTGCTTCCAGAAACTGCTAAAATTCTTGTCTGTATGATGTCTAGCAAGAATGTCCGCTTTAATCTGGTCCGCGTTGTTCTGACACCATTTTAATTTTTGTTTAAACTTTCTTCTTGTTTCTACCATGTCGTCAAAAAAGCGCCCCGACCTAGGTTTTCCATGCAGAACCCAAGTCTGAAAACTAAGTCGAGCCTCCGCATGAAGTGGTTTCACATGCTTGTTCCACCCGACCACTTGTTTCTTTCTCCAGAACTTCGCCTTTGTACACTCACAGCTCATAGATGCGGCATGTTTTAAAGCATCTATTAGATTAGCATGTAAGTCATTAATAATTCGCCTATGTTCTGTGTTAGTACAAAGCCGATCACAGCATTCTGTCAGCTCATGGGGAAAATCAATGCATCTTAGTACCCTATTACAGTGTTCCTGATACAAAGCAACTTGACACGGCTTTCTTTCCCCCCATACAACTTTATTTGGTTCCTTTATTTCATTCGTTGTCTTAACTCTTAATACACTAAAATCACAGACTATTTCAAGAGGGAAATGATCCGACCAGAAAACATTGTATTGTATCCTGACGTTCACTATCATTGGCCACGCCGCTTCAGATACAATACAATGGTCCAGCCAGCTCGTCGTACCATGTGCATCACTCACGTACGTATATGAGTTCGAGTCCTGTCCCAGCATCTCAATGTCCGCACAACGCCAGGCTTGGTCACCACAAAAATCCTTAAGTTCGTTACCAAACCTATTACCGGGATGCGCATTAAAGTCACCAATTACTAGCACTGAGTCCACCTTGCACTCCTCAACTACAGCAGCAATCTCGCCCATACACTCCGTAACGTTCTCCGCGCAGTCCGTAGGCATGTAAACAGAGAATAACACTAGCGAACGCCCAGCCGATTGTATTCTGATTGCCGTTATACGCGCACTATTGCACTTTACAACCGATACCGCGTCAAACACATTTTTCCTCCACAGGATACCGACCCCGCCATAAGGCCGCCCCCGCAAGAGGCCAATCTCACTGTCAATCGCAGATTTTCCTGTGAATTCGAAGTTAAAGTCGATACTGCCCAAAAATCCTATATTTTCGGCCTGTAACCACGTTTCCTGCAGCATAACAATGTCAGCTGATTGACATAACTGTCTTACACACTCTACTGAACGTGTGATCGATTTACAGTTAAAACTTATTATTCTTATCAATATATACAAATAAGAATATACAAATAAGAAGCCTTTAAAATAAAATAATAAATTATCATAAAAAAATATTGCATTTAAAACTACATACGTCTACATATTTTGCATGAAACCGTCTACCTAGAGCTGCGCTACAGCCAATCACAGCGCCTCATTTTATTATAGACCAATCGTAGTTCGGGTGGTTTAAATTGGCTAATCATGGTCAAATGAAGTTTCGTCGGAGAAAACAAGACCTGAACTTTGACGAGTTGCTATTGGTCCGTTATTATTATTGCGTGTTTTAATAGTGGGGCCACTTTTACGCTGATATTTTGTTTGACGTTAGTCTTCTATGTTTTTTTCGTTCGCTGGATAAATCAACATAACCTATTTGTGTTTGGAGTTGTTCGAAATATTTCGATTAGTATTAGTTGCCTTTGGAAGGAAAAGTACTCTCAGCAATTAAATTTTTGACAAAAATTTATTCCTTTTTTTTCATGATAAAGGGGGCGTCACGAGAATTTTTCTAATGTCATTTTTCAATTTTGCATGGTAAAGGGGGGGGGGGTCACGAGAATTTTTCTAATGTCATTCTTACAACAGGTGGTAAATATTTACACTAGCATTTTTTTTACATATTCAATTCAATACTTTATTGACAAAATGAAATTTTACTTGTCAGGTACATTGTGCTTATAGCTAAGTCTTATAATTTATTGTTACATAGTTTGAGAGGCAATTTTATACATAGTTTTACTCACTTGGTACAGTGTTAGGTCTCGTAAAAGGCATCTATGGAATAGTACGCGTCAGACACCAGTTTAAAGTTTTATATATTATATTATTATTTCTTCATTGTAATTGATATGCAACATATGTAAAAAATCTTCACTTTAAAAATAGCTAACTGCGAAAATGACCTGACCTATCGTCTATATATATCACAGACGAGAATATCTTTTGTAATAAAAAGCAGCATTAGTCAGTGGCAGGGGAGCCGGCGATGCTAAATTTGTAGTTACTCAAGCGTCGTAGAGACCTATTGGATTCGTAAGATTAGATGATAGGAAGAACAAAAGGTTATACATATAATGTTTCTTTTCCAGCGATCAGGAAGCCTCTACAGTTTTTTTTTTATGTAAACAGAATTACCACATGGAGTTACCCGACGCGTCACATATTGGTACTGTCAGGCGCGCAATATGTTTATGATAACAAGAGTTTTACAAGGTCGGGGTGGTCATACGAAAGGGTAGAAATATCCTCCTCCTTGCATCGGTTTCCTCATCACTGAGGGCCGTGGCTACAGAAAGTTCAGGTTGATGTCCCAGTTGTGTAAAACCTAAATCTGAAGATAATGTAGTATCCTTATTCTGACGGTTAGATTTTTTGTTTACTTTTTTTAAGAAATTTTTGAAAGTTCTCGTCTGATAATTGTTTTGTTTAGATACTTTATTGTGCGTACAAAAACTACGTAGAATGTCGTAAAGTAGACTAAAATCGACGCGTTCAAGCGATATCATTTGAAAAAGCTGGAGTTTCTGACATGACCTGCTACGCCATATCTGAAAATATACCTACAAGTTTTATATTTTTTTTATTATACGTATATATATAAGTCACTTACTTTATTGCACATAGACAAGTTTACATAAAATAGACAAAACAAAGTAAAAGATATAAGTATATGTCCAAAGGCGAACTCATCCAACTGGATTGGACTGGATTGGAGGAGGATCGTCATCGTCATCCGAGGAAGTATCGTTATATTGCACATCAACCAGATCCATTGGGTCATCAATATTAGATTCCGCCTCACTCAATATCACTAACATAAAATCAAAATAAAATAAAATTCGACCGCGCTCGAATAAGTCAAGGTCACTTTTTTGCAACTTTGTAACTCTGCCACTCGCTTACGGGTCGCTGAAATCATCACATTATTGAAATGGACAACGGAACAGCGACTTTTTTTACTATTCTGACGGCCTATACTCGACGGCCGGCTCTGTTTTGAGACAGACTCATACAGGTGGAGGTACTCAACAAGATGCAAAGTATCTGATGCGGTCGAGTAACTCCAAAAATCTCCTCTTGGACTCCCCTACCACAGTTAATAAATCCGCTCGACCGGTTCGCGGCTAACGACAGCTGACGAGTTTATTATTCAATACGAGAAATTAGATATTAACAGCGTTATTCAAAAATGTCTGTGGTACCTATACTAAAGGCATAAACTGCCGTGCTTTCTGACGAGTTTACGTCATTCAAAAAGAAGGAACTTGATTTGTTATACGCTTTAATATAATAAATATCCCTTCTATTTCTACATAATCCGTTTTCTTTTTGCATCATTATTACGTGTTATGTTAGAACTTGAATATTATGTCATTGCCAAAAGGACTTTGACTCAGGTCAATTTCCACGGTGGTCCGGTTAATACTTGCCGATATCAAGGCCACAAACTCGCCATATAAGAACAATATTATACGGCTTTTTATTCCAAATAGGGTAACGACCGAACGCACGTTTTTTATCACGTGCTAAAATTTCAACCGTCTTTAACAATATTGAAATATTGATTCTAGTCTCGTTACTGATTCTCGTTCGGTGGACGACATTTGGAAGATCGTGGTGCATTTTTAGATGATAATGCATCATATTAGGACCGGGATAAGTAGCGTGCTCGATGAGGGGCCTACGCTCAGAGGAGTGGGCGACAAGAGGCTGAACTGGCCGCGTAGACAACGTTACAATCGTTAACGCTCCGTAGCGTAGCGTAGTCATCTCTCTCTATCACTCTTCCATATTAGTGCGACTGCGACAGTTGCGTTTCGTTCGCCACGGAGCGTGAATGATATGCACGTTGGCTACGCGGGCTATAGTAGCTTAGCCAACGTGCCAATCGTTAACGCTCCGTAGCGTAACGTCATCTCTATCTATTTATCATTCTTCCATATTAGTGCGACAGTGACAGTTGCGTTTTGTTCGCTACGGAGCGTTAACGATTGGCACGTTGACTACACCTTGATAATTATGATGCCAATGAAGATTGTATTAATATACTTATGTGAAAACTGCTCCCACACAGAATAAGATTCTAATATAACCTTGTTGTCCTTAAAAAAATATTATTTATTTGCCATGTATTTGTAATAGGTTGGTACTTTAATGTATCTCACATATCATTACCGTGGTACACGTGAGAACGACAATATGGACACGAGACCTGCATTCCTATCCTATTGAATACCTACCTATGTATGATCGTAACGTTATGAAGTAAGGCATACTCTACCATACCATACTGGAAAAAATTACCACTAATGCTTCCTCTTAATTTCCTCAATAAATCGAGTGAGATATTAAACGTATTAGGATCGAAAGAGCTCGTTATTCTAATGAGTACAAATAACATAACAATTCCCAAATCTGAAAAAAATGGTATACAATTTTAAATAAAATGGACCTCCTCCTGATAAACGGATTTATCACGATACGAGTAATGATATCTGTTTACGTTCGAGACGGCTTTGTATTTCTATACCATAATTGCAAGATAGAATGCGAACAATAAACATTAACACGTTATATAGTTACATTACATATTCTGTACACACAAACATGTATATACGACCGGTTTGGCCTAGTGGGTAGTGACCCTGCCTACGAAGCTGATGGTCCCGGGTTCAAATCCTGGTAAGGGCATTTATTCGTGTGATGAGCATGGATATTTGTTCCTGAGTCATGGGTGTTTTCTATGTATTTAAGTATTTATAAATATTTATATATTATATATATCGTTGTCTAAGTACCCTCAACACAAGCCTTATTGAGCTTACTGTGGGACTTAGTCAATTTGTGTAATAATGTCGTATAATATTTATTTATTTATTTAATATTTATATAGGTAAGGTGCATATTTATGTATCTTTCTATTAAACTAGCTAGTCCGGTATTGATTAAATATACCTGTATTTTCTAAAAACTGCCTCTAACTAATCAATACATACTGTGCAATTTAAGGGAGATGTCATGAGCCAAATTGTTGCAATAATCAAATAACCAGTCATCAGTTGGATGTTTATAACTCCAGTTAAAAAGTTAATCTCCTTGACTCTTAATTACATTATTTAAAAATACATCGATTACTCCTTAGTGATAATAACGGCTATTACACTACACCCCATGCGTCTGCGCGAAAGAACAACTGATTTTGAACTTCTGATGAAATGTAAATAATGTGTGTGTATTTGTAAATCTTGTTACAAAGACCTAGAGGGTAGAGGGGCCCATTGATTACCAGTTAGCCGGACGATATCGGCCTGACAGTTATTCGCGAATGTCAGCTTAAGCGAATAACTGACAGGCTGATATCGTCCAGCGAACTAGTAATCAGTGGGCCCCTTAAGGTCCACTGACTGTCATGAGGTTGATGTTAGTAATACAAAACTGTACGGATAAGACAGTTATTCGCAATTTAACAAGAAAAAGTGTTGTAAACAGATAGCAATTCGCACGTCGATAATAGCTTGCGGTAACACAAGGAAGACTAATTATCAACAAGGCACTAAGTAACACGGATTAAGCAGTTCTTGAGAACTGTTGCGTAATGTTTGTTGTCAGTTCTATTATTACTTACATTTTACAAGGTAGGTATATTTTTGTTCATGACATTTTAATACGGTTATTTATTAAGAACTTATGTTTGAATGTTTATGTTTTCACGCGTTGCTGGATTAAGATTTTTGTCTATATATTTTGAACATACTGTGTAAAAGCTATGTAACACTCATGTGTTATTTGTGTTTTGGTACATACCAAAACGCTGTAAACAATAACCTGTGGTATTTTGGACATATTAGGCACAGTGGCCTTGAGATATTAGCTCCGCGTCGAGTAGAAGGGTCAAAACTCTCTCTTCGTTGGTCTTTTCGTTGTATTATTTTTTTTTTCCCAAAAAATGTGAGGGAGTGGAACTTTTTGTATGAGGTTAAATTTTGTTTTTAATTTTTCTTACGTAAAATATAATCTACAGCTAGAAACACATACAATAGAACTCGACTTTTTTATTTAATTGATAGAAGACATCGATACAAGCGTGACAGTGTGGTCAGAAACAAGACAAATAAAATAATGTTGACCCAGAAGACGTTAAAAAGGTTCATTACATTTATTTTAAAAGAAACTTAACCGCGCTTTTCAATTTCAAATGCGTCGACTCGACTCACCATAACTGGCCTAGTCAAGTCCAATATTACCTCCAACTTATGTCAATGGAAAAGGGTTGAGAGTCGTATAGATATTTTTGAATCACACCGGCGTGAAAACGGTTCCCATAGGAAGTCGTGCAGACGTCCGCGTTTCTCTACATGGGTGTGACTCGACCACTATTCTACCAAGAATAACAGTCGTAAGAGGCATTGGGAATATCATTCGATTGTTAATCTTATTCGCGTGCAGTAAATTCCAAATTCAAATTCCAACGGGAACATCAGTAAGATGTTATGCGGGGTAAGGTAGACCGTTGCTTGGCGTTGGCGTTGGTGAGTAGTTTTTTATACTACATACTATGATATCAAACAAGTGTACGGCCGGTCTGATAATAAGTGGACACAGCAGTCTATTCTAGTATTGGTTGGCTATGTGCATAGATATAAGATTCTATGATCTGAGGCTATGGGCAAAGTGCATAGCGCGGAATCAAAAGTGACGACAACACACGACGAGAAATGTGAACTTCCGTGGGCCCAAAATTACCACATTTGACCGATAAAGGACCTCACTTATCCGGACCGGCAAACAACCGGTTGGCAATTTTTTTATGATACGCTATGCAAACCCCTTAGTAAGCCTTATCTATTATTTCATATCTATGCATTTTACCGAAAAATCGAGAATAAATCCATTAATTATAGCAAATTATAGTGATTAACGTTAATCACGCAAAAAACCGTATCGATTATTTCTTAATACGTGATGCAGTCAAGTTATTCTTGTGTTGCAACATGGGCAGAGAACAATAGATGGTGGTCATTCTAGTTTGTTAGCCACTAAGCCAGTTTAGCTCACGAAAGTTAAGGTCCTACAATCCTGGTAAGAATACTCTAAGGGCAAGTACCTTATTGTACCTTAACTGGGTAAATGGATCGAAATTCTTTTCGCTGTTTTGTTTGTAACTACTCTGTCACTTGTATTTCTGTAATTTATCAAATAAATAAAAAAATACGAGTGCTATTGCATGTCTTTTGAGCTGCATTTACCATGAGAAAAAAAAAAAAAAAAAATTTCATCTCATACTGCACTCCGTCACATTCAGGGCCGGATTTAGGGGAGGGCAACCGGGGCTACTGCCCCGGGCCTCCACAAAAGAGGGGTCCACAATAGAGAATTCGGAAAATTTACCATTTTATTTGGAAAAAATTTGGGGCCAGGGGGCCTCCACTCATTTATTTCCCAAGGCCTCCAGACCTCTAAATCCGGCATTGGTCACATTATTATCACATTATTTGGGGACAAAAAACAAGACAATGAAAAGAATTATGATTATATCGGGGAATTTAAATAGCAAATGGAATAATTTGGGGTCGGCAACGCGCATGTAACTCCTCTGGAGTTGCAGGTGTACATAGGCTGCGGAGACTGCTTACCATCAGGCGGGCCGCATGCTTGTTTCCCACCGACGTAGTATAAAAAAAAAATCGGAAAATCTTCCCATTTTTTTATTCCAAACTTTCGTTCATTTCTTGTGATAATTCCCTGAAATTTCCGAGAACTTTTCTAACACTTAGTGAACTCTCCGCAACTTGCGTATTTGTACACTGAGCCGCTCTAGATGCTATTTGGAATGGAGACAATTTGCTTCCCGCGGAAGGACGCAGTACAATTTTTATCACGAAAATCAGCATTTTATGCAAATGAAGTCGCATGCAAAAACTAGTCGTCTATATGTAACTTACACAATTTTGGAGCTTGGTAAATTCGGGTGAGATTGTCCCTTATTCATTGATGCCATTATTGCTATTGTTTAAACTCGGCAATCGGAAAATCGGCAGTCACTTTGTAATATGCGCCTAGATTTTTGCTATAGCATCGTTTTTCCATGAGTAAATGCTAAATAAACCATCGCAGTTACCTGATTCAAGTAAAGATTTACCAAAACAAATAAAAAAAACTGCTCTCTGGATCCACATATTGGGTCCAAAACTTTAATAACATCCCAAATAGTATAAAATATGCTTCCATCAATCTAGGAATTATATTCAAAGAAAAATCTTTTCTAATTCGAAAGTCCTATAAGGCTGAATTTGTAGCTTGACAATTTATTATTTATCTGCATTGTTTTTATAAACCTAATTTGACATTCATCTTGTATACTAACTTTTAGGTTGCTGATTGTAACACTCTAAATGTATGATTAATACAAATAAATTAATATAAATATAAACATGAATTTACTCTAAACTTATGTTAAATAAAATTTACACATGTTTACATCACTTACATTCAGGGACCAAATATCAGTATATGTTTCATTCAAATTAACCGGTATTCAATTTTGGTATATCGGTTGTTTATATATATTTTTGCATTTCAATTAACTAATCTGATAACTCATTGTCCTTACCTATGTAGGTATCATTCATTCTTGTTATTTAGATTTTTAGTTATTCTGTTAACTGTCACTGCTTACATTACAAATCAATGTAATTTTTATATTATTATTATTTAAACTTTGTTCTTGCACATGTTATAAAATTGACTTTTCCTTTCGTTATATTTCCATGATGTGTGATCCCTTGAGGGTAAAAGCCTCATCCCTCTTCTTCCATGTTTCTTTGACTTCAGCAATATTTTCCCAATTCTTTCCTACAATTGCTATAATGTCATCAACCCACCTCTTTCTTTATATGTCAGCAATAAGCTTCTTTATGACCTATCAAAAGTTGCTGAATCCTCAGGTAACTCTACTCTTAGTCTTTTCAAAGACCTGTTGAAGAAACACAAAATTGCCTCAAGAGACAGAAGTGCTGGCAGCATCCTCGCTCAAAATATGAGCCTAACAAATCAACTAGGAAATGCCACTACAATCTTCAGTATTATTAGATTTAAGTTTAGTTTTTAGATTTAATACAGTACAACCTTACTAATCCGGCACTAATGCTGACACAAGCGAGCTGGATTACTGGAAAATTCGGATTACTGGTACTTAGAGGAAAGCTGCTTATTATATTGATGTGTTTTCAATATGTCAAAGCTATACTTACACTAAACTAATTTACTAAATTCAAAGAAAATTGTACTGTTATCTGGATTTTAGGCATTTATAACGATATTCAAGAGTGATAATGTAAGCACACATAATAAATTTGGACATAGAATGATCACTTGCACCCCTATTTTAGTGCTGGATTACTGGGTGTACCGGATCATCAACATGCTGGATTACCGAGATATCACTGTAATAATATTATTATTCTTTAAAGAAATAAAACCAGTTTCAACGCTCAGTCCAAATTAAACATATAATTTGAACATTTTTTTAAACAAATTCTTTAGCTCTTGATGGAGCCAACAGTGGCAGCATGGTTCCATTTTTATCACTTGTCACTATGCCTGTCAATTTCGCACTTATGTACTTGTTAGAACGTGACAGGCATAGTGACAAATGATAAAGAGCCGGCCATCTTAGCCCTACAGATCCATACTCTATTTATCTCGATACAAAAGCCTTAATTTAAAATAAATGTGCTTTAATTTTTCAGTAGTTACTATTTATAAACTGTACTTTCCCACATCTGCCTATTGTCTAAGGCCGCAATTACCTTGTCATATAAATGTGATCATAAATATAGGAGTTATTGAAAAATTACATACTTACCTATAGATAGATAGATAGGTAGATAGAGGCAGCAAGACTTAAATTGAGACCACAATTAGACTATCATAGTGGTCATATAAGTGTGATCCTATTTGAAAGCAATCCTATAATTATGATCATATACACCTTCTTCTTCTTCCTTCCCTTATCCCACCTATGTGGGGTCGGGTCTCCTTGTCAATTTGCGCCAGAGTGGTCGGTTCTGGGTTGTCTGTTCTTCGATGTTCAGGTCGTTTCTAATATTGGACCACCACGTGGATTTTGGCCTGCCACTTCCTCTAGGGCGTTCGGGAAGGCTTAGCGCAATGTTTACTATATGGTCATTTCCTCTTCTTCGAGTGTGGCCGTACCATTGTAGACGAGATTCAAGGAGTTTGACTTGAATTGGAGCCACTTTGAAACTTCCGCGAACGTACTCGTTTCTTATCCGGTCTAGTCTTGTGACACCACCAGCCCAGCGTAGCATCTTCATCTCATTTACGTGAAGGGTTTGCTCGTGGTATTTCTTTATGGCCCAGCACTCAGAGCCATATAGCATGGCAGGTCTCACGGCCATTTTATACACCTTTCCTTTCGCTTTAATGGGCATACGGTTGTCACATAGAACCCCTGATAAGCTTCGCCATTTGAGCCATGCCGCTTGTGTTCTGTGGGAGACGTCTGCATCTATATTGGCATCGGATGAGATGACAGATCCTAGGTATTTAAACTTAGTACCTTAGGTACAGGATGTTCTCCGATGCACACGTCTCTGTCGTCTTGGACTTCGGTAGAAAATTTGCATTGCATGTACTCAGTTTTGCTCCTGCTAATCTTGAGGCCATTTTGTTCCAATGCCTTAGTCCAGGATGTAAGTTGGGTCTGCATGTCTTCAGCTGACTTGGTTAAGAGTACTACGTCGTCCGCGTATAGCATACACCATGGCACCGGCAGTTGTATATCCTTGGTTAAATAATCTATTACTAAATTAAACAGTAAAGGGCTTAAAGTGGATCCCTGATGAACACCAACTTGGACTTCGAACGGTTCGCTAAGGCCAGCTGGGCTTTTGACTCGAGTTGTGCAGTTGTGATACATGATCATATACGCCTAATATGTTAAAATTGTAGCGAGTAGGATATTGTGGATGAAACAATAAGAACTGAATCAGAATAATGGAAACCGCAGAGACTAAAATAGCGACGTAAGTCAGGACACGATCTGATAACATATTCACAAGTTTGAGAAATAAAGTTATTATAAAAACTTAGTAAAAGCAGATGTAACTTACCGGTTAATAGTAACGCGTAGAATCTCCGTCAGTTTATTCCACTTATACACAAGACATAATAAAGTGTACGAGATATAAAACGAAACATAAATAGACGCGATTAAATTGTTACACAACTTTATTAAAAGGCTTTGTTATTGTTTTTATTTAGCACCTAGCACATTTTCGTGACAGCTGTGTGACATTGACGTTTAAATATTGAGGAACGTTCATAAATGGTAAATCTAGTATTGGATCGTAAGTAGTGAGTATTATATTCTTTGTTCGTAAGACGCCGATAACCAAACCAAGCACGACAATAATAGAATAAGTATTTGTATGTATAGGTAACCATAATACAATATAATATTAGATTAGGTAAAATGACTGAGTAACTTAAAGTATATGAAGTGTAAATCCATTTTAAAGTACATAACTATTACTACTGTCACTATTTTACAGTTTTGGAACATGTGGCTTGATGTGGTGGAGTCGAAATTAAACCACAATAAAAGTGTTGTTTAAGGACTGAGCAAGGATTTCAATATTATGAATATTATAATTGCTATGAGTGATTTTAATAAAGATATTTTAAACAACACTGCCGATAATGACGATTTTTGTAGGTACCTCTTATATTATATACGAATTATACGATACGTTTATTACGATTTCTACGACCGCCAGTTCATGATAGTATGGATGGAGTCCCATAGGTAAGTAAGTAAAGTAGCTAAAAGTAGTAAAGTAGGTAAGTTATTACCTACCTCTCCGAATGTCATCATTGGCCTGAACTGAAAATATATTACAGTCATCGCAGACTATAGAAACAGTGTCGGGTAAAGGTAATACGGGAGTGGCAAACGCGCCCACAATCCTGCCAAGGGTAATGTGCCCGTGGCGAACAGATGTCGTTATTTTAAAACTAAACAGAAAAGGACCTCCCTTTTTAGGGTTCCGTAGTCAAGAAGGAACCCTTATAGTTTCGCCATGTCCGTCTGTCTGTCTGTCTGTCTGTCCGAGGCTTTGCTCCGTGGTCGTTAGTGCTAGAAAGCTGAAATTCGGCATGGATATATAAATTAATAAAGCCGACAAAGTCGTACAATAAAATCTAAAAATTTTTTTTTTTTTAGGGTTTTCCCCTACACGTAAAGTGAGGGTGAATTTTTTTTTTTTTTTGCTTCAACCCTACAGTCTGGTATATCGTTGGAAAGGTCTTTCAAAACTAATAAGGGTCTTCAACAAACATTTTTTGATAAAGTGAATATATTCGGAGATAATCGCTCCGAAAGAAAAAAAAAGCGGCCAAGTGCGAGTCAGACTCGCGCATGAAGGGTTCCGTACCATTTAAGACGTATTAAAAAAAATCTACTTGCTAGAACTTGTTCAACATTTTACCACTTTGGACACACATTTTACCACTTTGGAAGTGTCTCTCGCGCAAACTATTCAGTTTGGAAAAAAATGATATAGGAACCTAAATATCATTTTTGAAGACCTATCCATAGCTACCCCACACGTATGGGTTTGATGAAAAAAAATTTTTTAAATTTTATGACGAGTTAAAATAAAACTACTCGCTAGATCTCGTTCAAACCAATTTTCGGTGGAAGTTTGCATGGTAATGTATATCATATATTTTTTTTAGATTTTTCATTCTGTTATTTTAGAAGTTACAGGGGGGGGGGGGGGACACATTTTTTCACTTTAGAAGTGTCTCTCGCGCAAACTATTCAGTTTAGAAAAAAATGATATTAGGAACCTAAATATCATTTTTGAAGACCTATCCATAGATACCCCACAAGTATGGGTTTGCTGAAAAAAATATTTATTTTTTGAGTTTCAGTTCTAAGTATGGGGAACCCCCAAAATATATTGTGTTAACATCTTAATGCGGTTCATAGAATACATCCACTTACTAAGTTTGAACAGTACAGCTCTTATAGTTTCGGAAAAAAGTGGCTGTGACATAATCGGACAGACAGACGGATATGACGAATCTATAAGGGTTCCGTTTTTTGCCATTTGGCTACGGAACCCTAAAACTGTGTCCCCCCCCCCTCTAACTTTTGAACCATAGGTCCAAAAAATATGAAAAAATCGTGGAAGTAGAGCTTAAGAAAGACATTAAATGAAAACTATAGCGGACATGATCAGTTTAGCTGTTTTTGAGTTATCGCAAAAAGTTTCCCCTTCATAGTAAAAAGACTTACTTTAATTAGGTACTGATTATGCAAATTTGCCTATTTGATTAACTCGCGTGAAAGGTACCGTTTCATCCCTTGGTTAACAATTTACTGTTCTTTAAGCTCCAGTTTAGCTTATTGTGACGGAAGAGTAAACTACGGAACCCTACACTGAGCGTGGCCCGACATGCTCTTGGCCGGTTTTTATTTAAATTAGCAATTAGAGAATCATATAAAGTACCATACCAACCTACCTATCTAAAAAGAGTCGACAACGCGCATTTGTTACCATTGAAGTTAGACTTTAGCCACATGTCAAAGCCTGTGCTGTGGCTGAATTGAATATTTTCTTTCCAAATAATGTGTCATGGTATAAAACTAAAAATAATCAAATCAACTAAGTACGAAATACTGAGTTCTCAGATAAAATAATGAAATGTTTTTTTTTTCAGGTTTCACGATTCCACGACATTGAAGCGATGATGCGGCGGTAGCATTTTGTAAACACTCAAAATGCTGGACGTATCAGACACTGTAAGTAATCAGATAGCATTGGCTAGTGGCAGACATAGGTATTTACTTGTTTCATTAAAAAATAGGTAAGTACACGCCTTATATTGTCTACAATCCATCTACTTTTTAAGTTTCCTTAGTCAACTAGGAACCCTTATAGTTTCGCCATGTCCTGATTTTACTCCATAAGATTTAAACGTAGAAAACGTAACTTAAACAGAATTGTACGGGATTTTATTCTGAAATGGAACCAGGACGCTGAGTAGGCAATTAAAGAGTATAGACAATCAACCTACTTAATTTGTGCAATAAAATGTATACTTAGTATACTTACTACTCATGTGAATCCCGTAAATGGACTGTAGTTGACAAAGAAGTATCTAGAATAAATAATAGTAAGTACTTAGATACTACCGTCCAAAAATGACACTTCCTACAAAGCTGAAGTTTGACAGCGATTCGGGGACGAATCATGTTGTTCCTTTCTCATGTATGGCACTATCCCTTTCGGCTATTTCAGGTTTTCAAAATTCAAGTCATTATCTTATCTGTGCTGGTGTGCAAAAGTTTTGCCAACCCTAATAATTTCTCATATCAATGCTAAGCCGAGAGCGCCCGAAACTGCCCGAAAGGTCCCGTGTCTGTCACACCACTGCGTAGATTTCCTATATTCACATCTTAAGCACCCAAAGAAGATATCGATCTACTATTCTATTCCCGACATTCGAACTAGGCCTTGTTCGCGACTTCATGAGTTGGATATCAGCCAAGCTAGACTGTTTGTTCGTTTAATCAAATTATCCAAATAACATATTTGTTTAACATCTAAACCACAAGAAACAAACACCTTTATCAGTAGACAATTCTTGTTAGTGGAAACTGTGGAAAGGCGCGAGACGAATGAGTGTGTTTTTGATTGACTGTGTCTAAAGTCGTTATGTCGAACGCGAGGAAGAAAATAAGTCGGCGACAGTTGTTGTGCAAGGTTAGTGAACGAATTTATGTGTGAAACAATAGTGCCCTCCTCTTTTGAGGGAGGTTAAAGGCCTTCCGAAGCATATTTAAATATTTGGCGCCCCGGGCCATTTGGATTTGCCGCCCTATCAAGTGATGATAGTGTTCATTTAAGGAACTTTAAGGAAAAAAACATGTTTTGCCGCGCTTGCAGCTTGCCGCCCCGGGCCATGGCCCGCTTGGCACTAGAGTAAATACCTATTACGCCCCTGAAGGCCTTATGTAAATATAGACGCGTAAACGTTTGTGTAATAATTTGTGTAATAATGTCCTATAATATATAAAAAAAAAAGTTTATTCCTACAGTTTCAAGAAAAAGAACTAGGATTTTGTCCGTTTGAAAACAAATCTTCATCCTCCTTTGTAGTCGGTTAAATAAATCAACTTTCTTCACAAGTTCTCGAACGTTAGTGTTTTGAATAAGATTCCATAATATCTAGAAAGTCGTGATATTTCTAACTCCTACGTCTATAATTAGTTTAAAACATAAATTAGCACTCAGTTTTCTAATTATCATAATTATGTACCTAAGATGCATAGGTATTATGCAAGACATTTATTTAAGTGGGGGCTCCCGCGAAATTGGAGTTTTTATTTTGAATTTACACGTTTTAATGAAGGGCTAATGCAATAAAAAAATTCATACGGGGACTAGACTATATTTCCGAAGGCAGATTCCAAGAAAAACCTTGAAAAATTTAAGTTGTCTCAATAGAAAAAAAAAAACGATAACATCTATTTTCATTTATTTCCAATTGTATTTATATTACCCTGCATACCATAGTAATTATAGTAAAATTATAGTAAAAAATAGCTCGTGATACTTACAGCCGAGGGATTTGACCAGCGAAATTTTAATCAGTACCCCTAGTGTAACTTTGATCGACATCATAACGTGACGAACGCGTTTGCGTTAAGTCTCATTTTGTATAGGATTTTGAGGTTCCAAAACGTCCCGCTTGGCGCGCTCTTTCGAAATCCAATACAAAATGAGACTAAACGCAAACGCGTACGTCACGTTTGGAAATCGAATTTATTTACACTAGGGGTACAGAAGTATATAATACTTTCAGAGTTATTGAGGTACAACGTCAAAACTCGCGCCATCATCAAATCTTCCGTCGCGAGTTTCGCGTACTCAATTATCATGAAGCAATTTTCATATTTTTGACTTTTGTGCTTAATCTGTTACAATTTTTTTAAAAGCTTTTTAGGTAGACCATTGTCAGTGATTTTTTTCTATCGAGCGACCATTCAAGCGAAAGTTCATCGAGGCAGGCCTCAAGATTGCTAATTCAATTTAAAATTTAAAAAACCGAACAAGTGCGAGTCGGACTCGCCCATCGAGGGTTCCGCAGTGTTTATTAATATACAATTGTTATAATGGCAACAGAAATACATCATCTGTGAAAATTTCAACTGTCTAGATATACCCTGGTGACAGACGGACGGTCCTGTTTTAACCTTTGGGTAAGGAACCCTGAAAACGCGAATTTCAGTTTACTACTTACTGCACCTTAAGTTACAGATTCCTTGTGGAATATTTCGCATGCAATACAATATGAATACATAGATCTTATATATATATACCATAGAATGATTAATCAGATTCTCGCATGAGTCCAATAGAGCCTACCCTCTTTTTTGAACAATAAGTAACCAATTACCTTCATCAATTTCTATAACAAAGCGACATATTTCCGTCATCTCCTTAATTCATATTAACACCGTACCTACCTCAGTCTAAGTGGAGCGTTCATACAGTAAACATTTCGCGTTTTTAAACACTCGCGTATGCACGGTATGTGTGAATTGTGATAACACCGATAACGTGTTTGCTCGACTTCTGTTATTAATTGGTGTCTAGTTTTATTGTGGTTTGGACGGAAGAGGAAATATTACGGTCTAGTTAAGAGGTTAGATAATTTTTATAATTATTAGTACACAACGGTAATATCTCGTAACAATTTAAATAAAAAAAAATCCATATCGCAGAATAGACGCTAAGAAGTTTTGTTTTTAATTAAGTATGGTAGATACAATCTGTGTAGCATTTTCAAATAGCCAGTTAAAAATTAGAAATATTGAGAGACATTCTAATAAACTCCCATCAATCATTTCAACAGAAATTGGAAATACTTTGCACTAAAATTGTGCGGTAACCGATGTGCATTTATTACATAGTTACGTTACAGACAAATAACTACCGTCAGGCTTAAATCTAATTAATAATACGTATCCTTTCGCAAGGAGTCTTTACTAGATTTGTCGTGTCTGTCTGTCTGTCCGATTATGACACAGCCACTTTTTTCCGAAACTATAAGAGCTATACAGATGTATTCTATGAACCTCATTAAGATTTTTACCCAAAAATAGAAAAAAAAACAATAAATTTTGGGGGCTCCCCATAGTTAGAACTGAAACTCAAAAAATATTTTTTCATCAAACCCATACGTGTGGGGTATCTATGGATAGGTCTTTAAAAATGATATTGAGGTTTCTAATATCATTTTTTAGGGTTCCGTAGCCAAATGGCAAAAAACGGAACCCTTATAGATTGTCTGCATTGGCCTTAGAGTGTTGTGTGTGTTGTGATTGTTGTTGTGTTATAGATTGTGTTTTAAGGTGATTGTCTGTCTGTCCGATTCTGTCACAGCCACTTTTTTCCGAAACTATAAGAGCTATATTGTTCAAACTTAGTAAGTGGATGTATTCTATGAACCGCATTAAGATGTTCACACAAAAATAGAAAAAAAAAACAATAAATTTTGGGGGTAATACTTAGAACTGAAACTCAAAAAATCTTTTTTCATCAAACCCATACGTGTGGGGTATCTATGGATTGGTCTTCAAAAATGATATTGAGGTTTTCTAATATCATTTTTTTCTAAAATGAATAGTTTGCGCGAGAGACACTTCCAAAGTGGTAAAATGTGTGTGTGTGTGTGTCCCCCGTAACTTCTAAAATAACAGAATTAAAAAACTAAAAAAAATATATGATATACATTGTCATGCAAACTTCCACCGAAAATTGGTTTGAACGAGATCTAGTGAGTAGTTTTTTTTTATACGTCATAAAATTAAAAAAAAAATTTTTTCATCAAACCCATACGTGTGGGGTATCTATGGATAGGTCTTCAAAAATGATATTTAGGTTCCTAATATCATTTCTAAACTGAATAGTTTGCGCGAGAGACACTTCCAAAGTGGTAAAATGTGTGTCCAAAGTGGTAAAATGTTGAACAAGATCTAGTAAGTAGTTTTTTTTTTTAATACGTCTTAAATGGTACGGAACCCTTCATGCGCGAGTCCGACTCGCACTTGGCCGCTTTTTTTCTAAACTGAATAGTTTGCGCGAGAGACACTTCCAAAGTGGTAAAATGTGTGTGTGTCCCCCCTCCCCCCTCCCGTAACTTCTAAAATAACAGAATAAAAAATCTAAAAAATATATATAATATTAATATACATTGTCATACAAACTTCCACGGAAAATTGGTTTGAACGAGATCTACTCAGTAGTTTTTTTTTAATACGTCATAAATGATACGGAACCCTTCATGGGCGAGTCCGACTCGCACTTGGCCGCTTTTTTATAAAACCTATGAAAGTGTGTTCATTACAGCCTAAATTAACTACCATTTGATTATGTGATAAACGTCCATTTCATATTACATTTTTTGGAATTTTCACCTCTATTTGGTTCTGAATTCTGATATCATGTTGTTTTTGTACAAAATAGGAGCTACGAACTAAGTGCTTACATTAAGTCGTAAATAAATAATTACGAAAAAAAGTAGGTACCTACTCGTAATCATACTTAGATGTTACCACACATGGGTTTTTTTCTATGTATACATTTAAGCATGTATTATCTATATACGTATGTATATCGTCTCCTAGTACCCATAGTATAAGTTTGGGGCTAGGTCGATCTGTGTAAGATCCCAAACATTTATTTACATATTTATACCTACCTAGTTTTTTTTATATACTTTTATTACGACCAGTTTGGCCTAGTGGGTAGTGGCTAGTGACCCTGCTACGAATCTGATGGTCCCGGGTTCAAATCCTGGTAAGGGCATTTATTCGTGTGATGAGCATGGATATTTGTTCCTGAGTCATGGGTGTTTTCTATGTATTTAAGTATTTATAAATATTTATATATTATATATATCGTTGTCTAAGTACCCTCAACACAAGCCTTATTGAGCTTACTGTGGGACTTAGTCAATTTGTGTAATAATGTCCTATTATATTTATTTATTCAATAACTAAATTAACACAACGTATTCAAACAAAATCTTGCAGTATATATAATAATAATAAATAATATAAACTAACTAAATTAAACCAAATAAAATAAGAAACGTAAATTAGAATATAAAAGTTAATTAAGTACCGTCACGTCTGAAAATATCGATACGGATAAAGTACCAAAAATGTGTATACACTACCCTAATATATGGTCAATAAAGTCGTGTATGCATATTTTTAGCACTTCGATCGTGTCGATGTTTTAGACGGACTGTACCGTAAAACCAACTTTAGTTCAGAATCTCCCAACTATGATCCAAAAATAACTGTAATATCTTCGTTTAAGTGTGATTCTGATTATTATTTGAATGACGAAGTTTTAAAGCAATTTTTCTACAAAACGAACAGAAAACACCCAGAAAATATCAAAAGTAACATTGTATATACTTACTATTTATGCTGAGGCAAGCCCATTTCTTGGTAAACAATATCAATAAGTTTTAGTCTTTTTTTTTGTAATATAATATACTTCTGTATGTAATTTAAGTTTTACCACGAAATAAATAAATGATTTATGATTACTAACAATATGATTACTTTTATAATTGACGACCGGTCTGGCCTAGTGGGTAGTGACCCTGCCTACGAAGCTGATGGTCCCGGGTTCAAATCCTGGTAAGGGCATGTATTCGTGTGATGAGCATGGATATTTGTTCCTGAGTCATGGGTGTTTTCTATGTATTTAAGTATTTATAAATATTTATATATTATATATATCGTTGTCTAAGTACCCTCAACACAAGCCTTATTGAGCTTACTGTGGGACTTGGTCAATTTGTGTAATAATGTCCTATAATATAAAATAATATAAAAATATAAATAATATAAAATAATTAAACTTGTGGATCATTAGTTGTAGTATTGGACTACACATAGTTGGGTGGTTATATGCCACATAATTTTTCATATATTATTTGTCCAGTTTTCATATCTTATTCATTTGTCCAAACTTCTTAAAAATATTTCTGGTATTTTCCTAGAGTAACTAAGTAGACGGACTAGACGGTAACAAAACGTACTTCTAACAAATCAATTATTACACTTAGCATTTCTAGTCTAATTGCCAATGGGTATTTTTAACCACGTAACTATATCGTAAAGGTGTGTATTATCATGAACCTGTAGAATGAATATTTAGTGTAAATTAACACTACTTTTTTAACCTTGAAAGTTCACTTATAGATAGTTAATTTATCATTGTGTCCTGTAAGTTCTGCATAGATAGTACTGACTGACACGAGTAGGTATATATTACAATTACAATGAGGTAAATCTTCTTTCTATTGTTGTTCATGGTAAACATAAGATATAGTTTAATAATTGTTAGTGGTTTAAAACTAAAGTGGCGCCAACTAAAATATATGCAAAATTAAACGGATTTAATAAACGGCAAATGTTGACGTTAAAATACTTTTGTGTACTTATATTAAAACGTGATAGCAGAATTTTGAGAGCTATTTTTCTGGACCACCGTCAACAGTGGCGCCAACTGGTGAGCCCAAAAATGGTGGCCCTCATCCCTCGAAATTTTAAATTCGGATTAAAATTATTATAACAACGACGTTTTATTGTACAGGCTTCTTAGGGTCCGCTCAGATTAAAGTTTTGTCTAATGTATTAAGATACATGTAAGTAAACTAGGTAGATACCTAAAATAATATGGTTATGATATTTATGATTACATAACATCATGTTTTGTTTGTTTGTCTTTGCATCTAATTAGATAATTATAATTGTTAACAATTGTCTTATTACGCAATTATGACATAAAAATGTCACCAGTCTTCCGTATGTCATTGTTATTGTTAATTTATCTACTTTAGTCGTAGGAATCCTTCCACATGCTGTATAAATTAGAAATGTACTATAATCCGTACTTACATTAGGTACTTAATTATGTAACATACTCGTATATTATAACAATCATATTGTGTTTTTATCTGGCACAATTATTTAAATTGAATCAAAACTGAGAGGATAAAATTAAGTTAAATCTTTAATAGTTAATAGTAAAAAAAAAAGTAAATTAAATAATTAATTAAAATTTCAATAAAATAAACTTTGTATGAAACACAAATTGGTGAGACAACATGCATTGAAATGGATAGGTCTGAAAATAATTTCTAAACGCTCTATGGTCTAAATGACAATAATAAAATGCCTACACATATTTTAACACTTAACCTAGACGGGAGTTTCAACACAATAAACAAAACTGCATGTATTTTTAACGCCGAGTCAATAAATGCGACGTTTTGAATTAAAACAAAGTAATGATGTATCATTCGGTAAAATAAAAGTCGTCCATTTTTATAAAACATAAAGTGTGTCCATTAATTCCTTTGATTATGCGATCGTATCAAAAATACTCGCTGTATAAATGCGAGAAATTTAAGAAGTTACGTGCTATTTACATGAACGAGTAACATTTGATTGTTATCACCTATTTTCTTGTAAATCCGAATGAATAATGAAGTAATCATAATAAAATGTATTTTTATTATTGAACGGAAAACATACAACAATACAGGTACACTCCAACACATCTTAAACGATCTATTGTTCAAAGATTTGTGGTTTCTTGTTCTTATATTAAACTAAGTACCTAAACTACCTAAGTGCCTATAACCTTTGTGGTTATCTAGGACTATGAAGTTATTATTATATTAATAGGTGTATTAAAGGTACTTTTTTCACTAAGAACTTGCTGGCCGGAATTATTGATGATTTCTATTTTATTTAATAAAATAATGCATGAATGTTCCTTTTTTCCCATACAACGCTAATTACCAATTCCGCAAAAAATATATAAAAACCTAACATTTTCATTTTTACCTGCTTATTTAGTGTAAGAAGTTGCGTAGGCTCCTATTGGCCTGTTTAATAGAAATGACATATTTATGATAAGTACTGGCATCAGTAAAATACACCCATACACTATAGGGTTGAAGAGAAAGACATCTACTTATCTACGCAATGTACAGTCGTAACACCTTTGCATACAAACTTTTATGCAGGTAACTTTTCTCTGTATGTTGCCACTTTGTCTGCGCGATTAATTACCCAGAAGTACCAATTTGTAACTTTCGAGTGAATACTAACGATCCATGAGCAAAGCCACGGACGGGACGGCACAAATTTTCACCAGAATATATTGAGAAATGCGACTTTTAGAGTAGAACGACAATGTCCGAACAACCGGACATCCGAAAATACGAAAGTATTTATGCTGAAGCTGAAGTCTGAAACGGCCTCTCCGCTACGGGCAAATTAAACATGATTTAGATAAACTTACCAACACGTCAGCTGAACTATGACCAAAGTTTTTGTTGTTAAACTTTTGTACCTTGCAAATTATATGCATGCGATTTGAAGAATGCGAGATACAAAAAAAATTAACCATTAAGTACCTAATATAATTAACAGACGTGGACTTTGATCAAAGTTTTTGTTGCAAATAGTACGCGTTTTATGCACACCAGAAATCGTTAACAGGCTCGAAGTTTGACCAAAGTTTTTATGCCGAATATATATGGACTTTGCTATAAATTGAGTGGGGTATTCCTGATGACGTATCGACGCTGCTAGCAAAGCTAGATAGTCTCAAAGTACGTTTGTTTATAACGGCTATAGCGAAACGCGAAGGCAGTCTCGCGGCAGTCGCCATTTTCCTTCCGTAACGAGAGCTTGTGCCGAAATGTCATATTTCTCGCGAAAAGCGCGGGAAAGCGGAATTATTTTCTATGGTGTTCTGTGGTGTGTGAATAAAAAGTGAAAACAATAAACAAAAATTGGTGAAAAGTATAAACTGGAAAAGGTGGTGGTCACGAAATGAATTTGGTGTGTATTTTTTTATCGGATTACTTTTAAATTTAAATATTATTTTTTTTTGTATGGAATTGATTGTTAAATGGTTTTTACTGTAGAGAATAACTGTCATTGTTAGTTTTAGTTCTTTATGTAGGGGAACCTCTTGGTCAGTTTAAAAATGAATATATTATCATAATTCTTTATAAACGGGAACTTTTACGGAGATTTTTTTTTGTATGAGGTATTAAAAGAAGTAATTTTTGAATAAGCATCTGTAAATTGTGACTTAAACTCTATTGTATCTTAATTTAATACGAGTATTGGACCTTATAATGTAAAACTTTTCTATTTAACGTAACGTATTAAAATGTTAAAAAATGAAACACAATAAATATTAAAATGTAGTATTTTAACTAAATCAAATTGTGTATAACTCGGATGAGCGTTACTACATTTAAATAAAAATAAATAAAACAATTTCGTTTACTGCTTTGTTATATGTTGATATGGTATGAACCGCAATTACTTAAATATATAAAAATAAAGAGATAAATGTTTTTGTATGACCTTAACAAATCAATTTAATTGTATGGATATCTTATACCTTTAAACGAGCAATTCTTGTATATATATAAATATATATATTTCTGTGATCTCGGAAACGGCTCTAACGATTTCGCTGAAATTTGGTATATGGGGGTTTTTGGGGGTATACAATCTATCTAGATTAGTCTTATGTTTGGGAAAACGCGTGTTTTCGATTATGGTCGCTAATTTCGTGTTGCCGGCCACTGTCCGTCTGGTCCAGCGGGTTAAGACGCGGACTGCTAAACGAGTGTTACGGGTTCGAATCTCGCCCGATGACTAACTTTTGTTTTTTTTTATATGTTCAAGTTTATATATAATTTTTTAATTTTTATTGTTTTAGACAAGTTTAATTTAGTAAAAAAATGTAGTTAAGATTATCACCTATAGACCACCATATTACAATAAATAGTTATAACCGAGCAAAGCTCGGTCGCCCAGGTACTTAGGTATATACACTCGGAACGTCCATAACTCAGGAACTAAATAAATTACGTCGTTCATCTCATAACATAAATAAATGCAATAGTTCGCAAGTAAGTACTACATACAAGTTTTTGGCAAAAAAACATTTTTGATTCAAGCTTTTATCGCTGACTGTACTTTTCTTCCACAGTTAACTAATACATGAGTATTAGTTAACTGTGGAAGAGACAATTCTAACAACCCCAAACACAATTGGTTTGCGTTGTTTTATCACAGAGTTCCCATGACCACCTCCCGTTTCCATCATCCGATCAACTCCATGTAATCATAATATGGCATCGTCATCCGATTAACATACTTATGCAAAATTTCAGCTCAATCGGAAATCGGGAAGTGGGTCAAATTCAGCATCCATAATTTGATCCACACTATCATAAAAACAGGGCAAAAAATTAAATCCTGTAAAAAGCTTGTAAAAGTAAGCAAAATAAAAAATATTTTATTTTATTTCAACATGTTTTAGCGAGCCATTATAAAATTTATTAAAGAACCAAATCTATTAGTATAGTCTGGTAGAAAAGGTGAAAAATAGGTACGCCGTACACAATACTACTTTGAACAATGAACCTTTTTGCCGTGGGTTTTCACGTCACTCTTTTTTAGCAATTAAGTAGTCTATTAATGATAGATAGGTTATTTTTTGCTTAACATAAAATCATCGGAATCATGCTGATCAATATCAATGTTTTCTCAGAATGTTTTTTGTATCATGTTTTTATTGATTTATCTATAAGGAAACGACATCCTGAAGTAGTTAAATCTCTTTCTGCACATCATTATTTACTTATCAGGTGTAACATATAACAAGACAGTAAACCAGATTGTTTTGCTTATTGATTTAATAAAACAAATATTTTCACAAGCTACCATTTTAACGGTCTGCGCGAAGCTAACAAGAGCAACGTGATTCCAATTACAAACAGGCAATTATTTTCCATCTCGGCACCTCGTGATTCTGTGATAGAATTTTTCTCTTGCTCGAGACTCAAAATCAGCACTCGCAATGAACACAACTTCTAATAAACACGAAATAAAGTGACCTGGTCCAGGGCTGGGTTGATTCGATTCCGGTATTTCGTAAGTTACTGGAATCCTAATAGACCGTATTATATTGTTATTTATAATGGGGTTGAGTACCCTAAAATCGACACGTCTAACATACGTCTAACGTCTAATGACCATCAGCTGTCATAATCTGAAAATTTTGTAAAATTTGTTTGTACTCACTATCCCTGGGCTATATTTAGATGTTTCGGGTCCTTGTTTAACTTAATACAATTGGTAATATTAGTATGTTTGTAAAACTTAGAAACCAATAAAACTGTTTCATCTGCATCGCTTAATTTTCACATTGTTAATACCTGGTATATTTTCAATCCATTGAACAGTTTTTGTTTGGTTTAGATAATTCACCATATATACGTATCATCTGTTTAACTACGCGATATTAATGAAAATTATGAAGCATTTACTTAAATTCAGAATGCCTTTACTTTTTTTATTTGTACCCATGTCTATCTATACTCATAATCAATTTAAGCATACATTTTCTATGCTGTCGTATTGGTTTGTTTTTTGTAAACCACACGAGACGGAGAAATGCGATAAAAATACCTACTTAGTCACGCAACACATGTTACAACTGCTATTTACCGCTAATAAGTATACTATACCAACTGGCTATTAAAGTAATAATGCTAACTCTTTCACTCTTGTGTGGGTTTAACAAGTGTAAAGGTGATAGATTTGTGAGCTCAGTAGCCAGTTTGTATTAGGACTACTATAGCAACGTTGGCTGAGGCCGGTCATTTGATGGATAAAGGTGGTCATTACCGGTCGACAAAGTTGGTCATTAGTGGCTACTGGACTGCTACTACGAAAATCGAAATTAAAAAACCGTCCATCTCCATTCGCTCGTATCGCTATTTAAATAACAAAGACGCAGATATATAAGTACAACATTCGTATGTCGATGCTCATTCGCTGGATGCCCATGATTGATGCAGAATTATAATATAAGAGTATATCCATCTTCATCATCGCATGTCACAACCGCTTAACAAGCCTGCATCACGGCAGATATGTCATTGTATCAATTGCAGCAATTATTCATGATGCTCGTGTATTAATCGCTTGTTACACAACCCACTTTCTTTGTTTGTGTGCAATTAAAACGTTAAAACACGTATAAGGCTACCGTGATTCTTGAAAGGATTAAATACAGAGCGCGGTCCATCCCTTCTGGAACTAAATAGGTATTGTATATATGTACATATAACCGTCATACCGTGATATTACCTACATGACGCGGTATTCCGAGCCTCCGCCCCTAGTCCCGGTATTCGGGAGCCCGATTTCAAGGATATTTATCTACCCATTCCTCTTTCGCTACCTCTTAAGGCCCAACGTCCTACCAGTAGATAGTACCCACTTATTTATTACACACTTTTATTTAGCTTGTATGTATATATATTTAATTCTATAAGCGTTTCTTCTAACTTAAATTTGAACCACTTCCCGGTGTCTGATTGAGCTAAAATTTGGCATACTTCTGTATTTCCGATTCGCATTGCAATAACATATTATTAGTATACTAACATCAAGCTGATCTGATGATGCAGCCGGAAAGTAAGTAGCCAAAGAAACTCTTCAATGGAAAATCGTTAATACATTGTGTTTAGGCTCATTTCAAAGATCTCGAGGAGTACTTTAAGACAGACAAGAAAAGGAGAGAAAGTACCAGTTGGCAATAAAAGTGTGTAACAACAAATATTTTTGGCGGTAGTTCATTACTTCTATTTTCAATTTATGCTGTCAGTGAGTACTGTCTGAACATCTAGCGGTAAGGTAGCGTGCGACTTGCAATACGGAGGTCGCGGGTTCAAACCCCGGCTCATACCAATGAGTTTTTCGGAACTTATGTACGAAATATCATTTGATATTCACCAGTCGCTTTTCGATGAAGGAAAACATCGTGAGGAAACCGGACTAATCCCAATAAGGCCTAGTTTGCCCTCTGAGTTGAAAGGTCAGAAGATGGCAGTCGCTTCCGTAAGAACTAGTGCCTTTGTCAATTCTCGGGATTAGTTACCAAGCGGACCCCAGGCTCCCATGAGCCGTGGCAAAATGCCGGGACAACGCGAGGAAGAAGGCTGTCAGTGAGTACTGTCTGACATACTGTACTTTTATAATCTAACAATTAAAGTATTTACTGAGTTCAATAGTTTACTACAGTGTATGTATGTATAAACTCTTTATTGTACAAAAGACAAAATATAAATATGGCACAGGATAAGCAGTACAAAGGCGAACTTATCCCTTTAAGGGATTTCTTCCAGTTAACCTTTGAGTAGATGAGAATTGATGAAGAATGGTAGACAAATGTACGTGACCAAAGATACGTCACTTTTGTCAAAACTGTTCGATAATAAAACATATTTACTTACTGTAGGGTACATTTTTGTGTACATGCATTAAATAATTTACAGAAAGTTGCACTATGTAAAATTTCGTGAAAAGATTTACAATTGTAATGATGAGCTATCTAAAAACGATACAGGTAACGTGATACTATGCCAAGTCACCATTAGATTTCAACTTCAGTTCAGAATAGGTTTATCACAAAGAAATGTCCCGTAACGAATTCCGATTAATCGCGAATATCGCAATTGCTAAATTCGCTTAGCTGTTTGATTTTACGTGTGTGATAAATTCCTACCGCAAAACTACCCAACTAGACACTATAGTCTAGAGTTCTAGACTCTAGAGCTAAAGTCAGACTAAACTATGTTGCTGTTGATGCTGAATGTTTGTGTGTGTATATTCAGTGCCGGATTAACCATTAAGCAAAATAAGCACTTGCTTAGGGCACCATGTCTAGGGGGGCACCAAAATCATAGGAAAAAAACGCGCGGGCTGCATCAGCATCGCAGTCGTAGTGTAGTACTTATGTACACGAAACATTTTGATACGTGTGCAAGTACCCATCTAATAACGAAGGGTCGTAAGAGAGTGAGGACACGTAAAAGCTCATGGCCAAAAAAATCTTACCGTCGGGCTTGTGGCCAACCGATTTTCTCGACGTAGATTACCGATTTTGTAGCGTATTTTGGTCTCTTGCACACCAGATGTGTCGGCGGCAGAGCCGCGATCCTGCGACCTAATTGTCAAAGTGTAATAAAGGGCCCTGCGAAGGCCGAAAAACAAAAGCATCTTATCAAGTTGCGCTTTCGAGTTAAGGCAAAGGCCGAGCAGTAGGAGGACCGTGATTACATAGGTTCGATTTCAAGCCACTCTTTTGCAATTCGGCGTTAGGTCTTATGCGACGCCAGGCCTTCTACTTTATGCAAACTGCCTCACTTTGGCTTGGCCATGGATCCAAATCCATACTGTCCTCTTTCACAGCTGGGCTGCCTTGCTCACACCTCGCCATTAGTTGTATTATATGATAACGCGCCGCGATCGGACGCTCCGGACGTCCAGCTATTCATACCTCGCCATTGGTCAAATTCAAGCCTTGCTTTCTTCCAGCTCGACCTTTCGCCTCATTCGTAAGCGCCGATCGAACGCTCCGCGCATTCAGCCTTAGACTTTGCCTTTAAAAACACTGATTTAAACCGTCACGATTTAGGCCAATCAAATTAGATCCAAAAATAGCAGCAAGCTGGGAATTAATTCCTCAAAACGCTATTGGGAATGTTTTAATACATTTGTTGGGTTTGTGAAACGCTGGGAATTGTTTTAATACATTTATTTGGTCCTAAAAGCGTGTAATCCCAGTTTGCTCTATCCCAGGAGGTGTGCATACTTTTGGGATCCTTAGGAGATAATTTTTTCCTTTGGGTTGCCAAACCACTCGATGTAGAAGGAACCCAATATTAATTACAGTAGCACTTGGTGGATCAGATACTGGTAAGAAAGCGTTTTCGGATTATTAACATGGTTGTACCAAAAATAAAAAATGTCGACCTTTTTTTACAATTTACTACGAATACATATTAAGGTACCTTAAATTAATCAATATATTTTATTGCAAGAACATAGTTAAATTACATTTCGGATCCTAAGATATCAATTTTAATAACACTCGTAATTAGAACAAATTTTCCGTCGGCCGTACCGTTTTCGATTTACAAGCAAAAAAACTGAAAAAGAGGAAACATTTATGCACACCTCCTGGAATGGAGCAGACTCGGATTACACTTTTAAGTTGAAAAAATCTAATTGTATTGGCCTAATTGTGACACAATATTATTTAAGAAAACGGGACTTATTCGCGTTTGATCAAGTTCTAAAATTACCTCCAACGTCAAAATAATGATGTCGACTTTACACAGTCTTCTCCGAGACCATGGGGACAACGCCGTCCTTGAATCGTGGGATCAGAGGTAATTTTAAAACTTACCCTAATAAGTCCCGTTTTCGTAAACAATAATTTGCTATTTAAGTATTTCTTGTTCTGACAAGAACCAATAGCCAATGGCTAAGCCCCTACTGAAGCTCGGCCTTTGCCCTCACATGAATGAGCTTCGCAGGAAAGCTCTAGAGGTTGCAAAACCCTGTGCGAAATACTGCCTATGTCTTACGTCTTCGCTTACACTTGGACCATGGTTGGCTTGGCCTCCGGACTTATGCGAAGCACGGTCTTCGAATTTGCTTACACTTGACCTTACCTACTCTTGGAACATTACTGCTGCAGTACTGTCAATTTCCGTGATAAAATGATGTGACGGATTGAAAATTCTATTCTCAGCAGTAATGCGGCAATAAACGTCACTCAATTTACCAAGAAAATTCAATGTAATCTTGATGAGGGGGCACCATGGTCTAGAAATGCTTAGGGCACCAAAATGTCTTAATCCGGCACTGTGTATATTATGTAGTATGTTTTTATAGAGGTAGAAAAATCTATTGCGTATCATCAGGACTATGTCCAGTATGTCAGACTCAGGTGTTCAATACCCACTAAAAAACCTGTTCTTTCTCCGGCCTCTGTTTCCTTGCGGAAACTGCCGTGCATTACTTCGCGGGGAGAGGAGAGCTAGAGGAGGTAGCTGTTAAGCGTTTTTAGTTTTGGCTCTCTTCCTTTCCGTGAAATGGAGATCTTCAAGTACTTTGGTAAATGGAATGGAAATAAGACCAATGGATGGGCTCGTTGACCTACCCAGTGGCGGGCAAGACCAAAATTGTATGTGGGCAAGGTACATTTAGCGAGGCCATCTGGTGGCGCAAGAAATAACGAACATTTTTATGTTGTGTCCGAGATATACTTATTTGAGGCGCGAGGCCCCTCGGACCGCGAGGCCGTAGGCGGAGGCCTACGTCGCCCACGCCTAATGCCGCCTCTGGACCTACCCCTAAGTAAACTTGCCCAAAGGGACACGCCGTACAGTCACGCACCTTGATTTTTGAGCCATTTAAAGTTCTAGCTAAATTGGACATTTCATAAGTAGGTAAGTGTTGAGCAACCAGTTTAGCTCGGACCCTAAAAGGTTCAACAATCGCGATGCGTGATTGTAACCTGACTCCGCCAAACCATTAATAAAATTAATATGTTATCATTATCAAATTGCTAGAGATATATCTGTAAGAGTCGCCTTTTAGAGAGCGATCACATAACATACGAGTACACAAATACACAACAATTTGTCGTATATAGACAAATGACATGACAGAACTTTGAGCACTTATATATCAATGTTACATTCATTTTCAAACCTATAGAATTGTCATCTCCATACTTTTTATATCAGCGGGCGATATATACACCGTGTTTTTTTTCCGTTAATTTCAAAGGTGCATCCCTGAGCTTAAATTAAGTAACTTTCTCAAAGGCACCGGTATTCTAATTAACTCCATTTCGGAAATAATCAATAATTAATTTTTATCTTATAAGGCCCGCGTGTACACTTGCCCTTAGGGCCTGTTTACATATTGATTAGTGTTTAGTACGAGTTAAATACATTTGCTACTAAACGTATCTCGGACGATCGATGTTCGAAATGACATTGTCACAGTTTTCAATTGTTTGGTTGAGTTAAATGTAATGCCCATGTTACAACAACGCTATATGCAACATTTAATTACTTGTTATAAAAATTAAAATTATAAAAAATATATATATTAAAAAAGCTTTTTTTTTAAATTAACTATGCCATTTAGTTTCCTTAAACGTACTTACCGATACCCCGAATTTAACGGAATTCAATAAAAACAAGGTGTATATATGGTTATATGTCACCATGCCTATCACGTTCTAACAAGTATGTAGTGCGAAAGTGACAGGTATAGTGACAGGTGATAAAAATGCAATCATGCTGCCACCGCAGGTATAGTATGAATTATCTCAGATGATTTTTTTCGTGCTCGGGCCCTAATCTGTTAAACAAAACTGAATAAAATTGTTTCCTTTATGCAGTGGTTTCATTGCTTACTGCTAATAGCCCCGACATAAGTAACGGGAACAAGCCCGTTTAAAAAGAAAATTTACCATCCTAATTAAACGGTTCAAATTCATGAAATAGACTATTCGAATATAACATGTTTTGTTATCTCCATAAATAATGCAATTGACGAACTTCGATTTTCCCGGTACGAGGGCTGGCATAGATATAAGAAGGAAGGAGATTTATAACGAAGCATAATTTCAATGAGTCTCGCTGTCTCCAACTGTCCCCCACCACATCATTAAAGGCGTGGCCAGACAACCAACTCACGCGCTGTGATTGGCCAAACCGCGCGGTGTAGCAGCCTAGAGCGGCGGCACTAGAATGAGGACAATTCGATAGAGCTATCGATATTTTACATGTTCTGAACATGACCTTAGAGTTTTGACATTTTTGTTTTAAGTAATAATTGCCATAGACTTAATTCATATTCCTTTAAATTTTTGACCTTATTTACGAGCTAAGAATTTTAAGGTACGTGTAAGGTATATTAGTTGATCCATAAGTTCTCTCACAAAGGTTTTTACTGATAAAATGTAATACAAAGCTTTTAATTAAAAAAAAAAATGTACCATGATGCGAAAGCTTGTTTATGCTTAACTAATCAAATTGGTTTAAATTTTAGTCATTATTTGATGTAATGTTTGTTTAAATTGTTTACTTTGGGATTGTCGTTAGACGTGAGCGCTTCATTAAAAAATAGTTTCAGTTTATTATAGCATATTTCGTCACCAATTGAAAGCAATTCCAGCATGTTACATAGAGTTATGAAGAACTGCGAAAGCAAGTTATAGTAAATTATATTGTAAGTATAATGCACCATTAAATAAGCTTTTAAATCATATGTACGAATAATAAAGAAAGAGTAATCATAATTATTAGTAAAAATCTTTCTGCTAGAACTTTTGGATCGACTAAGTATACAATATACTATTATTTTAAACATATTTATATTCTATCGTTATATAAATGAGGCGAAGTGTAACTGGAAACATTTTTCTTGAAAATGATCCGAACAAATAACACTTTTCTCGCTCGTAAACCAGTTAGGGCCCTCTACCTGTAGCATCTATCCATTTTTCTTTAATACTGGGATTTAACGGGAAGCTGAAAAAATTGCAACCATGAACATATTTGATTATACCTAGTGCAGTTATTCGAATCGTTGCTAAGAACCTGAATAAAATATACTTATAGGTATAAACTATAATATTATAAATAAATTGTACTTAATTAAATCAGTTTATTTTTTGGCTTACCTATTCGATTTTTAATCCAAATTAATAAGTATTAAATTAAACATTAGGTGCATATAAAATAATTGTAAAATTTTACTTGAAAAATAATTACTTTCATACACACTATATCCAAACATTTTTATCGATAACGCTCAAAGATCAATTATATGCACGAGCACCACTCTACTTCGCGGCGTCAATGAAGGGAGCGGTAGGCGGTCGTACCAAGAAACAATAATGCCCCTGTGAATATCGTTAGCGGTTTAATGCATTGCGCCGTTGCTAAGGACACTACAAAACGTTTTCCATGCCAAAGCGTCAATGTAGGATGCATAGACAAATTGCCACGCGTTTGTATGACAACATGGTCTGACTCAGAAAAATCACATGTCACTGGATTTATTTGTTAAAATGTGTGGTTTTATTGACTAATACGTGAAAAAAAATGTACTCACATGTGGTATGTAACTCCATGATCCTTATAGTTTTTGGATGCACTCCTATTTCGACACAAAATAACGCTATAATTCGGCATTTCAATAAAATTGACGCGCACATTGTTCAATGACAGTTAATTTGCTACTGTCTTACGGCGGGCCGGTATGGCCACGATGTGGCCATGTCGCGGCGACACGCGCCACGCCTCCGTCAGCCATCTAGTACTTTCTATGATCTGAGAGGGCTGGCTATTGTTTAACAGAGTAAGATCCGAGCCCGAAAAAACATCCGAGATAATTCATTCTATGCACTCTGGGGTGTTTATAATTCCGCCGCCACTTTCAAAATGCCGAGATTTGGGTATTTATTAGGTATTTATTTGTAATTTGATCAATAAAGAAATATGAATATATTCATATTCCTTGTTAACTGACAATCTTTAAACCTTATTGCAAGGACATACGGCCCACCATTGGTCAGTTGTAAGCGTTGCTAGTACAAAACCACGTTGTGTAAAAATAGAGTTGTCATGACTAATGTTGACGACGACAGAACAATCTCGCGCACGTGTGTTGCCATTAGGTACAATAATGGCCCGCAAACACGGCCTGCACATGAATGTTAAATGCAACTCTAATTATAAGGCTGGTTCATATATGATTTGATGAATGCAATTTCAAGAGAAACAATATGATAGTTGCTTAAACTTCAATAATAGTAGCTTAGCGTAGGTACTCTGTATTCTAGTCTTCAATACAATCAAAACTGCTGTGTGACGTTATAGAGCGAAATATGTCGAGCAATTTATTAAGACTTCTTAAGATGTGTTTCGGTCTTTCGGAGTACTGTAAGACTTATTTTATGACTGGTGAAAATTATGTTTTTCTCGGTATAAATAACCTGTGTTTACGATTGCTAAAAAAACTTGACTACGTGTATAAACACTGTTTAGGGACTTTGTTTTGTTTCAACTGGCCATAAAAAATTATAAAATAATATCCATTGGTTTGGACGTGCAATGGCAAAGAGTAAATCTATTTTGTGTAACAATGGACCACGGTCGAAGCTATTAAAAGAACATTAGATAACATTTACGTTTTGCGAATATCATTAACTACTAAGATGACTATTTTATTTGTAGACATATGTTAACGAACAGAAAATGATCCTATACGCCAAACTTAATACAAAGGAATTAGAGATGGAGCGAGCGACATGCGCTAAAAGGCTTACAAGTAATAACATATCAATTTATACAATTTGAATGCCTCTCCTCTATTCTAAGCGTCGTTATACGGGGATTTTATTGTATCATACTCTGACAAATAAATATATATATCATACTGAAAAATCTACTGTTTCATTAGCTTCGGCAAATCAGGCGTCAGGCATAAAAAAGCGGCCAAGTGCGAGTCGGACTCGCCCATGAAGGGTTCCGTACCAGTTATGACGTATTAAAAAAAACTACTTACTAGATCTCGTTCAAACCAATTTTCGGTGGAAATTTGCATGGCAATGTATATCATATATTTTTTTTAGATTTTTCATTCTGTTATTTTAGAAGTTACAGAGGGGGGGGGGACACATTTTTCATTTTGGAAGTGTCTCTCGCGCAAACTATTCAGTTTAGAAAAAAATGATATTAGGAACCTAAATATTATTTTTGAAGACCTATCCATAGATACCCCACACGTATGGGTTTGATATTTTTTTTTTTTTTTTTTAATTTTATGACGTATTAAAAAAAACTACTTACTAGATCTCGTTCAAACCAATTTTCGGTGGAAGATTGCATGGTAATGTATATCATATATTTTTTTTAGATTTTTCATTCTGTTATTTTAGAAGTTACGGGGGGGGGGGGGGGGACACATTTTACCACTTTGGAAGTGTCTCTCGCGCAAACTATTCAGTTTAGAAAAAAATGATATTAGAAACCTCAATATCATTTTTAAAGACCTATCCATAGATACCCCACACGTATGGGTTTGATGAAAAAAGATTTTTTGAGTTTCAGTTCTAAGTATGGGGAACCCCCAAAATTTATTGTTTTTTTTTTCTATTTTTGTGTAAAAATCTTAATGCGGTTCATAGAATACATCTACTTACCAAGTTTGAACAGTATAGCTCCGGAAAAAAGTGGCTGTGACATAATGGCTACGGAACCCTAAAAACACCTTATAAGACCCCTTTCAGTACGCTGATGCATCATGTGCGAGCATCCATAAACAGAGGGCCTACCGCGAACACCGAAATTTGCAAATTGCGGGCATTCTTCTCTATCACTCTAATTACGCCTTAATTGGAGTTAAGAAGAAAGATGGGGAATTTGCGAACTTCGGTGTGCGCGGTAGGCCCTAGGTTTCACTTCGTAGCGGGAAAATATGCGGGCTACGGCGTAGCACCCGTAGCACACATGCGCACCAAAATAATTACACGTGCAGAGCCAGAAGGCACAACAGAGTAGAGATGTTGCACGTATTTAAAATAAATTTTTTCACACCATGCACAGAATAAAGCATCTGGAAATTATTAGAAAAAGCAGCCGTTATTTTTTACACAATTAGATCTAAAAAATAACCGGATCTAATAAATTATGTAGCAAATAAATCACGTTAATGTAAAGGCGAAACACTTTTGATCAGAAGTACCCATACCAAGTATAGTCTACAGCGCCTTCTATCGGCAAATTGTCTGACTAATTTGCGCGATGTTAATGCACGTAAGTTAGTTTTTCGAGGATACTTGTCTATCATGTTTTATCATGTGAACAGTACCCCTAGTGTAAATTTGATCGACATCATAACGTGACGAACGCGTTTGCGTTAAGTCTCATTTTGTATAGGATTTTGAGTTTCCAAAACGTCCCGCTTGGCGCGCTCTTTCTAAATCCAATACAAAATGAGACTAAACGCAAACGCGTACGTCACGTTTCGAAATCGAATTTATTTACACTAGGGGTACTGATTTCAAAAATTGTTCTTTTATTTCATACGAGTAAAAGGTGTGTTTAATTTAATCTCAGACATTTCAAGAGTAATAAACATACGTAAAAAAAAACTTTTACCCGAAAGGGGCCCACATATTTTTTAAGTGAAATTTTAAATCAGGTTCTTTATTTTAATTTCTATATTCATCTTGTTTTTTTTTAATTATGTGTGGGAGAAAATAAAGCTCTTTATAATAATAAAGCTGTTTATATAATAATATAAACACACTTAAAGTTGGTTAAATTGCAAACTGAATTCCGAAAGGTTTTTTGTTAATAAAAAAAAGTTATCAAGATAGAGATCTGATTATATTTTTCCTGTAAGACGTATAGTAATGATAATATTATGTTAAAAAATCATAATTTATCTTTGGCAAACTTTGGTGATAAGGGAGGGGGGGGGAGTGGTATTTTATTAGGTCTTATTGTTTTGTTCGAAGAAACGTCACTTGACACTGACAAATCGTATCTAGACCTCGGACCGAAAGTCAATGTCATGTCGTCGCTAATCGCCGCTAAAGCCTGCAATCACGGAAATGACAGTTCAAAGATAGACAAAACACTAACGGCGCTCATAATCCAATGCAAGCTCAGTTTCCATTCCGGAGTGCGAGAATAAAGCCATAGAGTTCGTTTTTATCATGGCTCGGAACCGGTTTATAAAATACCGGTAAATACCGGTTTATTTCGGTTTTTCTTTGAACTTGTAGAAGAACGCGAACGTTTTAAGAAAATTATTGTAACCTAAAAAACCTGTTTATTCCACATGCGACGAAATGGCCGGCCGGCCTGGTGGTGTGCCATGTAAAACATAGACACCGACATAGGAAGAAACCTGTTTTTGTTGCTCTAAACCGGTTAATTTGACAAGAACTGTTCTTATAAAAACCGGTTTAATTTCGGAAACCCAAATTAAAAGGTTTTTGGCGCAAAACAACATTTGGTACATGATAACGGTTTTGAAATTTAACCGGTTTTCCGAGCCTTGGTTTTTGTTCTGATTAGAAATTTTATAACCTCAAAAGTAGCGGTATCTTTTCCTCCAGAATTAAATCTGAGTAACATGCACTAATTATAGTGTCGTTTACATATTATTTGACCACTATATTAGGTATCATAGGAACCCTAGCATTTCGGAACAAAAAGTTAATTACCACTACGTTTGAGGTTAGAAAAATTCTGAACATAAAAAAAACGGAGTAGGAGACTAAAATAAACACAGTGAATAAATAGTCACTGTTCGAGTTCGCGCTTCGCGGCCAAAGTCAATGTCATCGCTAATCGACGCTAAACCCTGCAATCACTGAAATGACAGTTCAGAGACTGTTTCCCACACTGCGACGCGCATCGCTGGACACGCGACATCTGATTCGCGGGCGTGACGTCATTTAATGACGATTATTGATGTTTGATGGGTGATAGGAATTACGATGTTTTTAGAATCAGATCAAGCTAATTTTATTTTAAACGTCAAGATTCAAGATTCTATGAAATTATGACGTTAACTTGATACATTAAGTGCATACCAGGAACCCGTTCGTCGGGTTCTCTGTTCGTAGTCGCTTTCCTCTACATTGCGGGAAAATGCTGTGATCAGCTACGAACGTAGCGTTACGAAACCGTTGGCAGTGCATGTGTTAACACTTGTACCGTCTGGGCTATCAAAATCGCTGTCAAATTATCTTGGTCTAACTCTGACCCAAATTATGTAGCAAATAGATCACGTTCAAATTGAAAACAAGATACCGATTAGTAAGCCATATTCAATCGCATTCATTTATTTAAATTGTATTTATTTAAAAATTTGATTCAGCCAACAAGGCCCATATTACAAATACTTTATAGACTAGCATACCCATACATTTTATAAAATAAATTTTATGACCAACGAAACGACATTACATTTTTGGCGCACCGGTTACCATGTTAGTACCCAATCAAAAGCTGTGGCTGTGGCTATTTAACAAAACGCCAGAAAAATATAGGTATTTCAAATATGAATTGAAAGATTGGACTTTTACCAAAGTAAACTACATGTTATAATAAAATGCCATTTGGTATTAGTAGTATTATGTAAATAAATAAATAAATATTATAGGACATTATTACACAAATTGACTAAGTCCCACAGTAAGCTCAATAAGGCTTGTGTTGTGGGTACTTAGACAACGATATATATAATATATAAATATTTATAAATACTTAAATACATAGAAAACACCCATGACTCAGGAACAAATATCCATGCTCATCACACAAATACATGCCCTTACCAGGATTTGAACCCGGGACAATCAGCTTCGTAGGCAGGGTCACTACCCACTAGGCCAAACCGGTCGTCAAATTATTATTATGTGTATGTTATGATTGTTATGTACTTCATAATGATTTACCCATATATAATTTTCTTATTGGTTATTTTCCTATTCTCTGCTACATAAAGGTTGTCTAGAAAAGATAGTACTTTAGCGATAACATTGCTACTTGTTTAAAGTTACCTATACATAATAGATCTATTTATTTGTAGAAACAACATCACTGAGTTGTTGATTTTAAGATGTACAAGTAATTATGAGATAACGTTAATTTCCCTGCAATGCCGAACACTGTCAAACTAGGTATTAGATTAAACACGAAAGTCACTTGACCGCTTCGTCTTACAAACGTAGTCCCCATTTTCCTCTCTGGTTGTGAGCATTATAGAAAATATTATAACGCAATTTGATGCATATTAATGCCTCTTCGTTACATTTATTCGTTTTTTAATTATTATAAGAAGAGCTTTTAAAAATGTGTTACCTATCTATGGAATAAAACAAAGGGGAATTCGAGTATCTAGGGCTGGTGTGTACTTCTCGCATCGTATCGCCATGGCGGTACAGCAAGGAAACACCGCCAGCCAAGGCTTGGAACCGGTTTTAAAAAATAGAGGTAAATACCGGGTCTTTTCGGTTTTAATCCGAACTTGCATAAGAACGCGAAAGTTAAACTTTATTGAAACCTAAATAAACCGGTTTATTCGACGAGCGACGAGATGTACGACCGGCCTGGTGGTATGCTGCGTAAACATATACACCACATAGAAGGAAACCGGTTTTTATTGTTCTGAACCGGTTAATCTGACAAGAACTTTATGAAAATGTTCTCCTAAAAACCGGTTTTAAAATAACGTTTTTACGAACGAAACCGAAATTAAAAGGTTTTGCGCCAAGTACAGCTTAGAAATTTAACCAGTTTCCGAGCTTTGCCGCCAGCCGCCAGCGTAAATGTGCACCAATTTTATTTTCAATAATGTCAATATCCAGGGAGGAAAATGGGCACTACGTTTGTATGGAGATGCGGTCATACAGTATCCGCTTAAGTAGATTTACAAACACTTGTTATAGTTTGACGAAACTACTATGTTTATTTTTTATTGAATGGTCATGTCATACCAAAGTCAACTGTTATGATTATTAGGTATGAATTATGAGTAATGGCGTGAACTCATCGCTCAACGTTTTCGCACACTAGCGATTACCTTCTTACTTTAAACACTTATATCCGCCCACATACGTTTTCAAACAAAACATACAATTACATGTTACTACGCAATTAACATTTGGTATTATTGTAAGCGACAGCTATTTCATGGAATTTATTATACCTACATCATATTTTCATTGAATTTTTCTCCTAAAATGAAATCTTTAATTGACTGAATTCATAAAACTATAAGCTTCAATTAGTTAATTTATGTTGAATAAATACATAAGTCAAAATTATCCCTGTGTTACAAATACATAACTCAAAATTATAGATAAGACAAGTGATTAAAGATTTCTCAAAAGCTTGTAACTTGTAATACAAGCAGATGTCACTTTTTGACAGCTTTTGTTAGAGAAGGGACTTCCACTTGTACCTACTACAAGCTACAAGCTTTTGGCCTCTGATCGAGGCTTGTAGCGTACTTATGAATACTTAATGCCATAAGTTTTTATAAATACGATTAATATATATCCACAATTTTTTATTATCACGACTTCAGTACTCCTAGTGTAAATAAATTCGATTTCGAAAAGTAACGTACGCGTTTGCGTTTAGTCTCATTTTGTATTGGATTTAGAAAGAGCGCGCCAAACGAGACGTTTTGGAAACTCAAAATCCTATACAAAATGAGACGCAAACGCGTTCGTCACATTATGATGTCGATTAAATTTACACTAGGGGTACAGTTCTCAATGATGGTGAGAAAATGATCAATAAGCTCGATTTCTTTTCTACTTGCCAATTGCCCACAAATTAAATGCTATCATAGCTTTAATTTAGCAGATATAAATACATAAATAAATATTATAGGACATTATTACACAAATCGACACATCCTATTATATATTGTTCTACAATTTATGCAGGAAAATTTTACACCAGAAACCTATTCCGATTAGACATACTTTAAATGAGAAACATTTTGGAAAACTTGACATTATCTCACGAACAAGAGATACAATGCTTTAGCTTATCATCCCTGACACAAATTTTCATCTTTCCAGATTTCAGAAGCCAGCTTCGTGACAAGCTTGGAAGAGGCGCCGTGTCGCATCGACCAATGCACACAGACCCCACCTAGCGGGAAGGCGAGGCCCCGCACCCTGCAAAGGTACCACACCTCAGACCATCTCTACGAGAGGGCCCATCGGACGAGACACAAGCACGAGTTCAGACCTAAGAGCTTGTTCAGCGACTCCTGCCCGTTCATAGGGAAGCCACCGAGCTATGATAGTGGATACAGTTCAAAGTAAGAGGGTTAAGGGTATGATGGTGTAAATGCATGGATAGAGGTAGCGACGCGAGTGTTTGTTTTATTTAACCGATTTCAAAAAGGAGGAGGGTCTCAATTCCTCGGGATTTTTAGCTGTTTTATGAATGCTATTTCTTGGAGACTTTGAATATTAATCGGTCCCATTGTCATCAGGCAGGGTTCTGATGATAGGATCATTTAGAGGGAATCGATGGAACTCTTCAAATATACACCTTACAAATATACACTCATGCATTTGGCTCTCTGAAAGCACCATTTGATGGGGAGGAACTGAATATGAAGACAATAAAATTCTGTAATTTTAACTGTTTTTTGAAGTCGGTTCTTGCTAAATTATTCTAAGTAGGTATATATTACTGAACGGGAAAGTTAGTAATTCGTCGCCAGTCTCCAAGTCGCTACCGCTATCTGTGCATTTGTCTGTGTTAGTTTAGGTTGAGGATTTGTGACTAATTTCTTGTTGATTCGGGACTTCTCTAGAAAATTGAGTCGTGTCGAGTGCGAGTCAATTTGAGCGTTTCGTGTGCGTTCAATAAGATTTATACGCGCAAAATCGAAATAAGATATTTTTACAAAATCGATATGGTCACATAAACAGCTTTTGTCTTAAGACGGGTTGGGTTGGCTGATTTTGGTCTATTTTGCTTAACATTACTCAGATGACAAAGACTAGACTAAAACTTATAGACACGAGCACGATGGCTGGCAGTCCTACACTACATATGTAAATGACGAATCAGCTAGATAGTCGAACCTGGCTTAAAACAAAGGCTGGTTATGTGACACACGTTATTATCAAATAACTTATTCTCTTCCATTTATAGATCAATCAAACTCAGCCACCAGCAATACCAAAATCTTAACTATTTCATTACTGCAAGTCGCGGTATTATATAAAGTTTAGCCTTCAAACAATGGGTGATAATCAAGGGCTGAAATCTAGAACAAGCCATCATTCTTCCTGATTGATCTGCTAATAATTACCTACATTAATTATTCAATCAATTACCTTCGTATTTCGTAATATCACCATCAATATTCTTTTATTGTTTGCTTACTACCACGCAATGGAGACAATTACTTGTCTTAAGAGTCCGCAGCAAGCACGGTTCTCCATACAAACGTAGTTACGCTCTCATTTTAAAGATTGTTCTGAAACTTTGTATTTAAAATGTCACCTTCCAATACAAACAGAGTTTCGTTCTCATTATAAAACTACGTATCGCGTAGTACGTAAACTAATTACAGACATAGATATACGAGTACCTTATCCTAATGTAAGTACCTACAAAGTTTCAAAGCAATCTAGCTAGTCATTTTAAAAGAGAGCGTAACTAAGTTTGTATAAAGAACCGAGCTTGCTGCGGACTCTTAAGGGCTCTAGTTTATATTGCTAATCGGAATGTCGCAAATTGTGTGGCATAGCGTGTTTATTTTTATACATAGAATGAAACCTCCTTTTATGCAAAAATCTTTGTGAAGGGACTTGGAATCGTGCTGTTAATTGTTTTGTGCTTCCTTAAATCGTATTAAAAACTAACAAAGAACTTGTGATGTCTAATTCCGTAACATAGATAATGCAATCGTTTTACAAACTGCGCCCTGGAATTAGTTAAACTGGATGCCAGCCGCTACGTTTTAGCTTAAACTCGCTGTTATTACTTATACCCGAATTGCTACATTATATTTGTTTATGTACCACAATGCAGTTCGATTGGGCAGATTGGGCAATAAATTTGAACAATTGAAGTGTCATTTAGTGTCTAAGATATTAAAACGAGTTAAGAAACAATCATTTCAATTGCCCTATGACCTATACCACGATATTATCAAACTTGACGCTTTAAAAAGCGCTACATATAAATTTGGTAAGAACCTAAGAACGAATAGAGGACGACTCACACTACAACATTACGGGTCCGGACCGAGTCTTCTGTACTTCGTTTTCTATGACGGGTGATCGTTGATCACGTCATGCTTTCTAAGAAAACCATTCTAGCGTGGGTCATCCTTATCTGTGTATCTGTCTCACGTGTGATTTTGGTCAAATTCATTCTTGTACAAGGCGGATTCTCTATCCTAGCTGCTACGTTTGTGGGATAAAATCGGGTGCGTTGTGCAATTTTTCAAAATCCCCTCATTATAAACTCATAACATTAACTACACTGAACCGATTTCCCCCAGATTCAAAGTGACGGTGACCGACAGCCCAACGATATCGATCACGCCGCCCCACAGCCTGGACTACGTGTGCGCTAAAGGAGGAGCAAGCCCCAACGGTAGCGCGACGCCAAACGGCATGGTTCCGAGCCGGTCGCCAGCGACAGTGCTACTGAACCCAGGGTACCTGTCGCCTTGCCAGTGCAACCAGTCTATGAAGGTTAGTGTAAAATCCCTACAAAGATTCCTTCCATTCTTAGTTTTATTTGTTGATTACTCTGCCTGAAATACGTCTGTGCCAAGGAAGGAGCCAGTCCCGATAGAAGTGCGACGCCGAACGGCAGGGTTCCGAGCCGGTCGCCAGCGACAGTGCTACTGAATCCAGGGTACCTGTCGCCTTGCCAGTGCAAACAGTCTATGAAGGTTATTGTAAACTCCCTGCAAAGATTCCTATCCTTCCTACATTTATTCGTCGATTACGCTGCCAAGGAAGGAGCGAGTCCCAATAGAAGCGCGACGCCAAACGGCATGGTGCTGAATCTGGTTCAAAAACGTTTCCGAAAACCGGCGTCTTATCTGTGGAAATTACAAAAGTAAACGATTTGGATACATTTTCCTAAGAGTTTCATTATGCAAATTAAAGAAGCAGGTTTTGACATGCCAATAAGGATAAAGTACCCAAATTAGGCTCGTTAAAGTCCGTTTATTTTATATTGTCCACAGGAAAGTCGCCTTGCTATATCTCTATGAATGTTGTTCACACAGTTTTAGTCCTTTACTAGCAATATGCGATACACGTAAAAAGTCTAAATGAAAACACGGTGCCAAAAGGTTAGCACCGAGTCCAACCCGGTCGCCAGCTACGCGGGGTATATGGCTTAGTTTAAATGAAAATAAAATCGATGCTAAACGAGTGAAATCAGTCTGAAGCTTTGGCTGCCTTTCTACTGAGGTGGAGATAAGCGGAGATGAGAGGAGACGTGCGAAATTTAACCAATAGCATTGTATTAAATCACATCTCTTCCCCGCTTCGCTGGATAACAACCAATGCTAATCAATTTCACACCAGGGGCCGCACGTCTCGTCTCATCTCAGCTCATCTGCGCCTTCGAAAAGGAATCCACTGATGACTAACACTTTAGAGCTTCTTGGTCTAAGTTTAAAATCGAACTTAAACTTCGGGTTGACTATTGAGTCCAGGGCTAAAACTGCTGCCAAAAAACTTGGTGTCCTATTTAAGGTGAGGCGGTATTTCACGCCGAAACAGCTTCTCTCCCTATACCAAGCACAGGTCCGCTCGAGCATGGAATACTGCTGCCACCTATGGGACGGTTCCGCCAAATATCAGCTGGCGGCCCTGGACTCGATAGAGCGCCGGGCTCATAGACTTTTTGGCGATGACCCATCTATCAAGTCAAAATTACAGAGCCTTGAGCATCGCCGTCGAGTCGCTAGCCTATCGGTGTTCTATCGGATACATTTCGGGGAGTGTGCACAGGAACTGCACGATCTGATCCCACCTTCCCCTTTCCATCATCGGACGTCCAGGCGTGGGGAGCGAATGCACCCGTTCGTGGTACACATTCCATTTGTTCGCACTAAACGGTTTGCCTCCTCTTTTTTGTTACGGACGGCTAAAGAATGGAATGCGCTCCCGCCCTCTGTATTCCCTGATAAATATGACCTCGGTCTCTTTAAAGCAAGAGTGAATAGGCTACTACTGAATCGGTGAGCTCCATCTTAGGCCCTGTCTTCACTTTCCATCAGGTGTGACTAGAGCCAATCGCCAATCAGTTTTTAATAAAAAAAAAAAAAATCCACTAAAACTGAACCCATTCTTCAAGCTAGGTAGGAAAGTGAACAGTATCAGATTGCCTTATTTTCTATACATATTTGACGGCGTCTTTTTGTATTAAAACCTTTAAATCAGGTATCCACCTAATTGCGAAGTTAAATACTTACCTATCTAGAATGATATCTTAACGATTTTGTCCCAAATACGAGACGGATCTTAATGAAAACATAACGACGTGTTAATGTTATACCGTTAGTAATCTAAGTACTTCCTCCCAAACTTCCACTTGCTTGCCGACATTTGTTCAATATTCATTCGTGAGGACGATCATATTGTGTCTAAACCGTTACAAAGAAATACAGTGTTCTTTTGAGTCAAACTTGAAAGTGTTTTAGCGTCAAAATAGCTCAACTTTTTAGTGTTTACAAAGCGTTTCCAAAATTGCAGAGATTTTTTTTCGAAATATTTCATCATCTTTGAAGAGGATTTATAAAAGCAAAACTGTTAAATAATGTTTTTGTATACAACTAGGAATCTATAATAGGTTGGTAAATTGGATTGAAATAAGGAGATTGCCAATCGTTCAATGTCTCATAGGACGCTGATGAAACATTATTCAATTACATCGGCATCGTTTCGCGCTCACGTAAGTACATGGCATATTTAGCGTCCAAAAGCTACGTAAACGCTTAGCTTGAGTTGTATGCTTGTGTGCCACTGACGCGGAATATTAACGAACCTGATTTTAAGAGTAGGTATTTGTGATAAAAGGTAAAAATTGTGATTTCTTCTTTTATCCCCTTCTAATTTCCTGGCTTTACGCATCCACTTAATGAAATAATTAACTATAATCAAGTATTTATTCACAGAGCGTTAGCGAAGTCGCCCTCGCCATGCCGGGATCCCCTGGCTGGACCGGCGAGGAGCCCGCGAACGGCTGGCCCGGCGGACTGTCCTGGCGACGACTGCACATGTCCCGGGCCAAGCTGAAAGCCACCGCTACCACCTCGGAGCTGCTATCAGGTGATGTACATACAACGTGTCCCAAAACTCAACGATAAGCCGGCACCAGAGGATGGAGCTGCTTATGATTAGTCGAGAAAAAATAAGGAAAAAAATATATCTCAATTATTTTAGAAATTACAGAAAAAAAATGAAATTCATTGATAATCGACATCCCTAATGGTATTTTTAACGACCATGTCTACAAATATTCAAATATTACTGTTTTTTATTTTGTTTTTGGAAACTTCAGTAGCCCTGCTATCTAACACAGTTCTTAAAAATACCAAAATACATGTAGTTTTTACACAAAAAATAATCAAAATTCATTTTGTCCCTACAATTTTGAAAGATTGTTTCTTACAGTCCACTTTCAATCATCATGGTGTAAAAAAATAGTATCGACACCACTATGGCAATTATTTTCAAAAGTTGACGCAACTAACCAAGATTCCAAAATGGTATAATACTTTGGGTAACCTAGTCACAACAAAAAACAACGAATTTTTAAACAAGAACCGACATTTTTAAATGTTGATATTAATCACTTTTGAAAAGGGTTGTTGTTGCAAGTTTTAACATTTCAATGGAAAATGTGGGTAGTTAATACAATTTTCAAGTCAGTACACTCTGATCCTTTGTTCGCTGTGCACCGTTCCGTATTAATTGATGTGGCTCTCATACTAACAACTCTTGGCTTTGCTTTTTGGACTGGTGATCTGCAAACTGTACTGACCTGGCATTATTTTGGACTGTGATTGTGTTTTGTGTATTGGACTTTTTCCGTATTCTGGATTGTTTAGCGTTTATCATGCCGCTACCGTACACACCGTTGGAATACGCTAATATGCATCTCATTTATGGAGAATGCCGATGCAATGCTAACGCTGCTAGCAGATTGTATCGAGAAAGGTACCCAAATGTTCAAAGACATCCGGATTATCGAGTGTTTATTAATGTACATCAAGCCTTTGCGGAAGGTCGTTTACCATTTGACAGGAGACACACTGGAAGACCTAGATTGGAACGCGATGAAGAAGTTCTCAATGAAATAGAAAACGATTCAACTACCTCGGTACGTGCCATAGAACTAGCTACGGGAATACCAAAAAGTTCTGCACATCGAATTCTAAAACGTCACAGACTTCACCCATATCACTACAGGCGTGTGCAGACGTTACTACCGCGGGACTATCCACATCGGGTCGCATTTTGCCGTGCGATGCTGCAAAAGCACAGGGAAGATCCCCAATTCTTAGACAAAGTTCTATGGTCGGATGAATCAACCTGCAAGAAAGATGGCTATTCAAATCTACACAACTTACATAGTTGGAGCAATGAAAATCCGCACTTGATGAGAGAAGACAAATCTCAGTATCAATTCAAGGTTAACTTATGGACGGGCATCTTAAATGGAAATGTAATTGGACCCTTTGAGTTACAAGGAAACCTTAATGGTGATGGCTATTTGACCTTTTTACAAAACGACTTGCCTGAATTATTTGAAGACGTGCCTTTACGTGATTTACAAAACATGTGGTTTCAAAATGATGGTTGCCCAGCTCACTATGCCCGTGCAGTGCGAGAATACTTAAACCAAGAGTATCCAGGGCGTTGGATCGGGCGACTTGGTCCTATCTTGTGGCCACCCCGTTCGCCCGACCTGAACCCCCTGGACTTCTTCTACTGGGGCTGTCTTAAAGACAAAATCTACTCAAAACCCATAGCAACATTGGACGAGCTTCGCCAAAAAATCACACAAGCTGCGGATCATATCAATGGTAGAAGATATGCACGACGGATAAAACGATCATTTCTAAGGCGATGTCATGTCTGTATTAATGCCGGTGGCAGGCAATTTGAACATTTACTGTAGTATTAATAATGTAGTAAATGAATTAAAAAAAAAAGGAAAAAAAATTGTACCATTTCTTTGCATTTATTCAACATTTTTCAACAACAAAAATCCTTTTTTGGGTACAGTAAAAGTGATTACCGCCAACATTAAATAATGTCGATTCTTGTTTAAAAATTCGTTGTTTTTTTTTGTGACTAGGTTTCCTAAAGTATTATACCATTTTGGAATCTTGGTTAGTTGCGTCAACTTTTGAAAATAATTGCCATAGTGGTGTCGATACTATTTTTTTACACCATGATGATTGAAAGTGGACTGTAAGAAAAAATCTTTCAAAATTGTAGGGACAAAATGAATTTTGATTATTTTTTGTGTAAAAACTACATGTATTATGGTATTTTTAAGAACTGTGTTAGATAGCAGGGCTACTTAAGTTTCCAAAAACAAAAAAAAAAACAGTAATATTTGAATATTTGTGACATGGTCGTTAAAAATACCATTAGGGATGTCGATTTTCGATGAATTTCATTTTTTTTCTATAATTTCTAAAATAATTGAGATATATTTTTTCCTTATTTTTTCTCGACTAATCATAAGCAGCTCCATCCTCTGGTGCCGGCTTATCGTTGAGTTTTGGGACACGTTGTATACAGTGGAAGTCTATCTTGGGTCGAGCTGGACTGGCGAGGAGCCCGCGAATTTATGGCCCGGCAGATTGTCCTGGAGGCGACTACACATGTTCCGGGCCAAGCTGAAAGCCACCGCCACCACCTCGGAGCTACTGACAAGTGAATTTATATACAGTGGAAGTCTAGTGTATCTTGGCTGGACTGATGATGAGGAGCCCGCTAACAATAGGGCTGTAATATTTACTTTACTACCCTCATATTGCTAGTTAGCATCCTAAGCTTAAAGGCATTCTTAAAACAAAAATGTTACTTTACTAATCCGCGACAAATACGTAAATAATATAATAAGTACCGTAAGAAACACGTCATACTATTTGTTATTCCGCGATACGCCTGATTCTAATTATTATTTAAAGGGTTTCTATTAAATATTAGGTAGGTACTCTGTTTATTCTTGGTCACCAGATAATTGGTTACGGTTGCTCACTAGTCGAGATCCCAACTGTTAAGTAAAAAAAAAAAAATGTTATAACGTAAAAGTTCGTGCAGTTAATGAAAATAACCGTTTCAAAATCACGTCAAGGATTTTTGTTATAATAGTTACTTCAAAAAAGTGGCCCCTTATCTTAATTAGTATAATCCATTGAAGATGTTGTCATAAAGCAATGAGAGGAAGACTACGCTATTTCACAAGTACGAACAAGGAAATGTATGAAGTAATTACATAGTTACCCTGTGCCAACGCTCCAGAAATGTCTTATACCATTGGTCTTCATTTGCTGCCGATAAGTAAGAAATTAATGTTTTTTGACCCACTATGAATTAACAATAACAATTACTGAATTTAGTCCATCGCTTTTATCTAATAGCCTGGTTAATTTTAGATTCCATCAACTCTCAATAGTCCTTACACCCTGACGGGTGCTGCCTCTGCGCATCTGCTCGGTGTAAGTAAGCACATTTCCATAATGTGTCAAAAGGGCCTCTACGAGTTGGCGTCGGTTCCACGCACGGCTCCTAAAGGTCCGTAACACCATTGTTCCGTGATGGAAAAGACATACAATTATTGATTTTACAATCGCCACTTTAACCCTTCAGGATTATTATTGTTAGCTAAGTGTTTTGACTAATTAGGTACCTACACTTACTATATATATTTACTAAATTACTTACGTTACTATAATTTATTTACCTACCTGGTTAATAGCATTCAAAAAGATTAAAATACTCTACGAAACAGCGTTTGTCATAGGATAAGTGTTCTATAATAGTTCTATATAACATCAATGTCAACTCTGATGTTTGGTCAGTCCTTATCTAACTTTATGACATAAGCCCGTTGAAATGGGATTTCAGAAATACCGAGCCCGACTACTGTCTTGTTTAGTATTCCTGTCACACGCGGGGATTCACTATTAATTCCTTTTCTATTTTTCCCGTATGACGAAAAATCTGCATATTTTCCTCTTTTGTGGTACCTAATTTGGTTTATGTACGATTATGATAAGGATAAATTTATTATAGTACTAAGCTACATTAATTGGGTATGCAATGAAGGTTCACATTTACTTTTTTAAGTTATAAAGTAAGTTGAGGAAACAACGTGATGAATAGGGTAAATGCCACTTGGGACGGGTAACTACCCGGGTAAATACCGGCGGTAATTTACCCGGTGTATAGCCGATATTAACCTACCCATGGGTAAATAAATACGCAGGTATTTATGTTTTTCACCGGAATTTATTTGTTATTTTATTTTTTATTTATTTATTAAGCTTACTGTGGGACTTAGTTAATTTGTGTAATATGACCTATAAATATTTATTCATTTATTAATTTGCCGTGCTAAGTGGCCTCTGATTTTCAATACCAAAAAATTGAGTTTATACTTTGTGAATGACATATCAATTTTAATTTAAATTAATTCTAAAAGATGGTTATTAAGAGAACTTTGATGCGACAAAACATTAGAAATTGGTTAATTTATGAAAATTAAAGATACTGATGGGTGGGGATTAAAACAAAAATTGGTATTATGACAACTTGTGAAAACGGTTCGTTTTAAGACAAAAGTCCCACTATTATGACCTTTTTATAGGAAATATATTAAGCTTTATTTAATTTGTACAAACAAAAATTTTCAATATGAATAACAGATTACTAGAAATATACAAAATCACTTTTAACCTATCAGTATTGAAGATATGAGTGAAATATTAAACATTAAGAAATAAAAACAAAGATAAGATATTAGTATTTTATACAATCGTGATATAAAAGAAAGCTTTTAGAGTCGAGTACCGTCTTTTAAGAAAGGTACGAGAATGAAAAGCCTGATTATATTATTATTGTATACAATACTTTTTCTACAAGCCATCTAAAATAATACTTTTTTTACTATAAAACTTAAATAATTAATGAAAATAGACAAAAATTTAGAACAAAAGACGCACGAAGTCCACCACCCGCCACGTTTAGTCTTTGCTATGGGAGCGCGGCGGCACGTGATTGAGCCATTTTTTTTATAGTTCGAAAATAATAGTTGAATTGGGAGTCCATTCCATACCCATACAACCATTTTCGGTCGCCGTTTCGACACAGTGTCGATACATTTGTGTTGACACCGTTTTTCCGATCACAATTTTGGTCGCAGTGTCGTCGCCGTTGCGACACTGTTACCAGAAATGGGGAAAAGTCGACGTAGACACATTTTGGTCACAAAGTGTGGACGCCGTGTGCACACATTGTTACCAGTTTGCGGTTAGTTATCCGAAAATCATTCGTTCATTTTGTTACTTTCTAATGAGAACCGTCAGAATGAAAAATTAATAAAAATAAGTGACATTATGACGCCATGACTTGGCCATGACTAAAAGTATTTTTAATGCGTAAATATTTATTGTTCGTATTTATGTAATGATATGGCTTAGATCACTATGGGAAATTAGACTGCTCGAGTAATTTGATTAAATAAGTCTAATTTTATGAACGCGCAACCACATTATCGTAGCTTGGCCAGCAATGAAATTATTTACTGCTCAGTGCATGCAGGGGCGGCTTTTAAAATTAGGTTAACATTAGGATGCCCATACCTACACGAGCACGGGCACATGCTTCTCGTCCTATGTGGCATATGTGCTAAATTAAAACTTTTCTTCCACAGGCTTCGCAATGGTAGCGATGGTGGAGCTTCAAATTAACGAGCCCACCAACGTCCCAGAATGGCTTTTCGTGATGTTCGCAGTCTGCACGACGGTGCTCGTCGCCGTCCACATATTCGCCCTGATGATATCCACATACTTGCTCCCACACATCGACGCTGTGAGCAAGATGGAGATGCCAGGGGCCCCGGCGAGAGCTTTAAGAGAATCGCCGCATGAACGAATGAGAGGGTTCATTGAGCTCGCTTGGGCGTTTAGTACAGTATTAGGTGAGTATCCCTTAATAATCTAATGGCTTTATTTGTGACCTACTTCGAAAGTGACTCACTCACTCAGGACGTGACCTAACTCGAAAGTGATCTAAGAAAGTGACCCATCCTGCCCACAGGATAATGATATTTACACACTTGCCGAATAGGTATCAATGCTTTTATCTATGGGCCTGGCCTAGTGGGTAGTGACTCTGCCTATGAAGCCGATGGTTCTGGGTTCGAATCCCGGTAAGGGCATTTGTTTGTGTGATGAGTACAGATATTTGTTCCTGAGTCATAAGTGTTTTCTATGTATTTAAGTATTTGTATATTATATATATCGTTGTCTGAGTACTCACAACACAAGCCTTATTGGCTTACCGTGGGACTTAGTCAATTTGTGTAATAATGTTAAAATTAAATAAAACTAACCAAATTAAATAATACTATTATGAAATAAAAACTAGCTAAACCTATAAATAAAATTAAATATAGAAAATAACAAAGGAAAAATAAAAATATACTTTCCTACAAAATAATAATAAACCCAATTACATAGAGAACACCCTGTCCAATAAGTCGGCCTGCAGCATGGACCAATATGACATGGCGGCGTTACCTCTCTGTATCGCAAGGGAGAGATGCGTTGAGAGAGGTACGCGCCAGTCCTGGGGTCTCCTGTTGTGTCGACCAGCCGCGCCGACAATGCCCTCATGAATGCTTTTAGGGGTATGGGCAGGGTAAGCATTGTAAGAATGTTCCTATAATATCTACTTATTTATTTATTATTTCTTTTAATACGATACAGCAATTTTCAGGCCAAGGTTAGTCAGAGAAGCATGTGCGTAAAGTTTGCAGATCAAAATTTGTACTTAATTAATTATTAATTATCTCTTGAACGTAGTAAGCATAATAAGGGACTCAAAAGCGCATTAAATTACATAAAATTGGGAAGGTAAAAATACAATCTGAAAAAATGAAAACCTTCTACATCACTATTTCGCTCATATTTACTTGAGGTATTCTAACAATTCAGTTTAATTACCGCAATAAAACATAATGAAAGAAATTACAATTAAATAATACACAACTAACGAACATCAATTGACAGTTCAATCGACAACTTTTTTTTGTAAAAAAAAACTTTGTAAGATACGGCCCAAATTGCGGATACTACTGTTTATTAACGATAAGTAGAAATCTTTAAAAGTAGAATTATTTATTTTGCGTAATAATCATTGTATTTTTTTAAGTTTATTGTTTTGATTTTACAATATAATACTTAAAATCAAATATTAAAAATGATACTCGTAGGGCAAAAAAATAATTTACAATGCCTGTTAGTTAATTTTTTACATCCTTAATTGTTACTACGTGATTGATTTTGAGGAACTTAAGGACACAGGAAGGGATATGAGAACCTAAGTTTTTTTTTAACTTCCCAACATCCATTTATTAAAATCGGTTGAGTAGTTTTAGACATGGACTTTAGCATTTTTTTATATTTGACATAACACAAATTGACTAAGCCCCACAATAAGCTCAAGAAGGCTTAGGTGTGTTAGGTATGGGTACTCAGACGACCATATATATAGTATATAAATACTTTAATATATAGAAAACACCCATGACTTAGGAACAAATATCTGTGCTCATCTCACAAATAAATACTAAGGGCAGGAGTCGAACGTAGGACCATCGGGTCACTAACCGACTATGCTAGACCGGTCGTGCCATTTCAATATTAGTACGAATATGATATGTTTATGACATAAAGTGATGGGAAAACTGTGACTATTGTATACTCATTTGAGTAATTTCAAAGTAAAGAGCGGAAGTTGCAGCTAAGTGCCGCCTAATGGTTACAAAAACAGTTTCAGCTGTCGTGTCTCAATAATCACGATTCGCGCTGTATGACGTCAATCTTTTACCTTCCTGGTAGTAATTGCCGGCTACGTGGGTTACTGCATGGCAAACACTATGGAACAGTTAGGTTAAAGACTTTTTATTGTAATCGAGAAATAAAAGTCTAAGTAATACAGGGTGAAATTTTAATCACCGGCAAAACTCTGCTTAGCGTAGTGACTTTATAGGTCATACTGAACAAAATTTAATTATGGGGCTAATGCCGAAATCGCAAAAAAAATTGGCTGTCCTATAGAAATCAGCGGCATCACATAAGCCGGAATGTATAAAACTTTAGAATAACTCACACAGGTAGAAAATACAGAGAATAGAACTCTAAGTAATTTTTCCGGCGTATATTCTTTACCATTTGTCACAGAAAAAGAAACGCCACCAATCACGGAACATTTAAGAGAAAATTTGGAGTTTTTTTGATATTTCACTAACACCTGTAAAATTTCTACCACTTTATGCTTTAAAAGTTAAATGTCCAATTCGTCCTTTATGTTTTCTATGTATTTAACGAAAGCTACTGCAATTTTAATTGGTTTCAATATAATTAACCAATTAAAACTGTGGTTTTTTGGTTCAGTCATGGAATTACTATATACCTACAAATCTTCAGATCGCGTTTGTACGGCCGACAATTTCATGGAATGCTCCTTTTATCAATAATTATCATACAATATGTCTGCGGTTGCGGTAAATTACCAACACATCTTCATACAGTTTGTGGCAAATATAACCGCATACATATAGACCAAGATAAGTCTGCAGCGATTTGGATAGCCTAGAATGTGGAAGTGTTATTTTAAACGTCAAAAGTCAATGAAATTATAATGTACCTATAAATGACACTTGCAGTCTGTCGTTGCAAAGTTTTCTTGGTCTAACCGTGTATTCTAAGATGGTAGTCGTAAAAATGTATGTTTGATCGTAGGTCTATTCCTGTTCCTCGTGGAAATCGCCATATTATGTTGGGTGAAGTTCTGGGACTACTCATTCGCTGCGGCTACAGCAGCTACTGTGATAGTGATACCAGGTAATTGAATTTATGAATAATGTTATGGCAATTTAAATGTACATAGGTGGTGGCCACATTATGTCGATGGTCTGTTTGTCACTTGTCGCTATGGACAAACGGTCCGTAACTGCTGAGTGTACCTTATCTATCTATGCGGGGTATATACAGAATAATTAGTCTTATAATTGACGAACAGACTACAAACTACATATAAAACAAAACTAAAAAAATCTTTCGTTTCCTCTCATAGATAAATTTTCTCCATTAGTGTATCTTTATACCTATCTACTAGCTGTATCATATCAATAAGAATTGTTAGGTTTTTTTTTGTGCAACAAAAGTTTCAAAAAGCTTAATGTTTTTTTTTTCTTCAATGCTGCGAAACGTCTAATTTTGAGAAACGTCAAGAGCAAACGATTTTTCTTTTAGAAACTTGAGCATAGTGAAAGTGTTCAAAAACCCGTCAAGCAATCTTAAACACAAACGCACTAAGAATTAACAAGCTTCACGAGGTCTAAATAGTAGATTGTGTCACAAGGGAGCAAAATGACATATTTACGGCAAGGGCGTACATTGAATCCTGAGCGTTGTGAGGTATTTAAATGTATTACGCCCAAGAGATAAATAATTTTGCTACCATGTAACACATACTACTTTTCACATCACCTATGATAATTATTATATTTCAAAATATTTTCAAGCAAAAAAAGTATTGCAAATAATAAAAAAATTGTGTCCTAGAACAGAAGTGTTCTTTTGATCCCTCCTAGCAGGAAAGAAAAGTGCCACTTTAATCCCTCCTAGCTGGGAAGAAAAAGCCCGTTTTCGAATTGGTGATGTGAAAATATGTTTTTTTTTATACTACGTCGGTGGCAAACAAGCATACGGCTCGCCTGATGGTAAGCAGCTCCACTATGAGTAGGTTCTAAAGTTACTTGGCTGCGGTTTTCTGTAAGGTGGAGGTACTTCCCCAGTTGGGCTCTGCTCTAGATCTGGAATGACATCCATATAACATATTCTATCTCTTTTCAGTGCTAATAGTGTTCGTGGCATTCGCGATCCACTTCTACCACTCGCTAGTAGTACAGAAGTGCGAGGCGTCGGTGCAAGACATCGAGCAGCTGGAGACTATGAAGAGGGAACTAGACACGGCCACTGTGAAAGTCAACATGTTCTAGTGGCCTGGAATCTGGAATTATGTGGATTTTCTAGTTTAACCTTTAATGTGTGGGTAAAACATCGTGAGTTTAAACTGGGCTGTATAGATAATAAAAAATCGTTCTCGAAAAAAATGCAAAAAGTAGACCAAAAACTCGGTCAGATCCTTATCATACGGAGAACACGCATGAAAATCGTTTATCACGAAATCGTGTCACGTTACTCTCGCAATTTTATACGTGTCAGCTTGTCACAACGTGACAACCAAGGCGACAAGCGATAAAGGGGCGGCCAGAAGGCCTGCCGCAATTTGCGAACTTCGGTTTACGCGTTAGGCCCTCAGGACTGTTAAGGTTGCTATATTTTTTGAAAAACCTACAGATTAAGGTGGTCAATGGAGAGCCAGTAGGAATTCGCCGAATCTAGGGATCCATTTTATGAAAGACTAATATTAATAATTGAGTACCTACATAGGGTTTTGTGAACAGATTATATCTAGATCTGATAACGTCACAATCACTAACTCGCATCATCGCTGTCGAAGCGTAAAGTGTCAAAAAGACAAAGAAGCTCAAACAAAATAAAGTTTTTGGGAGAATCAACTTTTTAGCGTCACTTGTTGCCATGGTTACGATTAGTTGTCCAGGGGACAAAAGTTCATTGAAATACTGATTTTATGGTACTTAAATGTATTAAACTTGCGTTTTTGTGGTCGTTATAACCAATGTCCATAATGGGCCCCCTACTAAGCATGTTAATAGAACGGCATACAACGTCTCTTCAAACAAACTGTGCCACTGTTGTCCCTTGGACAACGGGACAGGATAACAAAACAAAAAAAGTTGATTCACCCTTTTAACATGTGATCATTTAAATTCAACGAATATATTTTTTTATTTATAAAAAGTTACAAATCTTATTAACTAAGTTAAGGAAAAGACAAACAATTGTGCTGCAGGCAGCTAAATATGTAGATTGATAATTGATATAACTTTTTAACCACCTAGATTGTTTGCCACGCTAGCTGAGTAGCTTGATCTCTTGAAATTTTAAACTGGTAAAATGCGCGTGAAGTAAAAATTATGTAGGTAGTCGGCATCAAAAGTAGCGGATCTTCGCTACAAAAGTATCCACCATTCTCTAATTATTAACAGAAAGTGATATGTAACAGGTACTTTTGAACGCGAACTGTAAACATATTATACTTATATATTTGGAAAAGTATTCCGAGGTACCAGATACTTTTGGTGCGTTATTTCATTCGCTACTATGATGCTGACTGTACCTAGTCAGCAGAAGCAGACAAGCGGACAACATGTTCGAAAATCGAAATAAATTGAAGTTTATTTTTAAAAGAATAAGAGCCTTATCCGCGGAATTATCCACTAATCTATGGTTTCGTGCCGTTAATCTTTCGTTCATTCATTCATTGACATTACGCTTACGTTTTACTAGGGTGCTAATTTCATATATTAGCCAAACGTGATATTATATAGGTTACTGTACAGTCACGTCTGAAAATATCGATACGAACAAAGTCCCAAAAATATGTATACACGATCTTATTGCCCATTAGAGGCGAGCGCTTACGACAATCGGCTGCCAGCGCGCATATTACCCGGGAAAAAAACGATTTATATATTAATGTGTATCTATATTTTCCGACGTGACCGTACCAACCTAAGGTTGCAATCTCATTCTGTGATTTGCCTGTGACTGGAATATTTAGTTAATCTAAATCTTTCATTAATTAGGGATTTCTACTCCAGCGTTTTTTAAACGATTCTACTACGTCTCTGAAACATTTCAACGTTTTCCGGGCTACTTCCATTTAGCTTTTATTTACATTACTACTTATAATTATCGTACAAACAACAAAGACTGTAAAATTTGAATCTAAAAGCTGGAGGTCTTAAGAAATGGGCATCTTTCGCCATTTTACGCCAGTCATTGAATGACAAACTGAAATTAAACCTTATATGAATAAGCGACGGTTCATATTGCTTTGGTAGAAATGCTTGACTGGTTAAGACTTCGTTTTATAGACTAAAAGTGTTGTTTTTTAGTAAATAAGCGTTAAAAGTGATGTTATTCATATATTTATCTCTTTCTGTTTCAAATTTAAGAAAGAGACAAAATGTAATACATTATATGACATCAGTTTATACGAATATTTATCATGTAAGGGCAATAGCTCCCATCAGGTGCTGTATCTTTACGTCTTACGATGTGTTATGCAAAAGAAAAGGGTACTTACGCTAAGTCCACGCACTGGACGCACGCGGCGCGGCAAGTTGCCGCCGTTGTCGTCCAAAACAAGTTCATTCAAGATAGGTTGTATTATATAGACATTTTGATCGTGCCGCTCGGAACCGGGCGGCGCGAGGGGTGCACCGCGCGCGTCCTGTTCTCGGCCTTACTGAGCTATGAGTTAGGCCGCGAACTGGACAAAAGCTCAATACAATACGCTCGTCCAATGTATGAATGGCCTTAATTGCCGCTCGCCGCTTGCGTCCAGACCGCGGCCTTATTGATTACACAATAAATGAATATTTGTTAAAATGAGTGAATATGAGAGTTGAATGGCTATTTCACTTCGCGAACACCGGGTACGATGTACCGGAACCCTTTCTAAGGCCCTTTTCTTTTTTCTTACACATTTTTTATCAACTATTCCGTTCAACCGTATTGCTCCTTGTATTGCATAGTGTAATACGCCTATTATGTAAGTAGATAATTTAATAAAATCGCAATTCGAAGTATTTGAATTTTGTTTTTAAGTGTTGATCTGTCAATCAGTATTCTACAGAGTTTGATAAGATTTATTAAATTATATTAAGCTAATGTACTCGAAAAGATATTGTGAAAAATAAAAGAAATTTTAATAAAAAATCGTTTATTCTTATTTCATACATAACATAAGATCACGACGGCGTCAAAGCAGTATTTTATAACGACGTTCATCCGAACATAATTACAACAAATAAACACAAACTACATGACGCTAATACAGAACAGACAAAATAACGGTAATTTTTTATAGGGTTGAATGGAGTCAGATCAAGTTAACTCTGCAGTGACTTTTGATAGCACAGACTATTAGAATTTATTTTAAACGTCATAATTTAATATAAGTTTGAGTTTTAAAATAACACATAGCCTGTACAGTCACGTCTGAATACTTCGATACGATCGAAGTGCCAAAAATATGTATGCAGGACTTTATGGCCCATATATTAGGGTAGTGTATACATATTTTTGGCACTTTGCCCGTATCGATATTTTCAGACGTGACCGTACTATCAAAATCGCCACAGAGTTGGCTTGGTCTAACATTAAAAATAATTGTAGGTTGGATATATTTATGACATTATCGTATTCTGTACTCTATATCCTATATCTAGTACCAAAATAAGACTAACGTAACGAGCAAACTTCCAGTTTTGGACATTTTTATTTGTAGAAATTATTACACAAAAAGGTTCACAAAATGGTGGCCAAAATATTGATATCCTCCTTCAACCGCCGTAACCGCCTTCGTCAACCAGCTGACGACATTCTTGCGTACGAGATACGGAAGAAGATATCAAATCAATCGCTCGATATCGATTTTTTTGATTGATTGATTGATAAAGTAGGCCAGGGTGCCAAGCCAAGATGACAATCATTCACAACGTAGCGAACGAAATATATAAGTGCGACTGAACTAAGACATTGCGTATCGTTCGCTATGGACCGAACGATGGGCATTTCGGCCAGGCACACTAGGTTTACATTTTTTATTTTGTTTCGTTGGTCTGTCTTTAGTGCCACCAGTTAAAAATCTCACCAATAAAATCAAAACCAATTCATCACATTACTTCAGCTTAAAAAGGATTCAATATCAAACCAAGTTTAAAAATAATATCAACCTTATATTAATGGGGCATAAGATTCAAATTACAACTAGGTATACGAAAATGTTTAGCTACTATACTATACGATTATATACAAAAATCGATTCAGGTGGTAGTATATTATATTTTACAAGTAGGTACAAAGGTAGAGAAGTTGTTAATAAAGCTACATTTAATACATATACATACTGATAGATTTGCAATGTGGTAAATTGGCATGTATTTTAAATAAGTTTCAGGTTTTATTTATGTTCAATTACATTTGTATAGTTGGACAAAACAATAAATTTGAAACTAAACAAATATTGTGTATTCCGCCCCGCGACCGCTCCGCGTCGGTTCCGCATTCGACCGGCGGACCGAGGGCGGATTGGACGCGGCGCCGCGCTACGGGCGCTACGGCAGTGTGGCATAGCTCATATCGTTCTGTGCATTTCGAGTTGCGCGTAATTTTGAATCTAAACAAATAAGCTGTCAAAGTTAAATAATTGGTGTTGTAGTAACCCCTCGGTGCCCAGTGACATCATATGTCAGTATTGAATCTTATATAGTTGGTATAAGATATCGTATATGGGTTCAGGCGGGCTAACATCAGGAATGGCACTTTTTCGTGAACACATCTGTTATTAACGACTTTTGGAGTTTATAAATAAAGCTCCATTGAATTTCTTTATTCATATGTTGGCAATTTAAGAAATGTGCTTCACCTGATAAAGCATGTAATCAATAAGGTATATAATTGGACATATGACTAATTCCGTACATGGCGGGAAGAAGTTCATAACTCGAGAGAGAAAAAAAATGAAGAAATTTGAACCTTATATAATTTTACTTTAAGTTCAAATTTGTTCCATTTTATATCTCGAGTTATCAACTTCTTCCCGCCGTGTACGGAATTGAAAGTTGAAGACTTCAGATTAAAATAAAAGGATAAACGAGTTAATGCTCATTGAGCTAAAGTGATTTTTACTTCAAGTGCAAATAGTAAAATACAGTATACAGTAATTACAGTAATGATTACAAAGTAAACAACAAAATAAATGCCAGCATTTTTTTTGTAACATTGTATCCAATATCAAAGACCTTTCAAAGTATCATTCACTCTTCAGTCTGCTAAGCTGCTTTTGATACAGCCAGTTGGATCAATTTAATACAATAATTATCACATTCCAAAATTTGCGGACCGCAGGCCGTATCCAGACCTATTTTCTGCTGTACACACATTACATTTGGTTATTTAATGAACTTAAGTAGACGCAATGGACATTTTATTTCAAAAACCCGAGCTCTAAATAAACTAATTGGTGACACCTGGTGTAATAAATATAGTTGGGATCCGTTTAAGGCCATGTTTGGTATCGTGTTCTGATTAGGATAATGTTATAGAAAATTTTCTTGACACGAATAATTTTTTTTCACAACTTGTCCCAAAAAAAATATATTCCGTTGAACGAGAACACCATACTTTTTCGTAACTTAATGGAAGATTTTTTTAGGTCATTTAAATTGCGTTTATACTGTATTGTACAGAATAGGAAAATCTATCTATCCACCAAACTTTATTGAAATTGGACGAAAAAAAATAAAAATTATAAATTGAACCAACTGTACTCACAAACATCCTTACTAATTTAACCTAAACTCTAAATTACATCTAAGACCAGAATTAAACTTACATCTCCACATCCATTTCTCCATCCATGCCCATGTCAGGTACGAGAACACCATTACGTTTCTTTGGTTCTTCTTCTTCTCTTCTGTTCTCTGAAGTAGTACCCTTTAGTTTGTCTACTACACTTTCCTTGGGCTGCCAGACAACCAGGGACATGCAGGGCTTTTCTAACCTGTAATAAGGAGTTAGGTTTTTGGCAATTTAACAATTTGAAATAAATCTCCATCCATAAAAATTTGGTTTTGATAATTATTATCATATTTTTTTGTAAATCAAGGACTTTTAACACAGGCTTGTCTTGTGTATCCTCTAAATCATTTCTTTGAGGAGCTAAACATTGACCTCACACTTGTTTTGCATCTCTTTCTACCGGGTAATTCTTTTAACTCATTCACTGCCAGCTACCTACTAGGCGAGTTCTTTTGCTACATACAGTTTTTCCTGAGTTATACTTGTTGTGTAACTCAAGTAACTCAACAGCTGTTTTAAAGAAATACAATGTTACATGTACTTAGAGACAATCACCTAGCAGAGTAATGAATGGGACCACCAGCTTCAGTTCCTCCTTTGTGGTGTCCTTGGTATAAATTAAAAATGGCCCACAATGGCAGAAAGACACACATATGTGTGGACCCACCTATTGGCATGAGCATAACTATTTATATGGTGTAAAAAGTAAAATTTAAGTGGAAAAACCAAACTGTTCTTACCTTTCAATTAGCGCAGGAGGTATCAGGGGCTCATCCGTAAGTTTCTTTATCTCCTCCGAGAGCACAATAGTGTGTCCTTTTAATTTATCTCTGACATCAGTGGTGGCCAGAGTGTCCATGTCCATGAGCCCAGCATCCATACTCATAGAATTATTACTACTGGCTAGGTGGTGTGTTCTATAGTCTGTAGACAGATGAAGACCGTTCAGGTGATCTGCCATTTTGTCTTCAGTTATATATATCTTTGCAGGGCTGAAATGAGAGTAAAGTGTTTTCATTGTCTAAATGTTCTCAATGGAATTATTAACTTAAAATGTTGAACTATCCTATAGTTTTTTACAGCGTTAGAAAGAAGGTAAGCAATCTTTTTGTCTTTTTATTAAAAAACACTTTTGAAAAATAAGTCACAGCAAATACGTAACAATTATAAATCATATACAATTATTAAGATTCTTTTGCTTTCTTAAGCACAGTCAGCATCAAAAATAGCAGATCAAACAACACTTCAGAAGTATCTACCATTTGTAACAGCTTAACAAAAAGAGATGGTTCTATATGTAGAACAATAAACCTACTTTAAAAAGGACATAACTTTGCTGGAAAAAGTACAGCGAAGAGCAACTAAAATGGTTGCTTCATTGAAAGACAAGCCATATGAACAGCTTCAAGAATTAGGTCTTACAACAGAAGGAAGCGAGACAATCTTATTGAGACATACAAAATCTTATCTGGACACTAAAATGTTCCAAATATTAAAGACCTATACACATCAAGCCAGAATGTAAGGTTGAGAGAACACTCTAATAAACACAAGTGCTGTGATATAACGCATCAGCTCCAAGAGCTGGTAGTGTATCAAAAAAAAAAAATTAAGACTGTAAAATATATACTTTTGAACGTGAATTTTAGAGATTTATCTATATTTGGAAAAGTTATCTGGAATACCAGATACTTTTGGTGCGTTGTTTCATCTGCTACTATTGATGCTGACTGTGCCTAACATAAACAAACTTTTAAAAAGCCTTATTCAGTAATTTTGCATATGTTATTTCAAACGTCTAGCTTCTATGAAATCATGACGTTTAAAATAACACTTGTACAGCCTATGGTATCAAAATCGCTGCCAACTTAGCCTGGTCTAACTCTGACCTCAATTTAAAGCTAGAAGACACCCTGGTGGGGTGCGAAAAGTAAAGATTCAAAAGTTAGATGGATGAATGAAACTGCAAATGAAAATTAAATATCTACATACATTGATGGCTCTGGATCCAAACTTTTCCGTTTGCAGTGCATTATTGTAGAAAACCGGGGTTGCTGAGGCACTTGAGCGTTGAACTGCACCAGCTGGGGCGGTGAATGCGACCCCCAAGACAATCCCTGCATATTCCATGGTCCTCCCGAAGGCACGGGCATTATGTGCGGTTCGTGAGCGTAGTCGTCGTTGTCACCGTACGAATAGTTTGAAAACGATATGTAATCCATTGTTTTAACCCAATTCTCGATCACTTCAAAATCAACACACTTTACAAAAACTTGCACTTTCAAGGAAATTATATACTTTCACACCTTCGCAGGCATTCACAACAGACAATAACAAACAACTGACATTTCCTAAACCATAGACTTTTTTGGGTTATAGAAATTTCTTGAACTTTCTTTGAACATCTGTGGCACAGATACCATAGACTTTGGGTGACAAAAAAAAAGCAATATTATCGGACATCTTTTTTATTATGATAAAGCACGTAATTTATTAAAAGAATATTATCTTTAATTAATTATATTGTAATTGTAAAATATTAAAGTGGAGGGAGAGTTGCCGCATTTGAATATTTTATTTTAATTGCAACACGGCACTCGTCAACAACTGTCACATTTATTGGCAATCGGGCGCCGCTTGCCTTGCTCTCGTGTTTGTTAACTTTACTGGTTTTGCGCCTTTCACCAATACAAATCGAGTTTACAAACTGCTTTCCTACATAGTAGTGTTTATATGACTCGTGCGGACTAGTATTCTTATTTATTCCCATCTAAAATGGTTTATATTGTATGAAGTGGGTCACAACACGTCTGATTCAAAATGGGTTTAGACTTCGACGTTCTAGAGTTTTGTAAAAAACTCCGTCAAAACCGGCCTCCACCTTACCAATGTCCCTTGGAAAAGTGTGACAAAGTGTACAAGAGTTTGTGTGGGCTGCAGTATCACCTGGTGAACTACGATCATGATAATCCAACGCCCGCTACCCCGGCCTCTGTTAGCCACCGTAAAAAGGGCAGATCGACGCGGGCGCCAGTACCAACCGGCGATATAGCCCTACAAAGTCCACCTAAAGAAGCCCTAACTTTTGCGGAAGCCCAGAAAGTGGTCCAGTTTGAGATAGATGGCAAAATTAGCAGGATTCCTATAGATCAGCCCCTGCCGATAATGTCGCTTGAGGATTGGCAAAAGAAGAATGCAGAGCTTGAAAAACCAGTGCCGTTTGTTGAGCCAGCGCCTGAACCGCATGTTAAATTGCCTGAGGCCAGCTTCAAGGTAAATTTTACTGTATTTTAACAATATAAGTTAGGTGTGCATTATACTATTCATAATAACAGTAATGTTTTAAGACAGTCACTAACATGTGTCAACATCATGGATATCATAGCACATAGAAATAGTGAAAGTTAGACTGGTGTAGTTTTGTTAGAGAGCCACTATGAGGGTGGCATTTGTTTAATAACCCTCAATAAATAAATAAAGATTTAAAAAAAAAACATTAGTCAACAATATTTAGCAAAGACAGCAAAAAATAACCAACTAGAACTTTGTATTTGATATCAGATTGTATTTGCATTTTGCATAAAGGCAAGTTTTTATTTTAGAATACATACTTATTCATGCATATAGGTGGCCAAACAAGTTTGTCAAAGGCGCAAAGCTCAAATTGTTTATGAGACAATAACCCTTCACCTACATTTAATTCGCCAATTTTTTCTACTGACAGAAATGGCTTGACAGGCTATAAATACAAAAATTTCAGCTCATTGAGGATTACAATGAACGAGTTTGCGATGCTCCTCCCCGGCCGAATGCCTACATTCGCTTCATAGAAAAGTCGGCCGAGGAACTAGATGGTGAAGTGGAGTATGATGTGGACGAGGAAGATACGGCGTGGCTTGAAATTATTAACAAGACGAGGGTCAAGCAAGGCCTGCCGCCTGTTTCAGTGGATACCTTGGAGCTATTGATGGATAGACTGGAGAAAGAATCCTACTTTCAGGTACAAACAAGATATGGTGTGTATTCTCTACATGCCATTCATTATTGCAAACCTGCTGTAAACCAGAGGCTCAAATATGATTGCTAGAGATCATACAATACTTTAAGGTCACTTGCCTACCTTATGTACAAAATATCAAAATAGGGAAGTGCTGCATTTTTTATTCATAAAAACGCTCACTTCCTCAAAAATGGGGGACTATTCTCCCTCATTTTCATTATATTTGGCATTCCTATAACCGTTTATAAGGGTGTCAGGAATTATGCAAAATTGAACCATATCACTCTGAAATAAGAATCAAAATCAGGTGACAAATAAATTCTCTCTGACTTATTTATTTATTTCAAAAATAAAAGTAAATACATTATCAATTAAACTAAGATGTGTTCATATGGTTATCAGATCATTATAGTTAATCATACCACTTTGGCACATTTAGTTTTATCTCATTTCCCAATGTTGTTGTTCTTTATTCCAGGCATCTCAAACCGGCCAACAAACAGCGGCCCAGGTAGATGAAGATGCAGTCTGCTGCATCTGCATGGACGGTGAATGCCAGAACACCAACGTCATCCTGTTCTGCGACATGTGTAACTTAGCTGTGCATCAAGACTGCTATGGGGTAGGTCCCAATAAAAATTCAAAAGGTAGAAAAGATTCCACAACATTTAAGCTAAGCCCATCTTAATAAACTGGTTTAAATATTGTCCTCACTATATTTAGCTTGAAGAAAGTAATTACTGTTGAAAACATAATTCAAGCATGTATCAGAGGCAGCAGAAGGCAGCAATGGGCAAGCTAAAAAGCTTGCCCATTGCTGCCTTCCATTTCTGCCAGCCAGCAATCAGAAGTTAATATGTAGATAGAGTCAGACCAAGACAAGTCTGCAACAATTTTGATAGCACATGCATATGCAGTGCTAGTATTATTTTTAATGTCAAACTTCTATGAAATTATGACATATAAATTGTAACCAAAATCAAAATAGTTAAAGACTTATCTTTATCTAACTACATCTTCTTTAAAAAATAATACATCCCTGCTTGTTTTATTGCAACTGATAGGACAACTTTCTCAATTTTTATAATGCGTCTATGCGTCATAATGGTCCAAAAACAAACAGAGTTGCGAGTTGTCGTGCTCGTGCGAAGAAAACGCGCGCGGCGCCTCGGCCGAGGCACGTCTACACTGGCCGTTTTGTGCGCGAGGAAATTGCCTCACGCGTATGCTCGTCCTGTGTGGACCCGCCTATTTAATAGTTCTGTTTACCTACTATATTTCATTATATGGACACCAAGTTGGATTCCATAGCAAGTTTGAGATATCTGCATATACTGGTTCCTTGAAGCGGTGCGCGAACATCTGCCCTGAAACAATTCATACTTTACGTATTCACTTACTTTATTTTTTATTTATTTATTACAGTTATTACATACACGCAAATATGGAATTTGACACAAAAAAAAAACATAGGTACATTTTTAACTCTATTGTCAGTATAGTATTTATCAGTAATAAGGGACATTTTGATTAAAACACTTATATCTCAGTTTGGCAATGAAATTCCGCTTGGTGCCAATAAAACGAAATTAAGTACATAAAAATACCTATCTAATGACCTAACTCTCATCTCTGTTGGTTTTTGGACCAGGCTCCATACAAAGTTGCCAATGGTAAGGACCAATGAAAGAAGACTTAATGTTTTATTTTGCGAAAATTTAAACAATGCATTTTTTTTTTATCTAGGTACCATACATACCCGAGGGTCAGTGGCTGTGCCGCCGATGTCTGCAGTCTCCATCTCGCCTCGTCAACTGCGTACTCTGCCCAAACACTGGAGGTAAGATTGTTAAAGTAACAACAGTATTTACATAGGTTCGATTCTGTTTTTCATTTTCACAAAGTATAATAATAGTTATTCTAATAAAATAGAATGATTAGCCAGGTTCACACGGAACAAGCTGCCTCGCGAGGAAATTCCCGCGCGAAACAGTGCGGTCTGTGAAGACGGAGCTTGCTTGAGATGAGACACGCACTCGCGACCACGATGCATCAGGCGAGGCACGTCTTCACAGTCCAAGACAGCGCGGCATTTTCCTAGCGGGGCGGACGGCGTGACCTATCTATTTACTGTGATCTGTCGCGAGCGAAGTGAAATATAAATCCTTCGGACTGGTCCTCAGTGTGTTTTAACGCGCATGTTTAACAATCGGAAGACTGTCTACAAGCTATTTCGTCGCTTTTAACTGGTGTTTTTGTACTCTCTCTCTCTCTCTCTTTAGCCCTTCTCTACCCTTTGGGTATAGGCCTCCTTCATTTTATTTGTACACATACTATACAAATGTTCTTGTACACATACTAGTAATCAACTTACAGAATATCGGTAGAGCATAAGGGGTAAAGCTCTTCCTTTCTGATTATGTCTAAGCGACGTAAGTATACAAATACGAGAGTTCTTGTCCTTAGACGGTCTTCCCAGCAATACATTTTATATGCCGGTGTTTTCCACATTGAGCTTACAGTATGAATATTTTCGCATGTCATAGGAGCCTTCAAGCAGACGGACCAAGGCACGTGGGCCCACGTGGTCTGCGCCCTCTGGATACCTGAAGTTCGTTTTGCGAACACCGTGTTCCTGGAGCCTATTGGTAAGTTCATGGCCTCGTTGTGGTTTTGGGTTGAACATGAAATCCGAATCCGAAAATCCTAAAGGGGAGAATGGGACCGAGGATTGCAGGGGCATTCAACAAAAAGGTCTACTTTGTCAGAGAAGTGACGCGTATGGCAGGTACCTTAATTATCTGCAGTATTCTGTATTATACAAGGTGGCCAATAAATATGTGCATTCCCGTTGCCAGGGAGGTTTTGGGCTTATAAGGAGCAACTTTTACTATGGGACTAACCCCGCAACCGCAAAAACTATTCTGGCTGTTTCATACATTTTAGCTGGTCCATTTTCTATGGGAGGGTAAAAAAAAATTTCGCGATTTCGGAGTTGGTCCCATAGTAAAAGTTACTCAGTATAGATAGATAGATAGATAGATTTTATTTGGTATTAATCATACACTGTCACATTATGTACAATTTAGGCATAATTAATTACAAAATTATTATAAATTAAAATACAATGTCAATGAATTATTCCAATTCACGTAAATATTTTACGATTTTAAAATTCTAATGTATTAGGAAAATAATAAAATATAATCCCAAAACCTCCCTGGCAACGGGAATGTACATATTTTTTTGCCACCTTGTATAGTGTTGAATTTAAATGTTGTTCAACGTTATTATGCCAAATATACCATTTTAGCTCTATAAGAAGTGTTTATAAAATAGCGTCACTTACCCCGACGCTTTCTGGAATGCCCCTATAGAAACTGAGAGAATGAGGGATTCGCGTCTCCCATTACAATTCTTCGGTGCTGGACTGCTGGTGTTCAGTTTTTACTAGTGTTCATAAGGCGATTCCCAAGGACTTACCTATTAAGTAAGGAACTTTATTCTCCAATTTTTCACAAAAGTATACAATTTCTTGGTTCCGCTTCAACTTGGATTTTTCTTCCACTGTTACGACCTACAATATTACGCGTGCATTATCTTTTATTACATTGCGCCGCCACTGCCAAACACTTGCCTCAATCCCTCAAACAATCAATTTGTTCTTAATATCTCTATCTTAGATTCCATCGAGATGATCCCAGCAGCCCGCTGGAAGCTGCAATGCATGGTGTGCAAGCAGCGAGCCTCTGGCGCTTGCATCCAGTGCCACAAGAGCAACTGCTACTCTGCCTTCCATGTCACTTGCGCACAACAGGCTGGGTAAGCAGATGTAGCTCTCCGGCCGCGGGCGCGAAAACTATTAGCGATCGACTATTTTCGTATTTCGACGTATATTCGGTCAAGAAGATACATCTAAATAATGTTAACCCCGTGATAATAGTGACACGTACGTGCATTGATACTGACTGTTCAACAGTATTATTTTCACAAGTATAATTTTAAACCAAAAAATATTTCACGATAACCCAAACAAAGGGCTTCATTTCCAATTAAATTTTGTATACTTAATAACTAGCCAAATGAAAGATTACCTACAGTTTCTAATGGGTCTTTTTAAGATATGATACGGGTGTCGTAGAAACCGCGTTTCTTCTAAGTAAGCGCCGACATAGACCACAACGGTCTCCTCAGTAATCAGAATCGTTTTATGCTAAAGTTTTAATTCCTTTCCCAGATTATACATGAAAATGGAGGCGGCAGGCGCCGGGCGGGACCCCAGCCAGCCGGTCCAGGTCGCCAAGATGGCGTACTGCGACGCGCACACGCCGGCACACGTGCTACAAGAACGGCGGGCTGCGGAGGCCGAGGGCGACGCCAAGCCGTCAGACTTGTCGGCTATAAGGCAGAAGGGACGGGAGAAGATTAAACAAGTATGCTATTTACTCGATACAGTTCAAGGTGGTGTACTGTTATAGCACACGTGGAACAAGAACGGCGGGCTGCGGAGGCCGAGGGCGACGCCAAGCCGTCAGACTTGTCGGCTATAAGGCAGAAGGGACGGGAGAAGATTAAACAAGTATGCTATTTACTCGATACAGTTCAAGGTGGCGTACTGTTATAGCACACGTGGAACAAGAACGGCGGGCTGCGGAGGCCGAGGGTGATGCCAAGCCGTCAGACTTGTCAGTTATAAGGCAGAAAGGATGGGAGAAGATAAAACAGGAATGTTTGTCAGTAGTGGACCAGTCCAAGATAGCAGACTGCAAGAACAATTAGATTTACATCTAAAATCTAGTAATTTTTAAGTTTGCGCAGACAGAGGCATACATATTACAACACCAGGATGCATAAAACCTAGATCATAGGAGAAAATGTGTCAAGAAAATTATATGAAATTCACCCAAGTAGATCCACCTACGGTGATGTGCAATTAAACTGAAGCGATATATTGGTAAAGCTATTTCAATAATGAAGCCAAATTCTTTTTAAATCCATGAAAAGAAAACAAATTCCAGTATGTTCTAAATAAAAATTAAAAAAATTATATACCTTGTTTAATCCTTAAATAATCCCGAAGGCTAAATCCTTAATGCAACAGTTTCTGCTGCCATTCACTTAAGGAGTTTGAGGATATGCTATCCTAAACAATACACAACACTTTTTCCTACATGTCATTTTACATATTCCCATATTCACCAAGCCCCTTACACACATTACACATCATCGCACATAGTCGTTCACATTAAATATTACAACAAGTAAATCATTAGTTACGGAACACTCTGCTTCCACTTAATTCATCTGCTTCAAATATTCTAATTCTTGACCTTGTTTTATATTGTGTTATTTAATAGCTGTAAGCTTACATGCACTATGTATCTGATTTTTCAAACCGCCGTTGCTTGGTTAATTTACGCATGTAGATGATTTTGACGATACAGGCATAGCTTAGTGTGGAAGTCGTAGATAATCTGTTGTATTCAAACAATTTATTCTATAGTACATTGTGCAACGAGGGGGGTATGCAATATTCTCACCCCCGGAGTTACACACAATGTTTTTAATCACACTTGCGAAGAAAAAACTAAATTACACACAATGTTTTTAATCACACTTGCGAAGAAAAAACTAAATTTTAATCGAAATAATTCATAAATACGGGGACATATCAAACCTTCGTCCGCCATTTTACCTATTCGGCATTCAGCCACGATTGAAATTTATGTAAAAATATTTTAAACGACTGTTAAATTAATCAAATTAAATAATTTTAAACATAAACAAACACATTAAATTATAAACGTCAGTATTTTAAAAGTAAAACCCATTTATGCTACTTGGTTTATATGAATAAGTGACATAATTAAAAAAAAAGCTATAACTCCCTAGGCAGTTATAGCTTTGTTTTCACAATCCATAACTCTCGCGGGAACAAAATAAGCCTTTGTCCTTCAGCACTCCTGCATGAAATAAGATATTTTTTGAGCAAGTGTGATGAAATAGTTATTTGTTTTACAAGGGAGCAAAGTTGTTGTTTCACCGCTTGTGCTATTATTGATACCAGAGCAAGCGAATGATTCCAAAATTAAATCATGAGCGTAGCGAGTGGTTCGAGAAGTAGAATCTTGAGCGTTGCGAGGATTTCAAGGCACGAGGGTTAGACAAACTTTGCCTCCGAGTAAAACACACAAAATTTCCACACCAACGCGAGGAAAATATAACTGTGAAATACCAAAAAAATCAAATCAAATCCAATATACGTAATAAAAAAAATACCATTCAATAAAATTTGCATTTGATTACTTTGCCCTACATGTGGGTGAAATGCAACTTTCTCATTAGTTTTTGAACAATCAAGAGGGCCTTTACCAGTTGATGTGGTGAAAATATTTTGAATTAATCTCTTAGGCGCGTCGCGTCCTCGCCATGAAGCGCACCTGGGCGCCAGTAGTGCTCGTGCCCACGCTGCCCGCCGAGCGCGTGGCCGAGGTGGCGGCGCTGGCGCACGGCCCGCCCGCGGCGCGCGCGCAGCTCATGAAGCGCCTGCTGGCCTACTGGACGCTGAAGCGCCGCAGCCGGAACGGCGTGCCGTTGCTGAGGCGGCTGCAGAGCGCCACCACACACCACGGTCAGTTATATCATCTGATCAGCTCCATTGCATTGTCACTCGATTTACATATTGTGCATGCTAAATTTCGGAAATCGGGAAGCGAGTCAAATTTAGCTTAGAAGATTTGACCCTGCAATGTGAACCCCCTCATATTCCTTGGTTTATGAGTGCTAGGATAAGTAGGAAATTGATTAAGATAGGATTAAGACTTCGTTCAGGACACATTCCTCTAAAAAATTTCGGATTATGATGAAAAAAGAGCTAACCCCGAACTGCGAAGCTTGCAATGTTGTAGAGGATGTTCAACATGTACTTATTGGTGGAATGTATGCGGAACGAAGGTAAAAGACAAATATTGATGAAGTCAGTAAATCTTAATAGGTTAGATGTACGCGCATTTCAAAGCAACTTGGCGACACCAAATTCAGAAAAGGCAAAGCAGGTATGTTTATTTGTGTATAATTATATTAGTCAGTATACTGTCAGGCCGTGATTAATGATTGATTGTAATTTAGTTTAAGGTACGATGGGACTGGCGTAATCTTCAGATTAAAAGTCCCTAAATAAATAAAAGAAAAAAAAATTTACCCACACTTACAAACTAACAGGGTAAGTTAAAAAAAAAGCTTGTAAAAAAGTATAGTGTATTTTAAATTATATGGCCCACTTATCCAATTGGCAGAGATTGATAGGCATATAGTTCGTGTCATCCCACGATGACGTGCAGATTTGTCCAATCTAACCTTTAATAACATGACATTACGAGTCTAAGAGGCCACGGTCTGTGAATATATACATCTCTTTTATTCGGACATCATCTAAGAAAATAATTAAAAACTAAGACAAGGTCTCCTAAAACCATTTTTGCGTAGCAGCACGGGATCTGGTAGCTGCCCTCAAATGTCCCGTTTATTAATTCCGTTACGTGTAGTGTCATAAACAATAGTGTTACTTGTTTTCTTAAAAGGTTTTTCTTTTCAGGTACCAGAGGCATTCAAGATGGTACGGTCAACGTGCGAGAGCTTTGCAACCAACTGAAGTATTGGCAAAGGATACGCCAAGATTTAGAGAGAGCTAGGTATGTCATGTGCAAAGTGCAGTCACTGTGCACTTTATCAGAGAGAAAAATCGGATAAGTGCGAGTGACCGAAAACTATAGCGAACATAATCGGTCCAGCCGTTTTTTGAGTTTTTGAAAAAAAGTATTCTCTTTTTAGTAAAAAGACGTACAAAGCGCTGCGAAGAAACTCCCTTATGCTTGTAATGTACATGATACTTACTAGTAGCCTCCGTTTAGCCTATTCTGAAAGAATGGTAACTAAGGAGTCCTACACTGAGCATGGCCCGACATGCTCTCGGCCGATTTTTATTTTACGTTAATTTAGAAGTTTGATTTTTACTCAGCTCCAGGGGACTATAGACCTGAGTGTATGTTTTTTTTTTCATCTTAATACCTTCACGCGTTCCCTAGATCCACAAAGGCCTCCGGTGACCAAAATTGGATTGAAACCATTGTCCTTAGAGTCTGACCATGCTAACTCTGCATGGCGTTTGCAATGACAAAGTGTGGCCATGTCATCATTAATGTCAAAAATCTATAAAAGTATGATGACACTCCCTCACGTGGTCTGTTCAAGTGAGTGCAAAGTTAGCGGACTCTAACGTACGCTGACGCCATAACATCTAGAATTTAGCATACAGCCCCAGGAGTAATCGACAGATTCTCTTGAATATATGCAACTTTAAGCAGGCTTATCAATTTTCCCTAAAAGGTTGGCTTCATTGCGAGGGAGGCATTGTTATTCATTTAATGGAATAATCAAGTTATACCTACGCAGGAGTACCATGAAAGTTTTATGTTAATCAAAGTCTTTCCACAGGCTCCTATGTGAACTTGTCCGGAAACGCGAGCGCCTAAAGGCAGAACACACCCGCGCGTGGGAGCGTCTGGTCCTGCACTCCCTCCGGCCCGAGCGAGCCGTCCTGCACAAGTTGCTACGACTGCTGCGACAGCGGGACCACAGCGACGTGTTCACCGAGCCCGTCGACCTGCTGGAGGTGACCGCTATACACTTACACCCGTCTAGCACACAAGTGACTCGCCCTACACTCCCTCTGGCCCGAGCGGGCCGTCCTGCACAAGCTGCTGCGACAGCGGGACCACAGCGACGTGTTCACCGAGCCCGTCGACCTGCTGGAGGTGACCGCTATACACTTACACCCGTCTAGCACACAAGTGACTCGCCCTACACTCCCTCTGGCCCGAGCGGGCCGTCCTGCACAAGCTGCTGCGACAGCGGGACCACAGCGACGTGTTCACCGAGCCCGTCGACCTGCTGGAGGTGACCGCTATACACTTACACCCGTCTAGCACACAAGTGACTCGCCCTACACTCCCTCTGGCCCGAGCGGGCCGTCCTGCACAAGCTGCTGCGACAGCGGGACCACAGCGACGTGTTCACCGAGCCCGTCGACCTGCTGGAGGTGACCGCTATACACTTACACCCGTCTAGCACACAAGTGACTCGCCCTACACTCCCTCTGGCCCGAGCGGGCCGTCCTGCACAAGCTGCTGCGACAGCGGGACCACAGCGACGTGTTCACCGAGCCCGTCGACCTGCTGGAGGTGACCGCTATACACTTACACCCGTCTAGCACACAAGTGACTCGCCCTACACTCCCTCTGGCCCGAGCGGGCCGTCCTGCACAAGCTGCTGCGACAGCGGGACCACAGCGACGTGTTCACCGAGCCCGTCGACCTGCTGGAGGTGACCGCTATACACTTACACCCGTCTAGCACACAAGTGACTCGCCCTACACTCCCTCTGGCCCGAGCGGGCCGTCCTGCACAAGCTGCTGCGACAGCGGGACCACAGCGACGTGTTCACCGAGCCCGTCGACCTGCTGGAGGTGACCGCTATACACTTACACCCGTCTAGCACACAAGTGACTCGCCCTACACTCCCTCTGGCCCGAGCGGGCCGTCCTGCACAAGCTGCTGCGACAGCGGGACCACAGCGACGTGTTCACCGAGCCCGTCGACCTGCTGGAGGTGACCGCTATACACTTACACCCGTCTAGCACACAAGTGACTCGCCCTACACTCCCTCTGGCCCGAGCGAGCCGTCCTGCACAAGTTGCTACGACTGCTGCGACAGCGGGACCACAGCGACGTGTTCACCGAGCCCGTCGACCTGCTGGAGGTGACCGCTATACACTTACACCCGTCTAGCACACAAGTGACTCGCCCTACACTCCCTCTGGCCCGAGCGAGCCGTCCTGCACAAGTTGCTACGACTGCTGCGACAGCGGGACCACAGCGACGTGTTCACCGAGCCCGTCGACCTGCTGGAGGTGACCGCTATACACTTACACCCGTCTAGCACACAAGCGACTCGCCCTACACTACCTCCGGCCCGAGCGGGCCGTCCTGCACAAGCTGCTGCGACAGCGGGACCACAGCGACGTGTTCACCGAGCCCGTCGACCTGCTGGAGGTGACCGCTATACACTTACACCCGTCTAGCACACAAGCGACTCGCCCTACACTACCTCCGGCCCGAGCGGGCCGTCCTGCACAAGCTGCTGCGACAGCGGGACCACAGCGACGTGTTCACCGAGCCCGTCGACCTGCTGGAGGTGACCGCTATACACTTACACCCGTCTAACACACAAGCGACCCGTCCTACACTCCCTCCGGCCCGAGCGGGCCGTCCTACACAAGGTGTTTGAATGAATGCCAGAGTTGAAATAAAAATGAAAAATAAAGTTTAAATTAACCCGTTAGCGCCGTATCCGTGAACGTAAATGAACCCCGAAAAACAGCCCGCGTGGCCAACATGCCAATCATCAACGCTCCGTAGCGTAGCGAAGTTATCTCTCTCTCACTCTTCCATATTAGTGCGACAGTGTCAGTTGCGTTTCGCTCGTTACGGAGCGTTAACGATTGGCATGTCGGTTACGCGGGCAGACCATATAATAATCTGGTAAATGGACATTTTCTTAGTGCCTTCTGTAGTAAACCATTTAAAAAATGCGTTTATTTTCGGACATCTTAGAGGTCCATAGCATTGTTAGTACTTAAACAAACTTAAAAAACTAAAATTAATACTAAATTTAATACTAAAATGAGTTAGTATTAAACTTATATAAACTAACTCCATCTATAACTCATCCGTGTAATAATTGTTCATACTATTTGACATCTGTCAAATATTTCAAGTAGCCAATGAGCCTGTAGGAGGCCACCATTGCATTGTTGTGACCCAAACTGATTTTCATGATGATTCACGCAAATCTGTTTTTTTTTTTCTAATTATCCAGGTGCCCGATTACAGCACGGTAGTGAAGCACCCGATGGACCTCAGCACCATGGGAAAGAAGTTAGACCGGGGCGCGTACAAGACCATAGACGAGGTAGAAGCCGACTTCACGCTCATGATAGACAACTGCCTCGCCTATAACAACAAGGACACAGTATTTTATAAGTAAGTAAAGACTTTAAACTTATATTGTCAGCAAAGGAGTCCGCTTCATATGTTCCCCTGAAGCTTGAAGCAGAGTGGGATACTTTACATACGTCAGAGGCCCTAGCGCGAAAACCGCAAATCGAAGTTTCTATATCTGCCTCTCTATCGCACTAATATGCAAGAGATTTCGATTTTTGATTTCCGCAGTAGACTGTCAGGCGCATGTAACGCATGTTACATAATAATTCCATTAAATTCCATTTGTATGATAAGTTATATAAAATTGTATGTGACAAAACTTTAATATGCACTGAACTGTATAATAAAACAACGCAGCCACCTTAAAAATCAGCTTCTTATAATCGCCTTCATATAGTCTAAAGAAAAGTAAAGTAGGAAAGAAAAACTAGTATTAAGTATACATTGTTTACCTTTTTTACCAGGGCTGCAATAAAAATGCGCTCCCAATGTCTCCCGATCTTCCGTCAAGCGCGGCGCGACGTCCGCGCCGCCGGCATGCCGCTGCTCGCCGGCAGCGGCGACGCCGACTCCAGCCCAGAGCGGGAGGACCCGCGCGAGCGGGACAGGGCGAGGTCCACCAGGAGGAGCGTCGACTCCAGGCGGAGCCGGAGCAGGGCTAGTAGCAGCGACAGCGGGAACACTGCCGGTGAGAACTGTGCTCAGCCTCCAGCCCCGAGCGGGACAGGGCGAGGTCCACCAGGAGGAGCGTCGACTCCAGGCGGAGCCGGAGCAGGGCTAGTAGCAGCGACAGCGGGAACACTGCCGGTGAGAACTGTGCTCAGCCTCCAGCCCCGAGCGGGACAGGGCGAGGTCCACCAGGAGGAGCGTCGACTCCAGGCGGAGCCGGAGCAGGGCTAGTAGCAGCGACAGCGGGAACACTGCCGGTGAGAACTGTGCTCAGCCTCCAGCCCCGAGCGGGACAGGGCGAGGTCCACCAGGAGGAGCGTCGACTCCAGGCGGAGCCGGAGCAGGGCTAGTAGCAGCGACAGCTGGAACACTGCCGGTGAGAACTGTGCTCAGCCTCCAGCCCCGAGCGGGACAGGGCGAGGTCCACCAGGAGGAGCGTCGACTCCAGGCGGAGCCGGAGCAGGGCTAGTAGCAGCGACAGCGGGAACACTGCCGGTGAGAACTGTGCTCAGCCTCCAGCCCCGAGCGGGACAGGGCGAGGTCCACCAGGAGGAGCGTCGACTCCAGGCGGAGCCGGAGCAGGGCTAGTAGCAGCGACAGCGGGAACACTGCCGGTGAGAACTGTGCTCAGCCTCCAGCCCCGAGCGGGACAGGGCGAGGTCCACCAGGAGGAGCGCCGACTCCAGGCGGAGCCGGAGCAGGGCTAGTAGCAGCGACAGCGGGAACACTGCCGGTGAGAACTGTGCTCAGCCTCCAGCCCCGAGCGGGACAGGGCGAGGTCCACCAGGAGGAGCGTCGACTCCAGGCGGAGCCGGAGCAGGGCTAGTAGCAGCGACAGCTGGAACACTGCCGGTGAGAACTGTGCTCAGCCTCCAGCCCCGAGCGGGACAGGGCGAGGTCCACCAGGAGGAGCGTCGACTCCAGGCGGAGCCGGAGCAGGGCTAGTAGCAGCGACAGCGGGAACACTGCCGGTGAGAACTGTGCTCAGCCTCCAGCCCCGAGCGGGACAGGGCGAGGTCCACCAGGAGGAGCGTCGACTCCAGGCGGAGCCGGAGCAGGGCTAGTAGCAGCGACAGCGGGAACACTGCCGGTGAGAACTGTGCTCAGCCTCCAGCCCCGAGCGGGACAGGGCGAGGTCCACCAGGAGGAGCGCCGTCTCCAGGCGGAGCCGGAGCAGGGCTAGTAGCAGCGACAGCGGGAACACTGCCGGTGAGAACTGTGCTCAGCCTCCAGCCCCGAGCGGGACAGGGCGAGGTCCACCAGGAGGAGCGTCGACTCCAGGCGGAGCCGGAGCAGGGCTAGTAGCAGCGACAGCGGGAACACTGCCGGTGAGAACTGTGCTCAGCCTCCAGCCCCGAGCGGGACAGGGCGAGGTCCACCAGGAGGAGCGTCGACTCCAGGCGGAGCCGGAGCAGGGCTAGTAGCAGCGACAGCGGGAACACTGCCGGTGAGAACTGTGCTCAGCCTCCAGCCCCGAGCGGGACAGGGCGAGGTCCACCAGGAGGAGCGCCGACTCCAGGCGGAGCCGGAGCAGGGCTAGTAGCAGCGACAGCGGGAACACTGCCGGTGAGAACTGTGCTCAGCCTCCAGCCCCGAGCGGGAGGACCCGCGCGAGCGGGACAGGGCGAGGTCCACCAGGAGGAGCGTCGACTCCAGGCGGAGCCGAAGCAGGGCTAGTAGCAGCGACAGCGGGAACACTGCCGGTGAGAACTGTGCTCAGCCTCCAGCCCCGAGCGGGAGGACCCGCGCGAGCGGGACAGGGTGAGGTCGACCAGGAGGAGCGTCGACTCCAGGCGGAGCCGGAGCAGGGCTAGTAGCAGCGACAGCGGGAACACTGCCGGTGAGAACTGTGCTCAGCCTCCAGCCCCGAGCGGGAGGACCCGCGCGAGCGGGACAGGGCGAGGTCCACCAGGAGGAGCGTCGACTCCAGGCGGAGCCGGAGCAGGGCTAGTAGCAGCGACAGCGGGAACACTGCCGGTGAGAACTGTGCTCAGCCTCCAGCCCCGAGCGGGAGGACCCGCGCGAGCGGAACAGGGCGAGGTCCACCAGGAGGAGCGTCGAGCCAGGCGAACCCTGATCGAGAGTAGGTAAATGCTGCTTGTCAGTGAACTCCTAGATGACCTAGATTGTTAATAAACATCTCAAGACGAGCCGAAAGATCAGACAAGATTTACTCGGTACTATAGGCGAAGTCGGAGTAGAACAACGACGTATCATATTATTGTTGTTCTGACTGCTGTGACGACATTTCTGTAAATGTAATGAAAACTGGAACATTCAATTAAGGGTGAGGAGGGCAAACTACCACTTGAAGACTTGTTTCAGGTTTTCTGCCGGTCGGGACTATACTTTTACAGTTAAGGACTGGATTTGTGAACCGAATAACTTGTTCCAGACACGCGAAGCTCGCGCGCCGTGTCGCGAGCGCGCAGCCGCGCCGGCCGCGCCTCGCCGCGCAGGAGCCCTCGCCGCGACTCGGATGATGAAAACGATACTGTAAGTTTACCAACACTTATTCGAATCCATGATGGGCTTCTGTCAACCATTTGGCATAGCGTTATTACTCTGAATTCCTCTGAAAACGGTCGGGTTAAACCTTACTCTGAAAGAATATTTTTAAAAGTCCTATCTGAACAGATACAGTCGTCTCCTGATATGATGAAAACATAATTTTGAAATCGAGGCGAGAACTCCTCGGTAACACTTACTGGTGAAAATCGGTAAATTTTCTACCAAGTTTCGGCAGCACAATCGTGTTTGGCGGTTTTCTAGAGGGCCGTTACCGTAGTGAGTTCAAATCGCATTCGAGATATTTTCTCATCGATGCCTTATTCCGGAACAGAGTCCGTTTTTAATATAGTAATGACCGTTTTTAACCGACTTCAAGCGTTTCGTTTTCGTTGTCAAGCGGACCCCAGGCTCCCATGAGCCGTGGCAAAATGCCGGGACAACGCGAGGAAGAAGAGAATGATCGTTTTTAACCGACTTCCAAACAAAAGGAGGAGGTTCTCAATTCAATTATATGTTTTATTTTAATGTTTGTTACTGGATATCTCCGTCATTTCTGAACCAATTTTGAAATTTGAGGATTCGGGGGATATCCTCAAATCATAAAAGCATACTTATAGTGATTTAAGATTTTTTCTCTATATCCATTCAGCGCGAGAGCTCGCCGGTGGCGTCGAAGTCCAAGGTGAACGCGAACTGGTGGCGCGGGCGCGGGCGGGGGCGGCGCGGGCGCGGGCGCGGGGGGCGCGGCCGCGGCCGCCGCGCCTCGCGCCCGCCCGCCGACAGAGGTGACCGCTACTTACACTTTAGCGTTACAACCATCATGTGCGGTGCGTGATCGTGGACCTTATCGCGATGCCCGAAGGTTGACATTGGGCTGGAGCCACGCGCCTGAAGCTTACGTCTTTCGCGGTCGAACGATCTCGATGTCGAGAAACCTTCGACTTTCAAACGATTACACACTACAGTTGTTCATAAATTGCTACTTTACGTAGCTGTTTAGCGTTCGCAAAGTTGGTTTTTGTGAACTAGTGCTTTTTACATTTCCAATTTTTTTTTACTAGAATTCAAACGTCCACACCAAAGAGTTTCGATGTTTTCAGAATAGATGCCTCGTTGTGTTGTTGAATTTTTTATTTACCATAGCTGCTAAATTTAACAACAATTCATTTATTTAATTATTTTCAATTATTTTTATTTATTTTTTACGATGATCCAAACGTCCACACCAAAGAGCTTCGATGTTTTCAGAATAGATGACTTGTGTTGTTGAATTGTTTTTTTTATTTTTATTTACCATAGCTACTAAATTTAACAACGATTGATCTTATATGTCATACTGAGGAACTTTACTATGGGGCCAACCCCGAATTCGCAAAAAAAAATTACTCTCCCATAGAAAATGTCAAGGTCAGATAGCCAAAATGTACGAAACAGCCAATTTTGTTTCGCGATATATTCACAAATTATTACAGACTGACTAAATAAACAACCTGTAGAGTACTTCCCTTTGAGAAAAAATCCCACTCTTCCATAATTGATTCAGTTAACACAAACAGAACGTGACGTTAATGGTGAGCTGAATTTACTTAACTTACGTGGCTTCTAGCCACATTTTTTATGGGTTTCACTTGCCAGGGGGCGTAGCCAAAATGACACTCGCCCATCGACAAACACCAAACGAAAATAAAAATGTATAGGGCTTAAGGAGCCATTTAAGGCTAGATTTTGTTTACTTTTATTTAAATACCTAAGGAGACAAGAGTATAGGCCCCCTATGATATTTCGATCTCTGACCAGCTTTATAGTAAAATCCCAATAAACGTCAGGTAACCCGGTGGTGACCGACACACCGACTTCCGGTTCCGAGACGCCGGCACCGTCAAAATCCGTCGAGCGCACGCAAAAGCTGTCCACTCCGGAGAAATCGCCAAACAAGTCGCCCAACAAGTCGCCCGTCAAGTCTGCCAAGTCGCCCCTCAAGACGGCAAGTTCAGGTCAGTACCATCGCTGGTACCATAGTTATTAATTATACAAAGTAGGGCTGTCCTTTTTCTTATACCACGACGGTGGCAAACAAGCAAACGGTCCGCCTGATGGTAAGAAGTCCAGCAGTTTTTTCTTCCAAGTTTTTTTTTTAACGGGGCACCCGCTCTACAACTAAAAAACCAATGTATTTTTTTCCTGATTTTCAAATTCTCTTTAGGGGTAGCTTCTCGTAGAATCCAAATTTTCAAAATATGGTAGCGACCCCTAAATGATTAACAAACCGGCCAAGTGCGACTTGGACTCGCACAGGAAGGGTTCCGTCCGTACCATTATCTATAAAAACGGTCACCCATCCAAATACTGACCCTGCCCGACGTTGCTTAACTTCGGTGATTGGATGAGAACCTCGAGATTGGAAAGAAGTATTTATTTTATTCTGTTTTTAGTATTTGTTGTTATAGCGGCAACAAAAATATATCACGGTTCATGAGATACAGCCTGGTGACGGACGGACAGCGGAGTCTCTGTAATAGCGTCCCGTTTGACCCTTTGGGTGGTTCCGTACCTAAAAAAAAGAAAAATATTACATTGGTGTATTAGTGGTAGATATTATGTACATAATGTACGTTAAGCGTGTGCCCCGTAGAACAATATAACTTCGACGAAATAAGGTCCACCCTAGTACAAAGTGTGCTTTTTAATTTAACAAATGAAGTAGATAGTGCTGTAAGTTTCCGTTCTGCGATATCTCCGATTGTCAAGAGTATACTTTCGACAATTTAGTTACCTGCACAAAACAATAACAGATCCAGCTTTATAGTCATTGTGGAGTCAAATTCTAATTTTCGCAATAAAATGTTGAAACTTATTTATTGTAGACCCAGCTCAGGGTCCAGGCAAAGAGAATTTGAAATAGAGGTGAATTGTCACAGAAAACTTTGTAGCCACAGTAACTGCCATCTTTCGACACATGATTGAAACTTTTAAAACGCCATTTGACTTTGATCCTTAATCTTTCACTGATATGTTTTGAATATCAAAAAGTGGCGCCATCTAATAGATCAAAGTCAAATGGTGCTCTAAAAGTTTGAATCATGTGTAGAAAGATGGCTGTAAATTTACTATGGCTACAATATTTTCTTTGACAATTCTCCTCTATAAATTCTCTTTGGCTCAAGGGGAGTTATGGCCATCTTGTACGTTGTATAGAACTGAACTGGAGGAAATTGATTCTATAGCAATTTGCTGTTCAAGCAAATTTGGTTTGAACATATTTATGCCAAGAGCTGTCCAATGTAAAGTGAACCGTAAACTGCAAAAGAATCAATTACCTCAACCTTACAGTCAGAAAAACTATTAACTTAGCACCTCTGCGTAGAATTGTGTAAGTAGTGCTAAGCAAATAACTTTGCTGACTGTACATAACAAATTGTTTATTTTGCATAGGGTTGGGCCTCATCGGAGGTTTGAGAAAGCCAACGCTTCTGCTTACTCCGACGTCCATCGCCACGCCGCCTAAGAGTTTCGGATCCGATGGTATGGACTCTATTTGTAGCCTTATTATCACTACTTTTTCTTGAGTCTTCCTAGAAACATAGGTCTGTCGTCTGTTTTGGATGAATTTCAATCGACATGTTTCAATCAATGACTATAGTTCCTTTTTTTTTTTACATTCGTTTGTTACCATTACAAAAAAGGTATACAATCTTCATGTCTTTTTATTGAAGAAAGCTTTTTAAAAATCAGTATTGAAAGCAAAATAATGTATATGATGAGAGATATAACGAATTAAAAATCATGCATCATCATGATTAAATACTAGATTACAAATACTAAGTACAAATACCTTATTCTGACGAGCAGAAAATGTTATTAATAATAATAATAATAATAATAATAATAAACCGCAGGGCAGCTTGTGGCGAGCTGTTGGGGAGTAACGACCCCACGGACCCGAGTACTCCCGAGAGTCGGTCAGGGTCTCCGTCTCCGGCGTGTCTTCGTCGGTCGGAGTGGACCCCAAGGGGACCCGCAGGACTCTCAGCTTTGGCTTGCCTTCATTGGCCGTCCAGAGAGGAGTCGTTAGAGCTAAATGCTTCAGGGGTGGAAGTGAAAACTTGCATAAGACGCGAGTTGGCACAGTGGCTGTTATCAGCCACTGGGTAGAAAGCGGCGTACACCTCTCGACACCCCTGAGCCGCTCACACCGGTGTTGCTCCTGGTCGTCTTCACGACGGCATTTTCAGGGGCCCATCTAGTGGGCGGCGAGTCACCGCCTGCCTCGATAACTAGTGAAAACATTGTTATGACAGGTGTCCGGACGTCTTTGCAATAACCCAGTCTCATTGTCCTCCCAAACTTCAATCCATAGACCGTTATACTGTTCACTTTACTACAATAGTCCCAATGCCTGTTGCGACCGGTTCATTGGTGTCTATTGTTGCGCCCGTGAACGGGTTCCAGCAGGCGTTCTACATGACATTAAAGCTCTCCAAGAGGCCTCTACGTGTTGGATCTATATCCCCATGCAAGCCTATCAAAAGACCGGGATTTATAGGCCCGTGAAATCCAAGGAGATAATAATAATAATAAAATACTTTATTGTGCACTACAAAGAAACATACATGTTACAAACAAAAAAAAAAGGACATAAGTAAGTAGGTAACAACAGGCGGACTTATCGCTAAAAAGCGATCTCTTCCAGACAACCTTCAGATAGCGATTCAGTGGCTAGAAATAAAGTTATTGGGCAGTGCAAAACCACATAAGTATAAAGTTTATAAAATAAGTAAATAGAAACTACAAACAATGAGAAATAAACTACATAAACTACATATATTATATAGGCAACAATAATACACTACATATATCTACACAAAATACATAAATACATAATGAGTAATCAAGCAAGAGAAAAATAACGACCAGGTAAGAAAAAGATATGAGTGTAAGGAGCATGACTAAGAGAGAGATAAATAGTGTTCTTTTAAACGTGTTTTAAAAATGGGTAGGGATTGAGCACGTCTTATGTCAATGGGCAAAGCATTCCACAACCTTACAGACTGGAAAGTGAAGGATTTGAGGTAGAATTTAGTAGACGAACGAGGAGGGGCAAGAAGGAGATTCTGAGAACACCTGACAGACGTAAGAAAACTAAACCGCTTTTTAAGGTATTCAGGAGTATTGGGAATAAATAGAGTGCTATAGAGTAGAGACAGAATATGAGTATTACGTCGGAAACGGATCGGTAACCACCTGAGCTGTGACCGGAATCTGGAGACATGATCAAATTTCCGTAGCCCAAAAATGAAGCGAATGCACACATTTTGAAGCCGTTCAACCTTGTTCAATTGCTCTTCGGACAGATCGAGATAAGAGATGTCGGCATAGTCTAAAATAGGAAGAAGAAGCGATTGAGCCAACGCAGTTTTAGTTGAAAGTGGTAGAAAGTTGCGGAGACGCCTAAGAGATCCCACAGCGGCAAAAATTTTACGACCAACTTCATTAAGTTGCGGACCCCAAGAAAGAGTACGATCCATAATCACGCCCAGATTCTTTACTTGGGACGAGTACGGAATATGAACCCCATCGAATAATATAGGGGGCAGACTCTCAAAGTTCACCTTAGCTATGTTCTTAGGGCTACCAATAATAATAGTTTGGGTCTTCGTAGGATTAACTCTAATTCCATAGCAAGAACTCCAGTATAAAATGCGTTCCAAATCAGAATTGGTGGTAAGGATCAGAGAAGGTAGATCAGCAATTGGGCACTGAGAATAAATTTGGAGATCGTCGGCATACAAATGATAAGAAGAAAGGAGGTTAAGAGAAATAGAATTAATAAAAATAGAAAAGAGAAGGGGAGACAACACGCCACCCTGCGGGACGCCAGCTAGCGTGTTGCACCACGATGATCGAACGTCATCTATTTTAATACGTTGCCGACGACCTTCCAAGTAACTGCGAAACCACCCAGACGCCGCAGGAGATATATTGAGAGTACTTAGCACCCCTAATAGTATATCGAAGTCTACAGTATTAAATGCGTTGGTGAAATCAAGCAATGTCAGTATCGTTAGCTTTCCGTTATCCATTCCTGAACGGATGTCGTCAGTAATTTTAACTAGAGCGGAGACCGTACTGCAACCAGATCTGAAACCAGACTGAAATGGATTAAGGAGGGAGTTTCTATTTAAAAACGAAGTAAGTTGATAGTGCACTAGACGCTCTAAGACTTTGGAAAGAAATGGCAAGATAGAAATAGGCCTAAAGTCAGGGAAAGAAGACGGATTAGATTTTTTAGGAATGGGAATTACATCAGCATCTTTCCAAATGTTAGGGAAAGAAGAAGAAGAAATGGAAGAGTTAAAGATGCTGGTAATTATAGGGACAAGAAGGTCAAGAAGCGGAATGATCATGTTACGGCCCACACAGTCGACACCAACGGCATTCGAGGAGATGTTCCGGATATTCTTCTCGACATCGCTATTAGTGACCGGCGTAAAAGAAAAGGGAGGAAATCCTGGTGTTGGAGAAGAGGAAAGACGAGTAAGAGTTTCAGCCTTAACTGGACCGCTAAAGAGAGCAGGCGAAGAAAAGTGCAAATTTAGGAGGTCAATATCTAAATCATTAGGAACTGAAGTACTGCTAGATTTACCAACTCCATAGGACTTGAGAAATTTCCAGATTTTAGCTGGCTCACCCTTTACCACTGACTCATGAATATGGTGCCGCTGTGCGTCACGGCACACCGTACTACAGCGATTACGTAAACCGTGGTATTTGGCTTTGTTCCTGTCCGTGGGTTTCAATTTAAACTTACACTTAGCTAAATTCTTCTTTGCGATTAAAGCCCTAATTTCATCGGACAGCCAGGGAGCTGGCAGATGTTTAATTTTTACAGGTCGAATTGGAGCATGAGTATCGTAAAGTTGAATGAGGAGGGAATTAAAAATCGCCACTTTGTCATCTACAGAGCTAGCATCAGCGATCACGCCCCAATCAATTTCACAGGCATCTTCACGAAGCTTAACGGTATCAAGCCGACTAAAATTGCGCTGGAGGACAATTTTTGGTTTGGGTTTTGGGGGACGAATTTTGTAGGAAAGGAAAAGTAGGTCGTGATAAGAAAAGGCTAAAGCAGAGTGTTGACTGTACTTCGCAACAAGAGAAGGAGACGAGACAAGAGTAAGGTCAAGAAGTGAAGAAGTACAGTTTGGAAAGTGGTGTGTGGCATTGGACGGTAAAATAGCAAGGTTACATGCTTCCACGAGAGATTTCAATGACCTTGAACGGAAATCATTTTTTAAAAGACAAGTGTTAAAATCTCCCATGATAACATGATGATCATAAGACGGAATGAGATCTTCGAGTACCTTTTCAAAAGAAGAGAAATAATCAACATGTAGAGAGGGTGAGTAAAAAACTCCAAGAAGGATTTTAGCGTGAGAAATATTTAATTCGATGAAAAGGAATTCAGCGGCGTTTATGCAAGAGGTTGAGGCGGTGATGATAGAATACGGAATATGAGACCGAAGGTAGATGGCCACGCCACCACCACCTTTACCAATGCGATCATTACGAATTAAATGAAATCCCGGCAAAGAATAGGAGGTTGAAGGCAAACAAGGTTTAAACCAGGATTCCGAGACAAGGATAGCATGAATTCCGGAGAGATCGAAGGTAGTTAAAAAGTCGTTATAATGAGCGGGAATGCTTTGCGCATTAATATGTATGATATTCAAATTTTTAGGGACATCTGTTAATTGGTTATTAAGAACATCTCGGAGAGGGGGTGGGAGACTATAAAAACTACTATCGTCATTATCTGATGAGAAAGATGTAAAGTGGTCCGAAGATAAATCGCTTTCGCTTACCGAAGTCATAAAATATAATATAAAATATACCTAAATTATACACTAAAATAAATAAATTATAGCTGGCACAAACCAATGAGGTTACGCCAGACCCGCTATCCACCAGCAGTTCACGCGTTATTGATTTAATTGCAAACGTTACTAACTGACGTGCCCGCAAAATTCCTCCTCGAGTGCGGTGTATGGTGTATGCTTAATATATGTGTATATAGATAAAGCAATGTGTGTAACTGTACATTAAAACAGTTATGTGATATTTTTATAAATCTTCTTCCTTGTCGTATCCTCATGGCCGAGGGACGTGAGTGACGTGACGACTGTGGTCACTTCACTAGTGCTCTCCAAGCCGCTCTATCTAGGGCCCCGTGCAGGCTAGCCTGGAATGTGGTTTTTGTTTTTGCGTATATTCGTATTTGAATACCTTTTATTATGTAGCAGTCACATAAAGTAGTATTATTGTTAAATAGCGTATGTTTTTGACAGCATCACTCCCCACTTTATCAGCCAGCCTCGGCAGGCCGCTGGAGCCTTCTCCTAAGAAGAAAGGCCGCGGACGCCCGAGAAAGTGCGACAAGGACAAACAGGCTTCTTCGCCCGACTTATTTAGGTTAGTATACGAGTAGTAAGTAAGTAAATATTCTTTAATGCTCCAATAATTATACGTTTTACATATAGAGCGCGAGCCAGGAACAGATTTCCGTGACCAATCGCCTCCCGGGCGATAACTCGTATAGTGGTTATCTTGGGCGGTACTCGTATATATGATGAAACCTCGTGAACGTCAGCTGCCGCTCCATTGGTGGGTTGAAGAATGGTAGCCTACCGAAACACGTAAAAAAAAAAGTCATCACCTCCCGTTTGATCCTTTGTCAGATGAGAGTTCAGATATCAATCGTCAGCCGGTTAAATCGCAGTGGTAAGAACATCAGCTGGTCGCATGGACATGTAAAAAATAAGTGCTTTACCGTTTTATGATAGTAAAACAAAATCATGAAACTTTGCATGTTGCAAAATAAACAGATTACGCAATATACACATTACGCATACTTTGCGGATATAAAGTGGTAAGGCGCGTATTTTTTACACGTTCATGTGAAAGCTGACGGTATTTCCACCGCGATACAATCGGCTGACGGTTTTTTTTTTTGCTGCTTAAATTGGAGCATGGGCCTCGAATTAGCTTCTATTTGATGTAATTAAACACGGCAGGCCGTCTTATCTATCGGAGAAATTAATTTGGTGACAACAAAGGCGGTCAGTATTATACGGCTATTTGACCTTTCAACCCAGAGGGGAAACTATATAGACGTGATGTAAAAACATTTATTATTTGCTAAATATCGATAGGTTTTTTGTAAATATTGAAAACGGGGTGATGTTTGGTTACAGGACGGGTCTCGGCGAAGGCAAAGCGCTATCCACGCCTGTCCCGGCCTCGTTCTTACAGTACCGCGGGACAACCGGCGAGGCCGGCTCGGACAGCGACCTCGCGCTCTCCAGGTAACTAGTGTCACATAGGATGGGCCTCGAGCTCTGTCCACCCCTGTCCCGGCCTCGTTATAGTATCGCGGGACAACTGGCAAGGCTGGCCCGGATGGCGATCTCGTGCTCTGCAGGCAACTAGTCTCACACGTGCAGGACGGGCCTTGAGCCCTGTCCAGGCCTCGCTACAGTACCGTGGCACAACCGGCGAGGCCGGCTCAGACAGCGACCTAGCGCTCTCCAGGTAACTAGTGTCACGTGTGCAGGATGCCCCTCGGAGGCCGCCGTCCACCCCTGTCCCGGCTTGTTCCTGCAGTACCGCGTGTATGAGAATATGCATGCGAATATGTGCGTGTTGACGCGCTAATAATTGCCATACAAGTATCGAAATACCGAATATACCGATTTCTATTATTTTAGATACGAGTCAAATACATTATAGTAAATGGTCACTTCTGTGGACAATGCAATAAAATAACGATTCTGGTACATATATATAGATCGGTTATTCACAAAGACGCGTGCCTTGACCCGTAATGTTTTGTTATTAAAGGTTAGATTTAACAAATCTGCACGTGATCGTAGATGACATGAACATCCCGTTTTTCATATTTGAGTCTCGAGTACAAAATAAAATGTATTCTGCCTGCAAGGGTGCAGCGTAAAAAATACTTTTGTATTCTCTTAACTTTATGATGTCTACAGGAAAGACGAACGAGTTAACCATACATTGTTTTAGTTTTCATGCTCCGAGTATTTCATATTTTTACAAGCTCTTATTTAATATGTTAGTTGGTTTATTAGTTCGTGTGGGGCAAATCTTGAAAGTAAATTTGACCCACTTCCCAATTTCCGATTGAGCTGAATTGCATATGTAATGCTGATCTGATAATGAAGGCAGGAAGTGGCTATAGAATAGAAACTCTGTGATGAAACAACGCAACCTGATTGTGTTTGGGCTTTTAGAATTGTCTCATTAAGTATTAGTTGGCTGTGGTAAAAAAGTACAGTCGGCGATAAAAGCTTGTACCAAAAATGATATTTTTGGCAAAAACTTGTTTATAAATATGTAATCATTCGCAGGTCGTCTTCGAACAGCTCCGTGTGGTCGTCCTGCTCGTCCTGCACGCACTACGCCTCCGACCGCTCGCGCTCCGCCAGCTCCAGCGACGGGTGAGGGCAAGCTTCCTGTATGGAGTTAAACACGACGTTATACCTATTAGGAGATTATTTATTTTAAGTGTGGAATCACATCTATCACCATGGAGCCGCATTTTATATATGAGACATTGCTCGTTAATATGAAGATGGGTATGCAGGCTATCAGCTTTCTGATGCGTACTGTGAAGGTTGGAAACCTTCACAAACTCTTGCTAGATAACTGGCAGCGATTATTTGAATTCAGAACTGTCGCCCTGCCGAAGGAATAAAGATCTGCAGGCGATTTAATTCTGAAAGAGGCAAGCATCTGAGTTCGTCGATATTTCTGTTATCTAGCTGAAAAATATATAAATATTATCAGAAATCTACCTGGAGCGTTTACATTCCCACCTCAGATAGACTGTATCTCTTTTACAGTACGCATCATCATCTAACGAGCGATTTCACACATTTAAAATGCGGCTCGGTGCAGAGAGATGTGATTTTACCCTAAAGTAATCCACCTCATTAGTAATTTTAAACCCTGGGTCTGAATGTAGATCTAGACTGAATGCAAAAAAGGGAAGAGGAGTTTGGCAGAGCAAACTGCGAAAACGAACTATAGTCGCTGGGCGAAACGAATTGTGGAGTAGAAATCACTCATGAGGTGGAAGTACGACATCTGTCAACAAGCTGACATAATGTGGATGCAGATGATAAAGAGAACACAGTCGGGGAGAAATGGAGTGGATGCCTATGACCAAACACGGGCGCTTTTAAGGCTACTATAGTAATGGGCATAAAAATAATACCATGTTGTCATATGTGAGTATCGTCAGTATCATCACTCCAAAAACGGGATAACTTACTTGTTATTTATTCTACCTTACTAAAAAAAATGGTCTGCCAGGCTATACACCGTGTTTTTATTGAATTTCGTTAACTCCGGGGTATAGGTAACTACGTTTAAGGAAACTAAATGGCATATTTAATTTGCAAAAAGAATATTTATTTTTATTTTTATAAAAAGTAATTCAATGTTGCATATAGCGGTATTGTAACATGGGCATTACATTTAATTCAACCAAACAATTGAAAACTATGCCATATCAATGTCATTTCGAACATCAATCGTCGTAGTATTTACGTTTAGTAGCAAATGTACACACTCGTACTAAACACTAATCAATATGTAAACAAGCCGTAAGACAAGTGTATACGCTTGTGAGGGCCTTATAAGATAAAAATAAATTATTGATCATCTCCGAAATGGAGTTAATTAGAATACCGGTTTCTTTGAGAAAGTTACTTAATTTAAGCTCAAGAATGCACCCTTGAAATTAACGGATATCAAAAAAAAATGGATCTGTTTTCCCAGGTCGAGCTACAACGACACGATGGAGTCCACGCTGGAGGGCAGCGGCGCCGACCGCCGCGACCGGCGGCGGCGCGCCTCGCACTCCGACCACAGCCGCTCCGGACCAGACTCGCCCACCACACCAGTCAAGGTACACAACTAGTGGCGCGACACTGATCCTTTCGGGCATTCTCGGCTCCGTTCGGCTCAGCATTCCTCCGAGCAATTATTAGGGTTGGCACAACTTGACAACCCTAAATAGCCAAAAGGGATAGTGCCGTTCATTCGAAAGGGACAGCATGTTTCGTCCCTGAATCGCTGTCAAATTTCGTAGGAAGTATCATTTTTGTACAGTAGTACTATTATTTATCTGTGACATAATAGCTCCGAAAATTACTATGAAATTTCCCATAAAATAAATTTTAGCGAACGTTTTTACGATGACAAGCGATTTGGTGCACCTATCCAAATACTTAGTAAAAAAAAACTTAAGAAAGAAGTTTATTATGTAAATATAACATAATGGCAGGGCCGCGGCACTCGCTCGTCCACGTCGAAGACGCCCGTGAAGAGCTCGCTGCAGCCCGACGTGCTGCTCGAGCCGCTGCAGCTCGTCTGGGCCAAGTGCAGGTCAGTGCCATCAGCTCTACACGTACTCGATATCAATGCGACTCATTGCCTACATAATGGATAAGTTTATTTTCGTCACGCATCCCTACTTAAACCTTCGGGAGGAAAGCGTCGGCAACGGTCAATTTAGTCAACCAACTACCTTATTTGGAACGACACTTTTTTTTAATTTACCTTATGTTTTCTTAGAACTAACTCAATCCTCGTAACAATCCGCCGTACAATTTTTTTCTATTTTTATTTTGAACCTTGTTGTATAAGTAAATTGGGATGCATTTCATTTGTTTGAAAAAAGTTCAAAAAAGGTTTGAATTAGATTACAACGAATATGGGCCCTTATTCGACATGCTAAAAGTGACGTTTCGTGTTGATTTCCATTTGATGTGAGAAATATTGTGACTTGTCGAATTGCTATTATCACCACCTGTCAGTGAACAATATCCACACTAGAGGCGGGGCGTTGTACCGGAATAGTTTTTGGAACAGGTTATTTGTAATAGACTACTTTTAGCTTGTCGAGTATTTAAAAGTACGGACTTTGATTTCTGAAATAAAACAAATATGAAACTTTTATCACCTCGTACCTCCATTCTTACCGTTACTTTAGGTAAAATAAAATTTTGTTAACAGATGGTCGTCTGGGTGTCTGTTGTATCTAAAAATAATGTAATAATATATAACAAAAATATGACAATAGATTCATAGCCTTCACTCAAAACGTCACCATATTTCCGACCCTTACCGAAATAATAAGTCGATATTTGTATAAATAATCCTTATTTGTAAGACGCCTAAGCACGGCAAATACGTAAACTGCCTATTGGGGGTCATACTCGTAAAACTGGTATTTTAGACGTACTTTTGGTACGAGTAACAGAGACGTACTTTTGGTACGCAGTCCCAGCTCTAGTCAGGATTCTAGTTGTCAAATATAAGCGTGTCGAATACGTATTGTTTAACTGTCAAATGAAATTAGATCAACGGTAGACTTTTTTGTCGATGGGTATGGCTGCCATGTTTGGATTTATGACATTTAAAAGGGGATCCTAAGGCAGAGAGTAGTTTTACCTGTACGATTTTGATTCTTCTACTGGACGCAAGATGGAGTTAGCTGCCAAATTCCGATCAGGCTGACGCAACTAGGAAGAAAAAAGTTTTGTATGGAATTTGTTTCGCAAATCATTGCCAACGAAGAAAAAGAAAACGTCAGTGCTATTTATTCTGTCAAGTTTACATCAAGTCTACTGTCAGCCTAATTGCTTTGTTTGTTTTGAAGGCTTCAATGTTTTGTTCGGGTATTTCGTGTAATTTCTTTATTATTTAGTGCAAAAATCGAAAATAGTCAACCGTGATCAGAGTAAAGAGCGAGTTTGTTACAATGCCAGCGAGAAAACGGTTTACTAAGTGTGAAATATGTGGCAAGCGAGCCACTCGAGAAAATCACGAAAAAAGGGATTTTATGGCGAAATTTCCCTTGGATGAAGACTGGTAAGTATTGCTTTAGATACTTTTGACCTTATTTTGGGTCAGCAGGCTATAAACACATCGAAAATTAGATATTTTACATTATTTTTCGTTGTGAACTAGGGATGTACTATAACTATCGATAACTGTAGTTTTATTTGTATATCAGTGTAAATAATTAAATTAAATATGTGAAATTTCCTTAGAACTAGCATGCAATATGACCATAATTAATACGTCGAAGATTAATAATGCATAAATTATCTATTACTTATGCATTAATGGTCATTAGTTAACATATTTTTTTTATCTAGTGATTATTTAATATATTAACCTAAAATGTAAGAAAATTAATCTTTGTTTTTATGATAAATAAAGAAATATTATAGGACATTATTACACAAACTGACTTAGTACTAAATTATGAATGGCACGTGTTGTGGGTACTTAGACAACGATATATATATATACCCACAACACATGCCATTCATATTTTATTTAGTACTAAGTCAGTTTGTGCAATAATGTATATATATATATATATATATATATATATTATGTACATAGACCTAATTTATAAGTATTTATAAATACATAGAAAATACCCATGTCTCAGGAACAAATATTCATGCTCATCACACTAATAAATGCCCGTTCCAGGATTTGAACCTGGGACCATCGGCTTCATAGGCAGGGACGCTGCCAATAAGGCCAGACTCGTTCTCATGATTAACAGACATATAAATACTACTACTACTTACTCCGTTGGCTCAGCGACCCAAAATGAGACTTGGCCTCCGACACAAGACAGCGCCACTTTTCCCGGTCCTGTGCGACCTCTCGCCAATTGTCGACTCGAAGCTCGCGCAGATCCGCCTCCACCATGTCGCTCCAGCGATACCTAGGGCGTGCGATGCAGTGCAGCTCTTCACATATAAATACATAAAAAGTTAAAGCATTGATAAAGGGTTGTTGATAACTGGATGCCGAAAAACATGATTTATAGATGCATATTAGCGCGAAATAATCAGTTGATCATCTCATTAGCAAACACATGGAATATAAACTGTAGATAAAGTCATGTTTTTCCAAGGCTGTATGTTTTCAGATGCAGGCAGTGGGCCAAATTTGTTGGGAACGAAGACCTGATACATCTTCCCATAGAAAAGTTACATTTATTCAAACATGTATGTGCACATCATTATGAAAATGAAGCATTTAATAAAATAAAAAAACACGACTTAAAAACTGTATTAAAATAATTCGGGTCCACATTAAGCCCGACCAGATAGTAGTCCAATTAAGAACTATCCACTATATAACATACAACTTAAATGTGGACTCGATGCTAACATGATTTCGAGTACAAAATTTGTAGACAGGAGCCTATGTTTCAACCCTCCCCATTTTATCGATATCGATAAGAATCGTAAGCGTGTAGCGTACTACACTATTTAAATCGCTTATGTTGGTACTATGGTTCTTTGACAGTTCTTTGTCGTACATTTTGGTAATGATTTGCGAAACAAACTGATTCCACTCGCTAGTATGGAAGTCCCGTCTCTTAAAACGTAGTGATTATATGCTCTTTGACAATGACATGCAGTTGCGTCGATGTAGATCTATCATAAAAACGTACATGTGACGCATGTGACAATTGTCCAGGATGAAAGAAATATCTTGACAATTAACATAAAGCAATACAATACCACAAAATGTCAACAAGAAAACAGATTTATTATAAAAATACAAATTATATACAAAGCTTCATTTTAAAACCAATGGTCGTGGGTTCTAACCCCGGCTCTTAACAATGTGCATCTTGTAACATGTACCGATTGCTTTTCAGTAAAGTAAAATATATTATCATGAGGAAGATGGAGTAGCCCCAATAAGGTATATTTTCCCCTCTGGGTTAGAAGGTCAGATAGTAGTGAGACAGGGAGATATAGTGAAGAATGCGGAAAAACAAGCATTTATTGTGTTGTTAGGCTAGTTCTTTTTTTCAAAATTTGAAAACGAACGCAACAGCATGCTCAAAGCCCCCTGTGAGTCAGAATCTGTTAAATTCAGGCTTAAGACGAAACAGGAGCTGAGCCCGTACACAAATTTGAGATTTTTAGGTAAAAGGTAAAAAATATCGCCGTCGCGCTGACGAGTGTGGCACCCCGTACCTAGCTAGAGACTATCCCTTGTGTGTGTACCAACAAACCAAATTTTAGACAAATATGATACGTCTTCTTCTTCTTTGTCGTTGTACTCTTTGCAGAGCGTCGTGGTCAACTGCTGATATCAGGCGCAGATGTTGCTTGCCGTACGATTTCTCGCCATTTTTCGCGGTTGGGGGCCATTCTGGCAAATGCGTTCAGGGGACCCTTCATGGCAGATTTGATTTGGTCAGTCCATCGCATAGGTGGCCTTTTGCGCGGTCTTTTTCCGTTTGCTCTACCCTGCACCACTAGACGCTCTATGGAGTCGTTGTTCCTCCTCGAGACGTGACCGAAAAAACTGAGTATGCGGGTCTTTACGAGAGTCGAAAGGCGCTGCTTGATACGGAGTTCTTTAAGGATGGAGACATTAGTCCGAAACTCGGTCCAGGATATCCCCAGCATTTTCCTGCAGCACCATTTTTCTAGGGCGTCTATCGTCTTCTCCTCTGTCTTTCGGATAGTCCAGGTCTCCGCAGCGTATAAGAATATAGGAAAAACGAGGGCCCGTACAAGCCGAACCTTCGTGGTGTTTGTGACGTTTCGGTGATACGTAGCCTATACGTAAAAACTAGCCAAGACAAATCCTTTATAATTTCAGGATTTTCTACACAGCACAGAACATTGCACCCATATAGATCTCAATTCAACGACGAGCGAGCGAGCGAGTTGTCGGCGAGTCAACAACGACACATATTCTTAATATTGAACTTAATTGGCTCTCATTTCACATTTATGTTTTAAATTAATTATAGGCATAGACATACCATATCCTATTGTAAGTACAAAGTTTCAGAGCAATCTAGCAAGTCATTTTAAAATGAGAGCGTAACTACATTTGTATGGAGAACCGAATTTGCTGCGGACGCACAATGTAGCATAATCGGATTAGGACCAACCTCGAAATCTCTGTAACAGTCATGAAATTTATTATGTATATAAATTAAAGGCCCCTTTTTCATGCCCAAACCATTTAACATTTGGGGACCTCGAGGAATCCGAACCATCTTGGAAAATGTGTACCATCAACTCAACAGTCAACATTAAAACTTATTAAATTCTACACAAAAAAGTCCTCGATATCTTTGCAGAACAATACATCTTGTTATAGAGAATACTTGCTGAATCTAAGTTTAACGCTTATACACTTCCAGGGGACATTCTCTTAAAAGGAAACTCGGAGGAATATGAATTCTATTTTTAACTATACATTTGTACGTGGTCTACCCCAATATTAACATTTTACTCTACTGTGACTAAACCAGAAAGAAGGGTTATGGGTGTAAGTACTGATGATTCAGTACACCCAGTAGCTAGGTATTAGGATACTGGACGGATTTTTTTAAATGACGTATCGTTAGATTCCTCTTGCCGATTCTTGATTTCACAACCTACTTTTACTTGTTCTATTAAAGTAAAATCAATACAGCCGCCTTGAGAGGACTCCGAATATTAAATCATATTTTTTCTTCTAGCGCCTAAACTATTGAGCGGAGTACAGTAAAACAGACATCAGTAGATCCACAGTTAGTATACAAGTGCTATGCAATACAAAGTTACTAAAATTAACGGAAGAAAAAAGTTTAGGGCTAAATAATACGTCATTTAAAAAATCCGTCCAGTATCCTAAGCTACAGGGTGTCCTGAATCCTCAGTACTTATACCCATAACCCTACTTTCTGGTTAAGTTGCAGTCAAGTAAAATATTGATATTGGGGTAGATTATGTACAAATGTATAGTTAAAAGTGGAATTTTTATTCTTCCAAGTTTCCTATTAAGAGAATATCCCATTAAAGGGTATAAGGGCTAAATCTGGGTTTAGCAAGTATTTTATAAAGCAAGATCATTTTTTTTCGCAAAGATGTCTCAAACTATTTTATGTAGAATTTTATAAGCTTGAATGTTGCCTTACACGATTATTGAATAAAGAACGTAGATTTAGAGTAAAACGCGAATTTCTCCTGGATGGTCCACTTTTTCCAAGATGGCTGCGGTTCCTCGAGGTCCCCAAATGTCAAATGGTGTGGGCATGAAAAAGGGGCCTTTAAGGGGCGTATATACATACCAAATTTCATGACTGTTCAGACATTTCGAGTTTGGTCCTAATCCGACTGTGCTAATGCCACTATGTACGTAAACTGTAACTGTACTGCGGACTCAACCTTCACGTTATAATTTTTTAAGTATTAACGTTGACATAGTAACGAAAATAATAAACACGTCAATTGAAGTAAACAATATTATTATATGCAAGAAAATTTTGCAAAATAGGTAAATTAATGATTAATATGTAAAACACCATTAATTATTGAATTAAAATTATGATTTTGTGTTAAAAAATACGAGACCAATTATACAGCCCGATTACACGGGCTACATATTAAAAATGATTATCATGGAAACAGTAAATATACACAGGTGAACAAAGTTATAGTAAAATAGGTGCATAATTTCAGAGCTTGCCTGGCCCACCTGTACCACCTACCATGACCACGGCCGTGTCTCCTACTATTATTTTTTTCTAATACCTATGGCCTTACTAGCGAACATTGATGTACGTAATAGGGGTAGATGAGGTACCAGGCGCTCGATCGTGAGCCACAAAATATAGGTTCCGGGACCTATATTGAATTAGTCGTACGGGTGACGCTGAAGTGTCAACATTGTCATCAAATTCGATAAAATATTGCCAAAGAATGCCGTGTTGTGCCTTTTTCCAGTGCTTCAATAGCTCCAAGCACAAAAACAAAGCTCACGGTATCACTTTTCATTCGTAAGTACTGTTATAACATTTGAAAACATAATTTTTTCTAAATAAAATTAAAAATTTCCTTGTAATTGAGTGAGCGCGACAGCTAAATAATGCATTACCCATGTGAGTAACACGTTTATCCGAGTGTCAAGTAGGCCTGCCCACTTCATGCATTGTAGAGTCAGCAATTTTTTTTTATAAATAATGCAACTTTTTAAATCATGTGCTCCTATTCCTTGAAACTATAGAATGTAACCGGTTTTTATTTTAATATACGAATAACCGGTTGTTAACCAAAAATTCAGTTTTTCTGATAGTATTGTTAAAACAATATCTTGCATTAACTTGAAATCCAAATATCGGGAATAGTCCATCAAAAATTACTAAATAGTACTTGTACAACAATAGGAAAACTATGGACAACATTTTTAACGAGAGCTCGATTTACAATTTTAATATGCGAGTTATAGTGTAGTTTTAAGATGTATTTATGTATGTTGAAAACTGTGTAAAAATATTTAGAACAGATATTAGATCAATCAAATTTAACCTTTTATCATAAACAAAAGAAATAAATAATAATCATCTCTATTTGTCAAGTAAAATGTATGATGACTGGTCTGGCCTAGTGGGCAGTGACCCTGCCTATAAAGCCGATGGTCCCGTCCCGGGTTCAAAGTTCTAATGATGGAATCCATGAAGAATTGAGGGAACACTTAAAGTCTTATAGGTACACATATAGTGATTTTTGTGGTTTTGTTTACAAATTAAGCATTTTCATCCAAAAACTGGCAATTAGTGTAGTGGAACTGCTGATTATAAACAGAACGAAACTCCCTAACTACGTATTTACCGTTTGAGTATTTGTTTTAATTTGTCCTCTTTGTAGAGCAACTAAGGTGATGAAAATGAAAACGATGAAAATCAGAACGAATACTTTAAATTGAACATTCTAATGTAAGGGCACGCTGCCGTCTCAAATCGAGAAAAGTGGGACATTGCTAATTTCGCCTTCGATAGGGAATGATTAAAAAAAAATATAACTTCAAAATCAGTATTAACGTTAAAAAAATGAAAACTATAACGTTTAGAGAAAAAACTTTCACTTATTTCTATTTTAAAACGAGCTGCAGCTGTGGAAATGCCTAGGCATTGAATTGTGAAAATTAAAAATGATGCTCGGTTTCGTTTTTGATACAAATTTTTTTTCTCCATACATTATAATTTTCCTTTTTATACCGCCCTTTCCGCATATTTTTTTGAATTGTATAGATAAACTATCGGTTTTACATATAAAATACATACAGTTTTACATATTTTATTTGTGTTAGCGAAAAAAAAATTGTTTTCCATAAAATAAATAAAGTGCCTATTTTTTTTTTTTTTTTTTGGTCTATGCAAAAGTATTTATTTAATATTGGTAATAATAATAATGTCAACTTACATAACTAGCACAAATAACATAAAAAAAGAAATTAAAATTACAACATATTAATTAAAATACATTAGCTACTCCACATATAAATAAAGTATAAAGTAAAAATACAAAGTTATACAAACACAAAAATCTTAACCTAAACTGAACTAAATCCTAAATCTAACAGACATACAAAAACCTATTTATTTTAATTTCGTATATATTTTATAAATATTTGTTTCCTGACGCTACCTAATAAAGACCGCCGTTGAAGGCGCTTATTCCCATGACTTACAACTTGTCCAATATAAGTGAATCCGTATACGTATCGTAACTATGAATAAACAAGGTTCACACTTTTATATTGGTTATCTTGAGTCGTGCGCTCGGTGAACGATTGGAATATATAAATACCAGGAGTAACTACGAATTACCAGTGATTACATTATCTCTTGTCAAGCGTACTTGTCTTTTCCGAAAAACCATCAGAAGTGGAACCTCGAGATCCCTATCAACTGAGATTATATCGTTATACTGGTTTTCTCGAGGCGACACGTTAGTTGAACATAGTGAATAGTCGACCAGGGTTTCAGAAGTAAAAAACGAGGGTCAATTTCATGCTTTAAAAATATGATAGTCAATCATTTGATATTAATCTCAGTGTAACTCGCTCGCTCAGATTTTTGCTTGAAGTGAGAGACGGTCTAAGATTAGGTAATATCAAATCATTGTATTTTTTAAAAATCGAAATGACTTAATATCACTTTAAGACGACAATGTAAGAAGTATGTACGTCTCGCCTACACATTTGTATAATGTTATTAGTTTTTCTCTGTTGCACCTCGAGGAATTACGCAAAATATAGGGGTCTCGCTTGCGCAGCACTGTTAACTATATTTGGTTATCCCTGTTGCTCGTTGTGCACATGTACATTATAATGGTGTGTAGTATTTGCAAATGAGTGGGTGCTGGACCAGATTTTAGTTTTGTCAACTATTAACGTCACATATCTACCCCTTTTACTTACATCAATGCTAGCGAATAGTATTCCATGTTCTTGATCCAGAATTTAAACCCTTAACTACATATTTGTGGCACTTGGGGTTGAATTTGAAACTCTAGGGCACTAGCGTGGCTCTATGAGAGCGCCTTATATAGGCTTCTGGTGACCAGAGGATCAGCATTGTTAACCAGCGCGGAAATGCACCCAGCCTTCTGGGCACCCTTCCGAGCGACCAGAATATAGGGCAAATATTTTATGTATACGTTTTGGACTTAAGTGTTTTTATCATGTTTTATATTTAAACTTACAGATGTCGAACTACCAGCAAAGTTTTTGAAGAGGTGTAGTTTTTATATTTCCTGGTACCAAACTGATACAGGAAATTGGAACATCAGTAAATAATCTACACCGAAGACAATGAAATATAGTCACATAATACTTTAATGTTTTATTGTATTAAAGAAATCGGTAAAAAAATGTGTTGACTGAAAAAGATAAATTTTATTTTATTTGTAGTTGAATAACAAAATATGTATTTAATCTCCTTTTAACATAGGAATTCTCTTTGTGTAGGTACATATAAATAATAGGTACTTAGGTCTTGGTAAGTAATATAAACAGTACAGTAGGTCTTATCTTAATAATTTGAGATCTCATACATGCGTTCCGATATATCTGATGGCGACTGTACATACAATGGGGTCGCGTATACGAGTACAAAGAGCATTAAAATAGTTGTTGATAGACCAAGTGAGCGAGCTACTATGGTACCTATCTTTATATCAATTTTATGCATTATGTAATAGCGCAATACAGAAAAAAATTTTGACAAATGTAGTATTATTTTTATAGTAATAAAGGTTATTCATGAACCATCTCGTAATTTAAAAAAAACGGACTTTATCTCTAAATCATATGCCTTATATTTACAGATGTGTTAGGTTACAACTTGGTTCGTGAACGTGGTTTAGAAGCAACTTGAGACTGGGTGCGGAGTAAATTGCATCAATTTTTTTTACAATTTTGAGCGTTTATAGGAGAATATGTGGAGCGAGCATTATTCGACGTGTAGGTGTGGGTTCAACAAAAAGATCGCATGTCAATAGTTCTTTATTGTCGTTAAAATTCAATTAATAATCGCCTTTATCGACCATCAACTGTGTGGTCACTTTTTAATTGATTGACGTTGTCAGGTACAGTTTCACTACTCGCCGCGGCATTGTTCATAGCGCATTACTTATCCTATCGAATACAAGATGTCGCTGATTCCTGTAAACTTATGTTTAAAAAAAAAGACGCTTTACTCTATGCCATATATTGTAGGAAAGGAAGGGTATTCCCTGTCGTACGTCAAAAAATCCAAGATGGTGCCCAAGCCCATGGACAAAAAAGTCTAGCAATAAAATCAACACTTGTCAAAATTTGACATTAGCAATCCATAGTCAGGTGACAATCAAATCAAACCGAACCACTTCGAGTTCAGAGCCATTTCAAACTATATAGTAGTAATAAACAAAGTTGATTTTTGTTTGATTATTTTTTCTATGAATGAGTTTTGATTATTCCAAATGATAATATCCACAGTTGATAGAATCAACACTTGATACAATCAACATGCGATAGAATCAAGTGTTGATTTGATGTGGACGCGAAATTTGACAGTTGTGCATCTCGAATAAGGCCCCTGTTCATTGTAATGAAACAAAATAACTTTAATAGATTTTTAAATGCGTATTCCAAGATTAGGTACCTGGTGTTTTTTAATTGAATATTATACACAGCGCGCAATCTCCCCCTTCCTGCTTTATACATTTTCGTTACGGTTGTGTAAAAGTTTCATCAAATTCATCATTCGTAAGTATTTCATTCATTCAGACCTTACGCAAGAGCAATACAAAGGATTTCTATATAACATGTATCTTTTTATATTGTTCTTAAACTCATCTAGCTTTTTTCTTTTTTATTTACTTAAATATTTTTAATTGATTTTTGGAAATTAGCTCTTATTTTTTGCTCCACAGAGGCTACCCCTGGTACCCAGCTTTAATAATCGACCCGAAAATCCCAAAAGGTTTCATCTACAACGGCGTTCCACTCCCAGTACCACCACAAGACGTACTCAACCTCAAGAAGAACCATTCACACGAACCAGTCCTCTACTTAGTATTGTTCTTCGATGTCAAACGCACGTGGCAATGGTTGCCACCAAACAAGCTAGAACTACTAGGGATTGAAAAAAGTATAGATCAGGCTAAGCTTGTTGAATCCAGGAAACCAGCTGACAGGAAGGCGGTGAAGAAGGCCTACGGAGACGCGATGCAGTTCAGGAAGCAGGTGGATGGCGACAAATGACATAGGTTTAGGTACAGGTCTAGAAGACCGAATCGGAACAGAACGTTCAGCTTCGGGAACTTCTCCTTGATGCATATTAGGACGCCGGAGGATACGACCGATTCTAGTGATTAAGATTAATTTAATAGTCTAGGGCACGTGCATGAACTAGGAAGTACAGGAGCCAGGTGTAAATGTCCAGTTTAAGTTTTCGATTTAGGCCACTAGATGGCGGGCCCTACAACGCACAAGGATGCACGCTTGAACTATAGGGGGTTCAATTTGGTTGACCATCTACTACAATCATATTATTACGATCTAAATATGTTTATGCAGGTAGCTCTTTGGGTTCAAAATATTACAAAAGTACAGTCGTCATCAGATATATCGGAGCGGCCGAAGTGCTCAAAAATATATGAACACGCACTCTAACGCCTTGACAATAGAGACGTGTTCAAATATTTGTGAGCACGTTGGCCGCTTCAATATATCTGATGGCGACTGTACATCTCTGTAACATATGATATTTTGACAAGATAATAAAATAATTGAATAACTTAGTGACATGGACTGTATTATAGGATAATTCGAATGGTAAGAATAGGAATGTGAAGATAATACCGTTTGTAAAGAAGTTAATATAACAGTTAACAGCAGAAATCGCTTAGTGGGCAATATGTCCAAAATGACCTCAACACATATATTTGGGAATATTTACTTAGGGGGTATTTTTTTACATTAGCCGATGTAGCAACTTCATCGCATCGCATGCCACGCTGCATCGGATTTGCACGTCGCTCCGACGTGCGAGCGGGATATCGCTATAATACGCGCATAGCGTTGTCTCGCTCAAACTTCGGAGTGACGTACGAATCGGATGCAGTGTGCCATGAGCCGTAGTTGTATTATTGTATAACTTATACTCCGTAGGTTTGTTATTGACTTGTTTACCTATTCAATATAATAATGAAGACATTGCGATTAATATTATCCTCATAACATAATAACGAATAAAATTTAAATGGAGTGTACGAGTATATAATTATTTGGAAAGTAATTGGTAATCTCATTATGAATTTATGTATTCTAATGATAGAAATAATACTTAAATGTAATTGTCTGGTTGCATAAATGGTTAACTTGCGTAAATACTATCTTTATCACTTCGAGTTATAAAATTAATCCATTGTTTTCATGTAGAATATTAATCTAATGCTGGCTGTACACACTCGTCGAAAGCCTCTCGCTGAGAGTCTCGGCACCGCTCCGCTCCAATCGGAGAGGGGCGAGACGAGAAGGGAGCAGTATGTACACACTCGTTCTCGGCCTGACTCGTGGTCTCTGGACGAGTGTGTACAGCCGGCATAATGTTATATCACTAGGAATGCCGCTGTAAAGATAAACGTGGCTAAATTTAGATAACATGTATTTATCGAAATATGTAACCGCGGCCGGCAAAACGTCCCACTTTGTCGCTTGCCATAAGGATGAGATTTGCTTGTATCTGACGAATAACCTGTCAGGGCGTCCTTATGGCAAGCGACAATGTGTGACGTTTTGTCAGCCAAGGGAAGTGGCGTTGTGGTTAACGGAAGTTGGTATTATATCGATAAGGAAAAAGTGTTGTAATTGGACTGACGGATAGAATGCGTAATGTATAGATAGATTGCTAAATCATGCGTAGTTCGAAAGGGAGAGATGAAGGTACGTATATTTTTTTAATCAATAAGGGATATTACTGCAACATTCTGCCGCCAGAGCGCAGCACTGTCACATATTGTAAACCATAGAGTAACTTATGAATACTGATACTTACATGCAAAACCTTTCTGTTATCATCTTGTACCATACGTATTCTGGCAAATAAAGAAATTCTATTCTCATTCTATTCTATGCATAGTTTGCCTTTTTGGCAAGCTTTTTTTTCGTTATATGGACTTGAGGGCGGTGTTTTGAGAGTTTACAGAGGGCCTACAGCGAAACACGAAAATTGAAATTACGTTACTTTCCTCTATTTTTCGAATATCCAAGAGTGATAGAAAGACAGGTAACGGAATTTCGATTATTCTTGTTTCGCGGCAGGCCCTCAAATTGTGCTAGTGGCGCCCCCTACGTAGAGTTTGGCGTAATATTCCCTATTGTCAGTTTTTAGAGTAAACTACTCAATGATTTGCCCTTTAAATTCAATACCCACTACTTTGTTGGGAAAGTCACCACTGTTGCATGAAAATATTAATGAAAGAGATAATTTTTGACGGAGAGCGGTCATTAGTATGGTAGTTGCCCTATATAGCTTCGCTTTTCGTATACAGGCATGGTATACTCATCAAACACATCTGAGCAATATGTTCTCACACCTCTGAGAGAGCAGTACTACTTCCTTTGAACTTGTGAAGATATCTTATGTGACTTTCCATTTTCGTCAGTATTCGTCCAGTGGGTATTTGCATCTCACATTTTGCTTAATGACAGAGTGAGACGCAATGCACAATGGACAAAGAAATCGGACAGGGAATACCATCCTTATTCAGTTGCCATAAAGGTACCTTTTATTATGGAACCTTGGTACCTTTTATTTTTATACACTTCCCGGTTACGATGTATTTATAGTATTTTATGCAACAGTTGTATAAGAAGGGTCAAAAAAGGCGAGTGGCGTGAGTTACAATGTGAGCTGGAGCCGAAGGCGTAGGCGAACATTGTAAAGGAATACGCCACGAGAATTTTTTGACCTACTTATACAACGTTGCATACAATATTTTTCCTACGAGTCAACAAAAATAAATCTTAATTTAGGTAAACAAATTACAGCAAAACTATATAGCCAAGACGCGCGAGCATACCTTGTTACGCGCCCGGCCCGCCCCGGGCCGCGGCTGGCCGGTCGGCGACACCTCCTCGTAACTCATGAGGCCCTGGTACTTGCTACTTGCTAAATTAATTTTTTGGACAGTTTTTTCTCAATTTTGGCCACCGTAGCCTACGGAGACTAACAAGCAACGCTAAGCGGTCTTCGTAGTCTATGGGTGTTGCTATATTACGGGTGTCACATGCGTGTTTCTGACTTATGAAGTAATTATTTTTACTATACAACCAAATGAATATTTTGTAAGTTGGCAGCAATGCACTTAGTTTAAAACTGTATTCGTTTTGGTTTTGTTAGGTTGGTAGCCATTAATCGCAGTAACATTATAGCTTATAAAAGCACAAGAGCTGTTATGAGGAATAGACAATATAGACTTTTCTTGCAATCTTTTATGTATGTTCTTATATTCGTGTTAATGAATGCATAAATGACAGATAACAGTAGAGGAGTAGGAAAAGAATATAATATTTTTGCACATTGAGTGTCTTGTATGTACTTCCTAATGAAATTAATTTTGCGATGTTTTTGTTTTTACGGTATCGTAATATGGTCGCCATTGATAAGGCGTTTATTGTAAATCGTTGTGTTATCAGTGTTTTATGCTGGCTTTGTTTGTCAAAATATATTAATTAAAAGAAAATTGTGTATCATTTTTTCACCTTGATGAATTCACTATGGGCCGGATTAACCATTAACGCATTCACTGCCAACGTTTTCGTAGCGCTACACGCGTAGCCGATTCTAGCGTTTTCCCGCTTTGTAGATGAAAGCGACTACGAACAGAGCGCCCGCCAAGCGGGTTCCCGGCACTCAATGTGTTAAGCAAGTAGGTAGGTAAGTAGAGCACACTAAAGAAATTAAAAATCTATATGCAACTGCAAAAAAGGCAAACTGCATTGCCTATGGTTAGGTTAGGTTAATCTGGCCCTGTTCACTATGAACTCTTCACATGATGTGATGTTTATGTTCGGGCTTCACTCAGACGATGAATAATTACATATTGATAAAAAGCTATGGAGGTAAAAGTACTAAAGTTTTGTGTGTAGGCTCTTCATACAATGTGATATCTATAAATTCCGTTAAACCGTGTGACCTGAAGCGTGTCAAATAAATATCCACACATACAAATACATTTACATCTTTCTGTTGTTATAAATTAATAGTCTAAAAAACACGCTTTTCCTGATCGCATTCAAAGTCCGTTACGTGACCTTTCTCACAAGTGCAAACACGACTATGATACGATATTCCATCATGGAATGCCAGTGCCTATCTTCCGGCTTCATCAGACCTTGAAACCTCATCGTGGTCAAAGTTCATTACAAGACTTTTCTAACAAATCCAAACACAGCTATGATACGATGTTCCATCATGAAGTTCCAGTTCATATCTTCCGGCTCCATCATCAGATCAGTTCGACAGTACCATATTATTGTATTGTCATCAGAACTACATATAGCCGCCAATTTTCATGACGTTACGATCCTTGGAAGATGGTTAAATTAGTTACCTTAGATTCCATTACATAGTTACATACAGGTCGACCTAATAAAAGCTGGTTAAAAATGGAAATACACGAATGTTACTTTGAACTTAACCTTAAAGGCTATTAACCTCATGAAATCAAACGAACTTGTATAAATAAATAATTTATTACCTACGAAGTCTTATTACTAGTCTTATTCTTTTTGTAAACGTACTCCTTGAAGTAGAAGTCCAGGAAGAGGAACAGGATGAAGATGTTGTGTGGGAGGAACACCAGGGAGACCCATTTGGGGTACTCGCACGATGGCTCAAACAACACGTGCCCGAAGTGGAAGATTAGGAGGGCGAACTGCAGCTGAAATGAGGCAATCATTGTTATCAGTGTGGCCTACTCCACATCGTAGTACGCAAACAAAATAGAGTCACAAAACTATGGAAGGTGGAGGTAAGGATAAAATCTCCATATATCAAAAAGTGCCCGTCAAAAATAGGTGGTGCTACAATACTTAGAATATATGAAAAAAAAATCAAATCATAGACAGCGTACTTCACTCCGTCAATAACGCCTAGGTTCTTACTTGTAGTTACTCTTGCGCTACTATGGAGAGATTTGGAACTATTATTTATAGCTGACAACTGGACACTTTTGCAACAGTTCTGCCTATGCAGTCTGTATTCCTTAACTCCACCTTCCATACACAAAACCTTCTTCTTGTGGACCCACTCACGAAAGCCGACAACATGGCGGCGCGCGGGCTGGCAACCGTTGCTAGGCAACCACCGGCGTTCACGCCGGTACCGCGCACTTACGAGTATTACGTATTTTCAATTCCCGTCTATATTTAACTGTAATGGGGCACAATATTGTTTTTTTACTTACAAAGAAATATAGTAAGACGCATAAAACAGTCTCAAATATTTCAACCGGACAACTACACAAGCGCTGTACGGTGCCATGCGTTAGCGCATAACAACCTAATGAATTACTGTATTGTGTTCGGCGTACAGCGTCGTCTACTTTAGCTGTCTTTGCGGCACAATATTATGCATTACTTGACGCGTCTTCAAAAAGTGTTCGTCCTTTGTCTGTGCCACTGGCATGGACAATATGGAAAGTAATTTTTGATACATTTTGTATAAAATCGCGTGTGTAGGTAATAAGAGGTAACTTTTCTACATACTGGATTCGCGCCCGTAGTACTCGAGGGTTAAAGTATCTCAAATATGCACTAGACTACTATAAAGTGGTATTCAGAATTATACACATGATGGATAAGATGAAAATGAATTACAATTCAAACATTTTTAGGTAACGAAATAGATAAGAAGTACAGTAAGCTGCAATGTTTAGTGAAATGCATCCCGCCTGCATAGAAATTTGTTTGCAGGGGGGTCAGTTAACTCTGCAGCTTACTGTACCTGTAGAAGCATGAGGGATAGTAATAATGACACTTACTATCTGCAGTTGAGTAATGTACTTTTTCCACCATCGGCGCACCCACTGCGGCCGCACCACGGAGATCAGATAATACGTGTACATGACTGTGTGTACCACGGAGTTGATAAAACCTAGCATTACTCCGTGACCACCTGCAAAAACACAAAAATATACCTAGTTATTTGGCCCCTGGTACTCAGAAATATCATCGAAGGCATCAACGATCAACGCAAATTTAAATTCTACATTTACACTGAGTTGAATATTGCGTTCTAGATTGCGCTTAAACGTTTGTACCTATTGAAATAAAGCCAAAACTCAAGCCCGTCCATTTACTAAAGAGGCATTCAATCTAGTCAAGTGTATTTCAGCACAATGCCGCTAAGGGCCCCCTCTGCAGGCTTATAAATTACCAAACAACTCTAAGCCCGATACTCACATTTAATTTAGAGTGCCTCTAAAGCCAGAAATGAACACAGTGACGAATACCTGGCACATATTTGTTCCCTATGAACCCGAGCAGGCACATGCCGAGGTGGTGATACACGTGCAGGAACGACACTTGCGAGAACTTTTTGCGCAGAATGAAGAACACCTGAGAACCAACAATTGTGCAATAATTTTAATTGTCGTGAGACATACTAACATTAACTAATTTTACGGTTTACACTCACGTGTTTTTATAGTAACGCGCGCGAGAAAGGAGACCTAGGGTCTCCGAAACATGTCGCGCGAGTGACTAAAAACACGTGTAATTTTCGTAATAGACTTCATTCGGTAGCTAGACAATGGCTAGAGGCGCTGGACAACACCTGTTGACTTTTTGGGGTCATGGCTCATGATGCTATAATTATCAAAAATTAAAATGGTATTATTGCATTTTTTTTTTTCAATTTGAATTCAAGTTGTTGATGTTGATCGAAACAATCAGGCTTAACCGAAAGATTAACTATCAAGCACTTTAAGCATTATAATAAGAAAATATGTCATTAGAAGCCCTATCCTCACTCACTTATATGCATAATGATATATCGACGAAAGACTAGCTTCAGACATTTATGGCTCCCAATATAAAGTACAACATACTGTAACCAGTAGATCTATAACTGATAACGTAATAGTACATGTAGACGTGTTCGATGACGATCTTCTCGAGCGGCGACTGGTCCGTGATCATCTTCTGGCACCAGATGCTGTAGTGCCCCAGCAGCGGCAGGTACAATATGAAGAGTGTAACATACCGTGTCCAGGAGATCTATAACTTTAATGACGTAGTACATGTAGACGTGGTGGATGACTATCTTCTCGAGCGGCGATTGGTCCGTGATCATCTTCTGGCACCATACGCTGTAGTACCCCGGCAGGTACAGTATGAAGAGTGTAACATACCATGTCCAGTAGATCTATAATTTTAATGACGTAGTACATGTAGACGTGGTGGATGACTATCTTCTCGAGCGGCGACTGGTCCGTGATCATCTTCTGGCATCAGATGCTGTAGTGCCCCGGCAGGTACAATATGAAGAGTGTAAAATACCGTGTGCAGTAGATCGATAACTTTTATGACGTAGTACATGTAGACGTGGTGGATGACTATCTTCTCGAGCGGCGATTGGTCCGTGATCATCTTCTGGCACCAGACGCTGTAGTGCCCCGGCAGGTACATTATGAAATGTGTTACATACCGTGTCCAGTAGATCTATAACTTTAATGAAGTAGTACATGTAGACGTGGTGGATGACGATCTTCTCGAGCGGCGACGGCGGCGTGATCATCTTCTGGCACCAGATGCTGTAGTGCCCCGGCAGGTACAATATGAAGAGTGTAACATACCGTGTCCAGTAGATCTATAACTTTAATAACGTAGTACATGTAGACATGGTGGATGACGATCTTCTCGAGTGGCGACTCGTCCGTGATCATCTTCTGACACCAGACGCTGTAGTGCCCCGGCAGGTACAGTATGAAGAGACACTGAAAACAAGTTACTTCTAAGAACATATTTGCTTGCGGATCATCTACTCAATTTCATCTGATAAAACGCCTCGCCTCGCCTCTTTTATAAGCTTTTTAGCGGACTTAGTGGATTTCGATTATATTTATACTTCATTCGGCAAGTGTGGCAGAATAAATGAATTCAAAATTCATAGACATTAATTAGTTCAATCTTCATAAAAAGAGGAATTTCAATTTCATAGCAAGATACGAGTACAACAATATAAAATAAAAATATATAGCAAAAAAATAAGACCTTACGGACAGGATAGTTAACATGTACATTATCGGCACAACAAAAACTTGTAGTTTTGACATTCATATTCGATTATAATAGATTAATTAAACGTACGAAATTCATGTTTTTGTTGTTGTCGGTAATTGATAAAGGGGAGTAAAAAATGCCAGAGCAACTTTTTTTAAATATTCTTCAAGAGCAAAGCTGCAAATGCAATGCATGTCAATGTTGTTATAAATGAGCAAGTCACTTTAGCGTACCAATAAACGACATCAAAATTCAACTCCCAAAATTTTATCCATGGCTCACTTAGGGATTCTAAGGAGCTCGGACACCTAATCCCAAGAATTGGCACAGTGCTAATTTTTACGAAGGCAGGTTCCATCTGACCTTCCAATTCAGAGGAGAAACTTAATTATTTGAGATTAGTCCGATTTCCTCACAGGGTTCTCCTTCATAGAAAAGCGACTATTAATGGTCAAACTCTGTATCGTACAGTCAAGGTATGAAGGGTCCCCAGCAAGCTCGGTTCTCCATACAAACGTAGTTACGCTCTCATTTTAAAACGACTAGCTAGATTGCTCTGAAACATTGTACTTACAATTTTAAAAAAATGTTTTCGCTCTATTTCGTTTGTTTTATAAACTGGAGCTATATAAACTAATTATACAATCGTGTGTAAAGTTTCGTTACAATCCAATACGTAGTTTTAAAATAAAATCAGAACGAAACTCCGTTTGTATGGGAAGGTGAAATTTATGCCAAAAATATGTACACACTACTTATTGCCTATACTTAAAGTAATGTATGAGTACATATTTTTTTTAACTTTGGCCGTGTCCTTATTTAATACTTTGACTAATTGGTAGCTGTGGTTCAAACGCGAGGCCTTCGATTTGAAAGTCACACACTATACTACTGGGTTACCAACGTTCCGTTTGAGTAACAAAAAACTAAAATTTTCACCTTTATAATATTGGTAGTAAACTTACTCGTATTGAGATGTACCCGGACAGATAAATCTGTACAATATTATACAGAGTGATAAGTTTCTTGAGCTCGAAGGGCGGCCGGTTCTCCATCATGGCGGGGCCCCACTTGCGGACGAACTGGTGGTACAGGTACATGATTATCAAGATGGGGAACGGGCTGGATACTAGGAAGAACTTGTTCGTCCGGGGATCTGGAAGAAGCAGAACAGATAATCCTTCTACAGTCGCTATTAAATAAATAATTGAGTGGTCAAGATGTTCACAAATATCTAGACAAATCAGAAATATTTATTGTGTAAACTGTGTAGTTACAAGAATATGACTAGGTAAATTTTTTGATGAGTATCAACAGTTTTACCCTTTTCGGGCATACAATTATTTTTATTTTAAACTAGGTTTTAATATTTTATCTTAAACTATATTTTAATATACATTTAGGTTTACATGGTTATAAAATTATTTTAAGTTATAGAAGACTTTGTCTATTAAAAAGCTTTTTAAGCATCTTTTAAAAGTATTTCCTTTGAGGCTTTTTATTTCGTTTGGCAGATGATTGACATTAATAGCAGATATGAAGAGGATATGAACGTACTTTTTTTATATATTAAGGTGCTACTCTCGGAAGTACCATATTGTACTTATATTGTGATCTTATATTTTCTTTGCATGAACGCTTTGTGAAATATACAGGATGTTTTTTTACAAATACTTAGGCTTAATTCTAATATATAAATGCCTGTAAGTGTCAAAAAGCACTTCTCCCTAAACACTTCACGTAGCGATTCATCCATGTACATTCTAAAAACAGTTTTTAAGCATCTTTTCTACAATACGAGTAGGTATAAATGTTTTATAAATGTTGGTGGTGGCAAACCCAGTGCCGGATTAACCATTAAGCAAAATAAGCACTTGCTTAGGGCACCACGTGTAGGGGGGCACCAAAATCGTAGGAAAAAAAACGCGCAGGCTGCATCAGCATCGCAGTCGTAGTGTAGTACTTATGTACACGAAACTTTTTGATACGTGTGCAAGTACCCATCTAATAACGAAGTCGTAAGAGAGTGAGGACACGTAAGCACATCCCCAACCTTACGCGGAGGCCATCAAAGCCGAACAGCCTCCTTCAGACGGTGGCAGAGCGCCTAGACGGCCCTTTCCAGCTTCATTGGGATAAGCTGCACAGGGCGTCTAACTGATTTATTAGTTTTTATCAATTGTATGTTGTTCATTTTAATTTTTAATTTTATGTGTGCAAGTAATTAAGTAAGTATTGCAATTTTAATGTATTTTTGTTTTTATTAATTTATATTTTGTCTAGCTAATTTTATCAAAATTGCTATAATATTAATGATTGTGTAATTATGGATCGCATGTATCTGAAATAAAAGAATTTATTTATTTATTTAAAGCTCATGGCCAAAAAATCTTACCGTCGGGCTTGTGGCCAACCGATTTTCTCCGTAGATTACCGATTTTGTAGCGTATTTTCCAGGCCGAGTTGCTGCAGATCCGCGATCCTGCGACCTAATTGTCATAGTGTAATAAAGGGCCCTGCGAAGTCCGAAAAACAAAAGCATCATATCAAGTTGCGCTTTCGAGTTAAGCCAAAGGCCGAGCAGTAGGAGGACAGTGATTACATAGGATCGATTTCAAGCCACTCTTTTGCAGTTCGGCGTTAGGTCTTATGCGACGAGCGTCGTCGCGACGCCAGGCCTTTTACTTTATGCAAACTGCCTCACTTTCGCTTGGCCATGGATCCAAATCCATGCTGTCCTCTTTCGCAGCTGGGCTGCCTTGCTCACACCTCGCCATTGGTTGTATTATATGATAACGCGCCGCGATCAGACCCTGCGGACGTCCAGCTATTCATACCTCCCCATTGGTCAAATTCAAGCCTTGCTTTCTTCCAGCTCGACCTTTGGCCTCATCCGTAAGCGCCGATCGAACGCTCCGCGCATTCAACCTTAGACTTTGCCTTTAAAAACACTGATTTAAACCTTCACGATTTAGGCCAATCAAATTAGATCCAAAAATAGCGTTTTGAGGAATTAATTCCCAGCAAGCTGGAAATTGTTTTAATACATTTATTTGGTCCTAAATGCATATAATCCGAGTTTGCTCCATCCCAGGAGGTATGCCTACATTTTGGGATCCTTAGGAGTTAATTTTTTCCGTTGGATTGCCAAACCACTCCATGTAGAAGGAACCCCCTATCAATTACAATAGCACTTGGTGGATCCGACACTGGTAAGAAAGCGTTTTCGGATTATTAACATGATTTTACCAAAAATAAAAAATATTGACCTTTTTTTACAATTTACTACGAATACATATTAAGGTACCTTAAATCAATCAATCAATCAATCAATATATTTTATTGTAAGAACATAGTTAAATTACATTTCGGATCCTCAGATATGAATTTTAATAATACTCGTAATTAGAACAAATTTTCCGTCGGACGTACCGTTCGATTTACAAGCAAAAAACTGAAAATGAGGAAACATTTATGCACACCTCCTGGAATGGAGCAAACTCGGATTACACGTATTTTTAGGTCGAAAAAATCTAATTGTATTGGCCTAATTGTGACACATTATTATTTAAGAAAACGGTACTTAATCGCATTTGATTAAGTTCTAAAATTACCTCCAACGTCAAAATAATGATGTCGACTTTACAGTCTTCTCCGAGACCATGGGGACAACGCCGTCCTTGAAACGTCGGGTCAAAGGTAATTTTAAAACTTACCCTATTAAGTCCCGTTTTCGTAAACAATAATTTGCTATTTAAGACATTTGTGGCCATTGGTACTTGTTCTGACAAGAACCAATCGCCAATGGTTAAGCCCCTTCTGAAGCTCGGCCTTTACCCTCACATGAATGAGCTTCGCAGGAAAGCTCTAGAGGTTGCAAAACCCTGTGCGGAGTACGGCCTATGTCTTACGTCTTCGCTTACACTTGGACAATGGTTTGCTTGGCCTCCGGACTTATGCGAAGCACGGTCTTCGAATTTGCTTACACTTCACCTTACCTAATCCTTGAACATTACTGCTGCAGTGCTGTCAATTTCCGTGATAAAATTATGTGACGGATTGAAAATTCTATTCTCAGCAGTAATGCGACAATAAACGTCACTCAATTTACCAAGAAAATTCAATGTAATATTGATGAGGGGGCACCATGGTCTAGAAATGCTTAGGGCACCAAAATGTCTTAATCCGGCACTGGGCAAACCAGTGGTGGTAGCACGATTTTGGTTTGCGGGGGGTGGGGCGGCTTGAAATTTTGGGTGCTGGAAATCGACCTGAAGAGCACAAAAGACAATAAATGCTGTGTGGATTATACGGCCCCATAGATTGCTCGGCCATCTAATAGTTCGGCTGTCAAACTCAGGAGCACGATTTTATATTAGACTACATTCCATACTTTGTTCTACGCATAGTTTGCACTGACTTGTAAAACTAGGCGGGCGACTAAATTTTATTATTTTGAATTCTGCTTTTAATTCTAATTTTATTTATTCTCTTCCCGGTTCATGTAATTACCGTTAAAAATTAAGCTAAATATGTAAATAGTAATTATAAGTTCTAAATAATTTAGATATTAAGGAAATAATTTGCTTAAGAATTACTATTAAAAAGGCCTAGTTTTTTCCTCTCGGTTGAAAAATCTGACAAGCCAGTTGGCAGATATCATCAGTGCCGGTGCCTGCGCATAATTCTTGGGAGTAGAAAAGCGAACCTGGGGGTATTTTAGTTATGAAACGGAACAGTGCTGCTAGGAGGTTAGACATGAGGCACGAGAGAAATTTAGGAGAATCGGTAAAATATACAGGGTGCCCATAACTTAGGGCTTAAAATAATACGAGTAAGATCGTGATTCCTTCTCAAGTACCAACTTATTGCCTTCAATTCCTGTATCAAACAGCTTCTTGATATTATCTGCTTCATATGAACAAAATTTCGTGAGATACCTACGTCAAAATAAGTCATTTTTCATTTTCAATGTGACTAAAGTTTGTGAAACTTGCTTGGACAAGCCATGGTCGTAGTTTATCTTAACAAACTTACCTATTTAGATATTTATTGAATGAAAGATGTAACATGACAAAGAACCAAATCATTGCATTGCCTAAAAACTTAAAATTACCCTAATTTATTTTAAATAATCTGGAACGAGTACAGGTATCGATTTTAAATTTAAATAATGGTTGACTAAATATATTTGCATAAATTCGGCTTATCTCTTGAGAGAAATCATAGATCTTATTTCCTAATACATTGCCGTCTACACCTACAAATATACGGCAATAGGTAAATACTTTAACTACCTACATATCTATCATACACAAAGTATTTTCCTCATACAAAGTTATAAGTATAATTCAAAATATGCAAGAATTCCCCTGCCATGCTACTTACATTGAGCATAATGTGTGACCTCCGGACCCTTGGCTTCTATCGATTATGCAGTGACTTTATATTCATTAACGGCCACGTAAAAGTACCTGACTATCTGGTTCAGTGTCTGAACTCCAACCGATGACATTATTTATAGAAAATTATTTTTAAATTTTATTTTTATTATATTTTTGCGCGTAACGTGGAACTTATTGAACCGCTTTTAGGCTCTTACTAACCCATCTATATTACATATTACACACGTGTGCTGTTTTGTTATATTATCGCACTTGTGCGGTAATATATAATAATCTGATCGAGTTAAGATGGCGCTACTTTACCGCTTTAATGCAGTAATTAGCACTATACATGTCTATGTCAAAAAGTTAAGGGGCAATAATCGTCAGGTGACAAGTAAAACTCCCTAATAACTAAAAAATAATTAAACAAAACTCAACCTTATTTAAGTATTAATATGGTTCATTATGGCTATGAACTTTTGGTGGTAATTAGTGAGATTTGCTGTCACCTGACGAATATGTATTGTAAAACGTTGTACGATACACGTGCGAATAGGCTTTAGGAGCATATACCGCTACGGGGGCTGAAAACGCTACTTTGCAACCAAGAGAAAGCTTTTAGTTATTACAAGACTGGGCTTGATTGATTCCTTTTGTAAATATTTTGATCATAATCTTCAAAATCCTACACCCTATAAGAATGGCCCCGTCACTAAGTATGACGGTTTTATTAAATAAGAGTGAAAAAATGTTTTGCTTAGTGTCCCTACAGCAGATGAGAAGACTCCTATAACAATTTTACTCGTAAAATAACTCAAACTTGGACATAATTTGTAGACAAGTGTTGGTAACAAGTAACAACACTAGCATAAATGCGGAAACTCACCAGCAAGATCCTCGTTGACATAGTGGTAGAACTGCGTGATGTTGTTTATAAGGGTCCCCATTTTGCTGATCCCTGAAATGTCAAGCAAGTTGTTAACAATAGATTGAGACAACACAGATCGTCGCTTAAGGCTCTACAGACCTTGCAACAAATCGGACGCGATCTTTTATACATTGCAGGCTTTATTCATCAATTCAATTCGTTGAACCTATATAGTATTTTTCTAACATCGAGGTAGTGTGACAGATGTAATCTCCATATAATTTATAACAAACATCGCCGAATCTCGCAAAATTGTGTGAAATGACACCTTTCTAGGTATCATCATACTTAAACATGCACGTTTTTATCAGTTCCTGTTTGGCATCAAACCACAACTGATTTAAGTTTTTACTACATTATCAGAAACAACCATCATGTGAATTAAGTTTTTTTAATGTAATTTTCTGTCGTTTACACTTTACTAAGTTATAATATTCAACTCTATTAACAGCCACTAAAGTTCAAAATCAAACGTGTTTAATGACATGCAGTGGGTTAAATGTGTCCTATATATTATACTACTCTTTGGTTAAATACAAACAGTAAACATTCATTTTTTTTTTCTAATATTGATAATTATAAACTACAAAACGATGTAACTAGGTTTTGCTATAATAGTTCATAGATGCATAATTGCCTGTTGAATATCGTGTTAAGCACATTTCCGCATAAAGATTTAATAATAATAATAAATGTAAACTTCCTAGAGTCCGTGAGTACATCACGTATGGCACGTATGCTGTACTGTACTAATGCAAATCAGACCTATTTAATTATTAATTATCTCTTTGAAGTTGAAGTACCTATAAATAAACAAATATAGGACTTATTACACAAATTGCCTAAGTCCCACAGTAGGCTCAATAAGGCTTTTGTTGTGGGTACTTAGACGATGATAAATATAATATATAAATACTATAAAACAGAAAACACCCATCGACAAATATTCGTGCTCATCACACAAATAAATCTTGGGATTTGAACCCGGGACCATGGGCATCATAGTCGATCATAGGCAGGGTTACTACCCAGCTGCCCACTAGGCCAGACAGGTCGTCAATAACCTGTATGCATAATAAAACAATCATCATATCCGACTCAGATTCAAATGCGAGAGAGATGCTATTATAAATACAAAGAACTAGTACGATATCGCTAATTAAATAAATAAATAAATATTATAGGACATTATTACACAATTTGACTAAGTCCTACAGTAAGCTCAATAAGGCTTGTATTGAGGGTACTTAGACAACGATATATATAATATATAAATATTTATAAATACTTAAATACATAGAAAACACCCATGACTCAGGAACAAATATCCATGCTCATCACACGAATAAATGCCCTTACCAGGGTTTGAACCCGGGACCATCAGTTTCGTAGGCAGGGCAGGGTCACTACCCACTAGGCCAAACCGGTCGTCAGAAAAATTCAAACTCAAAACTCAAAATAGTCAAAATGTGTTTTTAAAGTAAATAGAGTGGCTGCTGTTGAAGAATAAAAATTATGGTATATCACAAACTGTAATAGTCGGTTTTTTTTTAAATTAAAATGCATTTATATTTATTTTCTTATAAGTTATGAGTTGAAATTGACCTCTATGTGCCACTCACAGCCGGTCGCACCAAAAAAAATACTGCTTATTAAATAAGGAGTTACAGTTCTCCTATGGTAGGACTTTAACGAGGCCATCAATTGTAGATTATTGAGGTTAGCGCAACTGGACCTTATATTTCTCATATTAATTTTTCTAAAAATGACCATCGTGCGTAAAACATGAAACCCCAAACAAAAAACAATGGCTTCATTGGTAAACAGATACCAAGAGCATCGACTTTTTAATAACGGTTCAATCACCTTATAACGAATTACAATTAAAATTACCGAATGAATTTAAATAATAATGACGTGGATCCATGTAACCTTTATACACTCCCTCGACGCTAACTCAGAGACATCCTGTATAAAATGTCATTGGTCCTAACGTAAACTACTTATGACAACGCAAAAACAAAGGAGAAACACTAGCATGGCTACTAGTACGGTCGCCAAGCCGCTCCGAGGCCAGATTTAATTGACTCAGCTCGGCCTTACCCACAACCGGTATCAATGTGTTCGGACAGTTCTCCTGATCACCGTACATGCGGTAGTAAAGCGGAAAAATGGTGGAGGGGATAGTAATGACGTCACAAAGATGGCGGCCGGACCTATTCTTTTTGGCGGTGTATCTCGAAAACCACTTAACCGATTTTAATCATCGAGGTGTCAAATAATAGCTTATATTATGGAGATTATTTCCTTTTCTACAAACATTTACGTGAAACCTATAGGAAAAAAAATAATCACAAAAAACAGTTTTTTTATAAAATTATTATTTTTTATTTTGTAAAAATCTCCGTAAATATTAGCATTTCGCAAATTTTGTTTAATATAAAACATATTGCTTCATTATCAAGGAATATAATGAGCCTTAAAACATACAGATCGAGTAATAAACAATGAAGCTACACTCATTTATTTGCGCATGGGTAACGATAACTGGCTTTTACCGGTCGAAACTGTGGTGACTGTTACGATACGTATTGAATGGAATTTATAGAGTATCGGTTTTAATTACTGAAATTATAATTAAAATTATAAAAACCAGACACAATAATGTTACCTTACTTCGACGTTTAGTCTCTTTTTTCGTCTTAATCATAGGTAGGTACATATTTCTTGTTACTTAAAAATTTTATACAGGGTGAACTTTTAACCACCAGTCATACTCTGCGCAGCGACTTTATAGGTCATACTTAACAACTTTTACTATGGGACCAATTCCGAAATCGCGAAAAAAATTTTGACTGTCCCATATAAAGGTGCGACCAACTTTACCAGACCAACACTTTTCCAAACTGAGCTACAGCTGTCCGATGAAGTTAAGTACTTAGGACTAACTCTCGACAATAAACTCAATTGGAACAACCACATCAACAAACGGATAGACAAGGCGGGAGTTGTCTTCTGGCAGTGCAGAAGGATGATTGGTAAGAGGTGGGGATTCAACCCGAAAATTACCCTCTGGCTCTATAAGACGATAATCCGCCCCTTACTCTGTTACGGTGCTCTGGTTTGGTGGCCAAGAACAAACCTAGGCAACGTACGAGACAAACTACAAAGACTTCAAAGGCTCGCATGCGCGGCCACCACTGGCTGCACGAGGTCTACCCCGACTGCAGCCATGGAGGTCATGCTAAGCCTTCCACCGCTGCACCTACACATACAGCAAGAGGCCAGTCTCTCAGCGGTAAGGTTGCGAACCCTCAAGATATGGTCTAACATCACAGGAGCTCTTCACACAAAATGCCTGGAAAAGGTGTATGACGAATTTCCAGTGCTTAGGTCAGGCACGGACCGGATTCACAAACAAGCTATCTTCGATAAAAGGTACAAAATACAGTTATATGAGGACGACAATCATGAAGGACTCAATCCCCGGGAGCTGAGAATCTTCACTGATGGGTCCAAAACAGACAGCGGATCGGGCTCTGGAACCTTCTCAGAAGACCTGAACATGTCGATCACCACTCCGCTAGGAGCCCATAACTCGGTATTCCAAGCTGAGTGCATGGGCATCATAAACGCGGCGGCTGCCATCACTGCAAGGAAGGTAGTAGGATCCTCCATCCGCATACTCTCCGACAGTAGAGCAGTCTTAATGGCTCTAAATAGCCATATAGTTACATCCAAACTTATACACGAATGCCACGAACGACTAATGGAGGTATGTCATAATAACAAGATCACCCTACAATGGATCAAGGGACAAAGTGGATCCCGAGGTAACGATGCTGCGGACGAGCTTGCCAGGCAAGGATCGAATGCGGGGGCGATTGGTCCGGAACCGATTCTTCCGATACCATTTAGCAAGGTACGCTCAATGCTGCTGGCACGTACAGGGAAACTACACACAGAACACTGGCTGAACCAGACTGGATGCAGACAGGCAAAAGAAGCCATGCCTGGCATCAACGGAAAACTCACAAGGGCGCTCCTGCAACTAGGGAAGGTCCGACTGAGTATGGTAACCAGTGTCATAACAGGTCATGGACTATTTAACAAACATCTTTTCACAACAGGTGTCACAGACAGTCCCCTGTGCCGAGGTTGCATGGAGACAGAAGAAACAGCCTCTCACGTGGTGCTGGAATGCAGCGGAGTGACTCCATACAGGGCTAAACATCTCGGATCTCCGAGAGACCTCCCCGAGGTCCTACTCAACATCAAAGGTTTGATAGGATTCCTCGAGGAGCTGGGCTGGCAGGACTAGCCCACCCCCAACATATCACGCAAAATAGGCGCAAGTCGTCGAGTTGCGGAAAAATCGCCCGAATACAATACAATACAATACAATACAATACAATACAAGGTGCGACCAGACCGCAGCTTAAAAAACGGTCACGATACGGAATCGCAGTGACGCGTCGTATGCGTACCGTTTTTGACGCATGCTCCCCACACCGCTGTTTAAAAAACGGTGACGGTACGGAATCGCAGTGACGTGCTTCACGCGAATCTTTTTTGTTCGCAAAACAGTTGCGTCTTTTACGTCACCGGTACGGTGTCTGCCATAAGATCTCCGTGTAATATTTTTTGCGATTTTTACGCAGTTCAATTTACGGTGCGTCAGCTTATTTTAAGCAGCGGTGTGGCGAGCATGCGTCATGGACCCGGGTACGTCCTTAAACTACGTCCAAAAGAGAGGTATGGGCATTGTGAATGTCATCTCGCTTTGTGTGGTAGGGCACAGCCAGTGGGTGTCATTCCAGATCCAAATTTTCTTGCGTGATTCGGCATTGGTCCCATAATAAAAGTTGTTCAGTATGACCTGTAAAGTCACTGCGCAGAGTATGGCTGGTGGTTAAAATTTCATCTTATACCTATATTCGACACAAGTAGTAAGTACTTACAGACCAACTATGATACACATTTTGCCTGTATAGTGATACATAGTGAATAAATTAATACCTGATTTAAAAAATAAAACAAAAATAACAAATAGCATGTTATTTAATTCAGTAATCACTAATCAGTCTTAAACAATGAACATCATACTTTTAAATTAGACAACAAAATGTATATTTATACTGTGTTTCGACTTGAAAGATTTTACTGCTTTAAAACATAAGACAAACCTACCAACCAAATGTATAAAAAAAACTGTTTTTTGTGATTATTTTTTTTTCCTATAGGTTTCACGTAAATGTTTGTAGAAAAGGAAATAATCTCCATAATATAAGCTATTATTTGACACCTCGATGATTAAAATCGGTTAAGTGGTTTTCGAGATACACCGCCAAAAAGAATAGGTCCGGCCGCCATCTTTGTGACGTCATTACTATCCCCTCCACCATTTTTCCGCTTTACTACCGCATGTACGGTGATCAGGAGAAACGCCCGAACACATTGATACCGGTTGTGGGTAAGGCCGAGCTGAGTCAATTAAATCTGGCCTCGGAGCGGCTTGGGGACTACTAATAGTAAAAGTTGTTCAGTATGACCTATAAAGTCGCTGCGCAGAGTATGACTGGTGGTTAAAAGTTCACCCTGTATAAAATTCTTAAGTAAAAAGAAATATGTACCTACCTATGATTAAGACGAAAAAAGAGACTAAACGTCGAAGTAAGGTAACATTATTGTGTCTGGTTTTTATAATTGTCATTATAATTTCAGTAATTAAAACCGATACCCTATAAATTCCATTCAATACGTATCGTAACAGTCACCACAGTTTCGACCGGTAAAAGCCAGTTATCGTTACCCATGCACAAATAAATGAGTGTAGCTTCATTGTTTATTACTCGATCTGTATGTTTTAAGGCTCATTATATTCCTTGATAATGAAGCAATATGTTTTATATTAAACAAAATTTGCGAAATGCTAATATTTACGGAGATTTTTACAAAATAAAAAAAAATATTTTTTTTAAAAAACTGTTTTTTGTGATTATTTTTTTTCCTATAGGTTTCACGTAAATGTTTGTAGAAAAGGAAATAATCTCCATAATATAAGCTATTATTTGACACCTCGATGATTAAAATCGGTTAAGTGGTTTTCGAGATACACCGCCAAAAAGAATAGGTCCGGCCGCCATCTTTGTGACGTCATTACTATCCCCTCCACCATTTTTCCGCTTTACTACCGCATGTACGGTGATCAGGAGAACTGTCCGAACACATTGATACCGGTTGTGGGTAAGGCCGAGCCGAGTCAATTAAATCGTGTTTCTAGAGGGCTTTTGAGATTTGGCGACCGTACTATACTATGAGTTGGCATTTGACATTTACGCCAGCGACCAATCCATTAGTGCGAGCGAGATGGACTGCGAGTTAGCCGTATAGCCAATCTAATCTTTAGTACCTTTTGGTCGTAAATGGAGTTGGACTAAAGAGTAAAACTAGACCTTATTGGGATTAGTCCGGTTTCCTCACGATGTTTACCTTCACAGAAAAGTGACTGGTAAATATCAAATGATATTTCGTACATAAGTTCCGAAAAACTCATTGGTACGAGCCGGGGTTTGAACCCGCGACCCCCGGATTGCAAGTCGCACGCTCTTACGCTAGGCCACCAGCGCTTTGTATTTTTGTAATTCATAGCACATTTTGATGATTTGACCGACTTACAGGTTTCCGATTGAGCTGAAATTATGCATACTATTACCGCATGGGTGGCAAATACGTTAGACAATGCAATATTGCGGCACCTCAAAAGCTGGTTTTATGACGGATACCTGCTGATGGTAGTCATTGAAGCTCGCTAATAAAAATTGCAGCCTCATTAACTTTGCGTTCGTTGAGTGCAGTAGAAATTAAAATGGAATTGCTAAAAGTTGGTATTACTTAAGGTTTGAGCCGTTCCAGTTTACAGAATTGACGTAATTTAACGAAATATTATGGTCCTAAATAGTGGTGGTTAAATTATGTTCCTATATTAATCATAACATTTCATGGTTCATAATTTTATGCGCCTTAAAATATCGGTCCTTTTCAACGGAAAAGTTAATTTTTGCGAATTTTTTATCACTGTCACTGATACCTTTGTAAACCTTAGCCCTCTAGTTAACTGGTTAAAATACCTTTTAAGCCCGCCTTTGTTTGTGCAATAAACATAATCAAATTGAACCCTTCGAAGTCACTTCAAAGTTACAGTTTTTTATTCTTCATAGTTCGCCTCAATAGGGCGAAAAGGTAACTGTTCTACCACCGCGTGTTAACGAGATAAATATATAAAAAAAACATATCTTCAACTGAATTGAGAACCTCCCCCTTTTGAAATTCTGAAGTCGGTTAATAAAAGTAACAAATGGTGGGCTCACCAGGGACGTCCTCCTCAAGACGGATTAGCGGCAAGATTGAACGTTATACGCCATTTAAGTACAACGTACGGCATCGTCAATGAACTGTATTAATTACAAGTATATTGTGCATATCATTAACGCATCACGGCGATATATTGTGCACATTTTCCTTTCGTTTACACCATTTCTGTTATTCGAACGCAAGTCCGAAATGAAAAACCGGTTAAAACCGTGTCCGACGGCCCCGACGGGCGACCATGCTCAGTATAGGTTCCCAGTGTCCCTTTCATCACTATAGTTGAATAGATAAACTTAACTTTAACATTTACCACCAGCTTTTCAGTCATGGAATAATGAGTCTAGGTACTCTGGCTATAGCCCAATCCTCATAAGAAGAGGCCTGAGACAGGTTAAGTTTTATTCTGCCTGAGTGCCGTATAATGGCCAATGATAGCAAAGATTGTTTATTATGTGTATATTTTTGTTAATATATAATTCTTAACGACTGTGAAATGGCCTAATTTATTACTTCGGAAGATATCACGATTGTATACCGTGTGCATTATGTGAGGGACTCATGAATATTACAACGGCCACCTCAATGACACTTGCGGGAACTCCTCACTGTGCCATCTCATCGTGAACAAGTAAAAATGCCTCAAAACCTTAACTCGTCTACCTTTTTTCTCATTATCTGACAACTGACACCAAATGTCACTTTACTAGAGACCAATAATTGCGGCGTAATTGTATTTATTTACAAACACTATTTAAATATTAACGAAACCACTAAGTAGTTCAAGAAAATGTTATTTTATTGTTATCCATTGCCCCATTGGCTACACATAATTGTTTGACATGAATGGATGTGTACACTCGAATACTGCAGTTCTCTAGATTAGTAAACATTTTGTCTCCCATAACTATTGGGACCAGAACTGCTGTGAACTTATCTTTTAAAATAGTAAGCGGTCCCGATAATGAACCACCTGACGAAAACCCTCCGCTTATAATCTGCCACGGTTTACTAGGAACGAAAGAAAATTGGAAATATTTAGGGAAAACTATTCACGCTGTGACAAAACGGGTAGTTGTGCGGATAGACTTGAGGAACCACGGGCTCAGTCCGCAAACCAAGTCGCATAAGTACGAGGAGCTGGCTGAAGACGTTCTGCAACTTATGAGCAAGCTGAAGTTGGACAAGGCCAGTCTTATAGGACACAACATGGGTGCCAGGACTGCGATGTCCGTCGCTTTGCTGAAGGTAGCTACACAAAATGAATACGAGTATGACCATCATTTACTTTCAAACTTCTTTCAGTCCTGAGTACTTAAATGGCGTAGACTTGTAAATCAGCAATTTGGGTTATTTCTGCCCTCCCCAGGAAAGTTGATTTTACACGATTTAACAATGTCTTCAAGGCCATGGTACTTTTAAATAGATTAGTTCCAGATATCCTGAAATTAGTTATAATGTGACTGATAGCAATTATAGCGTTCTAATTCTATCCAAAATATATGTTCAGGTTAGCTATAAAACTGTCATCCATAACTAATTTGTGTTTCAGCCGTCGGCAGTAGCCAGTCTCATTGTGTTAGACATGTCACCCGCAACAACAAGCGTGGAATTCACCACACTCTTCCCAAACATCATGAAAGCTATGACCGAAGTTAAATGGAAGGAAAAACGCAAAGTGCACAAAGCTAGAAAGGAGATCAAGGAACAGTTGAAAAGTATCATTAACAATGAAATCATTATGGGGAACGTGTTATCCAACATCAACATTAAACAAGATGGAACTATCGGGTGGACATGCAATCTAGAAACGCTAATTAGACATTTTAAATATATTTCCTCGTTTCCATTCGGCTTAGATAAAGGCATGAAATACTTCGGGCCAACGTTGTTCATCGGCGGACAGTTATCGGAGTATATTCCGTAAGTATATAAAATGTTTTTCTTTTATCTACATAGGTCGGAATTCACATCTGCATAAAGTTTTGTGTCTGATTCGTGATATAAGAAGACAACTATTGGTGTTACATACCACTACGTTACTGGATTACAAACATTTTAATTTTAGATGTTTAACTGAAGACATATGTTTATTTTGCATGATTTAGCGTTCCTTTTTTACCATAATTGTTTTGTAAGTAACATACCTTCTTGTATATGTTAGCTAGAGTGCAGTGGCGTACTGACGATTTGACTCATTGGGTCTTTAAAGGTTTGGCAAATGCGCCCCTGCAACTACATATATGTCTGTTCCAGTGCCGACGACCTGCCAAGGATCAGAGAGCTCTTCCCCCAGGCCGTGGTGAAGTTCATCCCCGGCGCCGGCCACTTCGTCCACAAAGATGAACCCAAGGCCGTGCTGGAGCTCGCCATTGGCTTCCTCAATCATCACAATAATAACTAAGCTTTGTTTGTGTGTATTTGTTACAGAGCTTGTCGGAAGTGCATTTGTGTTATTAACGTAATAAACTAGTAATTCTGACAAGTAATTTCTCATTTTTACCGGTCGTCCGACTCGTCCAGCTGTGGCTAAGCTAACAGTTTTGCTAAGTTGCATTTTTTTGCATGTAGATCCTTGCTGCTTACCACCCCTGGGGACCTAGTCAAGATGACAATCGTTAAATAGAAGACGTCAATCCAAACTTAAATAACGTATGAAAATAGTTACGTGAATTTTCGTAGCAACTGTCATCCCAATACATTTTTTCTCTTCGTTCGCGTTTGTTGATGTACGATTATCATCTTGGCTAGGCCCCCTGAACGGAAATTTACATGAAATTAATATTTAAATACTAGCTTCTGCCTGCGACTTCGTCTGCGTGGGATGATGATGATGATGATTGATAAATATATCTCTTTATCCTATTTCTTTCCCGGGTCTCAAACTATCTCCATACCAGTTTTCATACCTAAATTGGTTCAGCAGCTCTAGTGTGAAGAGGTAAACATACAAACAGCCGGCCTAGCACAGGGGTGGCGCGACAGTATCTCGGGGGCGAGATAGACTACCTGTCCCTCTTTAATAAATACAGTTAGAAACAGGCGGATCTATCCCGTGGGCGATATTCTGTCGCACCCCTCTTATGCTAGGCCTACAGGCAAAGTTACTTTCGCAAAATCTTACCTTCTTAGGTACATATTAATAAAAAGTTTTCTGTAAAAAGGAGCCTCGCTGCGTTCAGTAGAGAAGTCAAAATATTTTCGTAAACAAAACGCTGAAACTTTATTACACTATTCAAACGTCAAATAAAGTAGAAATACTTTGAAAACGATAAAATAATGCTTTGAAAATGTATTAAATATTTTCACAAAATCACATGTGCACCTAATTCGTTTGTTTGCTGAAATGACATGATTCTAAATCCCTCGTTTGACCGGATATGGCATGAAGGTTTTACAAATACTGCGGCACTGTTTCTTCATCTTACACACTCCGATTAGGATCCAATCCCGGTCAGCTGTTGATTTGGCTTACAATGTGTACGGAAAGAACGAGAGTGGCGGATCACCCGTGGTCGTCCTGCATGGATTGCTGGGTTCCAAGAGGTAACTTAATTCCAAATTATTTATTAGTTAAAATTTATTTATTTATTATTATCTTATTTATTAGTAGGTAGATCTTAAATGTATAATTACGCTTCGCCACATGAATAACAAATAACTAGCTAAAGTAAAACGTTAAGCCTTGCGCTCAAGCGCAGCCGAAAACCATCGCTTCTGGACAAAAGGAGGTCTTTGCGACGCGTCGCTGACTTCGTGTCGCTGTTTTCTAATGGTACTTCATAGAAACCATTCGTGTCGCCGCGCAATCGAGAGATGTCGCCGGGTTCCAACTTGTACCTTAATGGTATCGTTCTAACTTGTTATTTATATTCGAAAGGAACTGGGCGAGCATGAGTCAAAAGATCGCAACAACGTGCCGCCGGATGGTCGTAGTTGCTGATATTCGCAACCACGGAGAAAGTCCTCACGACAGTTCACATACCTACCACGAGCTGGCCGCCGATGTGGCCAAGCTGATTGATACCTTGGGTCTGAAGCAAGCTACCGTGATCGGTCATAGCATGGGCGGTCGAACGAGCATGGCCTTAGCACTTACACAGGTATTGGTTTATATTGCTTTTTGTACCTCAGGGAAATAATTTTTCTATAGAACTTTCTATTACGAACGAACCTAAAAGTCTAGTACGTAAGATGACTTCGATGCTCTTGTCCAGTCAATCCAGTTTTGATTCAGTTGCAAATCTAATATCTCCCTTGATCGAGCCTAGTCCGGAAGTAGCCGAACACTTAGAGTATTTTAGCCTCAAATGATATCCCTTTTATTACAGCCAATGAAAGTCCACAGCCTGATCATAGTCGACATCTCACCAGTCTCCACCGCTGGCGTCCTGAATGACTTCTTTCCAGTACTAATAGACAACATGAAAGCCATCGATTTCCAAGGAAAGGCATCTGTAACCGACGCCAGAGCTTTTGCTAAAGAAAAGTTACTGGCCACCGGCTTGTTCAGGGGACCTGGCAGTACCCAATTCATTCTAATGAATATCGGTAAGCGAGGCGACAAGATTGATTGGATGTGCAACTTGGAGGCTCTGAAAAAGCATTTTATGGACATCGCGACTTTTCCGGACGACTTGAAGAACATGCAGTATAAAGGCCCGGTCTTGTTTATTGGGGGTACAAACTCGAACTATTTGCCGTATGTATTATGCAACTTTGTCAATTAATTTAACATGTGTCTAGATGTTCTTTATTCAGAAAGTTGGTGAGGTGATAATTATTTTGTTAAATACGGAGTGGTTGCAGGGTTGACTGAATGCTTTTATATTATTTCAGGACAGGTGATTTAACAGGAATCCAAAAAATATTTCCGAATGCGGAACTCAAGTATGTACAGGGTGTCGGTCATAACGTTCACGCCGAGGATCCAACAAGCTTCTTTAATTATGTCAATGAGTTCCTTACAAAATATAAGTAAAACCATTACCTTCTTTACAGAAGAATTAATTTTATTCACCAATATTTGTACCAATTTTATGTACTACATTTTTTTACCTACTTGAAAATATGAGGGTTACTAGATTAATTAAAACATACCCTGTAAAATTTATAGGCGTTCTTACAGGCATGACGAAGCACGGCCCAGGGTAGGGGATTGTGCGTTCGAAGGGTTATTTGTTCTTCCGCGGCACAGGTTGACGCGTATGTAATTAACATTCATAAGTTGTAATAGACTCCTACCACACTAAGATTGCACCAACCTGTCAGTGATGCATACCTACATAAAGAAGAGAAAAGAGCGTACTCCCATCTTGCCAGCCGGGCCGACTACCTTTGCTGGCAACGCACTTACAGTTACTGTGGTCTGAGGTGTCCATGGGTGACGGACATCGTTTGCCATCGCTATACGTCTGCTCATTTGCCTACTATATATAATATTTAAAATAAAGTATCCCAAATGAGCTCCATACCTACTTGAAGTAACATTTGGCATAAAAACTTCTCCGTCAATAACGCCTAGGGTCTTACTCAAAGAGCATAATATATAATCACTACGTCTTACTTAGCTACTCTAGCGCTACTCTGGAGAGATTGGGAACTATTATTTATAGCTGACACCGGGACACTTGCAATGCAACAGTTCTACCATAAGAGATATCACTCCTTTTAAATCCACACTCCATACTCTTGACTTTTACTTTTACCATGTTTTTACAAATGTGAAGTTTGGGAAACGAGCTTCTAGCTTGTCAACTTGTGTATGGAACTAACCTGATACGAGATACCGTTGAAACTATGTCTCAAACCGTTACTTAATGTCACACAAATGTCACTTTTGACATCAATCATGTAATTTTATTAATTTTTTTTCAAAATTCTGTTTACAAAATTATCAGTAAAAATGTTACCCCTCAAACCTAACTCCAGGATCCTGGCATCATTTTTCAAAGCATATCCCGTTATATCTTCACAAATCGTAAGGAAACGGGCGACATTTACTTCAGAAAATTCTGAATCTGTCGATTTGGCTTACGCGTCTTATGAAAGCACTGAATCGGAGAATAATCCACTTCCTCCCTTAGTCATATTACATGGGTTGTTGGGGTCGAAGAACAATTGGAACAGTACGAGCAAGGCTATCCATAGAACAACGGGGCGGAAAGTAATCAGTGTAGATGCCCGTAACCATGGCGACAGCAGGCATTCTTCACAGCATAGCTATGTTCACATGGCTCACGATGTTATGAATCTGCTGAAAAAGTTGGAGCTATCTAAGGTGTCAGTACTAGGACATAGTATGGGGGGCAGGACTGCTATGGTGTTGTCATTGCTTTGTGTAAGTTTTAAAACTTTTTATTACTGTTTAAATGAAGGCTAGAGAACTTTAAAAAATAGTATTTTATTTTATTCACAGGGATTTTAAGTTAGTAAATTGCCTAAATACGGGTATATGTTTGTAGATTAAAATCATATGTTTAACACATTTTCCCTTTATACAGAGAAAACAATAAAGTTAATAATTGCTAATTTAAAAACCCACATGACTACAGTACTTTTTTTGTTTAATGTGCCAAATGATAAATAAAAAGAATGAAAACCAAAAAATTAAAACAGTTTTTTCATAAATTGTAGCCATGTAAATTGTAGTCAATTACAATTGTGTCATTTAGTTGTTTATTGCATTTTGTTAAATTAATAATTATTTTTCTTTTCAGTCTGATCTAGTATCAAGTCTAATAGTAGTAGACATTTCACCAGTGAAGACTAGCCCACAGATAAACACAATGGCAAGCCTATTTGACGCTATGTCCAATGTCTCTGTGCGCCCCGGCATAGCCATGTCCAAAGCTAGGAAAGTAGCTGATGAACAACTCAAGTCAATAACTCCTGATGTCAACTTAAGGAACTTCTTGATAACAAACCTGGTGCAGACGCATACAGGAGCTTATACGTGGAGAGTCAACCTGCCAGCCTTAAAAGAAAACTTTACGGCGCATATTTCTAACTTTCCATCTAGTTTGAAAGGTTTACAGTACTGTGGGCCGACTTTATTTATAGGAGGATCTCTGTCAGACTATATAGGGTAAGATACTTTAAATTTTATAAGCTTTTTACTTAGTAAAATGGTTCAGTACCATACTGTTAAAAAAAAAAGATATCTGTAATCAGAGTGCATTTAACCCTTTATATGGCACTCTTAGATGTAATATTGCAAAAGTGACCAACCTGACATCATCTTTTTGTGTTTTTTATTATGCAGAATTTTTAAGACTAAGGTGATCAGGCTTCAATCTTGTATTTTTTTTGATTCTCCCATAACCACAATTCCCTTATTTCAATTGGTCTATTTTCAGTAAAAATGACCTGCCAGAGATCCAAGAATACTTCCCACTAGCAGAGCTGGTGTTCATAGAAGGCGCCGGACACTGGGTCCACAGCCAGAAGCCGCAGCCCTTCCTGGACACTGTTTGCAAGTTCTTAAAAGAAAAATAATAGTTGCCATTTATAAATATTATAGTACAATTAATTAGATGATATAATTTGTGATTCTGATTAGTTATTACCATTGGAGATTACTTATTTTAGCCATTGTGAATTTGTGATAGTGAAATGTACAAAGTAAATCAGTTTTGTTGTTGTAAATATATTTTTTGTTGTTAACCGTTATATTTATTTTATTTTGAAAATTGTTTGGCAAATCAGATTGATTTTGAAAAAAAAATCCTACACAAACTTTAAAAAAATTTAGTAAAATGAGTTAGAACCCGTCTAAAATAAACTTTGCACAAACTAGCACCAATAGAAATTTCACATTTATGATGACTTTGCCACACTTTGTCATTTGAAATGACATCCATAGTTTGCCTGGTCCGAGAGTTTGAAAAGTGGAGTATAGTACATACAGCTACAGCCACTTTTTTTTTTATACCACGACGGTGTCAAACAAGCATACGGCACGCCTGATGTTAAGCAGTCACCGTAGCCTATGGACGCCTGCAACTCCAGATATGTTACATGTAAATATTTGGCAAAACAGTTATTTTCATGTTATGTCATTGTCTATGCAACAATATTTTAAATTCTAACCACATTTCCGATAACAAAGTTGCACTCATCGAAAACCACATATTATCGTTGGTACATTGTGGTTGTGCGCTCCCAAACATGTTGCACCCCTCACAACTAGCCACCACTATAAAACAAGCCCCAGAAGCTGAGCACACCATTCCCACTTCACACTTCGTGAAGTGAGCACCAACGTTCATTTGTTTTTAATAAAAACAATGGCCAACGTAGTGAACAGTTTGAAGCTGCTGTTCGACCGGCCCAATGAGCCGCTCATCACGCCGAAGGGGGAAAATAATGCTGTGTTCCAGCTTACGGAGCAGGTTCTGGTAAGTAGCTCCATTTATATTATCTTTGCCCGCTACTTGGTGGTCTGTTGTAATTAACTGCCCTTAGCTTTCTATCTACACATATGCCAAATTTAATCAAAATCGGTTCAGTAGTTAATCGGTGCAAAGATAACGGCCTGTCCTTGTTAGTTTCACATTTGTATCAGAAAAGATTAATTAATTGCATATCTAAGACAAATTAGTGATTCAAATTTGCGCTATAAATATACTGCACCATGTTGTCTGGTCACTGGATTTATCATTACTTATTTATCTCTTCTTCCACGCGTTGTCCCGGTATATTTCCAAGGCTCATGGGAGCCTGGGGTCCGCTTGACAACTAATCCCAAGATTTGGCGTAGGCACTAGTTTTTAAGAAAGCGACTGCCATCTGACCTTCCAACCCAGAGGGTAAAACTAGGCCTTGTGGGGATTAGTCCGGTTTCCTCACGATGTTTTCCTTCACCGAAAAGCGACTGGTAAATATCAAATGATATTTCGTACATTAGTTTCGAAAAACTCATTGGTCGAGCCGGGGTTTGATTGAACCCGCGAACAGCGCTTCATTTTCACCTTTTATTTATCTATCAAACGTTAATTCTTCACAAATATAGTAACCGCCTTGGACTAATAATATCTTTACTCTATGGTAACCGCATACCATACACGTACATACGGATCCGTACAGCGACATCTACATCAGTTATCAAAATAGTAGGCACGATTTTTTCTTCGATTTTGGTAGTAGCACAGAGAATTTGAAATAAAGGTGGATTATCAAAGTAAACTTTGGTAGCCACAGTAAATTTACTGCTACCTTACAACACATGATTAAAACTTTTAGAACACCATTTGACTTTGATCCTTATTCTTTCACTGATATGTGTTAAATTTGTTAAGAATCAGAAAGTGGTGCCATCTACTTAGAGCATAGGCGCCATGACTGCATGGCGCCATCGCTCGAAAAGATGCCGCTTTTTTAGCGATGCGATTTATTTCAAATTCTTTTCGGTAGTAGAGTAAAACACTTTATTTTACAAAACGAAAAAAAACAGGAAAATACACAACTCTTTTGACTCTACATCTCTTAACTATAAATCGTCGTGACTTCAAATCAAACCCGGTCTCGCATCAACATACTTTCTTGTAGTTACCTGCGAAATATATCATTTGATATTTGAAATTCTTTTTTTAGGGTTCCGTACCCAAAGGGTCAAACGGGGCCCTAATACTGAGACTCCGCTGTCCGTCCGTCTGTCACCAGGCTGTATATCATGCACCGTGATAGTTAGCCAATTGAAATTTCTACAGATTATGTATTTCTGTTGCCGCTATAGCAACAAGTACTAAAAACAGAATAAAATAAATATTTCTTTCCAATCTCGTGGTTCTCATCCAATCCGGTGACCGTTTTCATAGATAATGGTACCGTGGTACGGAACCCTTCCTGTGCGAGTCCGACTCGCACTTGGCCGGTTTTTTTCTGTGTAAAATATCGCGATGAAATCAGCCGAGTCTCTAAAAAGCCTAGTTTCCATTCTTGGGTACTTACTTGGGGACTTAGTGAGCCGTGACAACCCTAAGAAAATGCTGTTGACTTTGAAATTCTAGCCCGATGAATACTCCGCCAACGGCATCGAGCTAAATAACCGCTTCGGCGAGGATGCCTCCGAAAAGATTCCCGTCAAGCAACTCAGCCAGGTCCCGCAATTCAACAAAGCGAGGCAGCTGCCCGTGGACTCGGACTTCTCGCTCTTCATCCCCTTACACCAGGAGTACGCCACTGAAGTCATCGACGCGCTGATGCGTGAGTAACGTAAAAGGCTGAGGCCAAATTTCCTCATCTATTTACCTCTTTGTCGGTTTAATATGCAAAAACCCTCTGAATCTGAAAATATTATGTGCCAACTATGGTCTTTGGGGTCCTGCCAAATTCAAAATCGTTCTAGTTCGCTGGGTTCTTCAGTCTAGGGTCTACGAGTATACGAACTTATGTTAAATACTTATCTAAATACTGTGGGGTTTTGATTTTCATCAACAACTCTATGCAAAAATAAAAAGTACAAATGGATTTTCAAGTTATTATATTAAAAAATAATATAAATATTTTTTCAGGTGTTCCTGAGAACCAACTGCAGGATTTCCTGTCTACCTGCATCTTTGCGCGCGGCAACTTGAACCCCCAGCTGTTCAACTACTGCTTCTCTGTAGCACTCATGCACAGGTAAATATCCAGCAGTAGGTGAAAATGATAAATCATATTTTGTTTTTTTTTTTAGACCATTTACATTCAAAAGAATAACTAATAAGGTGTTTTATTTAGGCTCATGAAGTAAAGTTACATATTTTACTACCATCTTTATATTTAAACCAAAAATACACTCATAGCATAGCAATGAAAATACACTTTGCACTTTGTATTGAAATTCGAATAAAGTCTATACCCATTGTTGTTGCTTTTGACAATATGATGTTGATGATTTGACTACAAATCCAACATCCACATTGCGAAACATTGTAAATACCAGACCAAAGTAGATAATAAATATAATCATTCATTTTCAAGCTTCCCATTTATACTATTATTTAAGTAGCAAAATTCTTTGTAAATCTCTAATCTACAAGTACATAATATTATTTACAAAATTCCAATATCTAAAATCAGTATCCAATGTACAACATTAAACTATAATATTATTAGATATATCACATTGTTACAGGCGTGACACTAGAAATGTCCCCATCCAGAACTTTGCAGAAACCTTCCCCTCTAAGTTCTTGGACTCCAAAGTGTTCTCTCAAGCGCGTGAAGTTGCGAGAGTCACTCCAGGAACCGGAGCTGCCGTAAGTATTTAGTAGTTGTGTACTATTTCTCCTTCTTCTCTTTCCCTTTGCCCCCACAGCAGTTATCACACACCTTGTCACCTTCAGTGCATAACACCGGCTTGTAATTAGGAGTCCATGGCCCCAAGCTGGAGTTTGAATAGAAATCCATGGGATATGTACCATCATCTTTCAGCCATTTACTGTTTCCTAGTGACACTGAAAACTCATAAGGTGTCAACAGGGGTCTCGGGAATGCAGTGCCCCAATCAATGGACAATCGCGGACATGCCACTTGCACAAAGGCATCAAGGTTAAATAAGGATATTTTACTAGGAAAAATCTCAGATAACAAGATTTTTACATATTTCTTATCAGCATTTTTAATTTGCTTTTCTAGATTGCTTAAAACTTTTGTACTCCCTTGCCGCCCAAGCGTCCCTAAAATGAGACCAAAATTACCAGCATTTTCCGCTACTCTCACTTGATTTTGCCTGTTCTCTTGCATTAAGTTATGTTCATATAACTCTGACGTGAATTTCTTTTCATAAGGATCATATTTAAAGGATGGAATACTGGGATTGGCTATCATAATTGCTTCCAAGTGGAATCTCCCATCACCAAGATATATTATGTACTCTGACTCAACTTTTGGTGCAGTGCATCCTAAAATTTCTCCCGGAGACAATGGTCTGCATTGTGGAACTGTCACAATGTATTCTTCTGAACGAAGAGTTTTAGCAATGGCATGTAGTGTAGTGACGAACTGAATTGTGCTAACTATAGCTAGGTGTGATCTTTTAGGGAAGTTCAATTTGATTGTGTCTATAAAGTGTGATGGGTCAATCTTGATGTCCACAAATATGTAGAGAACCTTAACATCAGTGGTTTGATCAATGGGTATGAGACAGGAGTGTCCGTAGTGCACGAGCAGGTCGACGCCGAGCGCGGCCGCGGTGAAGTCGTCGATGCAGCACGCCCCATACGTCACATCACCCATTATTAATGTGTCAGCCTCTGTGAATGTCTCAATGATGTCACACAAAGTTGTTGCGAACATCGTCAACCCTGAAAAATACAAGAAGACCGTTAACATCTGTTTTAAAACCTTTGGAACTATGAATAAACCAGTAGTAGATTACATACCTTCTGGCAATTGAAGAGCTACCCTTTTAGCAGCAACCGATCTTATTCTCCATATTGTCTTATGAATTTCGAAGTTATAGTTCTGAGGCAACGATTCACATGCCCTATTCAATAATGGATCATTTAATAACTCTTCAGGAATTTTATTCAGAGATCGAACGTTCGGTTTGAAAGTCTTTCTCTGTCCTTCTGGCTTTGCCCGCACTACGACCACGCCTGGGTTTTGGAGTAGGTCTTCCATTGCTTCTTAGGTTGCTGATAAGCTACGCTAAATGCTCAAAATATTCCAGGTTATATTTTTGTAAAAATATAAACACGCGCGCTAAGAACTCGGTCATCGATAGGTGGCCTACGTGACTTTTGCACTTTTTGCGTTCCATTCCATGATATCAACTTAGCATTGTCAATCTTGTCTTGAGCAATCATGTCGTTAAATAGTTTCTATTTTTAATATTCAGACATATTCAACGGATTTCAATTCAATTTAATTACTTATTTCCATGCTAGTAGTAATGACTTAAATATAAATTGATTTAATTTATATCTTAAAATAAATCGTTTACTTCGTGGAACGGAACAAAACATTGACAGCTGTCATCTGAATGACATCACATTCCGTTTCAACCATACGCTGTTTAATCTTGTCGCGTTCCGTTTCAGCGTAATCCCATTATCATTCCACGAGACTACACCGCTACTGACTTGGAAGAAGAACACCGTCTGGCCTATTTCCGTGAAGATATTGGCGTGAACCTTCATCACTGGCATTGGCACTTGGTGTACCCGTTCACTGCCAGCGACAGAGCCATCGTCGCTAAGGACCGTCGTGGCGAGCTGTTCTTCTACATGCACCAGCAAATAATCGCGCGGTACGTAAAATTCTAAATCATTAATTTAATATTTTAAATATTTACCATGCTAAACAAATGGTTTTATGTGTAGTTACAATGGAGAACGGTTAAACAATGCGCTGAAGCGAGTGAAGAAATTCAACAACTGGCGTGAGCCTATCCCTGAGGCGTATTACCCTAAGCTTGACAGCTTGACTTCATCGCGCGGATGGCCCCCACGGCAGTCAGGCATGCGCTGGCAAAGCGTGAACCGTCCGGCTGACGGCATCAACGTCACCCTCGAGACGATGGAAAAGCAGAGGAGGGCTCTTGAAGAAGCTATTGCCTCTGGACGTGTTCAATTAGTAAGTTTTATTATCCGAAGTTATATATTTATAGTACACTTTTAAATAACTGTGGAAAAATCTAATCATTTTAAAGAGCAGGGCATATCAGTTTATAACTGTTTTACCCTAATTTCAGGTTCACCCTAACCTAATCGGTCTAGTTACCAGTGCTCATCAGTTTTCCGTTCTTATTTCTTGTATGTGTAGGCCAACGGCGGCACCATGCCACTGGACATCGATACGCTGGGCAACATGGTGGAGGCGAGCATCCTGTCGCCCAACCCGCAGCTGTACGGCTCCGTGCACAACAACGGCCATATCTTCTCTGCCTACGTGCATGACCCTGAACACCGTTATCTGGTAACATTGGTCATATTATCCGTCTGGCGGGGTCTTTAATGACATAGGATAAAGGAACGTATTCATTTCGGGGTCAGTTTTAAAACGCTCCCGTACTCCAAAAGGCTTGGTAGTTGATATTGAGACCACAAGATACCATGCGTTAGAGACGCGTGAAGTGTTTAACGAGAGGTAGAACTTTTTTCCCTGCCAGTTGTAAAACTCGGTTTTTTTGGGAGTTGCTTCAAAAGACAGTAAATTAATCTTTTTCTTTACGCAGGAATCGTTCAGCACAATCGCTGATGAGGCAACGACGATGCGCGACCCGTTCTTCTACCGCTGGCACGCGTGGATCGACGATCTGTTCCAATCTCACAAGGAGTCCTCGTTCGTGGCGCGTTATACTCGTTCTGAGGTACAAGTCCATCATTCACCGTGACAACCAGATTCATAATCTTCTAAACACACATAAGCAGATAACACAGAAAAACACAGATAAGCAGATTAGGTTGGTTGCACCAAATTAGCTGTCATCAAGTAAAATTGTTCGCAATATTTTATTGTATGGGATTTTTCTGTAGTTCACTGCTAATTAAGATATTGTAATTAAATGTCAATTGGGTTTTGATGCAATTGGCTCTCATAACAATAGATACTTTTTATCTAGCAAATAGCTACCTTAATTCTTCTCTTACACAACTGAAAGCAGAAACGTCAATTACTCTATCATCGATAGATGCCGCGCTCTCCAGGATTTATTTATCAAGTGTTAGCGTCAGTCTGTTCTCCAAGATCCGCCATGCCCATACTACACGCTCAATAAAATACATGTCGTTATCCTGGATACCGGCGTGTTCCTAGCATTCGCCAAAGAAATAGATGAACTGTGTATCATCATCTTCTTCTTCTGTAACTACTTCGAAGTTGTTGCTTGGTTAACCTACACGTAACTTTTCCAGCTTGAGAACCCCGGCGTGACAGTGACTTCAGCCATGATCCAGAGCCAAGGTGGGCAGCCAAACACGCTGAACACGTTTTGGATGCAAAGTGACGTGGACCTCTCGCGCGGCCTCGACTTCTCCAACCGCGCGCCCGTGTTCGCGCGCTTCACGCATCTCAACCACCGCCCGTTCCAATATGTGTAAGTAGAACCCAAGCGTAAGACGTCAGCCATGATCCAGAGCCAAGGCGGGCAGCCCAACACGATGAACACGTTCTGGATGCGGAGCGACGTGGACCTTTAGCGTAGCCTCGACTTCTTCAACCACGGGCTTCACGCGTCTCTCGACTACCTCCTTGACCTCTTGCTGCGTACATATGTAGGATCACTACCGCCTAGGCTAGGAAGCTGTTAAAACCTTAAACCATCACCCCAATTTCAATTCAATTCTTCTTTTATGTCAATTAACCATATGAAACAGACTTGAAAAAAACCCTTAGATGAAAAGTCTTTGAAAATCGATTTTTTTATTTGTTTCTTTTCATTACCTACAAATTACAATGACATGAGGTATATTGCCTAATACGACTTGTATTTAAAAAACCCCCTCTCTATTGGTGATGAAGTGAATTCATTATATCAGGGATTCCCAAATTGTTTTATGTTATGTCACTTTCTGTTTGTTTGCAGCATCAATGTGAACAACACGGGCTCGGCGCGGCGCACCACGGTGCGCATCTTCCTGACGCCCAAGTTCGACGAACGCAACCTGCCCTGGAACCTCAACGACCAGCGCAAGATGTTCATCGAGATGGACCGCTTCGTCGTGCCTTGTACGTACCTTACTTCCTGACATGTATAATATTGAGCGTTCGGGATAAATAGGAACCTAAATTCACTGTATTTCCGTAGAAAGTGACTTACACCATAACTGAGTGTATTTCGGGTCGTTTCGTGCATTGATAAAAAAATGGAGTTCTCTGCATAACTATGGACACTATGTCCATATTAGAATCGCTTAGGTGCTGACAATGATTTATTGCCTAGTCCCTCGTGTATCTCGATTTTTGTCACACAGACATAGCGATTGCAATTTTCGAATTTCCATATACGCTGTAGCCACCATGCTACTCATCAACTACAATCTCACTATGTAATTTATTTTTGCAGTGAACGCTGGCCAGAACACCATCACCCGCCAATCCACCCAGTCCTCCGTGACCATTCCGTTCGAGCAGACCTTCCGTGACCTGAGCATCCAGGGCGATGACCCGCGGCGCAACGACCTGGCCACCTTCAACTACTGCGGCTGCGGCTGGCCGCAGCACATGCTGGTGCCCAAGGGGACTGAGGGCGGCGCGCAGTACCAGCTCTTCGTCATGTGCTCCAACTATGATCTGGACAGGGTGAGTGAATAAATTGAATGAACCATTCCAGGAGACGTTCCGTGATCTCAGCATCCAGGGTTCGACTATCTTGCGCCTAATTTTAAAAGCCGGTACTACACCTATCCGGTTCGAAGGACCAATTTTAAAATCGATTATGACGATTATATTCGGTATTAGGCGGGTCCAAACAGAGCGAGCATATGCGTGAGACAATTTTCTCGCGCAAAATACGGCCGGTGTAAACGTGCCTCGGCCGTTTTGTGCGCGAGCAAATTGCCTCGCGGGTATGCTCGCTCTGTGTGGATCCGCCTAATAAATATTTTCGCTATACAAGGACTTGCTCGCAAACGCTAACTCTGTCTCGCTCTCACACCAGTAGAAGTGCAGAAACTGCATAAATGATGATACTTGCTAGATAAGTATACAGTACTTGTAAGAGGTAGTAAACTTAGTTTTGTTACAAACTTATTTATAAAACGGTCATAACTAAAAACACTTCGAAAAACCATAACCATTTAAGACTTTTATCTTATTCTCTTATTTAATTCCAGGTGGACCAACCCGACGGCACCGAGCTGTCCTGCGACCAGGCCTCCAGCTTCTGCGGCCTGAAGGACCGGCTGTTCCCCGACAAGCGCGCCATGGGCTTCCCCTTCGACCGGCCCTCGGCCTCCGCCAGCAGCATCACCGACTTTATACTCGACAACATGGCGCTCACTGATGTCACCATTCGGCTGCAGAACGTTACAGAGATGAACCCGAGGAACCCAAAAAATTAAACTGCCGAGGTGTAAAGGATCGACCACATGCGAATTTAACGCAGTGTATAACTACGCAGTGACGTTCTTAATTAATTTTGCTTGGTAAACATCTTGTGAGCAGGTCTATAACCGCGAAAATCGAAGTTCGTCAATTGCGGGCATTTTTCTCTGTCACTCTAATTACGTCTAAGTGAGAGTGAAAGATCCCAGCAATTGCCACTCACGTTAAATATTTGTATGCCTCATAATATGGCCAAAAGTGGAGCACTTAATTATCTGTATGTAACACTACCTGCTTTTCGACAAATAAATGCATTTAATTGAATTGCGAATTTCCGCTTTCGCGGTAGGATCCCAACAGTTCGGCCGATCTTTAAAGTACAGTTAAAATATATTTGAAGAAAATGGCAAGTGAAATGGTTACCGATGCTAGTGTACATACACTAAATATAGTTAAGAGCATAATATTAAAAAACAAGAGGCTGGTAGACTAGTATTGTTATTGTTGTAACTAATTTTAAGTATTACATAAATAATAGTAAGTAAACCCGTTTGTAGCGTAAGAACAAGTATAATAAAGCAAAGCAAAAATTACTTATATTTTGGTTTCATATTCTATAGGGGCCTAGCCAAGATGACAACCGTTAGCAGAAAACGAAATGAAACTACTCAATACATCTCTCTCCTTCGATATTAGGTGTGATAAGCGTGGATAGAGCGGTTAGTTTCACTGCGAACGATTTACCATCTCGGCTAGGCCCCCAGTACCTAGTTAGTGAACGTACCCCCCCAAGTACAGTACGGTCACGTCTGAAAATATCGATACGAAAAAAGTGCCAAAAATATGTATACACGACTTTATTGCTCATATATTAAGGTAGTATTTACATATTTTTGGCACATTTTTCCGTACTGATATTTTCAGACGTGACTGTACTACCGCACGCACTCATTAACAAAATAAATTTAGTCAAGAAAGTCTACTAGTTGCCAGTTGAGTCAACTTAATATGAAATGAAAAACAATTACTTTGTAATACTTTTATTTATTCTCAAGTAGTGCTATTCTATTCACTACTTAAACTGAGTCATACAGCGTTCCTTGACAGGGGTTATTCTATGGTTCATTTGCAACAATTTAAGTTCAGTCAACCATGGGTCAAAACTCATTGGTGTTCATGTTATATGAGCACTTTACAAAATTTTACAAAAAAAGTCAGTCACAAGTTTTTATTGACACTTAACATACTATGACATACATAGTATGACACTTTGCATAAAAAATACAGAAATGAGACTTCCTCAGCTTTCTAAATAAGGACAAATGTTGACATTTCAACAAAGTTAATTCCAGGTGGACCAACCCGACGGCACCGAGCTGTCCTGCGACCAGGCCACTCACAAAGCTTACTACCCTACCCCCCCCCTTTACCCACCTTTACCCTTTAGTTGACTAGCTTTTAAAGTTGTAGTAGTTTGTTATACATTCACAGTCGAAATTGGATTTATCTGTCCACAAATTTTTCTTCAGGTACTCAGGATCTTCAATTAATTAAAAATCTGCAGAAGTTCGTCCTTCTTGCAGGGTCTCCCTCTTCAACAGTGAGTACTGGTGCATAATGGTATGGATACTGCCGAGCTGAGTGCAGGGTAAGCCATACCTTCCACTGAGACATACCGAGCCGATTAGCCACAATTCCCTATATTCTATATTTCCCTTTCGGAACTTCAAAATTACTTTCTATACTGGTAACATACAATTCATACATGATACATATCACTGCATTTACAAATTCATCCCAAGGACATGGAATGGGATGGCACTGGGCATAATTTTGTTGGTGACAATCTTGGTTTAATCCAGCCAAGTATAATGTTGGATAGCCTTCTATGAGTAAGTAATTGGTCATCCATTTCCTGACTCATCTAGTAACTTCTTGTAGCAGCCCTTAAATCTGTAACAAGATAATACTATTTACATTCTGATAAGGATTAGTATTGAAGATTGAGACAGTAATGTATAAATCAGGCCTATCATTTTGGTATCATGTTGTTATCAAAGTAACACATTTCGGCTCGTGTTTGATATCATCATTACAATACCTATTGATAAAAAGTTGCAAGTACAGGCAGTATTAAAAAAATATATAGATTTGTATAGAAGGTATTTTATCATAGAAAAGTTCCTAAGGGTGTTGTATACGTATTGTTTTTAAAAAGTCGTTTGAAGCAAACAGAATGGCAACAATTTTTTTTTTTCATAAAAGAAGTTAATAGTGTTGTTCTAACACAGACATTATAATATTTAAGTCCCCCAAACAATTGAAAACTATGACATATCAATGACATTTTCGAATATATTGTAGTACTTGCGTTTAGTAGCAAATGTATACTCATAAACACTAATTAATATGTAAAAAGGCTTTAAGGCAAGTGTACCCGCTCGTAGGGACCCTATCAGATAAAAATAGATTATTGATTATCTCCACAAAGGAGTTAATTAGAATATCGGTTTCTTGGAGAAAGTTACTTATAATTTAAAAGCTCAGGAATGCATGAAATTAACGGCTTAAAAACACCTTGTATCATTGGAACTACACAGTCAAAATAATGTTTTTCTCAAGTTGGTACCTATATTTAAAAAAAACATACCTATGAATGTCTGGAAGCAGCTGCAGCAGCATGACAATTCTAGAAACAAAAATGATGGCCAATATTAGCTTCACATCAAAGTAACATAGTTTTAAATCTACTTAATTCCAAATTATATCAGGCCTATCATTTAATATCACGTGTTTATCATATAACACATTTTGGCTCTTGTGTATTTTCATCATTACAAGAAGACTATATACAATCAGTGCATGTGCAATGCCTACGATTCACAGCTACCTAATCTTGTTCTTCGTGTTGATTAGTGTAAAATTATCCATAGAGTTAAGATAAGAAATTATCAGTTGGTTTTGGCTAGTAAAAATGATTTTCGTTTTTTGTAGGTTATGGTTTAGTTTACTTACAAAGTAGCAGTTTTCAAGAGCATTGAAAAAGTTTAAAGTAAACACGCCTAAATAAACATACAGAAGCATATTTGAATTCGATCGACAGTATTTACAGAGCTTTGACTTCCTATCTTATCTACTAGCTGTTGCAAAAACGCTTATCGTAATCATTTATAAAATAATCATAGCTATCGAAAACGTTATGAATACGACTTATCTCATTGTCAAAATTCTCTCAAAATTGAAATAGGGTTACCACGTGCCGAATTTGGGGCACGTGGTTTATAATTTAAAGTATAATAGTATGGATGAATAATACCTGGTAAATGTTACTACTCCTTGAAATTATTTAATTGTTTTTTGTAACATTTTCTTTTAGTGCTATATCTTAAATTTATTTAACAAAATAATGTACAACTACAACTTACCCTACCCGAGCAAACTCCATGTGCCGGCCAGAGCAATGTGACTCAAACAAGTCAAGTCAAGTGAGTGAGTGAGTGAATTGAAATCATGATTGTCATGAAGTGAGTTGAGAAAGATTGAAAAGAATGGAATGAAATGAATGTGTCAAAACCATAGATATCATCGTGGAAGGTAGAGAACAGAACTGTTGCAAAAGTGTCCAGCTGTCAGCTATAAATAATAGTTCCAAATCTCTCCAGAGTAGCGCTAGAGTAGCTAAGACCCTAGGTGTTATTGACGGAGTGAAGTGCGCTGTATATGATTAGATTGTTTTCTCAAGTATTCTAGGTATTGTAGCGCCACCTATTTATGGTTTTTTGATATATTGAGATTTTGTTCTTTGCCTCTACCTTCTATAGATATCAGTATATTCCTGATGGATTCTAAGCCAGCTGTCACCGCAGCCGCACACACACACACACACACACACACACACACGCACGCACGCACATACGCACGCACGCACGCACGCACGCACGCACGCACGCACGCACGCACGCACGCAATGTTCCGATATAGAAAATACGTACCGACTGATATGACTGCAATGCATTTAATCTTCAAAACTATCAAGAAAATATGACTGAGAACCGTCTTCTAAAATTCAAGAGTCAAAATTCAATAACATATGAGGGCAATGATCATGGGTTTGAATCCCGGTAGGAATCATGTGTTTGTTTGTATAATCTACACAGATATTTGTTCCTGCAGTCATGTTTTTTTTAAATGTATTTATCTATATAGATAGTTTGTATATGTCGCCGCGCCGCCTAGCAGATCAATAGTAAAAGCTTTGCTTAATTTGGGGCCAATATTTATTTATTTACTTAATATGTATTTCCTTATTTGTATTTTCGGTTACATAGTGCTGAGGATGAAGAACACATTTATTTACATTAAAATTGCTAATAACCACAAAACACAAACATCATACGCAATGTCGTAAAGATGTATCTGTAGTAACCTTATAAAATCGTAATAAATAATATTTATGCCATTTAAAAGTTGGTAACCTCTGATTCAAGGAAAGTCTGGCATATGACGGTCTTGCTTTGTGCATAGTAGACGGACTTTCCAACTTAACCCAATTTTTATGTGATGAATGGTGGAACGTATAATTACAATCTTTTTTATTTGTATTCAAGAACTTTTATCTTGATGTTCTTTCATTACCATCTCCAATCTTAACAGTTTTTTTTAATAGAATGTTTTTTGTGTCTAAAGTCATCACCGTCTACCGGAAATGTTTTATTTTTCACTTTAGTATAAAATGCAAAAAGTGATTTCACTTCAAATTCTCATGATTGAATCGTGAGAAATATTACAAACGAAGTAAAACGTAGTTTGCCACAATTTTTTTCTTGTTTTAAAGAAGTTACGGAAGATATAAATAATTACTGAAATTAATAGAAAACTACATGAAGTTTATTGTGTGGCATAGACATTAACTACTATAATATTAGTATTCTAGAAATAAAGGCAATATATTTTCAAATCGTCATCGCCATTCCCGTCATCCACCGGGAAAAAATGACAACCGGTGATGATTTCATGAGACGACGATTACTGTCAGTGGCGGATTTACAAATTTTCAAGGTAGGTATAGGCTGAATAGTTTTTGCCGCCCTTGCCTCAACAATTGTCATATCATACATTATTTTTACAATGCAACAATTTGGTTGAAATTGCATGTATCACCAAATTTTATTAAATTTTTATCGTATGTAGCCAACCTCCTTAACGTAAAAACGTAATTTTTTTCTATTCTATCATGAAAAAATCAGACCTTTGCACAGTTTCCGATGAATTGTTTATTCTTAATTATTATTTCTATTTTTTAATGTTTGCTTAATTGAAAAAGACAAAATCACAATATAGCCATGAGCAATCTTTTAAAATACTATTTATAGTTAATATGAAAATGTTCAAAAATTTAACGTGACCATGTCCAAGTTTCGGAATGAAAAATATTTTTGCAGGGCTCTTTCAATAAATTGATTCGTTACAAATGATTTAAGTTTTATAATTTATTATGATTATAAAAAGTTTTTACTTACCGGTGCTGTGAAAATATTCATAAAATTCAGGAAACACTTCGAAAAATAACAGCACACACCCAAATAAGTCGCTTGAATCACGAGACAGTATTTTTTGTAAGGGTAAAACTCGTGGTTCCGTAGTTTCGTGCTTTATTTTCCTTTGATCCGATTTTGTTTTCGTTTTTCGCCTCGATTTGTTCGGGTAACCGGGGTAACCCACACGGTTATTGGAGTAGAGAATGAAGCTCGCCACGTGCACGTGGAAAAAATATTTTTTTGACTTAAGACTATCTCACTATTACTGTTCAAGATTTTTTTTGAATTCCAATCGAATTTTCTTTCTTTCAATAGTGCATGTGAAACACGTAATAGTCGATACATAAGATTGAAATCGGTAAAATTATTCACTAAATTATTCATTATATTCGAATAAAAATCGAAAAATTATATACAAACCATCCAGTTCGTAGCCTCCAACCAGTAGTAAGACTGGCATGTATGGGTTGTTAGTGGGAAGAGGGGCATATTTTTTACAATTGAGCTCTTTTCACTCATAAGAAGTGTGGGCAAAGGGCGCAGAGGCGAGAGGCCGATTACTGCTTGAGGGGCGGCGAACTAGCTGTTTTACTCTAGAATATGGAAGTTTGCTACTCTCGAAATGTGCAATGACAAGTGAGGGAGAAAAGTCATCGACAAAATTTGTTGCAGACTTCTATCTGTAAGACATCAGAAAACCGTCATAGAAAAATCTTTTTGATTTCTATGAGGGAAAAAAAAATCGTTCCCCAAATTTGCTGCCCCCAAAATCTGCCGCCCTAGGCTCGAGCCTACTCAGCCTGCTGGCAAATCCGCCACTGATTACGGTTCTCAAAAAACTTTTCTGGTTATTTTGCTGTAATTAATTATAAAATTAACCTGTATATTTGAAAAACGTTATCTATGTCTTCTAACACTATATAATGTCTACCTCATAAATAAATAAATACACTATAGATTTGTTAGGTTTTAGAGATGTTGATGAGAACAGCCATTGGATACCTACATAGTCACCGGACTCAATACCTAATATTTTGTAAATTATGACATACATTAAAAGTAGGGAAGTAGGGAATAGGGATCGGGACAAGTGGCGTTCTCTCGTTTTGGAGGCCAAGACACAATAGTTAGTTTAGTTATTTATAAAACAATATAAGTATAAAATAATTTATTGTATCAAGTTTTCAAAAAGCAATTTTCTATTATGATTTTAATACTAAGATACGAAGCAGATAAAAGAAATGCGGGCTTAATCGATAATATGATTCAACATTGAAAAACAAAAAAAAACACAAATTGCCTATTTACGAATATAAATTAATGGAAATTATTCAATACAAATATTTTTTAGATATTTATTTATATGAATATATAAATAAATATTATGATATTTATTTATTATAATTTTCTGAACATAATTTATGTAGCTACTCATGTTAAAAAACATGTTATTTGTAATGTTTATTAAAATTCGAAATTCTTACAATTAAAAAAGTTTTGGCCAACCCCGAAATCGCTAAACTTGTCTAAAACAATAAAAATTAAAAAATTATATATAAACTTGAACATATAAAAAAACCATAACTTAGTAGTCACCGGGCGAGATTCGAACCCGTAACACTCGTTCAGCAGTCCGCGTTTTAACCCGCTGGACCAGACAGACAGTGACTGGCAACACGAAATTAGCGACCTCTGCGTCGAAAGAAAAACGCATGAAAACTCGAAAACACGCGTTTTCCCAAACATAAGACTAATCTAGATAGATTGTATACCCCCAAAAACCCCCATATACCAAATTTCAGCGAAATCGTTAGAGCCGTTTCCGAGATCACAGAAATATATATATAATATATATATTTATACAAGAATTGCTCGTTTAAAGGTATAAGATAATAAGATTTTACGATTTTAGATGCATATTGACTAGGGATTGCAAACCGGATTGGTTTTCAATCCGGCCGGATCCGGCCGGATTTTGGCCGTAGTCCGGCCGGATCCGGCCGGACCGGATCCGGTTTGGTATAGGGATATAAAAGTTAATTAAATGACATTTTTCTAGTTTTTTGCGTAATACGTATTCCTAAATCTATAATTTGAAGTTAATAAATAACTTCTTAACAATAAAATAGAACTTGGTAGTAAAAAGTGTCACAATGTCAATATCATTTAGAAAACAAAAATTTTAAATTGGTAATTTATTATATTTAACCATTCAAAAGTGCTCAAATTTTCGTTTACAATTATAAATTTGCTTAGTTTCCAAAGCGTGATGATGGGATGTGGGGTGGGAATTGGAGCTCCTTGAAAGGACAAGTTTTCGTAACTGTTCTTTGATTGAATTCTTTGTAGAGTCTGTTCGGAAAGAGAAGAGTCGTGGAATGTATTGGGCCCCATACATTCCTCGACTCTTCTCTTTCTTCAGAAACTCTAACGTTGACATCCATTCTAGCATAGAGAAATAAGAATTACATAGATTGCACACTCCATACATCAGTTTTGGTACCAAAACGCTTATTATTTTCGTAGTCGACATCTAGCATCGAGTAGCGGAACTCTCAGGACTGCTACTCGACAATAGATATCGCGGCAAACAAAAAGTCTAATGCTCAACGATTTTCCGCTAATATTATAACCAGAGTAACCGGAACTCTAATTTCAACTCCTACGCTTACTATTATCTATTACTTTTAACCAATTATGAAATTAAATGCGCTCTAGTATTATCTTGCTCTAATTTATTTGTCCGAAAAAGTAGTAGACTGTATGACTTAAAAAAATTGTACTTTTTTTAATTTATGGAAAAGTATATTGGTCAAATTATAAGGAACAATAATACACGACACGACGATCTCATGCGAAAAATAATAGAATGTAGGATTGAAAACCATCGCGGAAAGGGAAAGTTACATAGATCAAATAAAGAATTGGCTGGACGTAGAGTAGCATGTACCAGGAGATGAAGGAAATTGCATAAGATTGGATGAAATTGTAAAGACAAAAGATTCTCTCTTAAATTTGAATAGAAAAGAATCTATATTTTATCATATATATATATACATATATCGGAGAAAACTAAAGATTTTCAATATTCTCATATATTCTTCATTCACACATATTGATGAGCCCAACTGTACTCTGTAGTCGGTTAATCTCCTATCACAACATTATGACACGACATGAACCTTCTCTTTAGCATAAATTACAAATGCCTTCCATGGCATCTCCATCCTTTCATTTTTCCTTCTATTACCTACAGTATTTATGTAATCGTCATATCGTGCCACCAACATGAAAGAAGAAGAAATCCTCTTCTGTTCCCAGTCATCGTCATAATAAATATATTTTTATCTTACTTTTAAACTTTTTCATTCGTTTTGTTCTGTTCAACTTCATACCTCGTATCCCTTGCCTTTTCTTCATCTGAAATGCACACCGCGTGCTGTATTTAGGCGTTTTTTTATGATACCGGATCCGGTGATTTTTACCGGATCCGGTAGCTCCTGAAAAGTGCCGGATCCGGCCGGATTACCGGATCCGCCGGACTGGATTGCAATCCCTAATATTGACAAGACTAAACTTGATCGATTTTATTAAGGATGTGTAGCTACTTACAACGACAGGGTTCTAAAAAATATAAAGTTATCTTACTTCGACAGCAACCTGAGAACGCGTAGTTAAAATTGTTAAAAGTCAACATATTGCACATCTCGTTGCTGTACCGTATAGTTCAGGTAAGAAACAAAAAAAAATATTTCAGATAGGTATTGTATTCAATTCGAAAAACATCATTAGGAAAGAAAACGTAATTTACAATGTTAATGGAATTACTTTAAAAATGTCCTGATGTATCATTTTGTAATGTATAATAACAATCTTTTCTTTAGTATTTTTTAGGGTTCCGTACCCAAAGGGTCAACGGGACCCTATTACTGAGACTCCGCTGTCCGTCCGTCCGTCTGTCACCAGGCTGTATCTCATGAACCGTGATAGTTAGCCAGTTGAAATTTCTACAGATTATGTATTTCTGTTGCCGCTATGCTATAATATAACAAATACTAAAAATAGAATAAAACAAATATTTCTTTCCAATCTCGAGGTTCTCATCCAATCACCGAAGTTAAGCAACGTCGGGCCAGGTCAGTACTTGGATGGGTGACCGTTTTTATAGATAATGGTACGGAACCCTTCCTGTGCGAGTCCGACTTGCACTTGGCCGTTTTTTCAATTAAAAAGGTATAGCGCCTTACTTCTGACATGGGTATGTATTTGCGACGCATTGCTATTAAGATATTGCAGGCGTCTGAAGGCGATGAAACTTACGTTTACGATTCAAACAGCAGTGCCAGTGCTGGTCAATTTTAATTTCGTTATTATTTTGATTTAGATAAATTTTATTTTACGTGGTCAAAACCCTAAAGTGCGATACGTTGATCATGAAAGACGCATCGTTATCATTAGTATTTTTAACTGATATGGAATATACCTGAGTCCACCTAAATACCCATTTCGAAATTTATACTAAGTAGCTACTCGTTATGTAACAGCTACGACCCAAATGTGTAGATACAAGTACCTATGTATAAAACGTAAATACAAGTTGCTATAAGTTACGTCGCATCGTAAGCTGCCTTTGCATTTTAAAACGTCGTATGTGATTGGGGATCTTCCTTGGAGTTACTACATTTTGGAATTTGGAAGTTAGGTATAGGCGCCCAGTGGCGCCCCCTGTCGGGCCGACTCGGCTCCCGGGCATGATAATAATAATACCTCCCCCCCTGGCTGCCACGACACGGCGTCTTGCCGAAGCCGCCATCTCATCGAGCTCTCCATGATACGCGCCATTTGAAGGCGCGCCATGTGCATTTTTCGCGCGCTATCCCCTAGTAACGAGTGGAGGTCAACCTTCATACAATGTTGTATTTAAGGTTGATCTATGACTAGGCGATAGTATGTTTATACGAATCCTTTTAACATTTTCTTACTATATTTATAATTATAATGTATACTAATTTAAAAATACTCAAATACAATGGTATTTTTATTAAATAAAAAAAATACATTATTTTCAGTTCTATAAGTACATTAACAATTTAGTAAACTTTTACCAAATCAACACTCCAGTCCAGTCTGCTAATCTGAGATCAGAAATAAATAAGAAGATCCAATGTGTATTGTGAGTCTGTGTCTATTTTGAAAGAGACAGGATTTGTGTTGAAATATTATTGTACTTAATCTAAGATTACACTCTACCTTAACTAATCTATAATAACGATTCATGATTATATTGTACATACATAGTGGAACATACTTAAAATAAATATTTTACAATAGATCCAATGCCAAATTGAACCATGATGGTCACATTAAATTAAACTAGGCTTACAATAGTCGTTTTAACAGCAATTCCATAAATAAATAGGATCACTTTCTGAGGCACACGCGAAGTTGCATTCACACGCTTACCCAACTACTAAATCACTGTATACAGACAGATCTGTTATGCCACTGCGCCCACAGGGCCACAATGAGTCACAAGTATTGGAAACAAGCTATTTTACACAGTCACAAAATATATACCTTTTACTATGTAATAATTGTATCCTTGTATTAATATACACTGAATTTACAGCTTATATCGGGACAGGCTTTTCAAAATACACACTTCGTAAACTACATTGTCACTATTGGACGCATCAGAGTGCAGAGGTTTAGGTCTATGTACACAATACTGCTGAGTTGGTAAAAGAAAGGCAGGTACGCCGGTCCGCCCGCTATTTCCCCTTGGCGGTGATGGTCACGCTCGACTTGGCCGGCTGCGGTATAATCGTTATCTCGTCACTGATCTTCAGTGGCTTCAGGAGTGGGTCGGAGTTGGCTCCTGGCGCGGGCGCTTTGCTCTTGTCCATGACGCGCTTAGCGACAACACTGTGAGCCGAATACACGTGGTTTTCAAACTGCTTGTACATTCCGAATGTAGCAGTGCAGACTGTGCACTTGTAAGATAGGTGGGCAGGTTTGAGCGCCATATTGTGGTCGCGGGCCACATGGCTGAGCAGTTTCCACTGGTACACGCGCCCGCAGACGGGACAGCGGCCCGCATCCTTGCCCTTGTTGGCGGCCTCCTGCATCGAGCTGGTCACCAGCCCGTGCGAGCCCAGCAAGTGCCGCTCCAGACCCTGGTCTGTGAAGAACCTAAATTGACACTTCTGACAGTTCAGAGGTGGTCGGTTATAAATCATCTTAGGATGGATTTTCACTTTGTGGATCCATTGCATGTGGTTCCTTAGCTGCTCCAAGTCTTTGATGTAGCCATCGCAAATCTCACAGATAACGAAAGTAGCCTTCGAGTTGGGGGCGGCCGAGGACGAGGGCTGCGGCGCGCGAGGGAGTGGGGTGATGGATATTTTGGGGGTGGAGTTGTTGACCTGGTTATTTCCAATGGGATAGTTGGAGATGGTGGCGATGGTTGATGGTTGGTTGTGCATGATCATGACGCCGCCACGAATGAGAGGGGCGCCGGGCAGCGGGGCGCCGCGCGCGCCTGCCAGCGGCGGGCGGCCGCGTGGTCGGCCTAGAGTTGGCATTTGTGCTAGCCCTGGACCACCCAGTAGTGGCGGTCTGCCCATGATGCTGTTCCCGGCCTGCACTCTATTTACGTTCGTCGGGTAAGCGGACCCTACGTTGTTTCGCGCTCGCAGCTTGGGTATTTTCGCAGGGGGCTCCCATTCTAATGGAGGTCCGAGGTTGAACTCTGGCTTGAACTTCTTGGCACAGGCGATGAGATGCCGCGCGAGCTTGGTCTTGCTGTTGTCCTCAAAGTGGCAGTTGGCGCACTGCTGGTAGGCGGGTGCGCGTTCCAGCCGCCCACGTATATTATGCTCGGCCTCCATATGGAACAAAATATCGTGGGGACTGCGAATCTCGAATGCGCAAGTGTTGCACTTGTAAATATTGTTCTTCATGTGAGGTGCTTCCAAGTGGTGTGACATAATAAGCATAGACTCTGTCTTAAAACTACAAAATTCACATCTAATCTGTTTAAGAGCAAAGGGAGCATTAGTTTTCTTACTAAATTCTATATTTTGAGTGAGTGAGGTGATAGCAGATTCGGTAGCCTTTGTACTTCGTCCAGACTTTTTCTCTTTGTAAAGTTTACGATTCTGTTGCTTCAGAAGGTCAGTTTGCACATACTCTTGGACGAGGTTAAGTCCAATGTTAATGAAAAACTGTCCTAGAGTGCAATCAAAGTAGCTGTCTTTTTTACCAGAGAGTCCTTTTGCTGTTAATCCCATTGCATCATTAACTTCAGCTATGGGATCATCTTTATTTTTAATGACTATAGTGTCATCATCGCTCATTTCTGAGTCAGATGACTCACCATCCCATGAGTCATCATCATCTTCACGTTTTCGTTTTTGTTTCTTTTCCTTCTTTTCTTTAGGAGGTTCTTCTTCAACACTCTTGGATTCCTGACTTTCCTCTTCGGAAACTTCTTCACCCCTATCTATTCTTTCTTGTCTCTCCTTTTCTTTTTTTTCCTTTTCAGCTTCTTTTTTCTTTGCTTTCTCCTGTTCCTCTTTGAGTTTGATCTCTTCTAGCTCTTTACCAAGCTTGTCTACAAATTCTCTAAATGGTTGAATTGATGGTTTTTCATATACATATGGTACAATGAATGAAGGGGCCTCCACTACAAACATGTCATCTGTTAGGGAGGGCAGTATGTTAGGTTGTGGTGTGGGCGTAGTATTTTGAGTGGCTGGGGTATTTGTGGTACTACTGCTTTTGCAGCTAACTGGAGTGATTGTAGTTCCTCGAGCCGCAATGCTTTGGCACAAGTTCTGGGCATCCATGGCTGAGGTGGAAGGAGGCTTTGTTTGAGCAGGCGTGGCACCTTTTCCAGACAAAATGGAATTAGTATCAATGATAACAACTGTTGGCTCTTTTTGTTCTGCATCATTGGGTCTGTTTTGTTTAGCGGCCAGTTCAACCAGACTTTTTGTGTCACTGATCACTATAGGTTTGGTTTTGTTCTGTGCTTGATTGAGAGGATCTTCAATGGAGACTTCTTCTATATCAGATTCATCATCACCATTTTCAATTTTTGTTTCATTCTCTTTCTCTTCCATAGCTTTGTTACTATCCTGGGAATCACTTGAGCTGTCATTTGAGTCCGTACTTGAATTGGATGACTCATCATCTTCATTTTCCCCATTGTCTTCATTTGTAACCATGCAGTCATCATCATCATCACTGGTGATTTCATGAACTTCTGGGCTGGGGCACACTCCATTCTGTTCCTGGGATTCATTTTCATTCTCAGAATCACTGCTGTCTTCTTTTGGGTGACTTCCTTGTGAAGTATCATCATCACCTTCTGTGCGGTCATCTGTAAATAAGGAGACATCTGGTTAGGATAGGTTTTATAATAATATACATGAATTCATTTTAATAATTATTATACAAGTAAAAACATAGAATTGCATACAATTAAAATCAGCTGTTTCATAGTAACCTGTATGGAGAGTTATTCAATTAAGCATTTTTAATACGTATTTTAACATATTAAGTAGGTCATATCACGAACTTGACCGTCTTGACGAGAGGTCGCCGTGCGCGACTTAAAAAAAAAAGCAAAACCGCTCGAAAGTACGTAAGAAATCGAAACATAACCATTAAACTTGAGCACCCTTAACCTACAATTGTTCGCATCCCCGGGGCCATAAAGTAAATCAGATTGGAAGAAAAATATTATATTTAACAAATAGCGTCACCAAATCATGTGGTGCGGGCACCGCCATATGGGGTTCCATGGCATTTCTTCCCATTTATTATTTTTACTATTCAGGAGCAAATAATGAAAAATCATATAAAAATAACTTTTAGGAATATGTAAACACATTTAATTATTACCTGTAGCAGTAGATATCGACATAATCTTGCGATTTTATTACCGAAAACCAAAAAAATAGCACAATAGCACAGTAGCGGAAACCAAACCAAATCAAGCTGTCATTTTAAAAGGTTTTTTAAACAAGACGCGTTCTCTGCGTTCCGAATACAACTAACGGTTTTTGCACTTGATCAAGTTTACGTATACTAATAAACAAAATAACGTAATCAATTACTTTAAAAATACTATTTCAGGTAATTTGTAACTATATTCGATTTACAATTATTCTGTTATACAAATATCCTAGCCTTCCAAATATTACCGACCAAATCTTCCATATAAAAGACCTTCTGTTAAAAAAAAATGAGCTTAGGAATGGGAGAATGGAGAGGAATATGAGAGAGGAGGAGGGGGAAAGACGCGGTATTCGGGTAGCGCGCACAGTAAAAAAAGCGCTAAAGTTTAAAATTCGTTCTGAAAGAACCAAGTACTTATTTTGGTTTCTTTATATTGTTTTATCCTAATTATTATTATGTCCTTATGCCAAAAAAGGGTAATTCTTGTACTGTGAATAGGGTTAGTGAAATACTTTAATGTGAAACAATAATAGACTTCATCTATTATTACTAATTATATCGAACATGTTACGATCAAATATTTACATCGTTGAAACAGTAAAAGAAACATACACATACAGTTAAAATAATTAAGTGTATCAGTGCCGATCCATGGTAATAATGAATTAAAAGCAATAATTCTTTCGTATTTCCTAAAGGTTGTCTGGTCGAGATCGCTCTTTAGCGATAAGACCGCCTGTTGTCACCTCTGTCTTCATGTATTATGTATGTCTCTCTGTAAATGTTATTTTGAGGTTCTGCAATAAAGAGGATTTGTATTGTATTATATTTCATAATTCATATCTTTAGATTCCGAGGGAGATATAGTTATAATATCAGAGAGATAAGACTTTCAAAAATTAAGACCTTGTCGTAGGTAATTTATTCCTATTTTTAAATATGTGAAACACTAATGTGAAAACTCTGATTAGTGTGTTTTCACTGAAGTAATAGTAAAGTATGAATAGGTACCTAATAAAAAAATATAAAAATTCACGAGTCTGAATGAGGCACCTATCCCTATTATATAGTTTAGTAAAATAGTAAAACACTGCAATAATATAAACAGTACAAATTTTATTTACCTATTATTCGTAATTCCATACAACAATTAATCTTTTCCTTATTTTATTTAGTTGGGATGACACATGTCCGATAAAACTAGTATGTACATAAACAATTTTATTTTCAATGCTGTTAAAAATTGCAATGAAGCTTCATAACAAATATAACGGCAAAATATTTAATTAGTTCTGTTTATTGAAACTCCTGCTTGTTTATTATGAGCAATTATGCACTTGAGAACATTGCTTTGATTTTTTTTCAGGATTTGTGTTTTCAATATCAATTAACATAATACTGTAATATAATAATTTATTTTTTTAATTCATCCTCAGGCTCCTCCTCATCTATTTCCTCTACAGGCGCATTTCTTCCAAAGTTTTCGTCAGGCTTCCTTATAACGCCCAGCTTTTCTGCAGCATCCAAGCACTTCTGAGCATACTCCTTAATCTTAGTTTGTTCTGGATTCTCTATTTTAGTCAAGGCCATCAATATTTCCATTACTTCCGTTTCAAATATCCTAGCAGCAATGTCACGGTCCCCATTTATAATATTCAGAACTATGTAGGTGCCTCTGTACTGAATCTCAGGGACAGGATTGGCTAGTAAGCACTTTAGTGTGTCCAGCCAGGGTCCTACATCCAAAAGCTTCCTACAGCAAACCTTGCTCACTGAAGTAAGAATACATAATGCTCCAGCGGCAGCCATAACTGTGTCTTGATCTTCCTCTTGACACAAGATGTAGAGATATTTCGTTTTATCATTATTGCCTTCATAAGATTTTAGGACATCTTCAGACTGGAGTAAATTACAAATGCACTGTGTGGCTGCCCTTATGAGCATTGCATGATCTTCATACAAATAGTGTTCAATTTTAGCTAGGCCTCCCTCCTTCAATATCCTGTTCCTGGTGGTTTCATTCATTCCTGCCAAGTTGCAAAGGGCCATCAGAGCTTCAAAGTTCTCTAAAGCACTGCAGTCTGGATGAAGTAGAGCCACCAAGGGTCTGATAACTTCCAGATTCCTCTGTCCAGGGAAAGCTACTTCTGGATTGATTGTGATCCCAATTCTTGCTAAAGCCTGAGAAGCCTGTTTTTTCCCTTTGTCAGTGCCTTCCAAAGCCATTGGTATCAACACTTTAGCTCCACCCTGCTGGACCACAATGCCTCTCAATTCTTGCAGGTTGCAGATAGCATTAAATACTCTTGAAATCAGTTCCCTAGAGTTGTGACTCTCTGTTTTGGCAAGAGCTACTAAGCCAGATGTCACCCCAGCTTTGGCTAAGATTGTTAATCTTTTGTTTACAAAGTCTTGATCATCTAATTCATGTTGCTCTGGCACATGATGTTTGGCAAACTTTGCTAACTCTAACATTTCAGGTAGGACCTCCTGCTTGTCATAAGCATTACATAAGTTGACTAGGGTAGTGACTACACCATACAGGCATGATTGGTCTCCAGTTTTGGCCAATTCAATTAGAGATTGTAGGGCAGGCTTGTCTTCCACTAACTTTTCCTTCACATCTGCATCAAGAGTAAGATATGACAGACCTTCTGCAGCCCACTTCCTCATGTCCTTGTCTTTAGCAGGATTGACTAGGAATCTTCTGCAAGCCTCTGCTAATTTCTTAGTTGAACCTTCAGCGAATGGCCGGATAGAAGCATCGTCTCCACCAAAACTGCCAATTTTGCAGAGTCCCACCAAGGCTCTGACCCGGACAGAATCGTCCTTGCTCTGGTATAGTTTCTTAAGTATGTCTACTCCTTTGTCAATGATGGCTCTAGCTTTATCTTTCTTGGAAGCAGCAGCAATCAGACATTCACATGACACTTTTTGCTGAAGAGGGTCCTCAGTTTGAGCCATGACCAAAATCATTTCCATGATTCCTTCCTTTGAAATAATGTAATTGCCAACATCAAGGGGCCCTCTGAGTAATGATGTGATAGCTACTGTCACTCTGACTTTTGACTCTAAGTCAGGTGCAAGCAGTTTGTCCCTGACAAATTCATCAACGTGGCTATTGAATTTTTCTCTTGCTTGGTCATAGTACATGTTCTCATATATCCTTGCTAAGCAGGCAGCAGCTATGGTTCTTGAGGAATTAGTAATGTTCATGGCTGATTCATACTTGTACTCTTCAAGCTCACTGCACACTTCTAAGAGTCGCTCCAAGCCTTTAATTTCAACAAATCTTTCAGCCCAGTTAATTGCTGTGTAGTGACAGTTTCTCATAATCAGCTCCATGATGGCATCTCTCGCTTCACCAGTAATTACTCTGTTAGTGATGGAGTATGTCAAGCAGCTGAGTAGCGTGTCGATTTCACTTTTATATTCTTCACACAATTTGGTATCTGGCTTGCTGTCCTTCTTAGTATCCATGCCGGTGAATGTGTTCAGAATCACTTGTAAACAATACTGTGCTGCACTCACCCGCTCCTCAACATTACTGTCAATTATCTCTAAGATCCATGGAATGCCTACAATTTTGATAATGTTTTTTGTTCTCTCAACATTGCCCTTACAGAGTTGACTGATAACCCGAATAGCATTTGTATAGATGTCTTGGTTCTTCTCAACCTTTAATAGCTTTTGTATTTTCTGAACCACTCCATTGTTGAACATAATGTTAGCACCTGAGTTTTCTTTTGCCAGTACAACCAAATTAGCCATAGCTTTCTCACGTTTTTCTTTATCTTCTGCTACATCAAACACCAGTTTGACCATCTGTTCGACTTTGTTGCCGGTCTGCGCGGCCTGTCGCGCGCGCTCCTGCACTATGGCATGCAGCCGCGCCAGGACGGGCTGAATCGCCTTGTTCGTCGGCTCCACCGTAAACACCGCTTTCGCATCCCTATAAGCTTCCTCAAACTTCTCCAAACTTTCTAGCGCTTGCGCCCGTCGAAACAAAGCCTTTGGATCTTCTGGCACGATGCGTAGAGCGTCATCGCAGTCCTTCACTACCTTATCATACTCCTTCATCTTGAGATATGCGGCAGCGCGATTTTTGAGGTAAGTCGCGTGGTCCCGGCTGTCTTTCTCGGATAAATCTACCGCCTTGCTGTAGTATCCGATAGCCTCTTCATAGTTTTCGGCTTTGTAGGACTCGTTGCCTTTATTCTTGTAAGTTTCAGCTTCTTCGCTGTGTACACCCATTGTTACGTTTCACTGTAATGACTGCGGTACGTTGCGCCAGCTCGCTTTTAAAGTTTAATTAAGGAATATTCTGGTAAACTCCCGAACATTGCAAATGCACTACTAAAATAGAAATGTATTTTTATTCTCCTCCATATATGTAAAGTAGGCTGAAGTAAGACGGTATGTATTACAACTAAGGAACGTTCTGGAATTTCATACCAGGCAGTTTTTAATCAATTAAATATCTCATTACTATTTACTTATTACATGAAGTGGTTTTGGTAAACTATTTAAATATTAAATGTTATTATTAGCAAGATTTAATACATTGTAAGTGAATTTTCATTTTTAAACCCAATTTTATCATGATTAACATTAACATTTATATAAAGTTTTACAAAAACATAGTATTTGAACGCACGCATGATTAAGCTGTCAAAATTGTCAATTTAGGGATACCACAGAAAGATAGAAACCAAGGAAACCTATTAATTTATTTTATTTTGAGTTAACATTCACGGTCAAGTGAAAAACATATTTTTTATATAATAAATAGCGTTAAAAGAACAAAAAAAAACTAAAACAAAAAAACAGTCTATTAATTGCCATTAAACTTTTAAAATTAATAATACAAACTTCTGTCAGTCTCGAGCAGCATTCCAGGCTGACGCAACTAGGAACAAAAAAGTTTTGTATGGAGTTTGTTTCGCAAATCATTGCCAACGAAGAAAAAGAAAACGTCAGTGCTATTTATTCTGTCAAGTTTACACCAAGTTAACTGTCAGCCTAATTGTTTTGTTTGTTATGAAGGCTTCAATGTTTTGTTCGGGTATTTCGTGTAATTTCTTTATTATTTACGAAAAAATCGAAAATAATCAACTGTGATCAGAGTAAAGAGCGAATTTGTTATAATGCCAGCGAGAAAACGGTTTACTAAGTGTGCAAAATGTGGCAAGCGAGCCACTCGAGAAAATCACGAAAAAAGGGATTTTATGGCGAAATTTCACTTGGATAAAGACCGGTAAATATTGCTTTAGATACTTTTGACCTTATTTTGGGTCAGCAGGCTATAAACATCAAAAAATAGATATTTTATATTATTTTTCGTTGTGAACTAGGGATGTACTATAACTATCAACTGTAGTTTTTTTTTGTATATCAGTGTAAATAATTAAATTAAATGTGTGAAATTTCCTGACAACTTGCATGCAATATGACCATAATTAATTCGTCGAAGATTAATAATGCATAAATTATCTATAACTTATGCATTAACAAACTCATTAAGGTCTTATTTCATTTCAATTATTTAACTCCGACGATTAAAATCTACAAGGAAACTAAAATTCTAAATATTGACCATGCTTACATTTACCATACCTGTATACTAATTAGAAAAATATTACTAAAGGACCTACATATTCAAATTTCGTTTACAAGATAGAAACAAATCCAAAAAATGAAACTCAGAAATGCAAATAACCTTGTCCTCCGGCCGCCGCGAACTAACTACGGCAAAAAATGTATATTGTATGAAGGAGCCAACCTGTATAACAAACTTCCCAGCGACATCAAAGATGCTAAATCATTAAGTACATTCAAACGATTACTAAAGCAACATCTTTTAACACGCCTTTAAGAATATGTTTAATCACTTCAAGTACTTATAAATACCTATAAAAGGAATAGTCGAAAATATGTAGAATGAATGTTGTTAAGTAACTGAACATAAAAATTCAGTTACTTAATAACATAACTAAAACAAGTAGTAATTAATTAGAACACTAATAATTCGGTAAAAAATAATAATATAAAATTTACATAATATAATGAACATAAGCTGCAAAAATTAAATAAATAAAAAATAAGCACTATAAAAATATCGCTTCCACACCCCGAGCGTGGTTGAATGCATGCACTTACTTAGCCACTTCCACGCTCTTTACATCCGCGCAGTTCTGTTCGTCTTATCTACTGCGAGCACGTAAGAGTACGTGCGCTTGCATCGCGCAGCGCGGTACGCTCCTAGCAATAGCAACCACACTTCTTGAACTTGTTTTGCATGTTTTTGTTCTATCTGACACACACCACTTTTATTAGAGATTGTATTTCTACTACTTACTAGCGCGGCACCATTATTTATGTATTTACTATTTTCGCTCACTAATTTAATTTGTAATTGATTGTTGTGTTTTTTCTCATATAAATGAATAATTGTTATTCTTTTGAGAAATAAAATCTTTAAACGGAAATATTATAGGATATTATTACACAAATTGACTTACTACTAAAGTATGCATGGCATGTGTTGTGGGTACTTAGACAACGATATATATATATATATATTTACATATACCTAATATATAAGTATTTATAAATACATAGAAAACACCCATGTCTCCGGAACAAATATTCATGCTCATCACAATAATAAATGCCCATTCCAGGATTTGAACCTGGGACCATCGGCTTCATAGGCAGGGTCACTGCCAACTAGGCCAGACCGGTTCTCATGATTAACAGACATATAAATACATAAAAAGTTAGAGCATTGATAAAGGGTTGTTGATAACTGGATGCCGAAAAACACGATTTATAGATGCATATTAGCGCTAAATAATCAGTTGATCATCTCATTAGCAAACACTTGGAATATAAATTGTAGATAAAGTCATGTTTGTCCAAGGCTGTATGTTTTCAGATGCAGGCAGTGGGTCAAATTTGTTGGGAACGAAGACCTGATACATCTTCCCATAGAAAAGTTACATTTATTGAAACATGTATGTGCAGATCATTTTGAAAATAAAGCTTTTAATAAAAAAACACGACTTAAAAACTGTATTAAAATAATTCGGGTCCACACTAAGCCTGACCAGATATTAGTCCACTCAAAGAACTATCCACTATATAACATACAACTTAAATGTGGACTCGATGCTAACCTGATTTCAAGTACAAAATTTGTAGACATGAGCCTATGTTTCAACCCTCCCCATTTTATCGATATCGATAAAAATCGCAAGCGTGTAGCGTACTACACTATTTAAATCGCTTATGTTGGTACTATGATTATTTGACAGTTCTTTATCGTATATTTTGGTAATGATTTGCGAAACAAACTGATTCCTCTCGCTAGTATGGATTTGGAAGTCCCGTCTCTTAAAACGTAGTATATATATCGTAGTCTAAGTACCCACAACACATACCATGCATACTTTAGTACTAAGTCTATTTGTGTAATAATGTCCTATAATATTTCTTTATTTATCATAAAACCAGAGATTAATTTTCTTACATTTTAGGTTAATATATTAAATAATATATAGATAAAACAAATATGTTAACTAATGACCATTAATGCATAAATTATAGATAAATTATGCATTATTAATCTTCGACGAATTAATTATGGTCATATTGCATGCAAGTTCTCAGGAAATTTTACATATTTAATTTAATTATTTACACTGATATACAAATAAAACTACGGTTATCGATAGTTATAGTACATCCCTAGTTCACAACGAAAAATAATATAAAATATCTAATAATGTCAAAGGTATCTAAAGCAATACTTACCGGTCTCCATCCAAGGGAAATTTCACCATAAAATCCCTTTTTTCGTGATTTTCTCGAGTGGCTCGTTTGCCACATATTTCACACTTAGTAAACCGTTTTCTCGCTGGCATTGTAACAAACTCGCTCTTTACTCTGATCACGGTTGACTATTTCGATGTTTTCACTAAATTATAAAGAAATTACACGAAATACCCTAAGAAAACATTGAAGCCTTCATAACAAACAAAACAATTAGGCTGACAGTTGACTTGACGTAAACTTGACAGAATAAATAGCACTGACGTTTTCTTTTTCTTCGTTGGCAATGATTTGCGAAACAAACTCCATACAAAACTTTTTCTGTTCCTAGTTGCGTCAGCCTTACTCCATAGTTCGACTGTGAGTGAAGAATTAATTAATCTGTGGTCTTGTTTCCGCCTGATTCCTCGTGTGTGCTTTTGCCGATTTTCTTTTGAAATATTTAGTTAAAAACTGCAGATATGGCTGCTATCAGTTTGTTAAATCCTAAAGCTGAATTTGCAAGGGCGGCCCAAGCTTTAGCCGTAAACATATCAGCCGCAAAGGGTATCCAAGATGTCATGAAAACTAACCTCGGCCCTAAGGGAACAATGAAAATGTAAGTAATTTCATTATAAATGAAGACTTTCCTTATTTCAATTTGAGTTAATGTACAATTTTATGTCTCTAGTTTTTTACTGTATCGATGCCTCGTCGCTTAATCGCTTTCAGTCACATTTGTAGCGAAACCAAAAATCATATGACCACCGCTAACTATAAATGCATGATCAGTGAAGTCATACATATACGTTTTTTAAAGCAAAGAATCAAGATTGTATCAATACATACACCAACTACTTTAAATATCAATTCACTAATTTCACTATGAACATGAACATAGTGCAGCCTGTCTTTAAAAAAATATAACAGCTACAATACAATAGCTTTAAATATTTACGCACGTACCTATTGGTGTTTAAGCATATCCCGGGTTTCAATTATTACAATTTAAGTGTTAAAATTATTTACTATTTGTTTTTCGCAGGTTGGTATCAGGTGCTGGAGACATCAAGATCACAAAGGACGGCAATGTGCTGCTCCATGAGATGCAAATCCAACACCCGACAGCATCTCTGATTGCGCGCGCCTCAACCGCACAGGATGATGCTACGGGCGATGGCACCACATCCACTGTGCTGCTCATCGGGGAACTGTTGAAGCAAGCTGATATTTATATTAGTGAAGGTATGTCATTTATTCTATAATTATTATCTTTTACACCTAGGTCCACAGGGATGGATGATGTCACAGGCAAATGCAGAATGCACCACATATTAAAACGAGAACTGACATGTGACATGGCTGGTAATTGTTAACTGGTACTAACTTACTCACTCCCGACATTTCACACGCGTTTACTTGGCAGCTGTCGCACTGGACTCTCAAAATGATCAATTTATATTTTTTTACTAAATTGCCATTTAACCATTTTCGTTTTTTTTTTTACACTTCACCCTGCATCTGCTCTTTTAGGTACTAAATCAGAGTCACTTTCCATATAGACTAGAATAGAAATAGTTTATTCATGGCAAATATATACAGATAGAAAGAGGAACAAAAATTAACTTATACATAACGTTACAACATATAACATTACATGACACATATTAGCCATGAAATGGTCCCGAGTCCTGACTCAGCATGGTGTTGGCCTGGATGGGCCAACGCAGATACATGTATAGATTTTCGTACATTGACCCTACTGTTGTTATCTCAATTGCATATGCATAATGCAATATTGCTGTCAAGTTCGCACAGTGACATTGACAACTGGAATCATGGGCAAGACAGTAATATAATAACCCACCTCCAGTAATGTAGAGATAGCAACAGGTGGGTCAATGTACGAAAATCTTTATGGAAAGCGAAAATCTTTATGGAAACATTTACATTAGAACTTTGACCCAAACTTATTTGACCAAGACTATTAGCTCAAGAAAATTAACCCGAATATGGGCAATCAGGGGAAATAATTCGTGTAGTTTTGTAAATTGGTACAATAATAATAATTTTTTTATTATTATTTATTTCAATAAAATACAATGGACTTAATATTAAATACAAAGTCCCACAAAACTGTTTGCACAATTTGACTGTGGGAACTGTGGGGCTATACTAGATTAGTGTACATGATAATCATAAAGTCTTAAATCGAATTAATTGTTGAGGCAAAAATTGGATAGGTGTGTGTTAACTTATTTGACATAACTGATATGTCCGAGAACACACACAAGTCTTTATAGGAAAAGTTGTTATCCCATGAGCATACGTTTGTTTAACAAGCTGCCAGATACTATTAAAAGCCTTTACATTACAATTATTTAAGAGACGTTTATTTCAATGGCTTAATGAGCAGACCTTCTGTTCAATAAATGAATATCTGGATAAGTAAACTGCTACAGCTCAATTTATTTGTATTATACGATATAATTAGTCTTTAATATTTGTTATTTTGTATGTTAATATTGCTATGTAAATACACATGAATTAATTTTAGACATTATTTAAGTGCATGTTTAGTATTAGGTAAAAACTTTAAAATTTGCATGTCACTGTGTGACAAGGTAGCTTGGCTCGGTTAACTATAAACTGCAATATTCTTCCTTTATAATCACAAAATGGTATTTACATGCGAAAGAGTAAGTATCTCATGGACCCAGAATGGGTATGGCAATTTTATCCTTAAAACTAACTTAAGTGCTAATACATACATAGGTATTTACATTTAAATTTATCAATAAGTATTTGAATAGGAACATAATAACACTGATTAATTTACATGTCATTATCATTTATGAAATCCTCAACGGTATAATAGTTTTTATGGATAAGAAATGTCTTCAACATTTTTGCGTAAGTTTTGTCGTTCTCCTCTGACCTAATGTAATTTGGAAGTTTGTTATAGTATTTTGCAGCGGCATATTGAGTATATTTCGGAATAATTCTAACCTTGGTGCAGTTAGGTGCAGTTTATTTATTAATCTTTCATTTTGCTGCTTTTGAAATAGGTGCATATTTTTCCTTACAAACATGGTCAGTTCGTAAATGTAAATGCATGGTAACGTGAGTATACCATGCTTTGAGAAATAAGGCTCGCAACTTTCTCTGTTATGTTTATTCAGTAATATGCGTATACACCTTTTCTGCATTACAAACAAGTCGTGTGCATCGGTACTATTACCCCACAACACGACACCATATCGCAGCCAAGAATGTGCATAAGCATGGTACGCACAAAGTGCTGCAGCAAAGTTCGAATTTTTACGAAGTGTGAATAATGCATACTGGAATCGGGATAATTTTGTTTTAATATCTAAAATATGTTCTTTCCAATTCAAATATCCTATGTATACCCTATCTTTCGGAAATAAATAACTTATGACTTAATGCTCATTTGAGATAAGTTACTCTTTTGATTGCCTTGTTGTTTAACTAAAAATAAATATTTGTGTCTTATATATATATATATGGTATACCTTGCATTGTCCAGATGAACATACTAAAAGTCCTCGAGGGTGGGGGTTGGTACATTTAAATCCCCCCCCCACACACCCTCAGTACAACCCTCACCCTTGAGGACTTTTAGTATGTTTATCTGGAGACCACAAGGTATAACTATACCAATTTTCAAAACTACACAAATTATTTCTCCTGATTTTATTAATTTCCTTGAGCTATATGGATATCAAAATGTAGGTTTATTGGGACAAGCACACCTTGTAACATAAGAACAGGACAGTATATTAAAATTGGACATAAAATTCGAGGTTCTACTGTATATGAATTCACTTCATAATTAGTATGTAATGTACTATCTGAATTTTCCATATTGCACTATGGTTCCTAAGAAAGCAAAGCTGCAAGTAATATTGCACACACGACATTTAATATTTTTCATTTCAGGTCTCCACCCTAGGATCTTAACAGAAGGGTTTGATGTTGCTCGCAATAAGGCTCTGGAAATTTTAGAAAACATGAAGGTCCCCATTGAGATCAAGCGTGAAAACCTGCTGGATGTTGTCCGCACATCCTTGAAGACTAAGGTAAGCAACTATTAGGCAAGGTACAGATAATCCTGATTGCAAACACCTACCAGAAACCACAATAACACAGGTTTGATCAACTATTTCTTGTTGGTTTTCTCTCTTGTCAGGAGGAGAATATTAGCACAGTTTGTAACTAATTCTAATACTTTAAATTTATTAAAAATAGCTTAAGTTAAATGAATATTATGTACCTACATTAAGACGGCGCGGGTTCTCCTATACATGTACTTACAAGGAGGACTAAAATCCAATTGTTTTGATATAATGTTTAACCAAATATAGTATTTTATACTTTTAGCAATCGTGATATAATAGAGAGCTTGTCAGTCGAGTACCGTGTTTAGAAAACGAAGCTTGCTGAGTTGCCTAAGTCAGGTACGAGATTGAAAAGCTTAATTATATCACTACTGTATACAATACTTTTTCTATGAGTCATCGAAATAAATAATTAATGAAAATTGGTAAGTATCTCAACAAAAATGTACACAAACGCGCGACTCCCGCGCCCCGCGCCCGTTTAGTCTTCTATGGGAGCGCGGTGCACGTGAATGGTCAATTTTTTTTATAGTGGACTACAGCGTATTGAAAGGAATCTTATAGTTGAGTGGGAGGCCAATACATTAATATAGTTTGGTACTTATACGAAACCTTAAACCTGGTTAAACCATTACAGTTGACGAGTAGAAAAAACTTTCTTTCATTTTACAAAGAACTTTGATAGGAAATGTGCTATTGCCAGGTACACGCAAGTCTCGCCGAGGTTTTGACGGACGCCTGCGTGGACGCGGTGCTGGCCATCCGCACGCCCGGCAAGCCCGTCGACCTGCACATGGTGGAGCTCATGGAGATGCAGCACAAGACCGCCACTGAGACCACACTCATCAGAGGTAAAGTGAACGAAATATTCCATATTGTACATGTTACCTTTTATTTTCGTCTAATAGGATGAACTACCCTATTGTCGGTAACCTACCAATGGTTTGTACCTTCAACATTGAGGCAGGTGTGGCGACTTTTCGACTGATATTACTAAGCTATTAGGTACCACCTAGCAAGGATAATAAATTACCCTGTGTATTGAATTGCTCTTGTAGAAATGAACTGTCAGCATCATTGTAAATGTACACTTTAGTTATAATATTTCCATTCATTCGCCGAAAATATAGTGAAGTAATTGAAACCCTCGCTTCCCATTAAAGAGAATCAAAAATCAGTTATAAACTTAAAGGTTCAGAGTTGTTTTTGGGCTGGTAAAATTAAGACCTAGGGTGAATGTATGACCAGATTGTCACAGTGTTATTTGTTCTAGGTCTCGTGTTAGACCACGGCGCGCGCCACCCCGACATGCCCAAGCGCGTGGAGAACGCCTACATCCTCACCTGCAACGTATCCCTGGAGTACGAGAAAACGGAGGTCAACTCCGGCTTCTTCTACAAGTCCGCCGAGGACCGTGAGAAGCTGGTCGCCGCTGAGAGGGACTTCATCGACCAGAGGGTCCAGAAGGTAACATTATTTTGTTAAACTGATGATAATCGATTGCCACCGAAAAAGACGACGGGAATCTGCACTCATTAGTCTCATAATATTAGGCATTTCAGGACACCCTAATCTGGTAATTAAAATTACCAGAGCGAAATTACTCCTTATCAAATGAACGTTGTAAGAATACTACATTTTGTTTACATTACAGATTATAGCCCTAAAGAAGAAAGTATGCGACGGCACCGACAAGACATTCGTCGTCATCAACCAGAAGGGCGTGGACCCGCTGTCGCTCGACGCCTTCGCCAAGGAGGGCATCGTGGCGCTCCGCCGCGCCAAGCGCCGCAACATGGAGCGCCTCGCGCTGGCCTGCGGCGGCCAAGCCATGAACTCCGTCGACGACCTGCAGGAGGAACATCTCGGGTACGCCGGGCTCGTCTACGAGCATATCCTCGGAGAAAACAAGTTCACTTTCGTCGAGGAGTGCAAGAACCCGCAATCCGTCACTATTCTAATCAAGGGACCGAATAAGCACACGCTGACTCAAATCAAGGATGCTATCCGCGATGGTCTTCGCGCTATCAACAACACTATCGAAGACAAGGCGGTGATCCCTGGCGCTGCTGCCTTCGAAATAAAAGCTAATGTTGAACTGCAGAAGTTCAAAGACACGGTTAAAGGCAAGGCTCGCCTCGGCATCCAGGCTTACGCGGAGGCGTTACTCATCATTCCCAAAACTCTAGCGATCAACTCTGGATATGACGCGCAAGATACCATCGTGAAACTGCAAGAGGAGTCGCGCTTGAGTCCCGACCCGATCGGATTAGACCTAAGCACTGGAGAGGCCATCAAACCTATGGATGTTGGTATTGTGGACAACTACATTGTCAAGAAACAAATCCTGAACTCCTGCTCGGTGATCGCCAGCAACCTTCTTCTCGTCGACGAGATCATGAGAGCTGGCATGAGCAGCCTCAAAGGATAATCGCCAATTATTTTTTGAGGTTTCAAAATAATATCTCAGAATAATGATTTCGCTTTATTGAGAATAATTTTAATTTGTTCAACAATATTTTGGTTTAAATAACATTGCATTTAATGTTACTACATATTATATTCTTATACTCTTTCACCTGCATAAATGCTGTTCACAAGTATTAATAGTAAAAATAAAACATAACTAATTGATTTTGTTTTTTATTTATTTTCTTATATCCTCCGAAAAATATAGTACTGTTGTGTATTTACATAGTGATAGATAATTATTTTTTGCAGCCACTATCATCGACAGAGTTAACCCTTTTCCAGGGCTAGTACGATTTATCGACCACGTATGTGTTAACCTGTTGTCTACCCAGAACGGATATTACCGGCCAAAAAAGCCAACGACATTTGTCAACATTTTGAGAATAAACGTATCCTCTATCTACCGCGGCCGGAGATTGTCCAGTATTTTGTGCCCCGTATTTGTTACGTACGGAGATTACCGGCCATTTATCTCCAATCGAAAAGCAGTTTTATTAAAATCAAAATAAAGCTGCTGCTGCGATTTTGCTCGAGTGCAAAAAAAATCCATCGTAACAAATCTGGGGTGGCCCGCTCGGGAGACAAGGGCAACAAACAATTGGCCGGTAATCTCCGGCCCGCCGGGTAGATAAGAGGGGTGCTTTTTTTTGACAGCTTGGTTGAAGACTAACCTGTCTTACAGAAGGTTAATACAATTTAAATCTTAAGGTTCAAATTAAATTGGGACTTTCGCAAAATGCGACCTATTTTCAAATTAATCACCAAAACTTAACTAATTGGGGTATATTAATCTTCTAGATTAGTGCGGTCTGGAAAAGGGTTAATTCGTAATTGCAAACTTTTTATACGAAGACATAATTAAGGTTAAGGTCTAGCAAAAGTCATAAGCATAAGAATGTTGCTTTTATTAGTAGTCAACACTGAATATTGAATATCTGTCGTTCGTGTTGAATATTAGTCGCTTGGATATACTTTTTCTGCAGGATGTAGGCTATTTCATTAAATGCTTAATTTCTATTAGTACATATAATTATAAATGAATTCATAATTATTTACTTACTGACAAAACGAGAAGTGGTCATCAATTTCACAATACCGTTAGTAGTTTGTAGTTAACATAGTTTGAACCTATCTATTATATAACTTATGGATATATAGTTTTAAACACATTGATTTTCCTTATTCTAGATATAATTTAATTAAAAAAAAAAAAAAACTATATTGAGAAATAAAATAAACCAATAGGCCATGCGCCTTAAAATATTATTATATGACTTTTGTGTTGTTAAAATACTATTTTTTTCCCATAGCCAACGTCAAGTAAGCCTTGCCTTTTGGTAGCTACGCCGCTGCTTGCATATAGTTCTTTAAAGCCAAGAGGGGCTTGAGCTGTGCATTTTCGTTTTTTGCCTTGGTTTCGTGTACCGAACGTAATGCAATGCATTTTCTGACTGACAGTGACAGTAACCACTGTTTTAAAAACAGATTATTCGAGATCAACACAACTATAACCTACTAACTACTCACATTGGGTTTTAATTTATTTTAACATGGATACACCTATGCACAACAAACACAGCTCTAAAATTATCATCAATTAACATATATATAACACATTTAATTATTACTATGTTATAGCTACTTACTTAAATGTACCCAACAAATATGTATTGTAAATACCTGATGTGTCAAATAATAATAATAAAATAGAAAATGCAATAAAAAAATAGAAAATAGAAAGTGTGGGAATCAAAACTGATGACTAGTAGTAACATTGACATAATGATATTAGTAAGAGGTTTTCGTAAATAACGATTCTTAAGTGATCTCACTTATTTGTACTTATATAATATATATAAGGTAAATTCGTGGTCAAAATTATAGTAACACTTTCATGACGCGGGCCCAACATGTGCAAATATTGTAAGGAATTTGGCAACACAAATGGGAGTCAAATAAGTCACATGAAGGGTTACCACCACACTTACATCTATTTGTTTTTCTTCAGGATTTTATGTTATAACAACAATGATGTAGATTTCTTTCGGAAAATGTTTGTTGATGGTAACATTGGTAACCCTGCTTGGAATGGAAGTCATATAGTTGGGCCAGCCAGCCGTGTTACTAAAACATTCAGAGAGCATTCCAGTCGCCTCTTAACCTTACCAGCAGGACTATCATTCTAAAGATCTTTCCTTGATAAATGTATTGTACTTTTTAGCTTGCCTACTTATTCACAGCAAAATGTATACGTGCGTTGAGGTCTGGCGAATGCTTCACTAGCGTGATATTTGAAAGTTACTCGCGCGCGGTACTACTCACTCGCCGAATAAGTTATTATAATATGAATTTGAACCATGTAGATAAGACGGTAAAATTGCTTTTTACATGGGCTTGTTTTTTCTCACTCAGAACAGAAGTTATCCTTTCGGTAGCCCACTACACTGCGTACAAAGAAAATCACCTTGGATAGTGCACATAGAATAGACGCGTTCACATCTAGAGGCCAATGGCGAAAGTCGAATTTCTTACCTGCCTATAGCAAATCGAGGTATAAACGAAGAGGTTCACGGCCCTCAGTTCTGGATGCTTTTATAATCCGGTGCGTTCCCACACACACAGATGGCTGGCCATACTATAATTAGTTAGCTTAATTAGCTTTGTCCTGCTTTTGGGCGGCCGCGGCGCGCTCGGCGCAGTCGAGCGAGGCGATGTTCATAGACGCCACAATGCCGTGGAGGACAGAGATGGCCGCCTTCACCACTGCCACCGGCATGGAGACCAGAGCAATGAGCTTGTAAAGGCCGATTCCAAGAACTAGAAAAGAAATTGCGAAATTTAGAATATTAATTTGCGATATTGCAAGTGGATTTTTGATGACCGAGGAGGCTTTAAGTGTACAAACTGTATAAAGTCGGATCCAATATTGACCCTTGGATTACGGGTTGATGAGGAAGCAATTTTACCTTAGTTTGAGCATTCAATTATTTGGTTTCTGTCAGAGCTAGGTCTGGTAATATGGACCTTGTTGCCCGATTTAAATTTTTTAATAAATAAATAAATGGTTGGTTTGCCACTTATTCATTCATCAGCACAAAACAAGCACAAGTCATAAGATTAAATATTTCAGTGTTTTTAATGATCTTACATGTAAAGCCAGTTAGGTAAGAATTACAGTAACTAAACCAAATATTTGAAATAGGTTAATTATTCTTTGGAAGACTGTTTTTGTGTCTGTTATAGTATTCCAGTATCATATCCAACAACATAATCAGACCCTGACTGTTTTCATAATTACACATATAATACAGCAAAATAAATGCTTATTACCTGTAGGGCCAGTATAGAAGTACATAACATACAGAGCCGCATAAAACGCTTCATTGCCGGCACACATGAAGAACAGCACATTCTTGTTGGTATAGTAGAGCCGCATGATGGGGTTGCCCGACATGTCAATCAGCTTGTGTGATGCCTTCCCTTGGACGGTCACCGAGTGCAGGTAGAGCCAGTGGCAAGTAATGTCAATGGCCATAGAGATTTGAAACCAGAAGGTGTATTTGGGGTAGAAGGTGGCGAGGGTCATCATGAGGCCAGCAGTGCCAGCGCGGTCAGTTAGCTGGTCTAACATGGCTCCAAATTTAGTACCTGAAAGGAATTTTATGCAAATGAGTGTAATAGAAAAAGTGAAGTTTTTGTTAAACAAATTACATTTTAAATAATTTGAATAATTGATGTGTATTTTATAATATAAATATAAATGTACTATGACTAATATACATACACACTTAGTGTATGCAATATCATTAGTAATAATATTTTTTATAGATACATCATTCATTTCATTAGTCTACTAAATGTTTTCGTATAAACATATAGTTAACGTAGTTATTGAAAGTGTACGGGTTATGATACTTATGAGGTCATTCGAAGATAGGGTAAGTAATTGAATTAAGTAAAGTGATGCCTTACTCTGATTAAAGAACCGCGCGGCATGGCCATCGACGGCGTCCAGCAGGGCCGAGGTCACATAGCAAATCACCGCAAAGACGCAATGCGTCGGCATATAATAGAAGGATATGATAGCCAAGATGACTCTGGCGAATCCTGAAATGAAATATAAACAATACCAATCAATATGTAATTCGCCATTTGTTTACAGTAACATTACACATGATAAAAACACTTACCAATGATATTGGGAACAAAGAGAAATATGTTTTCTTGAGTTTCGGGCATATCGGAAGATAGGTGTTTTAAATTGAATAAACTTTAAAATATAAAATATTATAGGCGGCGCCCTTCCCTAAGACTTCACTTCAGTTTTCAGCCAAAGTTTTTTTTTTTTTTTTTTTTTTTTTGTTCTGGCTTTTGTTACATTAGCCAATGTCAAGTTGTAATGGGATTAAAAGTTAGGGAAACTAGGAATTAGGAAGTACGGATATGACGAAAATTTGGAAAGGGAAGGATTGGATTTACTGTAATATATATAATTATAATTATTATATGCTATATTTTAATATCATTCTTTTCTAAAAATACAGATAAGATTTTATAAATATCATACGAGTTACTAAATAACAAGCAAATTATGGATGTAGGAAATGGGATGCGTAATGATTCAAGGCTGGAAAGAAAATCAGACCGATCATGAAGAGAGCATGCAAAAAAAATATGGTTCAGGTCCCCATAGTCACCACAAGAACAAAGAGGATCCGGCTTTTTATTTATTATGTGTAAATGCGCCGGAGAACAAACATGCCCCAGACGCATTCTACACAGAATAGAAGTTACAGTTTTCGAAAAAAATATTTTGCTAAACCATGGTTTCCGTGGAATTGACGGCTGAATATGCCTATAATGTACACCTTTTGCGGTTTCCTTATTCCAAATCTCATTCCAATCCACATACAAATACACTTTTGACAAATTTATTAAGTCATGACAATAATTATGGTATGGCACAATGTCTCCCACGTGAATAGCCTCATTTGCCAATTGGTCCGCTCTTTCATTCCCAGGAATGCCCACATGGCTTGGTATCCAAGCCAGCACGACAGCACAACTCTTCTGTGAACATTTATATAAAAGATTCCTAATATTAAAGACAACTGGAGATTGTTTATGAGTCTTAAATGGGAACCTCGTTATGGCTTCTAAAGCACTGCGAGAGTCTGAAAAAATTATGGTTTTAGGTATCTTCAGCATAAGTATATATTCTATAGCTTTAAGTAGACCATAACATTCACCAGTGTAGACGGAAGTTTCAGGTGGCAGTTTGATAAGTTGTAATCCTTTGTATTGTGAATGGAAAATTCCAACACCAACACAACTCCTATCGCCATGTTTGGAGGCATCTGTGTATAAACAGTGCCAATTAGCCCATTCAATGTTAAGAAGGTTAATAAATTCTATTTTTGGATTAATATCGTTTTTAGATAAGCCTATGTTAAATCTAATATCTGGATCTATAATGAGACTGTTGTAGTCGTGTTGATATAAAGGAAGTGTCGCGCTTCTGTAAGTGGGTGCTTCTAAACTTTGATATTTTTTATAGCTCTTAACAAGACAAGGAGAATCCTTAAGGGCCCAATAATTACAGGTTCCAACCAGTTCTGCTAATTGTTTTACTTTTGAAAGTAGTGGATGAGAATCTAATTGCAGAGTACGAAAAAAGAATTTATCACAGAGGAACTGTCTTCTAAACGCAAGGGGTGGATCACAGCATTCTACTTGTAAGCAACTTATTGGACTTGATTTCATTGCACCTGTGACCAATCTTAAAGCCTTAGACTGAATAGAATCAATTTTTTTGATTGCTTTAACATTTCCAGGGTGTAGAAGGAAAGTGCCATAATCTAAAACACTTCTAATCAAAGCGTTATACAGCAATCTCATAGTAAAAGGATGAGCCCCCCACCAGACTCCGGTCAGACATCTTAAAATGTTCAGATTCCGTTCACATCTTAATACAATATTTTCAAAATGAGGAAGTCCAGTAAGTTTACAGTCTAATATAACTCCCAAAATTTTTACACTATCTTTAATTACCAATGGAATACCATTATAATGCACGTTAATAGGTGGAATATTTTTCATTCGTGAAAAAACTACAACAGAACTTTTAGACGGCGAAAGATCTAATCCATTATTATTCAACCAATTATTTAAGGCACTCAAAGATGATGATAATATATTACTAATGTTTTCTAAAGATCGCCCAGAAACATATAAGAGCAAATCATCGGCGTATTGAAGAACATTAACCTGCCCTTCAACAGAAAGTTCCAAATCATAAGTATAAATGTTGTATAGTAAAGGACTCAAGACAGATCCTTGTGGCAGACCCTTCCAAACTGTTCTTTTAATGACTTCATTTCCAGACTGGTCTAATGGATACTTTATATACCTTTCATGTAACATATTTATTATAAAATTAATCAAAAAGTTAGGAACATCTAGTTGAATTAATTTATTTTTTAAAACTGAAATATTGACGTTGTCGTACGCAGCATTTATATCTAAAAAAGCAGCAACTAAAGAGTCATTTTTAGAGAAACTTATTCTGATATCTGTGGTAAAAATGCTTAAACTGTCAAGAGTACATTTACCTTTCCTGAAACCAAATTGATTACATGATAAAAGTTTATTATGTTCTATAAACCATTCCAATCGAATTTTTACTAAGTGTTCGGCAACTTTGGCTAGTACAGTTGATAAAGCTATGGGCCTATACGATGTGGGATCTGAATTGGGTTTATTTGGCTTCTGTATTAAAATCAATGTTTGAGTCCTCCACTCTTTAGGAACAAAACCTGTTATCATAACATTATTAATTAAAGAAAGAAAGTAGCAAAGACTGTTATCATCAAGTTTTGACAAGAAAGAGTAAGGAATCCCGTCTTCACCGGGTGCAGAATCTTTAGTTGATGAAAGTACTCCTTTCAGTTCAAAAAGTGAAAAGGGGGAATTTAAAACATCTTCAGCATTATTATTACCTAGCAAAAGTGGCCTTAGAATCATAGGGTGTTCTGGGACATAAGGAGGACCCAAACGATCCATGACTTGTTCTGCTAAAAGTGGAGATATTTTACTCACTGTGACTTTAAATGCCGATCTAAACCTTCTAATGTTTTGCCAAACTATTGATGGTGAAACATTAGGACTTAATGATTTGCAAAACCTATGCCATCCTTCAAACTTTTTGGTTCTAAGTAACTCTTTAGTGGATTTAGCAACTTCTAAGTAATTATCAAAGTTATTATCAGTCATTTCATGACAATACTTCCTCTCTGCCTCCTTTCTTTGCTTAATTGCAAGAGTGCAATCTGAATCCCACCAAGGTGGGGATGGTATGGATTCTGGACCGCTGCTTTTTAATGGAAAGGTTTCATTAGCAGCTTCAATCAAAGCTGTGGCAAATGCTTGTGAACTGTCTAATATATTTAAATTGCTTATTTCAGATAAATTATTAATTTTTTGCTCTACAACCTCTCTATACTGATTCCATCTATCATCATTCAGCTTATGTTTTATACGGGGATGTCTGACATGTCTTTGAGGTTTCTTGAAAAAAGGAAAGGTAATGAGAATAGGAAAATGGTCACTACCATACGTGGAAACTGCAGTTGACCAAGATAGAGATGAAGCAAGATCGGGAGTACAAATGGACAGATCAATTGCACTAGGATTTCGTGCAAGCCTAGTTGGAGATCCAGTGTTTAATATGAATAAATTACGTGAGCTAATTAGTTCCAGCAATTTTTCTCCATAGTATAAAGTTTGAGCAGAGCCCCAGAACTCATGGTGAGCATTAAAATCTCCTAAGCATACAAATGGTTTAGGCAGGAACTTAAAAAGTTGTTCAATTTCTTTAAAAATATTGTTATTAGGTTTTTTATAATACAATGATACAAAACAAATGCTATTTACAACTACTGCTATAACAGATAGTTCATCACTATGTACAGGTAGTGTGATATAATCATATGTTAATGAGTTTTTGACAAGTATGGCCACACCACCATACCCATCAGGCCTGTCCTCTCTTAGACAGACATATCCTGGTATTTTAAACAATGAATCCCTTTTCAACCATGTCTCTTGAAGACAAAGTAGAAAGGGATCATATTTATTAATAACATGTATTAAATCTTGTTTCCTATTGATTAGGCTGCGAACGTTCCACTGAACCACTAGAGCTCTCTGATCCATTATTATTGTTTCTGAGTTGGTATAAAGCATTAATAACTGCTGCAACGTTGGACGGTGATACTGTGTTAGATTGGGACATTAAATTCATAAGAGCTTTTACTATATCATCAATACTAGGCTTCTCTTCTTTGTTACTATTAAACACAGGTTTTTCCCTATGGATAACTGGTTGTCTTATTATTTCTGAATGTGCATTTCTATCATACCCTTTGCCTAACTTTACAGGAGCTCTGGGTTTAAGATAAACAGTTTTTTTATAAGATTGGTTATTTAACATTGGTATTATATCCTGGTTACTCTGCAAATCATGTTGTGTTTGTGAGGAAGATGACAATGGTGTTGCAAGCAAGGCCTCAGCATATGACACCTTAGACACAGGTGGGTGAATTTTGGAAGCTTCCATGTAAGAGATGCAACTTTTGCTCATAGTTTCTTTAATAGCTCTTTGTCTGTTAAATTCTAAACATTTTTTACTAGTGGCTTGATGTGAACCTTTACACAAGCAACACTGATAGTCATCCTCATCTACATGACAAGATTCACCGGAGTGACCTTGTCCACACTTGAAGCACCTTGGATTTGAACGGCACTGATTTTTAACATGTCCAAACCGACAACAAAGGAAGCACTGAACCGTAGGATATATATAGAGTTCTACTGGCAAGGCCATGTAGCACATGTACACCCGGGTAGGTAATACTTGCCCATCAAAAGTAAGTATAACTGTACCTGTATTCACAAATTGAGTAATGTTATTGACAACAATTTTCCTTTTTATTCTTCTTATTTTAATAATTGGCCCACAGCCAATTGGCAGGTTAATAGAAGTCTGTACTTCATCATCAGTCAAGTCAAGTGGTACACCTTTAATCACTCCCATGCGTGTGACATTGAATGTTGGGATGAAAGCATTGTATTTGTTTTTTCCTAAGTTTTCATTACATAGAAAATTGTTAGCATCAGTGAATGTAGCAAATGTAATGCTGACACGATTTCTCCCTATTCGTTTAAGACTGCCGTTCACAACGCCTTGCACGTTATTTTGTCGCATAAAGCGACCAAAAGTTATTGGATGTAAAGTTGTGCCATCAGTGTTGGCTTCTTTTTGAACATGTACAACGTAAGGTGCAACATCGGACTGTTGGTAGCGGTCACGACCAATGGGCACATGAGTAGGTGTGGAGTTATTAAGTGTATTTGTATTTTCAGAATTCGAATTTACAATGGGATTCAGCTTTTCAGTTTGTTGTGGATGGCTGGCATTATCTTTCAATTTTGATTGGTTTACACAAACACAATCTGTATCTTTTATCTTGTTTGAACCAGATTTGCGTTTTCTTTTATTACAATTGGTACACATTCGTGAAAGTATTTTCCTTTTTAAAGTTACGTCCGTAGTATTTGATACATCAGTATCCATCGATGACTCTATCGCAGAAATTAAAATATCCATTGGTGTTTTTGACCCTGAGGGAATCGTTCCCCCAGGGTCAGGGGGCTGGCCATCCCCCATAAGAAATTACATATAATTATCACTTACCGATTACTATATACACCTAACTACTAAAAATAATTAATAAGTGAATCTAAATCTACAAATATATACACTAAATACAGACTCCAATCCTTTAAAATACAATTTCAAAAACTAGTTACGAAAAACCGCGTCCACCGCGCCTGAAGTTTCCCGCCCTTTCCAGCCAAAGTTTTCAGCAGGCAGAGTGAGATTGATCAGGGTTGCCAACTCCAAATTTTTTTTACCCCTAGAGCTCAACTTAAAAGCCCCTAAAACTGTACTATTGTTTTGGAAAACCCACTAAATAAAAAATAAAATAAATTATACGTTTATTTAATTCTTTATTTGTACATTTTCCAGAATTTCGTACATTAAATCATTGTCAACCGGTTCGACACTTTTATGATCATAAGTACATATGAACGGTAAATAGTTTTAACATTTTATTTGTTGGAGTTAATGTCACGCAAGATCCTAATCGCTGTAGTGTGAAGCGGACCATCATCACACTTTGCATCATTTCAATGGATAATCTATTCCGCAGCTTATTTTTTACTATATTATATATAGACAACGCGCGTTATACCCTTGCATTTGAAATGGGAACTGTTATAAACGCCAACCCGCATTTTGCGATATTTTCGAAACGTTTGCAGCCAGCAGCATCGCAATCGTCGTATACTTCAGAGTAAAAATCCGCTGATGTTGAAGTGTTTGACCACATTTATTACTCAATTGGTCCCACTCAGATTCGATATCATTTTTGTTTCCGTAAATATGAGGTCGCTGAATGTGATTTAAAACTGGTTTTATGTCAGGTTTTACTTGAGACGTAACAACTTTTGGGTCTAAATTAGCAATTACTTTCCGCCGTTTTTGTATCTGTTCTGCAAGGCAACATAAAAAGTTCTTGCATCTTTCGCTTATATCCAATAACGTGTGCGCACCCGTCGTACTCAAGTTTGCCATCAAATCCAAGAATCAACAGCCACGACGCCACAGACCCAAAATAGAGCGCTAGAAGCTTATTTACACGATACTTTTGGTGGGGCCCAACACCTAGATCAAACTTATAGCCATAACAGACTACCGCACGTATGGAAGTACCCTGCCTCTCCCTGCTCCACCGTACTTGCTTTTTATTATTAACATTACGGACTTTCTATTTCTATACGTCTTCCGTATGAAATGACATGTGCAAACGAGACAGCTGTATGAATGTGTATAGTGACGTTCCGATCACACAGGTCATTTCGTAAGGAAATCGGGTAAAAATTCCACTGCCGGCCGGCCTAACACTGCACGACCCGACAAAGGGGCCCGAACATAAATGATGATCTAAACCGCCTTTACAGCGACGAAATATCATACAACCACGTTACAAATCACTGTGTAGCTTAGATCGGAACGTTCAGCCGTGTATGTCCTTCTCAATCGCACTTGCGAATTCAAGCAACACAGAGTGGGATACACTATGGTATCGAGAACGTTTCATTTCCAGTATAGTATGTAGCTTCTCACATCGTGAACACTTTTAGAAAAATCCCTAAAAAAACCACTAAAAATACTTAGCCCCTAAAAAAACCACTGGCTGCTTTTTTTCCCCCTAAATTTAGTGGTAAAACCACTAAGTTGGCAACCCTGAGATTGATAGATTGAACATGAATGAATGATAATGGGGAATGTCATGGGAATGACGTACTGACAATTAAGTGAACGAATGACAATAACAATATATAAAACATAATAAAAATAAAGTAATAAAAATATAAAATATTATTTATAAGTGATATGCCGATCAATAGTGAATAAATTTATATTTTACTAATTTACAACCTTGACAAGTTTACAACCACGGTGAGTTGCTATTGAAAAAAAAAACCAGTTGACGCTGTTTATCGCTTGGGGGCGTCGTGTTCGTTAAAAAAATGTTAGTAGGAATCTGTCGAAAATGAAGAATTCAGTTTTGCTAATAGTTAGAACTTTAGTTATGTTGTAGGGAAATATTTTATCATGGTGTTTTATTAGCTAGGTAGTGAAATATATAATTTCGAAGGGGCAGGCGGTGATTCCGGTGCGTAAAGTCATAAGACTTGTGTCATCTGACTGCACTTCCTTTAAGATGGCTCCTCCGCCGGAGTATGATAAGGAACCTAAAGCCCCGGATAAAAGTGCGACTAATATTCCCAGTGAAGATTCAAAAGCATTGTATAATCTAGTTAATGACCATCAAACCAATTCGGACTCTAAATCTACGAATTCATCTGCCAACGCCGAAGTGGAGGTAAGTTGACCTCTTTGCTGCCATTTTATTTAAATTTTGAAGTCTTTGCGAATGCTCTGTCGGTTTTGCTACCGGTTGTAGCTAACTGCCGTCGCGTGCCGTACAATGATTTCGTAAACAGAAGATTGTGGTCCTAACTGAATGATACTCAACACGTTTCGTGTGTACGAAAGTGAAAAATGGCGAAGCAATTGAATGTCAAAAACAATTTGCACTTTTTATCAAACAAATGGTGAGCATGAGTTTGCACTATTTACAGACTTTATTCTATATATCCATAGTGATCATATTGCCCTTGTCAACACTAACTTACCATTCCTTTGTTGTTAACCAAACAAAATAAAAATGTACAAATACCTGTCTATCTATGACTACCTACGAAATATGATCTTGCTTAAACATAATGTGACAAATACGACTAATTAAACTGTGCACTAATTACTTTTGTTAAGAAGTACAGCATTATAAAATATAAGTTGATAAAAGTAGGTTGTGGCAACAAAAAACAGGTAACTCAAGCTAAAGTCAAGGTTTCTACTCAGTTACAAAATTACTGCCTTGATTATTGTTCATGTCGGAAGGTACCTACTTATAATCAAATTTTATCTAAATGTAGGCAACAATATTATTTTATTACACTCCAATATTAATTGGATATAACTAGTTGATAACTAAGGTGTTTAAATGTCAAAGTTTTCAGTTGATATTTTTATTGTTAATTGCACAATAAACCAACTCGCTTTAGCATTGTTGTATATGTATAACCAAACCAATATGCACTATTATGTATATTATGAGAGTAATTTGGAGTCATAACTATTATTTTATGCAATTTTACTAGTGTTTAATCTATTGTTGGTATAATCTGGTAATTGGTATAATGATATAGATATGCCAAGGTTATTGTGTTATTGCCAATAATTAAATTAAAAATCACTACTATCAATAGGCAGGTTTACACAGAGCAAGCATATGCGCAAGGCAATTTCCTCGCATGCAAACCGGCCAGTGTAGGCTGTGTGGACCCACCTATTAGGAAAAAAGTTGTGTAGAACACTTCTATGGCATGTGGATTATCTATATTTATTTATAAATTAAATTATTATAGGACATTATTACACAAATTGACTAAGTCCCACAGTAAGCTCAATAAGGCTTGTGCCGTGGAAACTTAGACAACAATATAATATAATATATAAATTTGTAACTAATTTACATATATGGGTATAATACCTGAAATAAATAATTCAATAAAAAAAAAAAATTCAATTCAATAAATATGAATAAACACTTACATACATATAAAACACCACAGGACCATTAGCTTCATAGGCAGGGTCACTACCCACTAGGCCAGACAGGTTGTCATTTCGTATTCGCGGGCTGGGTTTCCGCAACTCGACGTCGCAATTCGCGCCTATTTTGCGTGATGGTGGGTTGACGGCACTACTCCTGCCAACCCAGCTCTACCAGGAAGCCTAGCAGACCCTTGATGTTGCCGACGACTTCTGGGAGAGACCCCGGAGAACCGAGGTATTGTGCCCGGTATTCTGCCACCCCTGGGCATTCAAGAATGACGTGGGCGGCTGTTTCCTCCTCAGGTTGTCCTTCAGGTTGTCATTTATAATGTACAAGATGAAATATCTAATTGAGCAAACTCACACAAATGTATGTAATTAATAGTAGGTATATTATGCAAATATGCACACATTCTGATTTTCAACCACACAACTTTCTAATGGGCAGTAATCTAATTAATAGCTCTTTATTTAATCTCAGCACTGTGTGAGATGGTGGGATGTGGAGTAATGGCTTAATTTTTTTCCATTGTAAGTGAGTTGGAACCAGTGAAATTCTCATATCACACAATTAGCATATCGGCTAATAATACAGGGTGATGGGTAGCTAGGTGCAGAGCTTTAAGGGTGTGATAGATGAGTTACTTTTGAAAATGTTTAACCATGTATGTCTTAGACTATTTTTTTATAAATCAAAATAAAAAAAATATTTAGAATGATACCCAGAAGTTTATAGTTACTGTGTTAACAATGCTCTAGTAAATTTGTATTTTTCCTCAATTAATTTATTTGTCAAGCAATGTGAATAAGTGTTAATAAATATAATAGGAAAGGCTCAATAAGGCTTGTGTTGTAATTTTAATTACTCCATTCATACATAAGACATTTTGTTAACACCTCCATTTTATTTTTATGCCCTCAAATATGCTTCAGTTGATCTAATACACTTTAAACTATCCAAAATAAAAATAAATACATACTAACACTTAAGTGTAAGGTCCTTGCCACACTTGACGGAAATTCTGTCGCCGATCTTCCGTGGCGGAACGCCAATACATGTTATTGCATATAAAATACAAATAGCGGGCACACTTCGCGGAAGATCGGTCGAACGACAAGTGTGGCAAGGACCTAAACACGTAATTATTCAAAGTTTCAGTCCTTCGATTTTTAACTATAAAATTTTACCTTAAAGCTTGTCATCTAGCTGCCAAACACCATGTATAATATTTAATTGTGATATAATTAGTGATATGTCAGCTGAGGTGGATTCTGTTATTTTTATTTATAACATTTTAATCAAATGTTTAGTTGAATTATGCCACCAAAACTGTTCCATCAACTTTCACAAGCCTAATGAAATGCTATTATTTATTTTACTAGCCTTCAAAGAAACATATCATAGACACAAAGGTCTATTGTTAATGCTCCTTAAATTAGCAGCAACGTAAGATAAACTAGCAGTTAATTTTTTTACAATAATTAAGATGTGTCAGTAACATTTTTTTATTCTAATGATGTTATATAGGTAATAGGTATTCACGGGCTTGGTTTCCGCAACTCGACGTCCTATTTCGCGCCTATTTTGCGTGGTGGGTTGTCGGTACTACACTTGTCAACCCAATTCTACCAAGAAGCTCTACTATGAAGTTCAACAGAACAGAAAACGAATGAACAAGTTTAAATTTCATGAGATAAAAATATATTTTTTATAACAATGACTGGGAACAGGAGAGGATTTCTTTCTTCTTTCATATTGGTGGCACAATATGACGATTACATAAATACTGTAATAGAAGGAAAAATTGAAGGATAGAGATGCCATGGAAGGCATTTTTAATTTATGCTGAAGAGAAGGTTAATGTTAAAAAGATTATCTTTTGTCTTTACAATTTCATCCAATCTTATGCAGTTTCCTTCATCTCCCGGTACGTGCTACTCTATGTCTAGCCAATTTTTTATTCGATCTATGTAATTTTACTTATGAAGTCCCTTTCCGCGATGGTTTTTAATCCTATACTCTATTATTTTTTGGCATGAGATCGTCGTGTCGTGTTTCTTTCCCTATTATTTAATCATACAGTTTACTACTGTCTCTGACAAAAAAATTAGTCAAGGTAATATTGGAGCACATTAAAAGTAAAATATCTTCTTTTGTTACTAGAATGGATGTCAACGTTACAAAGAATTCAATCAGAGAACAAGTACGAAAACTTGTCCTTTCAAGAAGTTTCATTTCCCACCCCACATCCCATCATCAAGCTTTAGAAATTAATCAAATTTATAATTGTAAACGAAAATTTGAGCACTTGCAAATAGTTAAATATAATAAACCGATTTCAAAGAGTCTAGCAGGCTAAGCGAACAAGAAGTGCCCCCAACGACGGATTTTGTCGATATTTCTGCTAGTGTACTGTTAGGTCCTAAGGACCCTCCATGCTTAACATCAGACCTCGATTCTCTTTTGTTTGCGAGTTATTCAGGATAACGTAAAATAATTAGGGTATCATTGAAAGTGTCATATTTTATAAACGATTCAAGCTACGTGAACCAGACAAAATTATATTTGATAACAATAAAAAAAAACTACAAAATGCATATTTTTTACCAACATCCTGTCCTTAAACTTCATTGCAAAAAATAAAAATATTTTTTTCCTTCCAATTTTTTTTTTACTTTTCGCGGAGGTACACCTCCAAAAAAAATATGCATGAGTAGCCACTAATTCCCACTGCATACACATATAAAAATATTTGCACAAATGTTCGTGCTTCATGTCAAAAAAAAAACGATTCTCCAATAAGTAGTCACTGGCATTATATGTACAGATAGAAGTACCAGTGCAGTTTGAAGATTATTAGTGTGTAGGTATACAAACTCTTCTAATAAATCTATTTGGAGTGCATCAACGATGACGTGTCAGCTTTGATAACATCTGACACATAATATTATCTGCATTTGTTTTTTGCATTTTGTAGTGGAAAATGGAAAACATTAAGTGCAAGTCTTGTAAAAAAACATTAAAAAATATCAGTGGGAAACAAAAATGCATAGAAACAGAGCAAGAGGCTGATTTATATAGCAAATGCACTAATATGTTAATTTGCATAAATGATTTATTGTGTGGTAAGTGTCGGCTTTTAGTGTATAAACATAAAGTGTTATGTTTATACACTCGACACTTACCACACAATAAATCATTTATGCAAATTAACATATTAGTGCATTTGCTATATAAATCAGCTTCTTGCTCTGTTTCTATGCATTTTTGTTATAAAGTAAAGTAAGTAAGTTTTGTCATAAAGTGTTATGTTTATACACTAAAAGTCGACACTTACCACACAATAAATCATTTATGCAAATTAACATATTAGTGCATTTGCTATATAAATCAGCTTCTTGCTCTGTTTCTATGCATTTTTGTTTCCCACGGATATTTTTTAATGTTTTTTTACAAGACTTGCACTTAATGTTTTCCATTTTCCACTACAAAATGCAAAAAACAAATGCAGATAATATTATGTGTCAGATGTTATCAAAGCTGACACGTCATCGTTGATGCACTCCAAATAGATTTATTAGAAGAGTTTGTATACCTACACACTAATCTTCAAACTGCACTGGTACTTTTATCTGTACATATAATGCCAGTGACTACTTATTGGAGAATCGTTTTTTTTTGACATGAAGCACGAACATTTGTGCAAATATTTTTATGTGTATGTAGTGGGAATTAGTGGCTACTCATGCATATTTTTTTTGGAGGTGTACCTCCGCGAAAAGTAAAAAAAAAATTGGAAGGAAAAAAATATTTTTATTTTTTGCAATGAAGTTTAAGGACAGGATGTTGGTAAAAAATATGCATTTTGTAGTTTTTTTTATTGTTATCAAATATAATTTTGTTTGGTTCACGTAGCTTGAATCGTTTATAAAATATGACACTTTCAATGATACCCTAATTATTTTACGTTATCCTGAATAACTCGCAAACAAAAGAGAATCGAGGTCTGATGTTAAGCATGGAGGGTCCTTAGGACCTAACAGTACACTAGCAGAAATATCGACAAAATCCGTCGTTGGGGGCACTTCTTGTTCGCTTAGCCTGCTAGACCCTTTGTTTTTAAAGTAATATTCACATTGTAACACTTTTTACTACTAAGTTCTATTCTATTGTTAAGAAGTTATTTATTAACTTCAAATTATAGATTTAGGAATACGTATTACGCAAAAAACTAAAAATTCCTATACCAATCCGGATCCGGCCGGATTGAAAATCAATCCGGTTTGCAATCCCTATAGCAGACCCTTGATGTTGCCGACAATTTCTGGGAGAGACCCCGGCGAACCGAGGTATTGTGCCCGGTACTCTGCCAACCCTGGGCATTCAAGAATGACGTGGGCGGCTGTCTCCTCTGCCTCCATGCTCTGCAGAGGGGGCCATCTGTAACACGTAAGGTTAGTGTTTGTTTAGTGGGGCCTGGCCGGTTATGGCCCCAGTCAAAAGCCGGAGCTGTGGCCTCTTCAGCTGTCTCAGCCTCCTCGACAAACCGGGGTCGATTGTCGGGAGGGCTTTCCTTCGCATGCCTGCACGTGCCTAGGTTAGGCCAGTACTGTTGGTGTTTTACCTTGGTGTTGTGTCGCAGCATGTTCCGGAGCCAGGCATAAGGCAGAGGTATAATTGGCTCCGGTCCTGCCACCCTCAGTTTTTCGAGCCTCCTCTCGCCAATATGTCGGCTGCATCGTTCCCTCGCGAGTTGCTGTGTCCCTTGATCCACTGCAGAGTTACGCTGGTGGTCGTGCTTAACTCTGACAGAGCTTTGTGGCATTCGTAGATTAGCCCTGAGGTCGAAGTATAACTTTGCAGAGCTTGTAGTACTGACCGACTATCAGAGAGTATGCGGATGATGGGGTAGTCCAATTCTTTCCTTGAGGGTGCTTGAGGCGATTGCGTGTGCTGCCATTATGATGCCCATACATTCTGCCTGGAAGACTGTGTTGTGGGCACCTCTAATGATGTTATTTTACTAGTTTAATGATTTTCTTTATTTGCGCGCGATTGCTCAACTCCGTTTTTCGTAGCCCCCGTGGTGTCATACAAAATTTTGGGGTTTGTTTTATCATCTAGCTCATCCCTATGCCACTCAACATTTGAATCATAGTGGTTCTATAGTTCGTTTTTAGCATTAGAAAGAAGGTAAGTGATCTTGACGTGTATTTTTATTAAAAAACATGAAAAGTAAGTCAAAGCAAATATGTAACAATTATAAATCATAAACGATTATTTACATTATTTGGCTTTATAAGTCATATAAATTATGAACTATTTATTTAAAGGATTTTTGTCAATAAGAAGACAAGTCAAGATTCATACCTTTTTTAGGGTTCCGTAGCCAAATGGCAAAAAACGGAACCCTTATAGATTCGTCATGTCCGTCTGTCTGTCCGATTATTCTATACTAAAAAAACTACTACTAGGTACACTATAATTCTAATCAAATTTAGCTTCTTGAGATTTAACCCAGACATACTTAACGCGGCAAGTTAATACCTAAAAGCTTGGAATAACATGTGTGCCTCATAGAATACGGCAAAACCGTAAAACTGTATCAATATAAAATACATTTAGTTTATATACATGATATGGACATACTTTCTCTTTGAGGGGAAAACAATACGCAAGCCAAATTGTACTCATATTACCTTTAGGTATAACAATAGTAAGCCGGGAAGCATCGGGTTTCGCATACATGTGAGAACTCCGCAAAAATGGTTCTTTTCGCTCTCTTTGTAAAGAGAACCTTCCTGTTAAAGCTTAAGGTCGATTTTGAAATGGATGAGATTTATGGGAGACAAGCCGTTTTAGAAACGCTTCTCACGTAGGTACCTACATTTTGACGTCACCCAGGACACCAACACCATGTGTTATGCGAGTCTTCGTTTGAATCGGTATTTTTTCGATTCAAACATGCAGACTGCCGAATAAGTCGCGAAAGTGCGATGAGAAGTGCCATGTGGTCTGGATTATCAATATTTTTTGGGTTCCGTGAAGTCACAAATAATTCAACGTGCAGTCGTTGGAGAGCATAAGTTTTATAAACACTTGTTAAGACTCCATGGCCGCATTAAAATTAAAACGAAATTAGTGTTCCCATGTTTTCGAACCTACTTTCCGAGAGCAAAAATTTATGGAGTTATTGTTGAAAATAAAAATATCGTCAAAATTCAAAATATCGCATAATCGGACCGCAAATCTGTCAAATCTATGGTTGATCAGGGGCTCCAACCCTTTATTGCGTCGAAGGACCTTGGTGCATAACCGAAACTATTACTTCTTGACCCTATTTCTTTATCAGGCACGCGCCCCCTTGACATCTCGCTACTTCGTGGGTCTCCCTCACCAATTGTAAAGCCCTGGTCCTGACGGAGACGGTTACAACACTTACATACTCAATCTGTTCAATCAGATCAGAACATGTTATTTCTGCTAAAACTAAACTTCAGTTCAGTTCCTATTTCGAAATGCAAGGTACTAATGTTTGACACATGTTAAGGAAATGCAATAAAATATATTCCAACAGACCTAATTATATTCTAACACGGAACCCAGAACGCACAAAATATAATGAGAAGTTGCCATGCTTTTGTTGGATTTTCAATAGAGAGTCATTAGTTCATTAATAATCACTACGTATTGTCGTGGGCGTCGCCATTGCGTTTTTGTACACTAGGCGCGGCGTATATTTTAGGCAACCGAGTTCGTGCAAACGCAAATGCAACAATTCAGCAATTCGCTGTAATGACAGCCTCGTTAACTCATTATGGTTTTCTGTCTTAGAATTGTGGTGCTTTTGCCATGTGAAAAATAACGTTTAGATTGGGCGCTATTGTTGCTTAATATTACCTTAATTAAATTATTGTTATTCCCAGAAGGCACGTAATTTTGAAGTTTTTTTGATAACAGCTTTTACCCAGTTATGTTACTGCGTGAATTATTTCATTACTTCAATTACTTCTAAACTTTACTTCACATTAACATCATCTTTATACCGACGATCTTCATATTCACTCGCTTGGCGTTACTGGCGATCTCATGTCTATTACTTATCTCTAAATTAAAATATAGCTACTTAAAGAAAATCCCAAATTAGAGTCGTAGTGTTGGCTTTAGAGTTAATCTGTCAAAAAACACAGGCTATTATATTATAATTTGCTACGAAAAAAATCTTCCTAGAATTGATATTGACCACCTATTTTTATTTTAATGTCTAGTATAAAATGTAGTTTTTTTACTGGCTACGAGTAAGGAATCAAAACTGATTCCTTACTCGTAGCCAGTAATTCCTTACTCGTAGAAGTCTGCAGGAAGACCTCCTAAATCTAGACGCATCTTTGTCTATTCAATTCTCTCTAGTCTCTCTACATTAAGTTTTCATGTACCAACCGTTTTTAAAAGAAGTCTGTAAATTCTCATATTTTTGTAGTAGTGTAAATAGGTTATTTATATATTCAAGTTAAATCAAGTATCTTAATTACATTGGCGTATTAATAATAACCACAGGCAGCAGACCAGTTGTCGTAAATAAATTGATCATTATTGGACAGCCAATAACTTTCATGTCATATGTGATTTCATAATTACAATTTAATGGATTTAAAACTGGAGGCTATTTAAATCGTAACGCAGACTACATTATGAATAGCAATGGGCTGTGCCTATCGAGTAATCAAATTGTACAAATAGACCGCGGGCCAGGAGCATATTTCGTCAGTCATCGCCTCCCGGCTCATACTTTGTCAGATGATAGTTTAGATGCTGTTTTAAATTAAAAAACCGGTTGACCATCCGCTGTACAATGATCACTTTATGTGCGGCAATCGGCAAAGTATGCGTAATGTGTGTCTGTGAACAGTGTGAACCTAGCATATCAAGTGCATCTCAAGCATCTCAAGTATTTTTGAGAGTTCTAGTAGCATCCCTAATAGTTACAATACAATACAATACAAATACTCTTTATTGCACACCTCAATACAGAAACAGTACAAATAATACAACACATAAAGAAGAGGTAAACAACAGGTGGTCTTATCGCTAAAAAGCGATTTCTTCCAGAACTTTAGGTAGCGGAATTAAAAAAAAATGTCATGTCAGTAGGTGTTCCAGATGCAATAAAAGAAGTCTAGCACAGAATAAACAAAACAAAACAATATATGTGACATTATCTATGAAAACGGACCTTATTGTCGGTGGCGCTTACGCCATTATCAACGATGCTCCCATATTATAAATAACGCCGCGCTACGCAGTGCGGCTTAAGCGCCATCGATAATAAGGTCCCTTTTCATAGATAATGTCACATATCATATACAAATATAAATGAAAAAGATATATAAATACATATACATACATATATTAAAATACATATTATATATATAATAAATGCCAGCTATAAGTATGGAAAAGGAAGCAGACAAAAAAGTATTACGGAGCAGATAAAAAGTGAAGTTTAATGAGTCTCTTGAAAGAATTAGGACATTGAGCGCGCCTTAAGTCTATAGGCAGAGAATTCCATAGTCGGATAGCTTGAAACGTGAAAGAATTATTATAAAATTTAGAAGAGGATGATGGTACAGAAAGAAGCACGTTCTGGGAGCACCTAAGAGAACGGAGGTAGCTGAAACGGTTCTTGAGATAGCGGGGAGTTGCGGGGTTAAAAAGAATGAAATACAGAAGGGACAAAGCGTGAGAGTTACGACGTAAGCGAATAGAGAGCCACTTGAGCTGCGAACGGAAGTGAGAGACATGGTCATATTTGCGTAACCCAAATATAAACCGTATGCAAACATTTTGGATACGCTCAAGCTTATTAAGTTGCTCCTCGGTGAGATCGAGATGAGCAACGTCAGCGTAATCCAGAATAGGGAGGAGAAGAGTTTGTGCGAAAGCAATTTTGGTAGGAATGGGAAGGAAGTTCCATAATCTTCTTAGTGAGCTAACTGCCACGAACATCTTCCTGCTGACTTCGGCCTCCTGAGGTCCCCACGATAAGGTACTGTCCATAATGATGCCAAGGACTTGCTGCGAGTAGGGAATCAAAACACCATTAAAGTAAATAGGTGAGAGGTTGTTAAAGATGATTCTGAGAAGCAGTTTTGGGCTACCTATATAATTATTAATAGTCTATGTCTTTGACGGATTAACTTTTAGGCTAAAACTGCAACTCCATATCGAGATTTCCTCTAAGTCGCTATTCACCCTATAGATAATGGACACGAGATCGCCAGTGACGCCCTGTGAGTAAATCTGAAGATCATCGGCATAAAGGTGATAATGTGAAGTAAGGTTAGAAGTAATTGAATTTATGCAACGCATGCTTGGTGCAACGTGTTGCACCAAGAAGAAAGGGAATCATCCACCTTTATGCGCTGCCGACGACCAATCAAGTAGCTACGAAACCATTCGACTACCGCAGGAAATATATTGAGAGAGCGTAGTGTTCCAAGGAAAATATCAAAATCAACGGTATTAAACGCATTGCTAAAATCTAGCAGCGTTAATATCGTCAATTTTTGATCATTCATCCCCGCCCGGATGTCGACAGTGATCTTCACGAGTGCAGTAGCCGTACTATGCCCAGGACGGAAGCCAGACTGGAAGGGATTTAAAAGATTATTTGTGTTAAGGTACGATGGTAAGCTGTTGGTGAACGAGACGCTCAAGAACTTTGAACAGGAAAGGGAGAATTGACATGGGACGATAATCTAAAAATGAAGAAGGTTTAGACGTTTTAGGGATCGGAACGATACAGTCGTCCTTCCAAAGTGAAGGAAAGGAGCTGGTTGAAATTGAATTATTAAGAATGACGGAAATGATGGGGGTGAGTAGGTCAAGGAGAGGAAGGATCATTTTACGGCTAATACAATCGACCCCAACGGCATTAGACGCTATGGACAGTACGTTCTTCTTAATATCAGTGTCGGTAAAGGGAACAACACAAAAAGGAGACTAGTCAGGAGTTGGAAGAGAAGAGAGGTAGTCAAGAGTCTTAACTTTATCAGGGCCACTAAATTCAGCAGAAGTAGAGAAATGTTTGTTAAGCTGATTGAAGTTAATATCTTTAGGACAGTTTTGTTGAGACTTTCCAACTCCTAGTGACTTAAGAAATTTCCATACTTTCGCCGGGTCACCATTTTCAACAGACTGGTGAATATGGCGTCGCTGAGCATCGTGACAGATAGTTCTAGGTAGTTTTTTTTCAGAGTTCTACTTATTTACGTGAAAATAATGAAAATTGAAAATGAGATGCTAACTTCCCATTTTGACACACTAGCATCCCACCCATTATCCACTCCAGCCTCAAAATAACATTTAAATGCAAGCAAAAATTGAGAATAGGAGATTGATCGTGCACAAATACTTCGAAAATTCTTATCGATCCCGAACAAAGACATCTAAGTCGCTTAAGATGCTAAAAGCTAGTATTTGTAGGGTCATAAAACGTTACAAGGAGACTCTATCAGTCGACAGGAAAATACAAACTAATCGAAGGTCTGGGACAAATAACAAGATTTTGGGGAAAAGTCCCAAGGTCACTCAAACAAAATTCAGGACGGTCTAATTACGAATTATCCCAAAAATTCAAAGAAACTTCTAGAAAGATAAAGATGATTCACCTCAGAGGTGGCTATAAGAGCTATCGAGCAATAAAACAGCCAAATCGGACTGTTAAACAGATCCGACAAGCTAAAACACTAGCTCGACTGTTGTACGACCCAGTAGTGACAAAATTCGAAGGTTGCTTGTTGTTGGACGACAAGACGATTTTAATCAACTACTCGGTTCGAAGTTTTATATGGCCAATAATAGAGGTAATTTACCCGAAAAATATAAGGTCGTGTGACGTGTAAGACGAAAAGTTTTATAACAAAGTCAACAATAAAGTCGGACCTTTATATTAAAGAGTGTTTAGACAAATGAATATTGCCATTTATTAGAACCCATAACGGCCCTGTGAAATGTTCGCCAGAATTAGCCAGCTGCCACTACTCAAAAAAAGTTTTGGCATGGTATGCTAATAATCAGGCCAATTACATACCCCGCGAGATGAATCCTTCGAATTGTCCCCAATTTCAATATATCAAAAACTACTGGACAATCATGAAAAAAAAAAAAAATTAAACAAGACTAGTCACATTGTCCAGGGTATCAATTCATTGCGATCTACAAGAAATCAACACGCCAAAAATGTCGACAAAAGTGTTGTGCAGACGATGAGGGGGGTCCATTATGATAACAGTTCGTAAATATTTACATAACAGTATTTTTTTTGAATTTATATATATTTGAAAGCTAAATACATTACTATTTAAAATTCACCATTCTAACTTTCTTATTTTATTAACTTCAAAAAATAACAATCTTCTAGTGCGTACCAATTCTATATAAACTATGTTTTAGGTCAGCGGTTACGGTTAGGTTACGGTCACCGGATCCCGCGGCGACGCCGCCGGCGCCCGGTAAACGGAAGCCTAGGCGCCTCGTTTTGTCGACGTAGGAATAGGGGATGAAGTAATAAGTATATGGTCTAATCTTGAATTTCTCGCGTTTTCTTAACTAGTCGAATTGCTGCGGGCAGGGATCGGAAACCGGTATTTTTTTGTATGGGAACGAAAACGGTATTTTTTCGTTCTTTGTTAATTATTTCATTTCTAATTGGGCAATCTCATAATTAAGGTCCGACCGAGAACGCTTTTTTTGTCTCGGCCGAGACCGAGACCGAGACCGAGATTTAATGGGATTCTCGGCCGAGACCGAGACCGAGACCGAGAATTTATAAAATAGAGAAAAAATACGAATTTTGCACTAAAATTGTTTTTATAATCGAAATTCGACGATTTATCAGAAAAAAGTTATCATAATCAATTCCTAGCGCTATTAAACAGTATTTTTAGGGTTCTGTAGCCATAATGGCAAAAATCGAACCCTTGTAGTTACGTCATGCATGTCCTATGTCTGTCGGTCTGTGCGTATGTCACAGCCATTTTACTCAAAAACTATACGGTATATTTTATAACCAAAGTTGGAACGTAGGTGTACATGTATTATGTAAGTCGCTTCTTAGTTTCGAAAAAATAATGTAAAATATATTTTCAAATATATACTCCGTATAAATGTAACAAAAAGTAAAAAAAAAATCATGTGGCTCATCATTAGATAGGTCTTTAAAAATACAGAAAGGTTGCTAAAACGTTTTTTTTATTAAATAAATACTTTTGACAATAATCGATTTAAAAAAAATTGTGTGATCCCCTCTAACTTTTGAACCGGGAGAGCAAAGCCATTAAAAAAATTCTAAATAAGCAAATAATTTTTCAGGATAATTATTTTGAATATGGAAGAGTTATAAAAAAACTGATCTTCTTATTAAAACGACAAAAGTGCCACTAACATACGCTCTTTTGCTTGTATGGGTTTTTTGTATTATATGAAGGTACGGAACCTTCCCTTATGCGTGGTCCGACACGCACTTGGCCGGTTTTTCAGTACGGATATGCACAAAAAGAGGTAAAGTAACAATAATCAAAATAAAGAGTTCTATATTGTAACCCAAAATATCCGCCACAGGTGTCGTTTTGTACTTACCTACTGCTTTGCTTTTTCCCTTTGACACAAATATATTTAGTATCAAAATATCCAGTGTCATCTTCCACTCACAACAAGTTAATCTAAGTTACATCCCGATAACAATATACACCCATTTATTCATCAATAACAACTACCACAAAACGAAAAAAACCAAATGAACAAGTCATTACTTGCAACCGCGCCTATCCGATCCCAACACTTAGTATTTGATAAGTAATTGGCTTAAAATGTGGCTATGAAACCAATTTAAAACACAAAAAACGTCACACCAACCGGGCGATGCAACCAACGAGTGGCTTAGACCCCGGGGATCGTGCGCGGAAAATTCAAATTCACCAATGATAACTCATTGCTCATTCTCGGTCTCGGCAAGAATCTCGGCCCATTTTGGCCGAGAGCCGAGACCGAGATCTCGGCCCGATTTTTGGCCGAGAATGCCGAGACCGAGACCGAGACCGAGATCTCGGTCGGACCTTACTCATAATACGAAGTCGTTATCAAAAAAAAACAACAGTCCTATATCTGGAGTATAAAATAAACCGAAATATATTATATATATATAGAATCTGTTTATCATTTCAAAGTTTTTCTAAAAAACCGGTTCCGATCCCTGGCTGTGGGTGCCGAGGCTGTATATTACTACTAGCTTACTAGCTTTGACCGCCATCATTTTAGTGTTTTTACACTCATAGAGCTGCCTAAGGATAAGAAAAAGTAACCCATTTTTTTTCTTTAACCTAAAACCAGTGTTTTGTGGACTCTTTGGCAAGATATCTCAATTGTCCTTGATGGTTATTTGTTTATCTAAAAATGCCTATAAAATTCTGGTAAAAAATGGATTTCCGGCTATAAAAATATTAAAATTAAGGAAACAGGAAATATGGGCGGCAGTCTTTTGTTTCGAGTAATGTGATGTGTCTTTCTGTCTGTTACTCGTGTAATTTTTCGATGGCCTCTAAATCTAATAGTTTTTAGGGTTCCGTACTCAAAGGGTCAAACGGGACCCTATTACTGAGACTCCGCTGTTCGTCCGTCTGTCACCAGGCTGCATCTCATGAACTGTGATAGTTAGCCAGTTGAAATTTCTACAGATTATGTATTTCTGTTGCCGCTATAACATGAAATACTAAAAACAGAATAAAATAAATATTTCTTTCCAATCTCGAGGTTCTCATCCAATCACCAAAGTTAAGCAACGTTGGGCGGGGTTAGTACTTGGATGGGTGACCGTTTTTTATAGATAATGGTGGCTTCCTGTGCGAGTCCGACTCGCACTTGGCCGATTTTTTTTTTCAGTCGTGTCATGATACGCTGTTAGACATGTTTACAGCCTTTAGTGTATTTGTATTATTTTTTTATTGAACATAGGGTATAAAAAGTGCAGCAAATATTTGCTTTATGAGTTACAAGCAGAGTCTGTGTATAAGCTAACTTTGGGCCGATTTGAACGGAACAATGTGATGTGAGGGAGTGAATTTGACATTAATGATGACATTGCCACACTGTCAATTGCAAGCAAAGTTTACCTTAGATACGTATTGCACTTCCTGGTACTGGTACGTAATACACCGTTGGCAATTCTTTTTACGTGTTTTCTTCACTGTCTGTTGGATAATATTCCAATCTGAAATCTGACCTGCAACTCTACCATTTGGATTTATTTATATTGGTATGCGTATTGTAAATTGAGATGTGTGCAATAAAGTTGTATTGTATCTCCGCAACCGAAATATCGCCTTATAAAGCGCCTGGTAGCCGAATGGTTTAAGGCACGCGGCACCGGAGGTCTTGGTTTACACCCCCGGTTTATACGACTTTTTGGGGACTTATGTACGAAACGTCATTTCATTTGATTTTAACCAGTATTCTTCGGTGAAGGAATTAAAGCACGGTGTGTGTGTGCGTGTGTGTAAATCTCAATCTGCATTGGGCTCTCATGGGGACTAGATACTACAGAAGGCCAACTAAACCTAATGGGAGGAATAAAATAATAAATAAATAATATAGGAATAAATATGTGAGGTATGTGTGGCCCTGTGCTCAGTAGTGGGACGTATAGGCTGGTAGGTAACGATAAGACCTAAGGGAGGTTTTCAATATTGGCGAGAGTTATAGGTCAAGGTGAGGTGTAAGCTGTCGAAACGAAATCGCGCTCGCTGATGATTCAATTAACCTGTTAAAGACTTGTCTTCGTTGCGCGTATGCATCGCTTGCTCGCTATTCGGTATTGATTGAGCCATTGTTGTTGTTATGTCACGATACGGTTATTCTGCTGAATTACCGGCTAAAATCCAGAGCCTGGCCTGAGCAATTCCTAAACATTGAATACCTACGCCGATTCTTGTTTGCTGACTCACTGAAGTTTATAATTTATTTATTGAACATGTTATTTATGACGAAAGTAGCAACTTCAAAAGTAGTAATCAGGTGATATAAAATTGTACATAGTTACGTTTAATTCCAAAAATAAGAAAAACTACAATGCAACTGCTTCACTTTGCAAATTAATGTAGTGTAAATCGAGTACCTATTATTTCAGGCTCTTTGTTTATTTCCTGGAAGGCCTAACCCCTCTTACGCTTAGCTTGGACACGGATCCGTGCGTGGGAATTTAAATCTATTCTTTTAAATATCAAGGTAACTTTTTCAATGATCAATTTTGATAGACCGCATACGAGGGGTTAAATTTAGTTGCCGTTTTTCAATAGTACAACGACCACTTTTTGACGCGCTTGTCTAAATAAGTTGGCGCTAAAATATTAACAGACAGCCAAATTATATTGTTACATGCCTAATTAATGCTGATGTTTATTATTTTTAATGCCCGAAAATTAATAAGCCAAATATAATTAAGAATAGATTATAATCAGGGCGTATGATTTAGGTTAGATAGCGTTCATTGTCGTCTGATCGACCGCGCAAGCAGGGAAACGGCGCCGGTGTCCAGAAAAATGAAAGATTCCTGGCATAATTCCAACACTGCAGGTTATTGTAAGTTCCAAAAGTGTTGGCGTGTCTCCAGTGCATTTACTTCCTTTAATATGTAATTTTGACGATTAGACTGCATTTTTACGAAAACATTTCCTTTTATGAATTACGTGTACGTGATCGCGGCCCATAAATTGCCTAAGTATTTACTGTCCGGTCCGATTTGTTCGCAACAAACATCTTATGTATATATAGACAGAAAAGTCGAATTACTACATAGCTACATGAATGAACAAGGATACAAGAAGTACTTATATATATGTAATTATACAATTCTGATACTGTTAAACGAGCGTAACTTCTTCAAAACTGTTCTAATGGCAAACATTTTAATAGAGGCTTTATGAAAATTATAATTCTAGGTATAGCTAAGTCTCAATCTTTGGAAAAATATTTATCCCGAGTTTTACCGGTCAATCATACATTGTATCAGTATTAGTGCCGCCGTTCATTCTGTGTTGTTGCGTTGCATCGCGTAACTGTTGTTACAGTTTAAAAAGCTCGAAACTCACTAGGGTGATTGCACCGCAGTCCCGTTATCTGTTTCGGCGCCGCGCAACAGTTAGTTTTGCACGTGTAAATCCGTGGAGGAAGCAGGGTCCAAGGGCGCGATCGATTGCGTGGCCCGACCCTGACCCACGGAGTCCCGGCGCCGGGACTCGCAGCGAGGTGACGTCAATACCTTGCGAACATTCAATCCATTGTGTTGCGTTATCTTATCAGTATCACAAATTAACTGTCATCGCTTTGAAACGCCCAATTATATCCCACATCCCACGTTGGTAAATAAAATTGCGTGCTCAGCTATCTGGAGGCTTAGCAGTCTTGTCTTAGCACAATATGTCGCATGCGAGATAGTCTATTCGTCCCTTTCTAATTAATACAGTTACAAAAATAGGGGTTGCCTATAGCTTGCGCGCGAGATGACCAGTTCTGTCGCGGAGCATTTATGCTAAGCTTATTGATGTATATTTCAAATGTATTTGTGTATATTTTGATGACCGGTCTGGCCTAGTGGGTAGTGACCCTGCCTATGAAGCCGATGGTCCTGGGTTCGAATCCCGGTAAGGCCATTTATTTGTATAATGAAGTGATGAGCACAGGTATTTGTTCCTGAGTCGTGGATGTTTTCTATGTATTTAAGTATTTGTATATTATATATATCGTTGTCTGAGTACCCACAACACAAGCCTTCTTGAGCTTACCGTCAATTTATGTAAGAATGTCCCTATAATATTTTTATTTATATTTCTTAAGGCATATCCTGCAGACGAAATGTATGTGAGATATGTGAGGTGTAGTCTGATGGTTTTTTAAGTTCATGAACACACGACATAATGTGAATACAATGCAGCGCGTAATTTAAAATGAATTGCATACCTACGATAACGGCTATTTTAGCTATAATTAGTAAACACTTCGTCACAACTCGAAAATAAAACATTATTTCTCATGCACCTAAAAATAATGCCCGAACCATGCGTTCAGCATTTTGTCATAACAATGAATAAGATAGACAACTTGAACAGCGTTGCCACAATAGCTAGAATTAGTAAACAGGGCATCATAAATATCGCACTTTAACAGTGTCATTATTTAAAAAGATAATCATACACAGTGTAATTCAAAGAGATCGAATACCTGATTAGTGATTATCACCTTAAATTAATAATAAATTATTTCGTTAATACCTATACCGGGTATATTGTTACTTTAGTGTGAAATAACTTACTAAACATCCATATTTAAGGTTTATGCAGAGACTTATAAACCAGACATGTGTTGCCAAATACGATAATGCGGAGTGAGTATTCGCCTATGTTCGTATTGTCTCGCCTAAGCCCGTTCTATATTCTTGACAAAACTACACGAGACGGGTTGTCGAGATATTATCCGAGATCGGGCGAAACCGAGAGCGGACCACTTTATTATTATTATTATTATTGGGGTTTGTGGGCCTTTGAGTGCCACGTCGGCCAGGTAGTGATCTATTGTGACAGCCCTTTAAAGTTCATTACTGATGCCCGTTGAATCCAGGAAATTCCAGATTCTTTGCGCCGTAATGTTCTGTACCTTATAGGGTTGCAATACGTGCCGCCCTAAGTGGGTACTTCTTTTCGACATTAGTGGTCCACAGGAACAGATAATGTGCTCTCTATTCTCGCCTTGCACAGTTGTAGTTATACTTTCATCCAAGATGGACGGACATCTTCGAAAATTCTGTCCCTGTAGTATTATGCGCTCTAGCGTAATTCAAACTATTGATTCATGAAAAGAAAGTCATCAAAACCGTTAGAATAGGCGAAGGTATTTCGTGACAGGATAAAGGTAAAACAAAGTATCTGCCTTTATTAATTATTTCTTTTATCCCGCTGTATTGAGTGTGGAGGGATAGTCTGGCGCATAGACGAAACTTTGATATTTGGCCATTTTACCGACATGCAACGGAGACAATGCGAGCATATGCGAGACAATACGAACATAAAGAAATACTCACTCCATATTCCCGTATTCGGCAAGTCCCGTGTCGTTTTGTCGAGAATGTGGAGCGGGCTTATGTTCGCGTTGTCTCCGTTTAGTGTCGGTAACATGGCCAAACATCAAAGTGCTCTCATCATGACGTTTCGTGTTTGCGCGAAACTATCCCTCCACACTCCGATAATTTGTTTTACCTTATTCTGTTGCGATGTATCGCAGTCATCCAATACCATTGCCTATTCCACTATCTTTTGATGATTTTTTTCACAAATCAGTAAGTAGGTACTCGCGGGCTGGGTTTCCGCAACTCGACGTCATACAATTGCGCCCATTTTGCGCCAAATCTGTACGTTATACAGCGCATAATGCAGCGATAGATGTTTCGAAGATGTTTTTCTTGGATGAAAGTCCAACTACAACTGCGCAAGGCGAGAATGTAGTGGGACATTCTCGGGTTCGCCCGATCTCGGCAAATATCTCTACAAAACCGGTCTCGTGTAGTTTTGTCGAGAATGTGGAGCGGACTTAGGGTAGATATTTCCTAAGAGGATCGAATGGATTTGTCTGAGTTTGAAGTTAAGCAACATACATAATATAAAATTAACATTATACAAAATTGTTATACAACTTCCTTATGTTTTATCGCAACGACTTATTTGCGTCGATCAATGTATTACAAATAATAACGTAGTAAATATATTGTTGCGCGGTGTGGAGCGATTTTCTGGCGTATTGTCTTGTTATACGTGAAGTTAATTGTTTAAGACACGGAAGTCACATTAAGCCCTAATCTACATAGTTAAGACGAAGTAATAATTAAAACAATTATGAATTCAGTCTTTTCACGTAAGAATTTTTAAGCTAATTTTATTTAGGTACTATTGGTTTTATTTTTAGTATTACATTTAATCTAGTTTTAATATCTTTATGTTTTCTGCTTAAGGAAGAGATACAAAAATATTATCCCCGCCTGTAAGCCCTGTACCGCTGTGTTTACAAATATCTGAACAAAGCCACTATTATCGCGCCGATATACAGGGCGTCCCAAGACTATGGGACATCAAGGGAAAGTACCTTAAATATAAGACATAAGATATTTTGCTAAAAGGAGACTTTATTTTATTTTCAAAACTGAGTAAAACTGTATTCAAAGATTTTAAAAAAATAAGTTACTTTGTTTGGAAATCGAACCGACTCAAATGTGTAATAAAAAATCCCGTATTTTTATGATGCCAATCGAAAGAATGCCTAAAAAGCGGCCAAGTGCGAGTCGGACTCGCCCATGAAGGGTTCCGTACCATTTATGACGTATTAAAAAAAACTACTTACTAGATCTCGTTCAAAGTGTTCAAACCAATTTTCGGTAGAAGTTTGCATGGTAATGTATATCATATATTTTTTTTAGTTTTATCATTCTGTTATTTTAGAAGTTACAGTGGGGGGGACACATTTTACCACTTTGGAAGTGTCTCTCGTGCAAACTATTCAGTTTAGAAAAACAATATATTAGAAACCTCAATATCATTTTTGAAGTCCTATCTAGAATATATATAGGTATAGGTATAGCTATACCCCACACGTATGGGTTTGATGAAAAAAAAAATGATTTTGAGTTCTAAGTATGGGGGAACCCCCAAAATTTATTGTTTTTTTTTTTTCTATTTTTGTGTGAAAATCTTAATGCGGTTCATAGAATACATCTAATTACAAAGTTTCAACAGTATAGTTCTTATAGTTTCGGAAAAAAGTGGCTGTGACATAAACGGACATGACGAATCCATAAGGGTTCCGTTTTTTGCCATTTGGCTACGGAACTCTAAAATAAGTCATCTCAGAAATATGATATCGCAAAAGAAATGAATACAGTAAAATTTTTGATTAAAATTTCAAGCTTCGGTTTAATTCCCAGAAAAAGTAAGCACTTTTCAATTTTTTTTTAGAAATTCTTTGAATGCAATATTACTTACTTTTAAAAATAAAATAAAGTCTTCTTTCAGCAGAATATCCTATCTACGATATTTATGGTACTTTCCCTTGATGTCCCATAGTCTTGGGACGCCCTGTATATATATATTAGCGACTGCACTCTTAAAAAGTAATTATCGATGATTTGCATTTTCACTAATTATGATACATAATAATATTAGTATTGACGTAATGGTGTTAATTCTGTTGTAATGTAATGTAATGTGTTAAACGTGCGGACAAGTAATTAGACTGGGCGCCAAATTGAATTAATTAGGGCGATCGATGGTTCTGGCTCTTAACGATTGGTTATCAGGCCAGCGCGAGGTATTCAGGTGGATTTCATATGCGATGGCGTGAAATTATATCGTAAATATTGAAACTTCGACTCAGATCTTTTAAATGTACTTAACAATGATACGGATAGGCCTCACCTAATCAAGTATTGTAAGTACAGTAACGGCAAAACATCTCTTATACTGTTTGTTGCAGGCATTCGTTCGAAACTTCGTGAAATTTGACTTTATTATCATGTAAACAATGATTATACCATCATCACGGCCATATATATATATACTTACGTCCCACTGCACGTGGCAACGTGGGCAGCCACGTTAGCACAATGCGATGCGGATTGGGGACTACACGCACGTTATAAATATTGAATTTCTTATTTGAAAACACTCAAAAGCGAATTTTACCAATAATAAAACCTAGATGGATCGATTTTTCACCCTCGTCAGCATATGGTTTGAAAATGAAATCGCACCATTACTTTAAAATTTAATTAATACCAACCGGGCTAATGGGAACCTAATTATTTTAAAAATGAACCCTAGTTCGTTTTCATACGCTTGATCTGCTTTTTAGAAATTATAAAGAAAATATGCAACTATGTAATTATGTTATACCGCTAAAAAGCTGCTCAATTTTCGACGTCAGTAAACATCATATTCAGGGTTTTGTAAATATGGATTTTGCGAGCGACTATCACGGTGAAAGTAGCATGTAAATTTCATCACTTAGACTGCTACTAGGTAGATTTATATAAAACTAGCTAATGCCCGCAACTTGTTGGTGGTATGATGATGATGATGACTGATAAAAAGTACCCTAAAGGGGCCCACTGATTAACAGTCCGCCGGACGGTATCGGCCTGTCAGTTGTTCGGAACTGTCTACTTTTTGTTCTACCTGACAGGCCCATACCGTCCGGCGGACTGTTAATCAGAGGGCCACTTTAGTCCTTTCCTGGGCCTCAAATTATCCCTATACCAAATTTCATATAAATCGGTTCAGCGGTTAAAGCGTGAAGAGGGAACAGACAGGTTTGAGTTACTTTCGCATTTATAACATTAATAGAGATTAGCGTCTCCTGTCTCCTCGCAAATTCGTCCTCTTAGAAGTTCAAGAACTTTATAGCTTTTCCGGTCTCTGGTTCTGTAGAAGTAATGGGGGTAATATCTAAATTAGCAATAAACAATATTTAGCAGGATCTGCCGACCCTGCCCAGCGAGACGGTATGTCTCGCAGTCACCGATTCGGCATTTTTGGCATGCGGCCACATATCAGCATCGCGCCGTGAATTATGACATCCTCGCGACTCAGGCGCGTTATCTTGAACGCGCTAATTGTGCTAGCATCTAGTAAGTAGAGATTTACAAACCGACACAAGTGTTACGTAAAAATATTGTTTCTTATTAATTATGCGCAAGGGCATCAAAAATATATTGACGGCGAAAGTGGCCAAATATATCGGAACACGTCCTTTATCTAGGGTAACAAAAGTGTGTAAGGTGGCCGTCACCATTTGATGCTGACTATACCAGCATCACTGCTATGTAGAGCTTATCTATTTTCGAGTTTTGCGACACAGGTCAGGTGACTGTATCGGTGATAGTATCATTAAGTTTCGTAGTATTCATAGTGCTTAATGATACAAGATTAAAGCACCTGACTTTTCCTATCGAACATTTCCACGGTTTCGCGGCCCTATCGACGACGACGCTACTCTGTCTCATAATTATTACCTATAATTCGTGATAAAGTGTGAACTAAGAAAATATGAACATCGTGGACAATTAACTGACCATTATTCGAGAATTCGTAAAGTTTTTTCTAATGAAAAGGTCTATCAATCAATAGTGATTTGAGTGTGTTTGCTGTTAGAACTATTCTTCCTTCCTTATATGAAATGTCTAATCAATGGGACTCACGCTAATATATAATAAGGCCAGTGGGCGGCACAAGCATTTTTGTGCTGAATATGCCTGTGCCGCACTGGTGGAATCCCGCCTTAAATCTAAAATTTCTAATCCAGATACAAAGCATGTAAAAGTCACATATTCACGAAAACTAATTCAGCGTACGTCGATGTCGGCACTTGTCACTCATTTGTCTTTTTAAATATGTTTTAAATACATGCTTGACAAGGAGTTTCTTTGAGAGTTTGGCCTTCTCACATTTCCAATAGTGCAAGAAAGATTTCGACGACGGTTAACGGTATTGTAGTGGGGTTGCTCGCGGTCACCAAATAGCTAATAATAGTGTTATCGCTATGCTAAAAATGGAGCTATATAATATGGTGCACAAGCGCAAGCGCATGGCCAAACAGGAAACACGCAGTATCGCGTCACAAACTATTAACACTTTATAATCGTTTGTTATGTAACTTATGTAACATTGTTATCGTATTTTTTGGTCTATTTATATTTTTGTACAGTCCACCGATTTGTTTGACCGTTGCGATAATAAATTATTAGTTGTTTGGTCGCTGTCGCGTCGGCGTCGGGCGTCGGTTCTCCCAAACTACTTCGGAAGATCGTGATTATTGTATTTAGACACCTAGCTTATTACCTAACGTTCATTACTATAGTTCAACGGTATTTCAGATAAAACAACACACGGGGCAAATTTGTGAATTTAGTAGTGTAATATAAACGCGACACTGTAGATATTGGGCTCGGCGTAAAATGGCGTGACTATCGTATCGGCAGACCCAAGGTGAACATGGATGAGAAAGGCACTATATTTTCATAACTGTTACACTCTTAGTTTTTAGGTGCTAATTGACGTTTTTAAAAGCTAACCAAACCTTTAATTGTAAATAAGTAATATGTTTCTCATAAATTAAATTATGCAGCCAAATTATTCCATTCAGGTTTCGTAAAAGGCTTAAGAGATTTCCAGGTCCTTTTTACTGATATCACGGCACTGACATCTACCTACCTATTTTTATATTTATTTACCTACATCCAAATATATAATAATTTTACCCCTAATATTTTAATTTTATGTTATGACCTTGACCTTGTATAATTGTCCGGTGACACAGATTAAGAGGAATTCCTAGTTGCGATTTTTCCATACAAACGCTCTCGACTGATTCCTCCCTGGATTTTTAACCTAGAGCAGTGATTTTTTCAAATAAGATCAATATCATCAATATCTGTGCCGCTATGTTTTGCTTTTTTGGATTATTTTATTTTGAAGAAAGATACAGTGCCTCGAAAATCGCAAAAACGGCTCAATTGAATTGGCTGTAAAAAAAGGCACTGTATACAAATATGACAAAAAATATCCAAAAAATCAAAACATAGCGGCATAGATTATTTCTTCCTCTTGCAATTTCCAAAATTTCATAATGATTAGTTGCGTTTTGGAGGAGGAAACAGTCGAGAGCGAAACCTCGATTTTTGAGTTTTTTGCGAGTGAATTTCGGTCCGAGCTGCAGTTGTCCTTATCGCACGAATTGGAGGCGGAGACAGTTTCTAAATATACATACACAGAAGGAATAGTGATGGGCATAACATCCTTATTAGGGATTGCAGAACCGGTACTGTTTTAAAGAACCGGGATTTCCCGGTACTTTCGGAACTGGTCTAATTATTTCATTATTTTAAATAAAACGACAGCATTTTGCGATTTGACCACCTTTCGTATTATAATTTAATAATCACATTTTCTTTTATTACGTACCTAGTAGGCAATTTTTTTTAGAAATATAGTATTTTACATTGCTCACACTTGTGCGTCACAAGTAAAAGATAACTACTTTGATGTTTGCCACTAGATAGCAAATTTAATGAAATTACATTGACGAGGGGATTTATATTTAAGTATCGCAGTCGTATTGTATAATCCGCCGTATTACATTACGGCTAGCCGATATCAAAATAAGGGCCATTTTGAAATGCGGCGGTTCAACGATTAAGGTAAGTATGTTGGGTAAATACCGGATGCGGGTGAAGAACGTAGGACATTCATTTCCCCCTAATTTGGCTTTATTTTTTAATGTTGGCAACATTGTGTAAGACGCCATTTCATTGCGCCTCGACTGTCAGTGTCCCGCGTCGCTCAGGGAGTCGGGCTTGTGCTATGTGCAATCACAGAGAGCAAGGTAAATTTCGCGAATTCTTCCTTCTATCCGATCTTCGCTCTGTAATTTATTTTGCGTATTGTGATGAAACTGTGTTTGTTTTTGTAATTGTGTTAACAGACCTAGCACTGCTGTAGACCGAGAGACCAGAAACAATCAGATCTTTACCTATTTAAAAAACAGCAGTGATTATCAAATTTTAAATTTTGTTCACTTTACCTACTGACCTTAATTATCACATTTATTGTTTTCTTGATCACACTTTCGTACCATTATTTTTATCCAGTACCACTACCAGCGCGAGGGTTACTGACAATGTAATTTTTTTTAATTTCCGCAACCCAAAGGTTGCCTTTTAGCGATAAGACCGCATGTTGTTTACCTGTGCTTATGTGTATGTTTTCTTTTATTGAGGTGTGCAATAAAGAGTATTTATATTGTATAGGGATGATGATACATGTTCAATTTTATAACAAAATCGAGTAAAATAGATAGCAAATGAGCAATTTCTCGCAATAAAGTACCTACACATACGGATGCATATGTAGATGTGCACGCATACATACATTGCTAGTTTCGGATACAAAATAGAGATAGGGCTTCGAAATTAACTTCCTTAAAATGCTTCAAGAGGGCTCTCTTTTCCTATATATTTACTTTACTCTTTACATACGATCCTTACATTTTATAAAAAAAAAGATTGTATATCAACTATATATATATATATATATATATATATACATAATTGCAAAATTAAACCAACAAAATCGCAATTTTAATTATTTTCCATATTTCAAGATGGGCTCTCAGTGACCTTGACTTTTTTTAAAAACTACTTAGTCTTTTTGATTTCTAAGTTTGATTTTTATTTTTTTGGCGACCTTCATTAAAAATGACTGGGCACGATTATTTTTTATTTTGATTTTTGTCCCTCCTACTTAAGTACTTAATATCTTCCAGTACATTTCATTCAATAAACAATACATTTACACTTTCCCTAAACCTGTACAGTTCACGAAATCTTAAATTGTCAAAACTTCGCAACGTATCTATTATTTTAGTGTTTTTTTTTATTACTTCGGGTAAACCTTACAATAAGAGGTTTCTTAGCACATTGTTTACTTATCAAATTGCCTTATGACATAGGTATCAAAGTTTGAGAGCCACAATTTTACCAATTTTTGTATCAGGGTTAAGATCGGATACAAAAGGGTAGACACCGGACCTATTTCTTTGTGATACCTTATTCTCTTTCCATTAGAAGCAACTTTTTTTCACCATCCAATGTTCTCCCTTGATGGCAAAACACTCGTTACCCTAAAAAAAAGTATGTCTCATCTTTACACAGGTACAAAACTAAAACCGTTCTATATTGAAGATTACCAAAATTCAGGCCGAATCTACGGTTATTATTTAACGATTCGCTACGTACTTCAAGAATCTGTCACGTGTTGAGATCTCGAAAAAACATTTTTTCACGAGTTCTCTCAATTGGTCCCAAAATTGTCCGGCATTATCCCAACATACTTTACCCAGATTGTCATTGCGATACGTTCTTCAATAAGGCGGCCCAAGTTTAGCCCCATCGTACTACAAGTTAAATAGATTGTAGTTTAACCATAGGTATATTTATACCTACTTACAGAATTTCACAACACACCATGATCACTCCCAACTTACTGATACGGATAGGTACAGTCAAGTGTGAAAATATGGGTGTGCACATCTTACTCAAAAATATGTCCCATAGCATCTTATTCCAGTGTAATAAGAGCGTAGTACCATATTTATGAGACGATTCTTTCGATACATATTTTTGCACTTGACTGTACGACGACAACCGAAGCTGAGACATCATTCTTTTTTGCAGTTTTTACCTATATGGTAATTAATATCAATCAATCAATCAATCATTTATTATTTCGTTATCATAGGTATAAAATACATTTAGTACAGGTGATAGGGTGTTTAGTATTAGGGTGTAATAGATACAGTATAATATAAAAATGAAAAACAATATTACGTGGTAAGTAACAACAAAAACAACTTGCGTCGGGCAGCGCAGAATAAATTCCGTCTGGCTCGCGGGCGATGTCGACGGAACGGCGCGCAATGAGCGAGCGCACGAGTCTCGCGTCTGTGTGCGCGCACTCACACTTAGATAGCTCCGGCTCCCGCCCACCGCAGCGCGACAGAAACATAGCTTCAAAAATTCGAGATTTGAAAAGTTGCTCAGCTAGGAATTGCTCTTAATTACCTACTCACTAGATGGAGCTCGTTCTGACGTCTTGCTGTAGCCAGGCGATCCCAATGATTGGAATCATTGGGATCGCCTGGCTACTAATTTAGCGAATCATGTGTGGGATCTGATGCTTCAGCGATGGTTTTTAGAAAAGCTCAATTTAACAGGCCACGCCGCTATAAATTCGGGGGTTTCTAGTTTTTTTTTGAGTTATCACAATGTTTGGGGTCTAGGTCATTAGAAAAAAATACATGAAGACTTACCATGTGAGCACAACATTACTGTAATAATAATTTTAAATGTGATAAGATTTAATTCAAGGTGACGCAGAATTTAATGTAGTCGACCCAACGCAACGAAACGCTTAACTTTAAATTTTATCTAATAAAAATAAGCTTTACAATTGGTTGTCTTCGGTGGGCGAGAGCGTGTCCGTGAACGTTGGTCCATTTGATAACAGCGGGACTATTCTCAAAGCGTAGAGACGCCGGAGCAAGCGAACCAGTGACATATTGATCTCCAAATTGTTCCAGTACGTTTTTTGGCGCAACTGCGCAGCGACGCCATTTTCATAGCGCTGACTAGACTCAGACGCTCGAAAGACGCCAGTGTTCGCCGCTTAGGTAGAATAAAAGCGAACCACAGCAGATGCGTAATATGTAGCTTAGACAGTCGAGTGCACATGTAATATCCTAATGAGTAGGAGAGACCCCATACTAGCGGCATTTTAGCGTCGGCGTCTAGTCAGCGCTATGGAAAATGGTGTCGCTATGCAGTTGCGCCAACAATACGTCAAGCAGCATCCAGAGTTGAATAGACGCCGAAGCTCGAGAGACGCTAGTTCGTTACGCGGGTTACTAGCCAAGAGGATATCTCTAAGTCTTGCTAGGCAAGCCGCCTCGAATCCGCCTGCTTACATATAACTCTATACATTACAAGTATTACCTACAACCAGCGTGTGCAAGAAATCGCAGCTGTGGTGCATGCGCCTTTGTGGTGTATGCAGCTCGGCTCTTTTACAATGGTTCGCTGAAATCAATCTCGCCTGTTTTGATAAGCTGCGGGAATACACTGTGATTACTTTCTAGCCTTGACATTAATGTTGAGACTGCTATTTTGCCGTATTGTCCACATGCGTGGACAGTTTGTATTAAGTTTATAATTGAAATTTATGGTCGTTGTGAAATGTTTTGTCAACGTTATAATGTAAAGTAATCGGAATCAGTAATGTTCAGTCGAGGTTATTTATTAAAACATTTCAAACGGACTGCTCACGTAATTTGGGTCGAATATGAGTTGTTTAGCATGCTTCAATCCATTGCGAGGATTGTCATTTAGGTTCGGCGCATGGCACACTGGATACGGTTGAGTGAGATGTCGCTATAATACGCGCATAGCGTTGTGCCCTTCAAACATAAGAGCAACGTGCGAAAAATGCCATCCAAGCGCCTTCTACCACCTGCAGACGTCGCTCGGCAATCACTGTTCGATGACGATCCTTATTACGATATTCTGAACTACGGCGCTTTATTTATGGTGCCGCGGTGGTTATAGTCTAACATTCAGGACACAGTAGGTAAAACATGCGATCTTTAGTAGTCTTTACATGCCAGGCCACTGCGGTTACGCGAAAAACAAACTATGGCGCCGCTGGTTATCTAAATCATTGCCGAAAATTATTTTGCCTAATGTCATTTTCGCATAATTTTATTTCGCCGAACGATCCAGTAGCAACTCAACATAATAATTCGTATTTTTTCCCCACCTAACAGTTAGCAAATGTATGTTTGGACAACAACTTAAGACACTTTTTAAAACGCAATGTTTTAGGTAGCAGAAAGAATTTGTAAGTCTAATACGAAACATAAAAAGTTTATTTTTATTATCTAACATCGTTCGATGCAAAACGTCGGTTCTGGCTCTGTTAGGTCGTAGTTTACCTAACACGCTACTCCTCGCTTCACCCGTCGTCGCACCTATGTCACCAGTCAATTTTTATAACCAAATGAATGATTTGGCGAAAGAAATGTATTCCAAATGTAGTATGTTATAATATAATAATAATAATCTACTTAACCTTAATTCTAACAAGTAAAACGTCACAATGAAAGTTTGCCGAATGTTAGTTGCCAAAGTCAATCATCTGCGAAAAGTTGGTTGGCAAGTGAAATTCGGCCAATAAAGCTTTGGCGAAAAGACAGTACACCGGCGCCGCTATCGCTATGTCATGCGGCGTTGTAGTGTGATGTTACGAAAAGATCATCGTTTCGTTCGTACTTTAAAGAATCATAAAAGGCTGATGGGGTAAAATTAATATGTCAAAATTTAACAAAGTTTGTTGTATTGTTTCAGAACAACAAACACGTGGAGACTCTAGACGACGGACAGTTGCGCGCGCTGCTGGATGAGGCCATCACCTACAAGTGCCCCAAGGACCGCGAGGGCAAGAGCAGTCTGTTCAAGGTAAACTGACAAACAATAATGCACAAAACGTATACGTCAGATCCAGGGTCAGCGAACCGCGGTTCGCGAGTATGCGGCCCTTTGGAAGTGGCTCATCAAACCATAAAAAAATTCACACTTACTATTCTTAGCCCACTGAAGTCTTTGAGATGCCTAAAACTGGTGCATGGGTTCTACTCCGCCTGGCTTTTCTTCTCAAGTTTTTTTACCTCTGCGCTAGACGACGGACAGCGATTGACGACGCCCCGAAACACTGTAGCTGATGATTGAATGGTCACCGATATAAATGTTCAGATGAGAAAAGTTTCGGTGTAGTTTTGGATAGGCAGCAAAACAGGTGTTTGCACTTTATAGTCACGGAATAGACAACCGGCATCTCCATTCACTTCACGTTGTATTTTCTGTACTTTACGAAAACCCATCGAGTTAATTCGAATTCTATAGACTACGATGGGAAAGACAGGTAGGCGCATTTCACACTGCATCCGATTTGCTCTTCGAAGCGTCGTGCGAGCGGAATGTAATTATAATACGCGCATATAGACCGCGGGTCAGGATTCCAGGAGCATATATCGTCAGTCATCGCCTCCCGGCTGATACTTTGTCAGATGATAGTTTAAATACTATCATGAATTAAAAAAAATAGTCAGCTGGTCACATGAACATCTAAAAAATACACGCCTTACCACTTTATGTCCACAAAGTATGCGTTCTTATGTGTAAATTACGTAATCCGTTTATTTGAAACTCCTGATGGAATGCTACATGCAAAGTTTCATGATTTTGTTATCACTATCATAAAAAGGTAAAACCCTTATTTTTTACATGTTCATGCGACCAGCTGACGTTCTTTCCACCACGATACAACCGACTGACGATAGCTCCTAAACTTTCATCTATCAAAGTACGAAACGAGAGGCGATGACTTTTTTTACGTTTTGGCGGCTGCCACGAGGGTTCATCATACAAAGCCTTTAAACACTATACGAGTTATCGCCCCGGAGACGGTTGGTCATGGAAATTTGTTCCTGGCTCGCGGTCTATTGCTAGTTGGCAATAAAAGTAGTAAGAAAGATCTATTAACTATTTGAGGTCTTTATTCAGGATTAGATTGTGGTAATCGTAAAACGTTATCCTTTTATGTATTTGTGCCTATTTCACAACAAACTTGTGTAATTATGTTTATTTCTGGGGCAACCTTATAATCTCAACCGACATTAAATTTATTTACCGACATTGTTCTAAATATAGAAGCTACCTGCAAATTATTATGGTAGGATTTTTTTTATTGTGGAATCGATTTCGAAATTCTAACTTTTGTAAAACTTTCTTACTCATTTCCCTTACAGTTAAATAATAACTCGTAGATGATTTTACTCGTAAATACGAAAAAGACAGAAATCAACTCTCTGCGAGTCAATTTTATGAAATTGAATCTTGCTTCAATATTAGGAATTATAAGATTGTTACATTACCGGCAAAAAATATATCACCAGGTATTTACGGCAAACCTTTTTATGGTTCCTAGTTGACTACGGAACCCTAAAAAGATTTGCTTTTAAACAACTTTGACCCCTTGTAAATGTTTTACAAGGGGTCAAAGTTGTTGTTTAACCGCTCGTGCTAATATTGATGCCCGAATGTTACCAAAATTTAATCACTAGCGTTACGAGTGGTTCAAAAAGTGGAATCAGGAGCGTTGCGAGGGTTTCAAGGCATGAGAGTTAAGGGGCTCCCTAACGTCAATGACCTTCGATCTGAATTCTCCAGGTTATTAAAGTTTTTTGAAGCTTATCATATTAACAGCAACGGCTGTAAGCAGTATAGTGTCACATATTTACTTCAAAGTTCACTGTATTCGAGATATTTGGCATCAAAGTTGAACAATTTTAGTCCAAAAAACTGGTTAACTGGCCATAACTTGTGTTAATTAATTTAAAATAAAAAAATTTGACCAGTTTTTAGAGACGTCGAAGACGAACCCAAGTTTGTAGATTTCGTATATGTAAAATCCTTCACAGCAATCGAGAAACGAAAAAATTTAGACAATGCTTAAAAAAAAAAAAAAAGTGTTCATTTCTTTCAAAATCCGGCAGACCAGAATGGAGATAAAAGATTAAAGAACCGATAGCCGTTCGTCTTATAATTCTATCTATAGAGCAAATGTAGGAGTAAAGACTAAAAACTAGTCAAAAATCGATGTAAACAGCGGGGAGCAATTTTACACAAAAGCCCCTTAAACAAAATTTGCCACCGAGAGAAACAAAATGAGTACTTCACTAACTACTTTACGCACTCTGTTCTAAGATAAGCTCCGCTATATGAACTTACTGCACCTTAATTGATACCACTCTATACCTGAATACAATCGACGTCAAAGATTCACTGTACCTTAATCCTTATTTCTTTGTAATAAGGCGAAGAAAGATGAAAGAAGTTTAAGAACGTTTTGACACTCAGTGTGACATTGCAAACTATAGCACCTTATTTACAGTTCGTTGCACGGTTGGCATATCGCTGTGGCAAAGGTCAGTGCAGAATTGCAGATATTGATTTATTGCGATTATTTTAATGTAGTAACTAAAAACTTCGATTTGGGAGGCGGGACTGATAAATTGTTTTGATTTTATGCCTTAACATACAATAACTATCAAGATTGTATATACCCGCCAAAAACCATAAGGCTCGCACTGTCAAAAAGTTATCAGATCTCATGAAGAGTCAAGCTTCTAACAGTTCTAACTTTACACGCCCTAACTTCACAAACTACACCTTAGTCAAAATACATGGCTTGCGCTTTGCTTGGCTCGTCTTGGCGGGGACACTGCCGTGCCCCCAGATTACAACAACAACAACAATTTGCATGAGTGCATACTACAATACCATAATTACTCGAGATAAATGCTTTTATTCGTTCCAAGCAATGAAGTATTACTACTCTCGCTACACTGAAACAAACAGTTACTTATGATATGACATGATATTGATAGTGTTTTGTTATTTATGACCGCGACATTTTCCCAAACTCGTTAAGACTGTTTTTGATTTCATATTTATAATAATTATGATATTGATAAGGAGTTCGAACCAAATTTTAATTACAATTTTATTATCACACAATTGGGTGCAGTCGCCACTGTTGCCATCGTGTATATTGGAGCGGAAAAGGTGCTCAAATATAACTGATCATGCACTTTAATATCATGATGATAGAGGCGGGGTCAGATATTTGCAAATGCTGGCCGCTCCGATATATTTGATGGTATTCGATATATGTGACTTGCCTCGCAGGTCAAACTGGGTTTTTATTTTCCCATGTTTCCGTATTTTACACTTCTTTGTACAAACAGGATATACTTGCATTAAAATTGAGATGGTATTTTATTAAAACCTAGGGAATGCTACTTTATAAGGCTACAATACTCGTTATATTAAGTGAAATCCGATAGAAAATAGATGCGGAAATTTTCAAAACAGTAGAGCTAGAATTGGACAACTTTTCTGTGTAAAATTTGGAAAATTCTTGCGCGACGTTTTCTATTATAGTCGTCTTCCCGACGTATTTATTTTATTTGATGAGTCAATATATATGACGGCGAAGCTTTTTCATTGATTATGCGGGTGCTAGCGAGTCTAGCGTCGAGCGCCGAGCTCTCGTAAACCAGCGTAATTGTGAACTTTGCTATTTGCTGTTCTCACTTATACACAACCTGACACGAATCGCGATCGGAATTACGCTCCTGCTCGGGACAAGTGCCACCGACCGGACGACCTCTTTCCATGCCTCTGCCTCAAAAGCCCCTGTTTACGCAGCAGGGATACCACCCGGGGAATACTCCGTATGGTATGGGGCACGCAACTAAATACGCAGCTTCGTTTTAGCAAAATGTATAAAAAATTGTGCTATAGTTTGTCGCAACTGGATTGTCTAATTCTAATGTAAACATTTGACAGCTAGAGTCAAAAATGCCCCTTCGGCCGCGTACGCAACCAGAGCTTCGTAACCAGATGCGATCGAAAACTATTTCTGCCTTGTACGAAACCGGTTGCGATCAAAAACTAATTCCGTCTTACTAGTTATCAGTTACGATCGAACACTTTTCTTTGTTGTACGAAACCTTTCGACCGTTGATAAAGTCAGCTAAGATTATATTTATACACCTTGTTATACAGTATAAGTACTGTACACGTTATATATCTAGTCAAAAATCAGAACACAAAAATTGTACCAGTTGATAATATTCAAATATTTTGTTGGCAAATACAATGTAACCTCGTTCCTTAAAAGACACTGGCTTAAGAGACATGGAGCACTGACATTCAGGATAAGAAATTATCATGAGTATCATGACAAAATATTTGAAAAAAACCTATAGCTAGATGGCCCAGACATTGGTTTCGTATAAGAACGAGAAGTGTTCGATCGTAACTGGTTACGGGTAAGACGAAATTAGTTTTTGATCGCAACCGGTTTCGTACAAGGCAGAAATAGTTTTCGATCGCATCTGATTACGAAGCTCTGGTTGCGTACGCGGCCGAAGGGAAAAATGCTTATGCTTCAGCTTTCAAATTATAAGTACTTATGAATATTTCTTAAACTTTACATCTCTTCTACGATCAATAACTTTTTAGAGTCAACCTTTAAGAAAACAAAAAAAAAGTTGATGCCATGAATCTTTACCTTCTTCTTTTTTTTATATCTATACGCAGCAGACGCAGTGACGATCATCACTACGTCTCAAGCACCGGTGTGGGGTTATACCAAAACTCCTGATATAGCATTCTTGTATTTCCTATCAAATTGGCAAAACACCAAGTCACTTCGTTAACTGTTGTTGGTCCGTTTTGAGTTTGGCTGGCTCAAGCTTGAAAGCCGGCTTGCCAGGAAAACCTGATGAAATATCTTGCGTTGTGATCTTTGCCATGAGTATTTAATGGCCCTCGTCGCTAGCGTTTAACTCGCTCGTAGTGAATCTCACTCATATATTACGACACAAGAGATTTTATTCGACTTTGTGGGAAGACTGTGAACTGAATTCATTTTATAGCTCTGACTCTCAAATGTTTTTGGCCTTAGTTTTGTTGATTTTGGCCAGTTGCAGGAAACCCATTCTACAAAATTTTATTGTTTCCGGAACACACTAGTAAAATAAAATTTGGCTGTGAGATTTTCGACATTTTAGTAGGTGTAACTGTTTGGATATCAACAAAGATCCCTATTTATGATAAAGTAAAGAGGATTCTTGGATGAACTCTTAAACAAAAATTGAAAGGTAAAATAAGAAGAACGCTTAATAAACCATTAAATACAAACCTTACTGATGGGTCATACATAGATTTAATAAAGCATCGAATTATGTATTTGACTTAATAATTTGTAAAAAACGAAAATAAATCTTTTGAATAACACCTGACTCGCAATGTGTTATATTTGAAGTGCAGCATGTAGACCCTGTAGAAAGTGTAGAACCCTTAATACAATCACGGTATACACCGATCTCTGCAACTTCTTTTGATACATTTTTCATTAATACGCTTTTTGCTTAAGACGCACTTTGAGTGTGGTTCTTTTAGAATTTTATTAAACGGGTTTTACTATATTTGAAAATTTGTAATATGTAGCACATATTTGGCAGTTCCGGTCACAAAGGTTACGAAAGGTTACTTATCTGTCTCAGCCAAATCTGCAATATGTAGGTATCTACATAAGTGGTTATAGTTAGGTACAATAGGTACCTACGCGACACGACGATTGGCGCCGGCTTACGCAATTACATTACTGGGAAATTATAACAAGTGTTTTATTATTGAACTAAAACTGGCACGCGCGAATGTGAAGAAAATTAGACATTTAAGTTTATATCTCGAACTTCAGTATAGTATAAGACTTAGCTTTACATACATTTACTTTCAAGTCGCATAGAAAGAAACTATGCACGATGTCAATTAGTTAATTTTCTATTGTGAACATACACTACATGCTAATTAGTAAATTACCGAAGTAGATGCGAATTAGTGAACGAAGGGAAGAAGCGAAGGGAAGTGTTTTAATATATCGCCACTCGTTGCGAATATCCTACTTTCCGCACTTGTATGTATTCCAACACGTAGAGGAAACTGATAGTACATATCACACCTAGTGGCATCTTTTGCTAACTAGAGTATTATATTACTAGGAGCTAAAAATAAATATTTCCAAATTGGTTATGAATCATTTAATTAATACAGTAATTCATAATATCCACGCTATTAGAGGAAAACAAATGAATACCCGATGACAGTTAATAATCGGCTGTAACTTAGATAAGCCTTTTTCCTTGGTAATGTTTCCATAGGTTTAGTCACGCATACAAATCGTTATTTTATCATAATAACCGTACCTATCTTTCTAACGAGCTAAGACTTTTTCTTCACCAGGCGCCAGTTGTTAATTGTTGAGCTAAATGACTATTAGGAGTGTGATAAGATGAAGACAGATTACCAAGCGGTCAAGTCATAATAAGAGATGCAAACTTTGAATGAAATATTGATAAACAATGTGAAAAATAAGAAAACAATAATAGTGAGATAGATTTTTGTATCTGTTCGGATTTGGACTACGGTTGACGCCGTACGATGCGTGGTGCGTAGGCTGCGTATCGTACTTACATCATCACATATGGGAAAACGGCAACATTCCTGTAAAACATTAAATATGTAAGCCGTTGACACAGTTGACTAAGACCAAAAAATCCGTAAATAGTGGTTTCTCCAAACGCGTGGCTTAAACCGGACTGAAAGGATTCCTGGTAATCGCGATTTCCTCATCGTCTGAATAGTAATTAAATTACCTCATTGTAATGTTGTTGCAGGAGCTCCTCGAAGAAGTGGAGCAGGACGAACAGGACGAGCAGGCGTGCGAGGCGGCGGCGCGGCTCGGCGGAGGCCGCGCGCGACGCGGCGGCGGGCGCGGGCGGCGCGCGCTGCCGCATTCCAACTCGCTGCAGGACCTGGTGGCCGCGCTGGCGGCCGAGCCGGCGCCGCGCCGCGCCCGCCACAGCCACCACCCACCCGCGCCCGTGTCCGCGCGCGCCATCCACGGCGGCAGCCTGCCCTCCGGCGTCGACACATGTACGTATACTTTAACATCATCTCTGTGTATGACTGCGGTTAATACAGTAACAGTTGCAATTAACCAACACTGAACAGTAATATGTTACTTCGCTCGCTCTTATTGCGCTAGAAATAAGAATGTTTCAGTTTTTTTATGATATTCTGGGCAAACGACCAGACAGATCGCCTGATAGTAAGCGGTTACCGCCGCCCATGGACAAACACCAGTTGCGGAAAATTTCCTAATACTTGGATATGTTCTCAGTATTTTCTGTAACTAATCAAGGCGTGGGCGAAGTCGTGTCTGCGAGGCCCTTTTCTTTCAATGTGTATTCAAAATATAATAAAAAGGGTTGCTTTCCGCGGGGGCTCAAGTGCGAGGCCGTGGACGAGAGGCCTCTTCCCTTCCTTCGCCCAAATTTAATGGAAATTTCTATTTGGAGTATGACCCCCTGAAGCTCGTATTTCGTGGCTTCGTATTAGCAAAACTAGAAATTTTCATTGAACCCGTCACGGCTCACACAGTTTTACGAGCCCGTTCGTCAGTTTGGTTTGCGGGCAGTCAGTGTAGCTCATTAGTGACACTGACAGCAAAGCGATCCGAATGATCCGACCGAATTAACGCCGAGCGCGTGCGATAGCTACCGAACGGCTCTCGACTAATATGAGCGAGACAGCACATGGCAGTCACTCCGTTGCAACTGCACGGGAGTAAGCGAGGCAACAAATTTCGAATTGTACTACTTTAAAAAACGTCCGTAAAAACCATTCCGTTAATTTATTATGCTCAGTTTGTCTCGATGTACTACTGTACTAAATGTACATAAAGACAGAACTATTGTCCGAGAGATCTAAGTTCACACATTTGACAGTTGTCTATTGACGTTTGTAGTGATGGGGTTAAGACGTATCGTTTGTCAAATCTAGTAATTATAAACGAATTAATCGAATCGATTTAGCAGCCAATTTTTGCATGTTTGTATTGTTTCGTTTGTATTATTCATTAAGGTTTTTTTTTCACATCGTAATTCATTTTACTGTCATTTTGTTTTTGTTTTATAAGTATTGTTTATATATATCCGTAACCATACGACGACCACAATTTAACTCATTAAAACATTGATACAAATTGACCTTCGATGGAACCCAAAAGTCGACCCATGCACTATTTTTGAGTTGCACACGCCGAAAATCGTAAAAAAAAATCATTTTTCAGTTGAAGATGAAACAATGAATTTTTAAAATAATGCTACAATGTAAAAACCAATTGATAGACATATGGAACAAACTGTATTCTGCTTCCAAAGAGTTCCTTTATTAGGGTTCCGTAGTCAACTAGGAACCCTTATAGTTTCGCCATGTCCGTCTGTCTGTCCGTCCGAGGCTTTGCTCCGTGGTCGTTCGTGCTAGAAAGCTGAAATTTGGCATGGATATATAAATCAATAAAGCCGACAAAGTCGTACAATAAAATCTAAAAATTTAATTTTTTTTAGGGTACCTCCCCTACACGTAAAGTGGGGGTGAATTTTTTTTTTCGCTTCAACCCTAGAGTGCGGGGTATCGTTGGAAAGGTCTTTCGAAACTAATAGGAGTTTTCAAGAAACATTTTTTGATAAAGTGAATATATAAGGAGATAATCGCTCCGAAAGAAAAAAAATGTGTCCCCCCCCCTCTAACTTTTGAACCATAGGTCCAAAATATATGAAAAAAATCGTGGAAGTAGAGATTAAGAAAGACATTAAATGAAAACTATAGCGGACATGATCAGTTTAGCTGTTTTTGAGTTATCGCAAAAAGTTTTCCCTTCATTACTATAAAAAAGACTTACTTTAATTAGGTACTGATTATGCAAATTTGCCTATTTGTTTAACTCGGGTGAAAGGTACCGTTTCATCCCTTGGTTAACAATTTACTATACTTTAAGCTCCAGTTTAGCTTATTGTGACGGAAGAGTAACTACGGAACCCTACACTGAGCGTGGCCCGACATGCTCTTGGCCGGTTTTTTATATAATATATTTTTAATAATGTTCCAGTTAGTGGCCCATGCCGGATACACAGAGATGTGGCTTATTTGAAATATATTGTATTTAAATACCTTCTGAAAAAAAAAACTGTTTTTTATTTTATTTGAAATAGTTTTTGGTACCTATTTTTAAAATACAAAATCCTTTTTATTAGGTAAAGTAGGTAGGAGGTAAAGAGGAGGAGAATCCTTGCAAATCTCTTATTCTTTTAACATTGAATCTGTTTAGTAACGCCGCACATGGACTCAAGCGTACCGAGTGATTAAAAATTAGGAATCTTGAGCGTTGCGAGGGATTTAAGGCGCTAGAGGTGTACAAAATGTTCTGCCCTGGTGAAACACAAACGAGACGTTTTCACCAACCAACTAGAGGAATATACTAACTGTAAAACATTACAAATCAAATTAATGCTTTTAAAAATTTACAGTTGAAAACTATCAATTAAAAGTCCATTCAATCGGTTAACATGAGGAAACAACACGAAATTTGCACTCTAGAGGACTGATTCACACACTGTTTTTAAAGAATGCCTTTCCAACTTGTAAATTCCGAGTAATACTTTTTTAATTCAAACTAGGTACATATACTATTCAAGAGTACCTTTTATCACAAAGTATTTGTATATTAAAAAAAGTATTTTGAAAATATGTATTTTGTATTTAGTATTTTAAATACGAATTTGAAAACTATTTTGTATTTTGAAACAGTATATCAAGGAAGTATTTGTATTTTTTTTTATAGGGACATTTTTACACAAATTGACTAAGTCCCATGCTAAGGCTTGTGTTGTGGGTACACAGACAACGATATATATATAATATACAAATACTTAACCAGGATTCGAACCCAGGACCATCGGCTTCATAGGCAGGGTCACTCTCACTACCCACTAGGCCAGACCGGTCGTCAATTTTGTATTTAAATACTTTTTATAAACTATTTTTCACATTTCTGCGGATACATAAGTAGCAGCCCTTGTACTTGGTATTAGTCTCTAGACTACGTGTACACCTACATACCTGTTAACCTCTGTTCTACCTATTTTAACTGTAATTTTTATGTAACAGTTTTCGCAGTCGGACGACTCTGTTCATTCCATATGTAAAAGGAGGAAACATATTTTTATTGTTACAAAAAAATCGTGGTTTGCCCTGCCACCACCAGAAATAGATAAAGTGTCCCAGCTTTACCAAATTTTGTATTTCATACTCGACCTTCAGAGTGTATAATGAGCACAGAAAGTGACTGGTCAGATTCTATTTTACCCTTATCTAACCTACTCTCTCCCCTACTCTACCCTAAGATAGCCGATATATTGGTAAATTAGGTGGTCAGGGAACAAGGGAAATTTGAGTAATTTTTCGCCTGTTCAGTATTAGCTGATGGATATGTGCATTGTGCAGGCAGTATGTAATAAATATTACACCACCTATCCATAATTGATTGTTGTTTTGCGCTGTCGTATTAAATTGACACTCTCCATTGTAACACTGACGTCAGTTATCTCCTACGCGATCGGCATTAGCGTAGGTGGCAGGCACAGCCAGCTTTAGTCTCAAGGGGTGTGACGGGAATAGCAATGTGTTTAGTTCGAATTAGAACAACTTAAAGGTTACAAGTTGATTGTTGGTTGTCCACAGCGTTTCTTCTAAGCGAAGAGCCGATGCGCGGCGTGGTGGCGAGCACAGTGGGCGGCGCGGAGTACGTGGCGACGGTGCGCTGCGTCAACCCCAGCCCGCTGGCCGAGCGACGCGTGTCTGCCAGCGACGCGCACTGCCCCGACACCGACGCGCTCAACAGGTGAGTGCTGGGCGGCCGCAATACGAGGTGTCGGTGCGCTGCGTCAACCCCAGCCCGCTGGCCGAGCGCCGCGTGTCCGCCAGTGACGCGCATTGCCCCGACATCGACACGCTCAACAGATATGTAAGTTCGGCGTAGGCGGCGCCAGCAGTGTCGGATTAGCCTTGAGGCAAAAGTGGCAAATACCACGGGCCACGCGCATTTGGGGGCCCCGCGCTCCAACGCATCGTGACCGTAAATAGTATAGGTATTACTACAGAGGGCAAGAAGTAAGGGGTTGCCGGCCGAGCGTAGCGAGTCGTACAATACCCTACACTGAGCATGGCCTGACATGGCTGATTTTTATGTTATTAATGTTAAGATTCGAGTAGGTACACGAGTGCTTGATGCTTAAATACTTGATTATTTTAACTTCTTTCCTTGTATGTTTTGTAAAAAAACACTACATATGCCTCGGCGGGAATAACAATTCGAGGATTCTTTTCATTGTCGGACTCAGTTTCTTTTCGTCCGACAAAATTCAGGCAATCTAATCTTGATTGAATTTGCCACAGGCCCCGCGCTGGCTTAATTTTCCTGCATGCGACTGATTATATTATATCATAACCCGTTTTTGCAAATGAATTATATTTCATTCCAGCAACTCAAAAATTACACCTGCAGGGTCATTACTTAAACTTGATTAGTCCTAATTAATACTTTTCACATAGAAAGCACCGCAGTGCGGTTGTATTGGTTTCGTGTGGTGACCGGTGACCGGTGTTGCAGGCGGAGCAAGCCGGTGTTCCCGATGTACACGGCGCGCGCGACGCTGGAGATCGGCAGCGGCAGCGTGTGCTCGGGCCGCGCGGTCACCACCACCACCGCCTCCAACCAGGTGCGTACCCCCCCTCCCCACACACCAGGTAACACCCCCCGACCGCGCGGCCCGGAGCCGGCCCGCCGTGTCACGCCACTGATGGCTAGAGACCCCAGAGGGAGGAGCTGTCGCCCCCTGGACCCTGCAGGAGACAGAAATAGAAGCTACTGGCACGACAATGCGTGTGTCGACAAATGGTATCGAGGGCTCGAGGTTTACAATGCACCGCTGGATCGCCTGAGCGGCGCTATGCTCAACAGCAAAGACTTCTATAAAAACGAACAAATCGACGATTACTATAAAAACTCGCCACATCAAAGTCCTGTCAAATTACCTAAAAATTCTATGGATACGTCGCGCCTTACTTTAGTATCTAAAGATAAATACATTCCGATAGCTAGTGAAAACCCTTATGAAACGAAAAATCATTCGGATATATATAACATACCTAAAATGTTAGATGTAAAAGATGTTGAGGAAGCTATGGCTAGACAAGCATATCGTGAGCGTGTAGGAAAAGACTTAGTCGCGCCCTGTTTAGTATCTTGTAATCCTAAAAACATTAGAAGTATGTCGATAGGCCCATCTTTACACGATAATATGGATAAAAAATATCAAAATCCAAGCACTAGTGACACTCGCGATAAGAATAAAGATAAATCTAATCGTAATACGCGTAATAGAAATGAACGCAATGCGAATGTCAATGTCGCCACTGATAAACCTGCACCGGCCAAGCCCGATAGTAGTAAACTTGATAGACGAAGTAAAATGAGTCATAGTGGTATTTGTAGTGCAGGGAAAACTAGGTCACCTTCGCCTCTGACCTTAAAACCCGAAGTTAGTCGTAACTCATCAAAACAAAATAATGTTGAGGATAAAACTAACAAGGATAACACTCAGGAAAAGCCTCGGAAGGAAAAAACGCATCTAGAAAAAGACACAGACCTTGCTATTATGAAAGAAAATTCTCAAAATCATATTGAACTAACTAAGATAAAAAAGGCTGAACAGAAAGAAAAATCTATAATAAAAATGTCCGAGGAGAAAGAAAACCCTATAATAGAAAAGACTGAGGAGAAAGAAAACCCTAAAATAGAAAAGGCCGAGGAGAAACAATGCCCTATAACAGAGGACCATAAAGACGTTGAAATGGTAACGAGACAAACAACTCAAAAAACCTTCTTTGATTTTGTTAAAATGGTGGCTGCTGAAGAAAATCAGCGCAACGCTAACGAAGACAACATTAGTTTCATTGAAATGATTATGTCAAAAGACGAACCTCGAACTCTGGCAGAAAATACTAAACCCCAAATCAAAGACATAAGTCTTGTTGAAATGGTTTCAATGCAAAGTTCTCCTGAAACTGAAAGCTCTAATGAATTTTCACTATTCATGGCGAATCAACAGCGATTACTTCGAGCTATAGAATCAAATAACTACCATAAAAACGAGCATAACAACGAGACTTCTACTCCCGAAACAGAAATTTCTAATAATATTAAACGACCAGAACGCCGAGATATACCAAACGTTGAATCACCAATTGTAAATCCATGTTTACTCACAGTTGAAAGAGCGCTTAATCCAGTCTCTGAAATGGACTGCTTTGATGATAAGGACTCTGAAACTAGCGGCACAGAAATGGTGGATATGAGGCGGGCCAGAACAGCCGACTACGCGCAGGACTTGCCGGTCAACGCTTCCTATTTCCTAACGCTTTACAAACGCTTACTCACATCTCCCAGTAACATAGATAACACCCTAGACATTAAACCCAGCGAGGTCAAGCCGCCGCTCGTCGCCCTCGACTCCGCGGCCAAATTGCCAAAGAAGAAAAAAGACAAAATTACCGCCCGCCTCGCCAGAAAGCCGCATAACGAGAACTCGAACAAGAAGAAAGACATCATTAGAAACGCGCTTAAAAAGCTTTTTTTCGATAACATTACGCAAAGCGATAGTACAAAGCTGCCCAGCAAAGCTACCACAAAAGAGGTAGGAATTTGCGCTATAGTGATTGTATTACCTTAAAAAAAAAATCCAATTTCTAAGTGTTCCGTATGTCCGCAGGTCGATTCCGCTATACCGTTTAGTTGCATCACCAGTCCGGAGGTGGTGGCGAGCTGCACGACCACGGCATCGGCGCAAGCGGCGGTGGCAGTCGACCCAAAGGTGACTCATCCCGCGTACCTTCACACACATTTACCACACCATTTGCAAACATTCCGTGTCTCCGTTTCATATTTTTCTTCCCGTCATCATAGCTTTGTACCATGGAGCAGCTTTCAATCAACTAAATTTCGAAAATGCTTGATAGAAAATCACATTTCTAGCTAAAAAATTAACTGCGTTGTTCACGATTCAAAATGCACAGCACGACAACATTAAAGGCAACACTACTAATTCTAATTGAATTTTCGCATATAGTGATAAGGTTAATTCAGAAATGTTTTCCGTCTCGGCTTTAGCACTATTGTACGGATTAATTCACCGTTTCGTTCATGAAATTGATGAATTAGTCGATCTCGTGGTCGTGTCGTGTCGGGCATTTTCATGCGATCCGCGTTTTTACCAGGTGATTATCATTGTAACTAAATATAAATATTATTCATATGTATACAAAGATAGAAACTTGCGAAATTTCAAAAGTGATTTGTGCTGAATTGAAAGGAAGAGAATAGGAGGTCTAATGAAATTCATTTACTTACTTAGCATGGTTCAATTTCAAAACTACATATCAAAATCCTAAAAAAAATAAAAACCGGCCAAGAGTATGTCGGGCCACGCTCAGTGTAGGGTTCCGTAGTTACTCTTCCGTCACAATATGCTAAACTGGAGCTTAAAGTATAGTAAATTGTTAACCAAGGGATGAAACGGTACCTTTCACCCGAGTTAGACAAATAGGCAAATTTGCATAATCAGTACCTAATTAAAGTAAGTCTTTTTACTATGAAGGGGAAACTTTTTGCGATAACTCAAAAACAGCTAAACTGATCATGTCCGCTATAGTTTTCATTTAATGTATTTCTTAAGTTCTACTTCCACGATTTTTTTCATATTTTTTGGGCCTATGGTTCAAGAGTTAGAGGGGGGGGACACATTTTTTTTTTCTTTCGGAGCGATTATCTCCGAATATATTCACTTTATCAAAAAATGTTTGTTGAAGACCCCTATTAGTTTTGAAACACCTTTCTAACGATACCCCACACTGTAGAGTTGAAGCAAAAAAAAATTCACCCTCAATTTACGTGTAGGGGAGGTACCCTAAAAAAAATTAAATTTTTAGATTTTTATGTACGACTTTGTCGGCTTTATTGATTTATATATCCATGCCAAATTTCAGCTTTCTAGCACTAATGACCACGGAGCAAAGCCTCGGACAGACAGACAGACAGACGGACATGGCGAAACTATAAGGGTTCCTAGTTGACTACGGAACCCTAAAAAGTATTGTAGCGGGAAATCAATAATTTTCTTATTATTATAATTTGAATAATTTCATTCTCAGATGAAAGTTACCTAAATGATACAAACAATAGTAACATCTCCAACAGGTTAACATACTCGTAGATAAGGGAGCGGGGCTTGACCGTATTCACCCTATATTAATATCTCCTGAAGCAAGGAATTGGCTACTCCTCTTATTATTATTTTCTGTAAATCATTATTCTAGGGTCCTTTTTCGTCTGTTTGGAAAACGGCTTTAATATCACCAATACACAAACAATGTGTCCCAGTGTAGACCCATATCCAAATTATGTGTTTTTGCCAAAATATTTGATAAAATTGTGACGTCTGAACTGACAAATTGTATCATTCGTAAAATTTTCCCTGACAACACAACACGGTTTTCTTCATGGGCGTTCGACACTCAATTTGAACGCTATTGTCAATGGGCATCAGGGTGACGTCGTGTATACGGATTTCTCACGAGCTTTTTATAAAATTAACCACACTATTACACAAATTACACGAACTCGGTATCGGTGATCTCTACAGGGAGATTGAATCCTATATCCAAAATCGATGCCAGGCAGTGTCAATAAGAGGCTATACTTCCGGATACTTCACTCACTCACTCAGGGGTCCCTCAAGGCTCTCATTTAGGACCGCTTTTATGTATATGTATATGTGTCAACGACATGAGTACATCATTTTCAACATTTAGTTTATACAGACGATACAAAAAGTTTCAAAATCATAAAAACAAGGAACAACTGCCTGGAGCCCTGGACATGATCAATCTTAAAAGCTTTGCCGCATATTGCAGTTACAACCAATTGCTTCTTAACCCTGAAAATTACAACGGTATTTCTTTTGTTGTAAACGTAATCCCCTTCTTTTCCATTATATTTTTCCAGGAAAGTTTATAAACAGAGTCACTAAGATTCGAGATATTGGCATTATTTTAATTTCATTTCATACATAGACTATATCACTACCAGTGGCGTGCCTAGAGATTTGGAGTAGGGCAAGCCGAAAGATATGTTTTCGTAATAACCTGTCCAATCTTCACTTTTCGCACTCAAATGCATTTGCTAGCCAGTGGAGGCGAACTAATCAGAGCGCACTGAGTTACCTACTATACTACTAAATAGAATTTTACAAACATACCGGCAATTATAAACTTATCTTTATCGCGCCAGATAAATTATATAAGTCGTGATAGCCAGAAGCATTCAAAACCTTAATGTCCTTCGAAAAAATGGGCAACACCAGCAATAGATACATCTTATTTGCATGGGATCTACTAACAATCCAATGTGTTTTGTTTCGTAACCGGCCATACTCAACATAATTTTATCCTATGCGACTGACTTGTCTGAGAAATACGCAAGTCAGGTGTTGGTTTTGGCGCGGAAATGATATCTCGTTTTTCTACGAAGTTTAACAACTTAACCTTGCCTTCATTGAGATACGTGGACGCATCTCATCACACAAGGAACAACTTCACATACTGTTATCGAATTAGACACTTAAGCAACGAACAAACAAGTCCACTTTTTTAAAACAAATTAAACTTTCGACACAGAATTAGTATTTCGACTAGTCAAATAATAATACACCTGAAGTTGTTTAGTAAACGCGCGCTCGTGCACAACTATGCAGCTTACTTCACACTAAGAGCAGTATAAGATTGCTCTACATACCAATAAATAGTTACATTCGTTATAGGGACCGTGCGCGTTGGGTATGCCATCTTGTGGCCTGAATCGGAACAATAAACATGCACATGTACACGTCACGTATTTTCTTGTGCATAGTAGGTTCTGCCATCTTGTGGGCTACATCGGAACAAAAAACATCACATTTACGCCTCGCGCCAAAAATCTGACGGCTCCTGTGCTGCCTCCTACAGTTCATGCACGCTCCCTATTTGGCAGTTTCTAGGCTAGAGCGCCTAGAGCGGGACGAAAAAGCAAGCCCGGTTGCAAGCCGACGAGTGCGAGCAGGATAGATCAAGATAGATCCTACGACTGATTTCATTCGCGCGGACGAGGCGCCACGGCAAAAATTTGCAACACGCTCGCGCTGCGGTGGCTTGAATTTAATAATACGAGTTCTTTTGGCGCGCGGTTTAAAAATAGGCTTTTGTGCTTGTATGGAAGTACCGCCACTGATAACTATGAATGCTTACAAGAGATTGGGCCTAATACTTAGATTATCTCCGCCATTTAAAGATCCAAACACCTTAAACTTATATTATACTCCTCTTACGTTCGTAGTATTTTAGAGTACGGTAGCGTCATATGGCCCCTCAATAAATATACTGTTCATAAAAAAAGAATAGAAGAATTTCAAAATAAGTCGTTATTAAATTCGCTCAACTTCAGCCACGGTCTGAATATGTCAGAGAATAGCGCACACCGTCGTGGTTTTGGTCCACTAGAAAAGCAACGTGTATTTATACCATATCAAATTTCTAAAAATCAAATTTTTTTAAAAATGTCCCACCTATTGTAGATAACCATAGTCAGTTTAGTGAAATAGGGGCCAAGAACGAAGAAAGGAGTTAGGACACTTCAACTATACCACTGAATTTTCTCTTCGTTGTCCACTTGTTATCTGCAAGGGAAAATACAAGTAATAAATATTAAAATACACGCTAAGGAGCGACCACACACTGTTATCAATGGTCAGTATCAACTTTAACAAACCGAAACATTTTTACAATCACCTCGGTCCTATGTTTCAATCGTAAATGAGAAATATCTAAGTCGGCTCAAATATCGGTACACGGCGGGAAGAAGTTAATAACTCGGCATATAAAACTGTTAATTTTTTTTAACTTCAAATAGAATTAAGGTTCAAATTCATAAGGTTAAGTGTAAGGTTCAAATTGTTTCAATAGGGAGTATTACTGCAATGCTCTGCCGCCAGAGTACAGCTTAGTAAACCATAGAGTAACTTATAAATACTATGCTATAAACTGTTTTTTGACAAGTTTTCACAGATAATAAAATATGACATAGATGCATCAACAGTTTGTTTACAAAGGGCCTAACGGGAAACACAAAAATCGATATTTAGTTATCTGCATCTTTATCGCTCGAATATGCAAGAGTGATAGAGAGGTTATTTGTTTATTTATTAGACATTTATAATAAGCTAACAGGTACACCAAATCGCTTACAAACTAGATTACAGTAGGATATACCTACAATACAAATTACATTATATACATTAAAACACAATTCATTATTTGCAGAAATATTAAATATAGGATTATTAAATAAATTAAATTAGTGAAATAGAAATCATCATCATTATAATTAAATTATTAAAAATAGAAGTCAGTTTTTTGTGGTCAAATATTGGCTAAGGAATTCTGATAGCTTTTTACCAAAACCACCAACACTATCCGCGAATATGTCAATCTGCGGGGCAACAATGGAGCGAGAGCGCCCGAGTCTTGGGTGAGTTAGCGGCGCGGCGGGTGCGCGCGGGGCACCCCGCGAACAGGCGCGCCGGGCGCCGCGCGGGCAGCGCGCTCAGGCCCGGGGGACAGGGACGCCACCCCGGGACGAACAGGCCGAGTCCGAACAGTACATCCGGATTATTTACTGTGTTGTTTATTACACCGTAGTAGTGCATCACCAACAACAGCTTCCGCCTTAGCTCCAGCGTATGAAGCCCCACCATCCCCGAGACGAAAAGCGAAGTATACAGGAGAGGGTAATATCCATACTGCCTTTTGTAAAGGTATCGGGCGAATCGTCTTTGGACTCTCTCCACCATTAACTGGTATTTTTTTTCGCTGGGGTCCCACGCTATGGCTCCAAACTCTAACTTACTTCGGACGTAAGCATTGTACAACAATACCCCCTACCCTGATGTTTTTAAACTGCGCTGATACCCCGTATGTTAGATAACGAAATGTCGATTTTCTTGTTTCGCGGTAGACCCTCCGATTTTGATGGATTGTGGTAGTGGCGCCCCCTACGCAGAGGTTCGCGTAATATTCCCTATTTTATATCTCGGGTTATCAACTTCTTCCCGCCGTTTACGGATAGTTTCTTTGTTCGTATTGGAAAGGGACGAAATCTTAATCAGTGACTTAAAGCATGAATGTAACAATTGCAAGAATTATACGGCTTTTTAAAATGGCATTAGACATAGCTAGTTGATCGATCGGTTAGTTATGCGTGAATGGCAAACATATTGTATGGGGAGTGGAATTAACTATGAAGGTTTAGGTACTTTTTTGAAAGATTTACTAACGTGCCAAAGGGAACTTGTAAAGACTAAGAAAAAATCATGCCTCCGAGTTTGACGACTGGACGTGATACGGGGCCATGATTTGTGGTTGGGGTAACTGAATTGACAGATATCATCTTTTGACAACCAACTGAATATTCTCGCCCTTGACGCCAGCATAAGTTTTACTTGTCAAATTTTTGTTTTTTTTTTTCGGAATTTTACGACTTGGATGCAAAATTTAAGCAAAATCCCATACAACAAAACTAGAGACAGGTGAAACCTATGCTGGCACCATCTAAAACCCTTTGACAGTTGCCAACCCCATTGGATACCCGTCGCTCCTTGGCCATCGCTGTTGTCCGTGGTTGGTGACCGCGCACTGTAGCTTGTCTGTGTGCTCTCCGTTGACGAACCGATCCGACGGACCTCTATACTTGAAGTGCCTTCATTGGATATGCTTTCTCTGTATTGTCGGGATATGTATTAAAAGTAATAATTTTTAAAGATGTGCTTTTCAAAAATTGTCGTGTTCAAGGATTTACGAGTACACAAAGCTAATCTAATAGGGTATATTTTAAACGGTTTATTACTAGTCGTAACAACTGGGATTTTTCGTCACTTTATAATACACCGGTCACTGAAAACGTCTTAGATTTTTTTTTTCTCTGTCTAATGGGTAAGGGTAAAAACTATTTCCCAGTAGTTAACACAAAAAAAAAATACTTTCGCAACTAATGCCTCTACATATTCTAACTCGTTCACATTGATATTTCGTCTACAGTTCACAAGCTAAAGTCTTTGTGTTTCTCATTAAATTTCTAACAGGTTTACATGTCTACATTCTCTGGCTTTATTACCACAAACATTGAATTACAGATAAAATCCGATTTGCATACAGAGCTTAAGATTGTATCGCACCGAAGTAATAACTGAGTCAAAATTCTTTTCGTTGTTTTGTTTCTGACCACTTTGTTACGCTTGTATTTGTGTTTAAAATCAAATAAATAGATTATAATTTAAATGAGATTTTTTGAAAATAATTTTATATCATACAAAAAGCTACACTCCGTCACATTTTTGTGAGCAAAAAACAAGACAAATAAAATAATTTTGACGCATGCAACATCTCAATCTCATCAGCAATTTCTCTGTAATTTTTCGAAGAGAGCTATTGAGCAAACACAAAGCCTCGCGGACCACTGCCTCCGTCTATTTGCCTCTATCGCTCGAATATGAACGAGCGAAACTTGATTGACTTAATGACAAAAAATACAAACCAACTATTTTGTAAATGGTGTGATAATGTGTGGGGTTCAGCGCTCTGCGTACAAATATGGTTGTCTGAATGGTAATTGGTTCATCCATTTTGTTCTTAGTTCTTTTTCGGTTTTATTGTAGGTACCTAGGTAATCAAAATCTAAAATCGTGCGGCACAACTCATTTGTAGTCTTGTAAGCTGTGAAATAAACAGGGGTCTCCAATTATTATCTATACAAATATTAGGTACTGTCAAGCAAGAGAAGAAAAATATTGAGGTCGTTAGGCTTGGCTGTTTGCTACATTTTAATAGAAATTCTACGATATTTGTTTGTTTTGGCATTTACATGGGCTTGCTTGATTTTCAGTTGCGTTGTATTAGTTCCATTGAAATTCAACACTTTAACTGAGCAAGTTAGTTTCGCTGAAGCTAGTAATTTCCCAGCACTTTTAGTTTCTACGAGGACGCCAGTTTATTAAGTTACCCAATATTTTATTATAAGCCTTAATTCGGCGACGTTCAAAATATAGGACGGATGGCCATCTTTTTGTACGTAGGTCGCCTATATTTGCCATCCGTTTTGATGATAATTCTAAAACAAGTTTAGTTTGGAGACCCCTGAAAGCATTGCGAATGTACTCGATCGTGTCCACGTACGAGTGCGCACCAGTAACCAGTACTAAACCCGTGTTGTTGGGAGCAGCCGGCGCGCAGCATGGCGGCGTCGACATTCAATGGCGTGCCGCTGCCGCGCGCCGGGCCGCACTTCAGCACCGCCGCCGCCGAGCTGGAGTTTAAACAGGTTAGTTGATAGTTCCGTTCATAGATGGCGCTGCACAGGGCACGACATCGCGCCGTCGACGTATATGTGGAATTGTTGGAGTAATTAATGCTTATTATTATCAAAAGTAATCCCATCCGCCTGTCTGTAAGTTTACACGTCTAAACTACGTATTGATTTTAAATGGAATTTGGGAGAAAGGGAGCAAGCCTATACTAAATATTGTGGTTCTATTATATACTTATCTATCAAGTAACCAAACCAAAACAAGAAATACACATGGATTTGAATTGAGAATCACAGGGTTGTAAAAATATAGTCATCGAAGTAAGCAGGCGCCATTATTAATTTCTAAATTATAAATAGTCCGACGGCCCCGATTTGAGCTATTTTTATATATTTCAGAAATCTTTGGACGAGAATGGCAACTCAGTACAGGGATTCAGTTCGCCCCAATCGGGCTCTAGTCAACAGAAAAAGCAGCGTAGAAAAAAGTCTTCTAAAAACGAGACCGTCATCAAGTCGCACCACATCGACGGGTACCAGGGCAACAAGGACTTGAACGAGGTGCTCCGGTTTATAGAATCCAACGAGCCGGAGCGCCCGAAACGACACGACGATAAGAAGAAAAGATCCGCAGAGAGGCGCAAAGATAAACAACCCAGAGCGTCAAGCCTCGATGACTTGTCGCGCGCCGCGCCGCCGCCCGCGCGGCCCGCGCGCCCCGCGCAGCCTGCCCCCAAGCCGGAGCGCCGCTCCTGGGGCGACGAGCGGCAGCCGTTCTACTTCCGGGACTCCAACCCCGAGCCGGATCCAGAGCTTACAGATTTTCAGACGGTCACTAAGAAACGCAAACCGCGCCGCCGCGCCGATGAACCTTCGCCTCGCCCCCCGCGCCGAGCGCCTTCCCCCCGTTCACCTCCCTCACCTAGAGCGCGTTCCGACCGCTCGAATGACTCCAACGACGACTTGGACTCGGTTCACTCGCTGCCGTCCCTGCCGTGCCGGCCCGCGCCGCCGGCCAGCTACGCGGACATCGCGCGCACGAAGCACAACATCCCGGACCTCATCGAGAGCTGCAACTACTACGGCGAGGGCGCGCCGGAGCAGCCCGCGCTGCCGGAGCCCGCGCCGGCGCCCGGAGACGCCGATGGCTATCCAGGTATGTATTTATTTAAATACGCATGTCTGCTATTGACGTTGCGCCTCTGTCATGAATCACACGCTTAGAGCGTGCACGCTTGACGCTGACGTCGACTGCCAAATATTTACTGGTTCAAACGAAACTGTCGGGTTACTCTAACATCTTTCATCAACTTTCAAATAGTCAAAATTAACAAAAGTCAGAATACACCCCAACCTCAAAATTTTGGAGTTCCATGTGGTTCCATCTCGGGCCACTCCTATTTTTGATCTACGTAAACTCTATTAGCGAACTAACCATACATGGTGAAATTTCTTTATATGCTGATGACACCTGTATTTTTTACTTTGGACATTCGATTCATAACATTATTGAAACAGCACAGAAAGATCTTGATAATTTACACAGATAGTTTAAATACAACTTATTAACCATAAACACTTCTAAGACTTCATACATAATTTTTAAACCTAAAAACAAGAAAATAGAACAACATACACCGCTACATATTGATAATGACAATTTAAAACAATCCAACGAGGAGAGTATCTGGGTCTGATATTAGACAGTGGCTTGACATGAAAACCACACATCAGTAAACTGACATCTTTAGGATCCCTACGTGGCATAGTCATCTTCCGAGCGAAGTCCGTTACAACATCTATAATTCCTTAGTTAAATCACATTTGGACTATTTCATAGAAATATGGGGTAGTTCCGCTAAAACTAACTTAAAGGACAAAATGTACACAAAATAAATAAATTAAAGTTTTGTTTCATTATGACTTCCTTACTCCTACTAAAGCAGAAGAGAGATGGCAAAGGTGGTCGCCGACGTCCGTTAGGGCATGGCAAATAAAGAAGAAGAATCCTACTAAAAACATATACGCAGAAACTAAAATTATGAGCCTTACCATTAACCAGTTATACCATTTTAATACATGTATTATAATCCACTGCCAAACAGCTTTCCTTACCAATAAACAAAAATCGGCCAAGAGCATGTCGGGCTACGCTCAATGTAGGGTTCCGTAGTTACTCTCCCGTCACAATAAGCTAAACTGGAGCTTAAAGTATAGTAAATTGTTAACCAAGGGATGAAACGGTACCTTTCACGCGAGTTAAACAAATGGGCAAATTTGCATACTCAGTACCTAATTAAAGTAAGTCTTTTTACTATGAAGGGGAAACTTTTTGCGATAACTCAAAAACAGCTAAACTGATCATGTCCGCTATAGTTTTCATTTAATGTCTATCTTAAGCTCTACTACCACGATTTTTTTCATATTTTTTGGACCTATGATTCAAAAGTTAGAGGGAGGGGGACACATTTTCTTTTTCTTTCGGAGCGATTATCTCCGAATATATTCACTTTGTCAAAAAATTTTTGTTGAAGACCTTTCCAACGATACCCCACACTGTAGGGTTGAAGCAAAAAAAAAATCACCCCCACTTTACTTAAAATTAAATTTTTAGATTTTATTGTACGACTTTGTCGGCTTTATTGATTTATATATCCATGCCGAATTTCAGCTTTCTAGCACTAACGACCACGGAGCAAAGCCTCGGACAGACAGACAGACAGACAGACGGACATAGCGAAACTATAAGGGTTCCTAGTTGACTACGGAACCCTAAAAAGGCCGAAGGATCCTTCGCAGTGCGGATAATTTGTTTGTACCCTTTCCCTGGACCAAAGCCTATGGTAATAAAAATATAACATTTGAAGGAGCACGGTTATATAACAGTCTGCCAAAAAATATTAAGGAGGTTGAATCATTTAATATCTTTAAAAAAAGCTAAAGGTTCATGTTATCACTAATATTCCCGCCACCTGAATCCGGACCTGGCGCTTAGCAATAGACGCGCGCTAAGGGCAGTGTGCGTGCGAATATTGTATTCTACCCTCCCTCTATTTGTCGTAGTACAATAACTACCCACTATTAGTTCTGTGAACTTTGTTATTGAGATATTTTTAAATAATGTAAGTATAAAATCAATGCTCACGAGCGCAATTGCATGGCATGTATGTAAGTCGCATGAAGTTTTTAAGTCGCATGAAGTGAAATGTTAATTTCTTTTGAGAATAATAAATATCTTTAACCCGAACATCGGACTCGCAATTCAAAATTAAAACATTAACTCTTTTCCAGGCATAGTACGATTTAAGGTTCAAATTAGATTGGTACACTTTCAGGAAATGTTACTTGTCTTCAAATGAATCATCAAAGCTGGATTAATTGGAATATATTTGGATTTTTTGGGAAAACCTTGTAGATTGGTGCGGCCTGGTAAAGGGATAAATATAAATAATTTCAAGTTACAAAGTTGGCTACGACAATGCGAAGAGAGTATTAGTAGTTCGGTGTTTTGTAAAAAAAAAATTCGAACGTTTTTATCGTCATAAATGTGATGGTGAGCTGAGTGAGGTTGGTGTTCCAGCGCTGGACCCGCGGCCGCGGCGCGGCAAGCCGGCGGGCGGGCGGCGCGGCGGCGAGGAGCCGGCGCCCGACGTGGTGGCGTCGCGGCCGCCCGTCATCCTGCTGGACTCGGCGGCGCGGCCGCGCGACATGGACGGCGTCACGTTCGGCTTCGACATCGACGAGCGCCTGCTGGGCGCGCCGCTGCCGCTGCCCGTGCCCGTGCGCGCCGGCCGCGCCGCGCTGCGCTACGTGCAGCCCGCGCCGCCCGCCGAGCTCGCGCATCTGCACCAGATCGTCGACTACGTGGGCACAGGTGAGCCTCGTGTACTCGGAGCCCCGAGCTCCACTCCCAGAGATTGCCAGTAAAAAACAACTACTTTGGCAAAATTTTAAATTGAATTGGGTTTGATTGACACTGCTATCCGATATAATACGTGACCGATTATCTCAGCTAAGCTCTGCACCGAGTTGGCAGTAATATTAAAGTATACATCAACCCATAGAAGCGCCATACTTGACGTAGCAATTCGCATGAAAACTTAGCATAGCCGGACTTTAATTTAGTAAAGTTGTTTTAAGATGTACATTTTCTGCGACTATGCGTGTGCACTTTGATCTGACCCAAAACAACATCTCCGTGCAAACGATGCATCTGTAAGTACTTTGTCCAAAAAGTAGAGCGTCATCTTGCACACGCATCGCAATTTCCCCCTCAACCTAGCCGTAATTATTAACAAGATCAACATTTGTAGTAAACTCTCGTCTTAGATTTGCTGTCTTTTTGTTGGTGCTTCGGCACCACTCCTTGACATAATTTGACATTCCTTGACAATTCATTGTTATCCGCTATTGACATTAATTTACAAACTTATTACCATTTCTCTTCTTCTTTCCATTGCTACCCCCTGCTGGGGTGTAGGGTTCGAACCATTTTCTTCCACTGACTCTGGTCCTGAGCAGCTTGGGTAACCTCCTCCCATCCCATCCCCAATACACCCAACTCTTGCTCCTCGGAACGGCGCCAAGTAAATTTAGGGCGACCATGTTTCCGTTTTCCGGGCATCTTCCAGGTCAGGGCCACTTAGGATAGGTAGGTGTCAGGCTTCTTGAGGATATGCCCAATCCAATGCCATTTGCGCGTTTGGATCTCCTTATGTACGGGTGCTTGTCCGGTAATTCTCCATAAGTGAGCGTTTGTGATCCAGTTAGACCAAAAGACGTAGAATTTGCCTTAAGCATTTGTTCACAAACACTTGGAGTTTTGTTGTTAGATCTTTGCGGACAAACAAGGTTTCGCACCTGTACAGTAACACGGCTTTTACATTTGAATTGAAGATCCTCACTTTAGTTCTGTTCTTCTAGTCAGGGTAGAGGAGTTCCACGCTGGTTTAAACTGGCTGAATGCGGCTCGGGCTTTGTTTATCCGAGTTTCAATGTCGGCTTCCGTTCCTCCGCTCTGGAGGAACCATTTATTTATTACCATTTTATTTGCTCAAAAGCACCCGTTGTCTTTTTTTATAATGTTTTTTTGTGTTACTTCCAGCGTGGGAGGACGTGGTGCGGTGCAGCAGCGGCAAAGTTCGCTACTTCAGCGAGTGAGCGCCCGCGAGCGCTGCCGGCCGTCAGAACAGAACTACTGGGACAGTCCCACGAGGACACGAGTGCCGTGCAGTGCCGTGCAGTGCAGTGCAGTGCAGTGCAGTGCAGTGACAGTGTAGTGCGGGTTGCAAACCCCAGCCGCCCAGCGGCCGAGTCCAACTTCGAGCGTATGATTAAGTGTTTTCGCTGTGATTTTAAAGTGACTCTATTTTCGCTTGTAAATAAGATGACCACGATATATTCTGAGCATTTATTGCATTCAATTAGCACTCGAAAAGTGCCGGCGATATCGGAGTCGTTTGGTCGGGAGTTCGAGACCCCCTTAGATAGACTTGTTGAACTTCTAGATGGAAAATGATGTTGCAGGAGAGGGTCTCGGGACCAGGGGTGTTTCGATTCAGTTGAGCGTTTGTTTCTGTTATGTTTATTATTGTGCTTGATTTTTGTTATGTAATCACAAATATTTGGTAGACTTTCTCTAACTAGCCACTGTAGAACTCACGACAGTCTGATTTGTTATGTATTTTTAAGTTTCACCATATTAAATTGTAAATAAAATAAAGATCTTATAACGTGTATCTAGCCATATAAATTTAAATGGATCTTATGTGAAAAAAATATAACAGTCTTAACCGATATATATATATATATTTATATTTATAAATGGAAGCTAACCTTATTATTGTGTTTGAAGGTTTGACCAAGCCGTGTATTAATCTAATGATACAAATTGTACATAGAGCAGATGTTTGTCTGACGCATGTCCGCACACTCGCTGCGTTTGCGTGAACAGTGATGATTGGAATAGCTTTCGGTGGCAGCGAGCGAGTGTTAGCTTTGTCCTGCCGGGTTGGCTGCCCGAGCGTTCGCCGCACTAGCCATGCGCTCTAAGTGCGTCCACGTTTGGCGAAGGCGACAGACACGCGCATTACGATATTTTAGTTCTATGCGCTGCGCGCGTACAGCGCGTGAGCGATTCCCCAATGGGGTAGCCATACGTCAGGATTTCCCCGGACGTGTCAAGATTTTTGGTCCTTTGTCAGGCTTGAGAGCTACGCGAGTCAGTCAGGGTTTTTTAGAAACTTCAACTAGCCACTAGCAGATTTGGGCAGAGGAAAGGGAAGGTTATGATGTAACTACAGCATATGGTGACGAGTTATGGGGCCAGTGGCCCACGAAAGGTTTTTAAAATAAGAGATTTATTTTGGGTTACATTTATTCATATGGCAACCCTATTCGCGAATGGCTCGCTTACAGCGCAATCGCCAGATCTGTGCGCACCCATAGATAATCGTTTTATGTTTGTTCCTATAGGTCATAACTGTCGCAGGGTTATTGCTACGAGCCCTAGTCTAGTTGGTCGGTGTTTGATATTCACCGACATTCCCGACATGGTTGTATCGTGGTGTGAGGCATATCAGATGAGAAGGATCGTAGTATGTATACACAGGGAGAGTGAGGTCTGATTGTTATCTAGTTTGACATCACCCATCTCTTTTTCTACAATAATATTAGATAATTGCTTTATAAGCTGCGCGATTAAATTTCTGCGTATTTTGACCCGTTTTTAATATGAACAGAGTCAACGAAACCGATTGATATTATTTATACTAAGCTTGGCAGCGGTTATATCAGAGATTGTTACAGAACAGGACATGTTACATGGGTAAATGTATAATGTAAAGATAAATACTAATTTTAGGAACGTTAAACTGCTGTTCAATAATATAACGCATGATGCGATTGAGCTTAATACTTCATAAGGTGTAAGACAATGATTAAAATTATTTAGATTCATAAAATGGGGAATGATTTGAACAGTGTTTTGTTTTACTCTTGTCTATTGTTGTGTCCTTGTCACTGGTTGAGATTTTCAATATGAATACAATGTGGGTCACAGTTAAATAGCCCTGCGACTCACTACGTTAGGACATGCTAATATGCATTACGATGTAACAATTACCAATATCACTTAGTAAAACGTTGAATAACACGTGGCGTTTTCAGGTAAAAGGTGTCAAGTCTTACATTGTCAAAAGGGCTCTACAAGTATGAAAATGCAGTTAGAAATCAAAAAAAGGTACCTTTTGCCTGTGGACGTTACTTGTATCGCGAGACCGCATTGCAGAAGCATTATTAGTACTTCATGAGTAGGATATATGTGTAATATTCTGATATTTAGTCCTATTAAATGTAACACGAACGGCCACAACCACACTTATTGTAAATACGTGGCGAGGTCGGTTGTTTTTATGAGGTATACGTTTCTGGGAGCACTTTGTTGAGATTTATCTATGTACTGAAAGGACGCTCATATCAAAGGTATAGAAATATTATTTATTATTTCTTTCCCTTGTAAAATATGTAAATAGATGTGCAGAAAAATATTGGATTTATGTTTAGTGCATATTAGATATTGTAGGTGAAAGATCTCTGGGTTCGGATGTTACGACAATACTAAAGGCGTGAGACAAGTTTGTTAATGCATATCAGAATTGCTCAAGTCCACACAAAATGGTAACCGGATTTGATTAAATGTCAAATCAGTGTTAAAAATATTGAGGAATTGAATAATTTTAATATGCATCGACGCAAGTAGTTGTATAGTAACGCCCGGGGCCACTTATGGCTGTATCGCACCAAACGAGCGTTTCGTACCACAGCGTGATGGCTCATTATTGTATAGGTATAGTCAATGCTTAAAATACTATTCTGTGTGGAAGCGTTCGCAGCGAGTTGTGAAATGTACAATATCAAATAGTCTGGTTGCTTAAAAGGAAACGAGTCCAAAAACGTATTACGTGGCAACATTGGTTGCTTTTGTGTAAGACGCACGTAAGTGTTGCCACGTAATGAAAGTTTTTGATATTGACATGTTAGTTGCAGGGCATTGCGCGCAGGTAGATAGAACTATCACCTGTTTGATACAGAAGAGTAAATGCGTACTTGCACACGACTTTCTTTAAACTTATAAAGCTTATTGTTCTATGCGAAACGCCTCGAGATCTTAATACGTTTACTTACTGCTGTGTAAAGAGAGAATGGATGAGCTAAATTAAAATTATTCGGAGCTGAAAATAAATGTAATTATTTTTTTTAGGAATTGGAGTGATAATTACTTAGGAAAGAAAGCTATTTGGCGATGTGTAAATGTATAAATTAATGTTGCTATGTAAGTCTACGAGTGTCTCCTTGCCTGAGTCTAGCATTTGATTTCCCAAAGACGATTTCATATTTTGGTTTAAAAATATATCATTGGATATTATATCTGTGGCCATAACATTGTAACTCCCCTGTATTCAGGCAAAGAGACAATTGATCTGTATCATAATATCTATCAATATGAGGAATTATTTATCTGCTTTTTACATCTAACTCTTAATTCTGCGTTTTTTCTCTGCTCATGTTCGCTTACCAAAGGAACTAAAGGCTTGTCTGCAAGACCATCTTGCAAACAAGCCTTTAGTCCTATTTTTTTTCTTTAAAGTAGCAAGGTTTTAAATTTGTGTTATTGTTTCTAATAATTCTAGTTATAAGGAAGTTTATGTTATATTATATTCTAATTGTCATATTGCAGCTTTCAATTAGCTGCTGCAGAATTTGATATCCTGTGCTTTGACAAACACAAGTACAACTTTTGGTTGTGTGTGAGAGAGGGTTGTAACAGTAAGAACTGTTGTCAAAAACTCTAATGTAATTTCACTCGCTCTTATGTTGTTACACATGCCATGGAACTACATAGCTGGTCGTTTATCATGTCTGGTAAGGCGTTATGATGCTAATAATTTGTAACAACCTGTGTTTATTAAACAAACACTTCTCTCGACGAAATATCACTGATAATACGTAGCGACTTTTAGTGAGATTTGTTGAATGTTGCTACAAAATAATGAAACGACATTTTAAGACTATATTTTCTTTGTTTTTTTTTTTTCGCGACATCCTTTAAACATGAGCAGGGCAAAATTGGAGATATTTTAACTGTAAAAGATTTGTTTATATAAACGGTATTGTAACCAGCTGCAATTTACAGTTATGTACTTTTTCACTGTTTCCGTTTTCTTAATAAAAATGTTGAAAATATATTTTATTTTCTTTCATTTTCATGTAGTAAATTAAGGGTCGGTTGTACCAAACAGTCTGTCACCGTGTTAAAACGTTCGCTTAAACCTTTACCAGGCCGCGAAGAACCAGCGTGTCTTAATATGTACTTTATATATTATACTGTTGCAACCAGAAATAAAAATGTGGGCTAGCGTGATCCCATCGCCTGTCTAAGTAATGAAAGTCATACTCGATTTTGTGTTATATTCTTGATCAGGCGAAGGGATATTTTCCTCCCACATCTTATATCGGTTATCATACCCAAGTTTTAACTCCAAATCTCCTACGAAATATTATATCAATCCCTGAAAACATTATGATCTTCATTCACGGCACGCTTCTAAATCCAATAATGTCTCTTTGGCAGCCGTTTAAATCCACTTAACCAGTAATGTTAGCCACTAATTGGGCCATGGGAAGAATAGTTCCCACACAATAAAACTCTGATAAAGCCATGGGATAGTGTTAACCAACATCGTAATTCTGGTCGTACACAATAATGCATGAATATATATTTAGCAATGTTTACGATTACATTACCTTTCAATATTCAAAATCTACAAAATATCAACAAATTGTTCGACCTATGTACTTCTGTTTCATCATTGTATTATGTCTGTGTGTTTCATAGAAATTAAGGAAAGTGTTCGGATTTATCCGTAGTTTACTGAAATTATAGTTCAAGTGAATTTAAACGGCTGCCAAAGATATATTACGCGATTTAGAAGCGTGCTGTAAATGAAGATCATAAAATAATCAATAAATAAATAATTTTCAGGGATTGACAAAATATTTTGTAGGAGATTTGGAGTTAAAACCTGACTACGTAACCGATATAAGATGTGGGAGGAATATATCCCTTCGCCTGGTTTACCAGGAGCACACACCCACAGGTTTGGTTAATCGTGTACGGGGAGTTTGTTAATTCTCTGCGGAGTGACGTGGATCAGTCCGTCAATTGTGGTTGTTGCAACTGGCCCTAAAACGTTCAGAATTTCTAACGTGATACACCATATTTTTTCTGGGTTATTCCTACTAGTTAGTTCCAGCAAGTACCAGTAGCATAGGACGGGCATTAAGAATAGCGCTAGTTCAGTGGTGTCACTCTCGAATTCGAGTCAATCGTGTAGTCTAACGGAACTAGTTGCGACCAATCACGCGCGTGGTGCGAACTCAAAAATTTATTCTGCAAGTAGGCCTCAAGGGCTCTTTTACAAGTCAATACATCATGTATTGTAATATCATATAGTGACATGAAAAATACATAACATTTAATCTTAAAATAAATAAAGTCTTCAACCAATTGCGTCGAGGCGTTAGACTGCACGATTGGCTCGAATTCGTGTGCGTGACACCGCTCTGGGCCCCATTCTTATTGTCCGTAAGGCCCGTCCTTAGATATATATGTCAATAACCAGTAGTCAACTAATTCATATTAGTGATAACGAGTGGATTTTTTATTCTCAGTTACCATTACCGCCCAATTATTCTAAGAAATATCCTCTGAAAGAAAAAAAAAATGTTTCTCCTCTACTTCCCCTAACTTCTGAACCATGGATCCAAATAATATGAAAAAAAACATGGCGAAACTATAAGGGTTCCGTTTTATGCCATTTGGCTACGGAACCCTAAAAATGGTGTAAGTAAAACTTAGCAGACTTTTAAGGAGAACTACAGCGAACCTGATTGGTGCAGCCGTTTTTGAGTTATTGCAAAATTAATTCTTTTTCCGAAGTAATTATCAGGCTTCGGAGTATTTTTAGCATGGTAAGACTAAAGTGAGCTATGGAGTCGTTGTTAACATTAAAATGAAAGTCATACTCATACTCCTCATTGATTAAGTTCGTCCAGATCCGCGTACGAGAAAACTATTTAAATAAAAACTACGCAGGAGAGGAGGCTAAACCTGAAGGCTTAAAACTGAAAGGAATAATATAAATAAAAAAGATAGCGACATTATATAATTTATTTTATATTCAACATGATACAGATGTTATGGCTTTGTATTCAAATATCATTCTATTATAATAAAAATATTAACAAATTATCTTACATCCACTTGACAATGTACAATTTGTAATAGATCTTACAAAATATCCTAGACCATCACGCGATGGCGTCAAGAGCACGTCCAACAGTTTACCTACGTCAGATCGATACTGGAGTATGCTTTGATATTAACTCGTGTTCGTTCAACACTTACATAGATATCGCCTATTTCATCTATGATAAGGCATTCAGTTTTGACAAGTTTTTCCTATTGGGTCGAAGAGATAGGTTTAATGCCCACTACATTCATTGCACACGTCTTCCCATTATCTAGTGCAGCGTGGTGAAGGTTGACTCCTCTACTATGCGACTCACCAGTACTATTATGCTAACGGTATATAAGTAAGATAAAATTACTAGGTATCGCCAGAAAATTAAACGGGAAAAGTAACTGAAGACTTAAACCACGCAGGTGTAAATCTGACCTTACAATACATTAAACTCTTATCACCAGTCTTCATGAATATCAACAAGCAAACAATGTATCAATATTTACTTCATTATACTAGAAAGCACTTGCGTTTAAAATAATTAGTCGAGCAAAATTTTTCCTTAAAATCACGTAATATAATGTGAAGACTTCGTTGTGTATCTCGTGCGGCGCACGGCAGTGGACGCCGCCCCGGCCGAAAACAAACTAATTGAAAACATCTTAGTTTATTTTAAAATTCAGTTGCAGATATCATAGAATCCAAAAACATCATCAAAAAGTGTGATCATTCATTTTGCTTTTCGTTAGGGCGGCCGAAATATAAAAAATTACAATCGCTTATCTAAAGGATAGATTCCACTTTTGACCGTTTTAGGATTTTATAACAGTTTCTTTTAAGTCGAGTCGAGAGTGCGAGTTTTGAATCTAGATTCCAGATAAGCAGCGAAGAATAAAAATAATCATTAATTAGGCCTCAGCAGTCTGCGGATAATAGGTAAGTCGCAACGTCTATAAATAATGTATTTACACATCGATCGAAAAACAACTTGAAATTTCGACACATAACAATAAATAAAAAACAACCACAGAATCGTGTTATGGAATGAGAGACGAAATTTTATGTAAGAAACGCACGCGGTGAGTTATTTATTTAATCGTACACGCTAAGATACCGTCAATATCGACACAGTTCTATTTTTATTAAAATCTTTTAAAAGGGGAAACCGTCGTTCGGCGACAAATGCAAAAACGAAATTCGCACGGAAACGAAGCGGATATCGACACGGCGCACTTGTAATCGAGTAAGCTTAAGACGAGGGAGGGAGTTAAAATTCGACGACCACTAAGTGCGCGTCGGCGGAGTGCTTCATGCGGACTGCACGCGAGCTGCCCGCTACCGGCAAACACAACTTGCGTACGAGTTACTTACGTTCACGAGTCCATACGATTACATACTATTCCTGCAGAATAACCTGTCTTTTTCACATAGAAGTTTGAATGCATATTTTTTTGCATGAAACTGCCATTCGACTCAATCCAAACAAAACCCAGTATCCAAACCAAACTTGGCAAACAAACACGGACATATTATAATTTCATTTCGCCAAGACCAAGTTCTAAACACTACGAACTCGCGAACATCCGTAGCATCGGCAGCAGTTTACATACGGACAAGGGGTTCAACGGGACGTTTGAGATCCTGATAACGGACAAGTATATTAGTTCGATCTCCTCATCCGTGTGTCGTTACGGTCCGGCGGCGGAGGCGGCGGCGGCGGCGCGCATGTCGTCCCGCTAGAAGATGTCGGGGCAGCGGCTCCAGTCCTGCCTCTGCTTGCACTCCCAGTAGGTGTTGTTGTAGAGGTGGCGCAGGTGCGCCTCGCCGGGCGCGGCGGCCTCGCGCGTGAACCACAGCGGGCGCGGCGGCTCGGGCGCCGGCAGCCCGCGCGCCGCCGCCGCCTCGGCCGCCGCCTCCAGCTCGCGCCGCTTGCCGCGCTGCTTCTCTTCCAGCCGCAACTGGGGGAACACGTTCAACCTTGTTGACCACTTCAATGTACCGTCTCGTCTCAAAATATCGATACGAAAAAAAGTACCAAAAATATGTATACACGACTTTATTGCCCATATATTAAGGTAGTGTATACATATTTTGGCACATTTTTCGTATCGATATTTTCAGACGTGACTGTACCTACATTCGAGTTCACAGACATGTTTGTGAGCCGGCATTCCAAAAAAATATATTTACACGACCTCATTGTCGGTGACTTAGGGGCGTGTAAATAAATTTGTTTGTAGAAAGTCGGTCGACTTGTAAAGATACAATACAATACTCTTTATTGAAAACCTCAGATAATTGTCAATAAATGTACAGAAACAAACAAAAACAATTTGATAGAGGTAACAACAGGCGGTCTTAAAGATGTATGTGGACTCGAATGTACTTATAAGACAATATTTACTCCGAGCGTCGACTCGGCGTCAGTCCGGTCCGGCGCGGCTTCGAAAGCGCCAAATTCGTTAACCGTAAATCGAGCATCCGAAAGCTGCAAATCGTGGAGTCAATCATCATCCTGACGTAATGAATCGATGGTTTAGTGAAATTCACAAGGAAATGAAGATCCCTGAATAGGGTGACCAGATGTTCCGTATTTTACGGGTTGTCCATATTTCAGGCACAAATTTTTCATTGTCTCGTAATCTAGCGAAACCAATACAACACGGTACACTGTCCCGTAATTTTATGATTCAATGGCATTTAATGATAAAAATACCCATTTAGATTATTTCACATTTTCCCTTCCAGATAATATAAAAATTGTTGTGTTTTATAAAAATATTTTTTTTTAATTTTTTCATTATGAAAGTTAGCAATTGTATAGGATATTTAATTAATTATGCCAAATTTTAGTAATAAAAAAATAATGTATAAGTTGTCCCGTATTTTCAATGCAGTTGTCCCATAGAACCGGAAATCAAATCTGGTCAACCTATATATCTGGTCTGCGTGGCCTACACTCAGCCGGGGACGTGCAGCAGCAAGGAGCGCGACGTACCTTCTCGGCGTTGGCCTCGTCCCAGAGCCCCTCCTCCATGAGGCGCTGGTCGGGGCGGCGGCGCGAGTCCGTGGGCGCCACGCCGGGCTCGGGCTCGTTCAGCTGCGCCGCCAGCAGCGTGAAGTTGTACCATCTGCAAACACCAACACCTGCATATCTAGCTTCGACTACCTCAACCTTAGGACTTACGACCAAAAATTGGTTAACATTTTGACCAGTAATTTCTCCTGAAATTATGGACACGTAAATTTGTTTTAAAAATAATGTTTCCTGTCCCGTAAATACTAACACTTAAAGTAAACCTTATAAGTCCTGGCCACATTAAATAAAGCTTGTGATAAATACATACTTTTATACATAGAAAACACCCATGACTCAAAAACACACTTATAAATGCCTTAACCGGTATTCGAACCCGGGACTATCGGCTTCATCGGCAGGGTCACTACCCACTAGGACAAACCGGTCGTTCAGAAATCAGAAATTATTTATTTGCATCGATACAGTATGGGGATTTTACAATACAGTTTTACAGTTCATGTATCTAGTTTGCATGCAAGCGTGCAAATTTATAATCAGTAAAATTATAAAAAATAAATTTAAATTTATATAAAGTGTCAAATCGTAATAATTGAAAAAGTTTACATAATAGGCATATCACAAGTAATACAATTATATAACTAAATATCACTAATTTGAATACTGTTGGTATTCGAGATACGACAATGCTGTAAAAACAACGCTCTAAGAGCCAGTTTGTAAGACTGCGCTTAAAGGCGTTTCCCTCTAGTAGCTTTAGTTCCTCCGGGAGATGATTATATACAACGATGGACATATTAAAAACGTTTTTCTTGTATATCATCTTGCGACTTCGAGAGTGATATAAACGGTTCATAATATTTACCCTGGTTCGCTTTTCAAGAACTTCGCCACGTGTTTTAAAGTACGAGTGATGTGATCTGACAAAATTACATATCTCTCTTAAATATAGACACGGTAAAGGAAGGATTTTTAGTTTTTTGAAAAGGGGCACGCAACTTTCATCCTGCCACGAATTACTAATGACCCTGACACATTTTTTTTTGTATTTTAGAGACTCTGTCCACTTCCACTGCGTTTCCCCAGAGTATCAACCCATAACCAAGGACAGATGATACGTATCCATGATAAGCAGTCAATGCTGCTTCAAGGGACACAGTGTCTCTTAGCCTTTTGAGTGCAAATACAAAACGACCTAGTTTGTTGCAGAATAGTGTCAATGTGTGCGTTCCAATTCAGGCGCTTGTAGTTGTACGTCGGCCCTGTAGTTCGCCAATAAACGATTCTAATGAAGTTCTTTCCTTTTATTCGATGGCTCGGCTTATGACTTCAATACTAGGGAATGCAAAAACCGGAGGTTTTTCAAAACCGGTTTTTTCTTCGGTTTTACCAAGTTTTTAGAATCAACAATTCTTAAATTCATCGCCATGGAATAAAGAAAAGATTGCTTCACGTGTAAAAACGAATGCTAGTATAGTATATACACGATTTTATCACGAAATTAAAGAGAGAATATCTGACTATTTTATTGTATTGTATGGGAATTGTCAAATGACTTAATGTTATTTGTAACTAGGAATAGGAACAAACCAATTTTATTAAATTATTTTTTTGCTTTGTTGTTTAGACATTGTCATTTGTCATTTTTTATTAAATATATGACAATATCAATTTATAATTTAATGTTATTTGTCTTAAATGCGCGCATGTAAACTTTTTAATGAGAATCAAAAACTTAATGATTTAGACATTTTTAACTGTTCACTAACACAACTTAAGAATGCATTTAAATATTGATTATAACTGGAATTTGTTATTTGCTTAAATTTAATGTACTACGAGACTACGATGTATATGTAACTTATTTTCTGCAGACTTATCAAATCACTGATTTACATATTTCAAGTATTTGTTATTATAAAATACAGATTTAAGTATTTTTGTTTTTTGTAATAGCCACGGACCTGTTTATATTTTATTTCTACATATGAAACTATAGGTCTATTTTTTGTCTATAAGTTTTGATCAAAAATTGTGTATGACTGTTTGTTTCTAAATAAATAGAAAAAAAAAAAAAATAAAAAATCAAATGGCCCAATCCGAAATCTTGCTCTAAGTTTTTCGCTGTCTTCTAGTATATTAGAAACTGATGGTGTTAGCTTAAACTGGGCAAACACAGGTAGTCAAGTAATTCCATTCTTTAGGGTTTGAACTACCCTTTCCTATTAGAGCGAAAGAGAAAAAAGGTTGTCGGTAAGTCGTTATCACCGAACCAACAAAAGACTCTAAAGCTGCCATTGATATAATTGATTACGTGGAATTTTTCTACAGCGCATCGCATAATAAAATTACAAATAAGACCTTTTATACCCATTTTTTATTAAAAGTACTACTATACAATTCGTACACCAGCACGGATGTCCTGCCACTGCCAATACTTTAAATTATTTAAATCTTTCGTATTTTTGTATTTTGTACCGTAAAAATTCATTAAGCGGTACTAATGATCAAACTAACATAACACCACATTATTTGATTTGATGTCGATTTAACCGGTTTAGGACCGATTTATACCCTTATAATGAATAAAACATGCAACTTAGGTAAATAAAAAAAAACGAATAAAACCGAAACCGGTTTTTTTCAAATTCTAAAAACCCGGTTTTGGGTTTCCGTCAAAAAACCGGTTTTAACCGGTTTTTTCGGTTTCGGTTTAAACCGGTTTGCATTCCCTATTCAATACTTCACTTCATGTCTCTGTTACTTTGCCCGCTCACTCGTTCCGTAAATGACAAGAACGCCATATCACCATGGCCGAAAACGAAGTTTCGAGAAGTTTTAGCTGAACTGCTGAGCTATGCCGTGAGCACCGCAACAATACGTACTTGTCGGAGTCGGGCGGCGCGTCGACGCGCTGCCAGGCCACGGTGAACTTGCCCGTCTTGCACACCGTGTTGTCGGGCGACGCGCTCGTCACCGGCGCCACTTCCACCCGGCTGTCCCAGTGCCCTTGGAGCACGTAGCGTGGCTGAAAACAAATCAATTAGGTTGACCAGTCAACTTGACGTTGTTGTCAAATAAAACAACTGCGAGAAGACATAACAAGTGTACTAAAAAGTAGGTACTTAGGTGGACTTGCATGTATACAAATGTGCTTCAAAAGAAAGATAAAAGCCTTAGGGTTTGTACATCTCACTGATCACTTCAGAAACTTATGACCTCGAGTTGATATGTTTCAGGCGCCACTCACCACGCCGTTGGGGTCCTTGATGACGCCGGTGACCTTCCGCTGCGTGTCCTTGCTGAAGTAGCCGTAGGGCTGGTACTTGAGGTGCGCCACGTAGCCGGCCGCGGCGCCCGCCTCGCCGATGATGTCCATGTCGCCGTGGTTGTCCACCCACAGCTTGCCTACGATTATGTTGTGGACTGTTGTCGTCACCTGCCATAACGAATACACTCATTTTATTCTTTATACCTTATTTAGAAAATATGAAAACGCATGTGTTATGTTATGCAAAAAAAGCTAAATTAACGTCACGATATGATTGATGCTACGTCGCTTTCTTAATTTGTTTAAATATTTCAAAATAATAATGACTTGCGAACAAAGTAGATTAAGATTAATTGTAATGCAATGACTTTATATAAACAAAAAAAAGAAAAGTATAGGTATTTGAATCGAATGTTACAGAAGACCTAACCAAATGCCTATATTTTATTTTTAACTATTACTGTAAAGTTTAAAACCAAGATAAGCGTAAGTATACTTGCATTGGCTACAATGCTACGAATCTTTTGGCTGCGTAGTAACCTTATTAATCCAATAGTATTTGTTTCCGCTGCCCTTGAAGGTTAAATTTCTGAAGCCCTCAGGCTCCACCTTGATCACCTGGCCTCGGAACTTGCTGGTGAACGAGTAAACCTGCAGCATCGTCCACGGCTTGCCGTCGCAGTGCGTCGCCGACGCGGGCGGGTGGTGCGACACCTGAGACCGGGACTTAGGCTATTCCTATGTAGGCGGAAAGCGAAGCGAAGAGGTGCGCCGCGGCTATTTGCTCCTAGGGATGGGTGCAAGTTAGCGCGTTGCCCTCAGTTTGATCCTACTATACTTGGTCAAGCAAATCTTGTCAGTAGCAAAAGGCGGCAAATTTAAAAAATTGCGGGTTAGCAACACTGTTTTCGAATAATTCCAAAATCGCGTCTCATCTGTGTTTTATCTGTGGAATGTGGATAGTGAACGACGGCCATCATGTTTGTTTACATTATTAATCGTTGCTATTTCAAGAGAAATTTCTGCTGTCATCATTAAATACCAATATATTAAATAAGCCTGTGCATGAACTTAAGCAAATTCAAGGTGCCTACAATATACAATCACGCTCGTTGATCGTAAATATTTGTAAAATTTGAGGTTATGATAATTACATGTTTTGGTTCGATGTACATTACTGCTCTTCTTAGCGCAATACCAACGTAATACTGCTTTTTGAGTGTTGCCCTACTTGACTTTGCTGTACATTGCTACTGACATACTTTGCTTGACAGACTATAATACTTACTTCTCAATAGACCTGCCTATGCTACTCTAGTAAGTCCACTCCAGTAAGGCCAAATGACATAATAGTATTTAAGCACAGAAGCACTCTGTAAGTTCTTCTGTAGTGCTGCACCGAAAAATAATTATTATTAAAAGGTACCATAGTTTGTGCTACGCGCGCGTGAATCCGTAAGCTGCTTGTGTGCAAATCGTCTCAGTTTATAAAAACTGTCTGTCGTGAACGCCCAGTTATAAATAATGTTATAAAGCGAAGCTAACAGTATAGACAGAGTTAATATGATGGAAGCGTTGCCTGGGTCGACGCGGGACACGTTGCCCCATGTTGCGCCGTCCAGCGTGAGTGTCGGATCTGGGACCGTCAACAAACTAACATGGCAATAGGAGCGGTACTCGTTCCCGCTGCGGTGGAAGCGGAACCAACGCGTGCGATCTGGGTTGATGCGGATTACCAGGCTGCGGAACACGCTGCTCAAGGCGTGCTGCTGGGAGGAGCTGCCGGACCTGCAATCGTCATCATACTAACATGGAAATATGTGCGATACTCATTCCCGCTGCGGTGGAAGCGCAGCCAGCGTGTGCGGTCCAGGTTGATGCGGATTACCAGGCCGCGGCACACGCTGCTCCAGGCGTGCTGCTGGGAGGAGCTGCCGGACCTGCGATCGTCGTCACACTAACATGGAAATATGTGCGATACTCATTCCCGCTGCCGTGTAAGCGCAGCCAGCGCGTGCGGTCCAGGTTGATGCGGATTACCAGGCCGCGGCACACACTGCTCCAGGCGTGCTTCTGGGAGGAGCTGCCGGACCTGCGATCGTCGTCACACTAACATGGAAATATGTGCGATACTCTTTCCCGCTGCGGTGGAAACGCAGCCAGCGCGTGCGGTCCAGGTTGATGCGGATTACCAGGCCGCGGCACACGCTGCTCCAGGCGTGCTGCTGGGAGGAGCTGCCGGACCTGCGATCGTCGTCACACTAACATGGAAATACGTGCGATACTCATTCCCGCTGCGGTGGAAGCGCAGCCAGCGCGTGCGGTCCGGGTTGATGCGGATTATCTGGCCGCGGAACACGCTGCTCCAGGCGTGCTGCTGCGACGAGCTCCACTCCGCGCTGTCAAAATGCATGGCCAGCGTCGGCGGGTGGTGCTGGACCTGGGACCGTCACTTAACACTCACCTTGGGGTCGCGTCTAGTATATCCCCTTAAGGCTAAAAGCAAGTATACCAAATCAGAATGGGATGGTGCTATAGAACTTTCAATAATTGCAATGACGAAAGCCCTATCCTCAAGTGCCACTTCAAAACGTTAGGTGTTCTTGCCCGTTAAGCTTTGGTTTTCCGATTAATTAACATAAATCGATTTTGGTATGTTAACAGCAAATAATAAACGTGTTTTTGTAATCGCGAATGTTCTCTTGGTAGCAATTCTATTTTTATACTTGCTTTTAGCCGTAAGGCCAAATGCGAGATAGTGGCAGTACTAATTTACTTACGTTCTTGGTCGATGCAGCAGCGAATGTGATTCAGTCACTTTTACACTCTAAACTTTCACAAATGAAAATAAAACTCAGCGCGGCTGTTAGAAAAATGTAGGAGTTATATTTATACATCCCATTTGGCCTTACAAGAATATTTAACATAACTGTCACTACCGATGAAATAACAGATATGTCTAGTGGAGACGTTTAATAGTAACGTAAACAGTCTAATCATGGTATTTGAACCTACCGACCTATTATTTTTTTCGTTCCACCGCCCGCTTGGTTCCTATTCCATACCATACCTGTCAGTTAAGATATCTGCCACGTCGTGAAAACTTTCTATAAACCTTTCTATTTCCGACCGAAATTGATAACACAAATTATATCGTGTTCACGGATTTAGTTGGACTGAAATATGTCGATGTGTGTCACCTGCAATCATACCTAACACAACGAAGCGCGCAAAAGTATATGAGACGTTTTCGTGTCTCTACCGACTCGATTAACTCGTCAATCAAGACCCGTCCGCATCGCCCCTACATGTAGCATCGTGTGTGTGTGTGTGTGTGTGTGTGTGTGCGTGTACCTTCCTCCAGGTGTACTTGGTGCCCTGGCTGGGGAAGCAGGCGGAGGCGGCGCCGAGCGGCACGACCTGCAGGTACTTCCCGCGGAACTTGGTGGTCATGGTGAACTCCTGCCAGCACTGCCAGCCCGCCACGCCCTCGCAGTGCTGCGCCACCATGGGCGGGTGGTGCGACACCTGCCCCATCATACGAGTTTTAAGGATGGCCGAAACTGCGCGGACGAGGTACGTTCCAAAATGAGATATAATGGGGTTGGCTGGTCGAAGTATTTTACAAATAGCGCCAGTATGTTTTACCTGTCGATCCTTAGAATCGTGCCAAATTATTTTTCTTTTTTTTTATGGTCTGGATAGCCCTTGAAGCCAAGTCTAATATAGCAAAACTATAGACAGGTAAAACCAATATGCTAGAGCCGTCTATGACAGTTGCTAAACTTTATGTTGTGAGCAACATAATAAATAAATAAATAAAAATGTTAACTGAATATGGTTTTAATAGTGTTTTAAACCCACCGACTGGGCTGGCACAATTTGTGCTTTTATTAGGAACTCGTTTTAGAACGTACCCTTATAATTGTTGAAAAAGATATTTTAGGAATTTGGAAAAGGTTTGAGGCAAGTGCTGGGAGGATAGGCGAGGTAGGAGACAGGCAGAGCGAGGAACGAGGGAGAAAACGGGCGTGGAAGTGGGATGGAATATTCGGGGAAGTTCGTTATCAAAAAAGATTTTTTAAGGCCGTAACTCACTTGGTCGTATATATTCTAATTTCCTTATCATTATTTTGGCTGCACCTTAATCCTTAATATTACAAAATACAAAGAACGACAGCTAAGTGAATTTCGGCTTAAAAATTATACATAAGACCTTTGTACACACACAAAGAAAAAAATAAATGAAATTAAATAAAATTGATTATAATGATCTACATTGCATTTAAGTATCGCAAGCAGTCGTGCTAAGCCTTAGCATGACTTTTTGACTCCATAATTTAAGTTTGTTTGAGTTCAGTCCTTCAAGAGATTTATAAGCTGGTAAATCACATCATGAAACTTTTAGACGTTATTCTTAATTCCTAACTGCGCAGCGGCCCAAAAAAGACCTTATATTCCATTGGATTTACAAATATTTTTTAGTCTAAGCAAAGTATTTTTACTCGTTTTAATAGGAAAACGGGTATACATGACTAGCGCTTGTGTCAATCCGTAGTGGGTGACAGCGTGGGAACATTAAATATTGCTGACATACAAGCTATAAGTTATTGCTTGAAGTTGGTGTCATAATAGCTGGATGCCGCAACATATACGGTAAGTCCCTATAAAAACTTGGCACATTTTGGTTTATATTGGGCAGCTAGAGATTATACTATTCGTGTTAAGCACGTTAATGACCTGCGGCGGTATCAAAGTCGCATTTTTGTCACTTGTCATGTCATGCGTCACTTTCGAACTTACATACATGTTAGAACGTGACAGGCATGATGACAGATGATAAAAAACATAGTATGATTTATCTACCACATGCGCGCCAATAGAATTTCAACTTTAGCGTTTCCATTTAAGGTTCAAATTAGATTGCACTTTCGGAAAATATAAGCTGTCTTCAAATGAATCACTAAAGCTGGATTAATTGAAGTATATTTGTTTTTTTTTTTGTGAAAACCTTGTAGATTGGTGCGACCTGGAAAAGGGTTAATATAATATTGATTTGACAGCGAACATAGTTACTCATATAGATGCATCCACACCGCGGTTAACTTAACTAGACTGTACGTGGAGCAACTGTGGACCAACACTATGCAACAGTAAGTAACCAGTTAAGTTATCTAATGTTACCGTGTTGCGTTTTGCTCCACAAAAGTTAACAGCGGTGTGGACACACCTCTTAAAGCAATGATTGTCCCGGTCGTGTTCGAACGTTACCTGTTCTGAGATACACCGCCAGCCGAGGTCTGACATTCTGTCGCACTCGTACGTCTCGCCGAGCAGCGGGTTGAAGGGCTTATTTGTTCTGCAACAAGAAACAGTTTTGAGGAATAACTTTTATTGGTTGTTAAAGAGATTATGACGTCATTCAACAATGTTTCTCATAACTAACAAAACGTTGATAATCGTTTGTCCCTGCCCATCATTTTCGAGACAACATTTAACCTTTTGAACGCCAAGAACACCTAAAGTCGTCGTTACTAGTTGTGCCCACAGCCCCATGAACACCTATATATGTCATGGCGGACGCTGTCAAAGTAACCTTCACACTTTCGAATATAAGGTTTACATTAGCTCCCTTGCGCCCGGGATCTTGGCGTTTGAGTGATGTTTGTCTTTATGACATAAAGCGTTCAAAGGATTAATGAAGGTTTGTAAAGTTGCTGCGCGTTTCTCCAGAAACTTTCTGCGTCGCATAGCTAAACTGTGGAATGAACTATCGCCTGCGGTATTTCCGGACCGATACGACCTTCAAACCTTCAAGAAAAGAGCATACTGCCATCTTAAAGTCCAGTAACGCACTCGCAACCCCTCTGGTTTTGGACGACTCGTTTGCCACTTATATCATAAAAATGTTTTATTAAAAGAGATACCCTAGTATAGGAGAAAATCGTGCGCCTTAGTTTAGGAGAAAATCGAGCCCCCTAGTTTAGCAGCTGAAATACATTTTTTAGAACTTCAACTTTTAACATCCAAGTTACCTGATCTATAATTATATTTTCCTTATAGTCATATTAAACAATCAATGAATTTATTTTGGTGCGTGACGCATTAATAAAATTAAATTCTGTTGAAGGGTTTGTATTGTTTACGGAGCAGTCGGACCGGTCTTGATTTCCAACATTGATTATCAGCTAGGTCCGAGTGCTAGTGCTAGTCACCTGCAGGCCGTGGTGGCGTAGGCGGACACGGTGAAGGCGGCCACGTAGGCCAGCTGCTGCGCCGGGTCGCTGAACCGCGCCGCCTCGTCCAGGACGGACGAGTACTCGTAGTCTTCCGCGAGCCGCTGCAGCATCGACAGCGGCTCGCTGAAGTTCACGGGGATGGGGATCTTTGATAATTCTTTGCCTGTGAAAGAAGGTAAAAGTTTAGTTGAGTAAAATATTCCGAATGTTTCTCATACTTTGTCATAGGATGATGTTGATGCCTGTATGGCAAGCTCACTTTTACTCTTCGTGACATTGCAGCGAAATGCGATAAAAGAGCGTCACCCTTCATTCCGTGCTTGGACGCAGCGTACCGTCGACGAGTCACGCATATGCCCCGCCGCTCGCCTACCGAAAGGGTGATGCGCGCGCGTGGCACCGCGCTCATGCCCCGTGCAGTGCGACGAAGCCTTAACATCCAAGAGTGACCTTCGGCAAGACTTGGAGAGTTGGAGGCCTACAACTACATACCTATGCAGTTCTTCATGATGGACCAGAGACTGAGCGGGTAGTTGGGCTTGTCGGGCACGCGGGTACGCCGCGGATGCCCGTCCACCATCGACACCACCTGTGACACGTGCGGCTGCAAGCAACAAAAAAACATTTATTAGTTTAGAAAAAGTTTTCAAAAATTACTGTAAACAGATACACAACGGTAGGGTACGTGGTTTAAGACAAAAATATGAATTCACGATAATTCGTTTGAGCCATTCAACGTTCGCCCTGTTACAAAATCAAAGTTGTCTTCTGTCATTCAATTCTGTGTTTAAAATAAATGGAACAAATAAGGCCACAATGTCACATTGTTAATTGGGGTTTTAACGATTTTTAAATGAGCAAGAACTCTTTTAAAAGACGTGGTGGACCACAGCAAATTGTTTTGACTTTTGATGATACATTCAGAGTTAGGTTAGAATAGGTTAGTTGTATTATTTGGATGTCATGAAACATCTATTTGCTAAGTTTATTTAGCTTTGCTGAGACGATACCCTGATATGCGGTCAATGCTTGAATGATTTAATTTATTTTATTTCATTAGCCGGGTCTACACAGAGCGAGCATACGCGTGAGGGCGAGGAAAACGCACCCGCCGCCTCGGCCGAGGCACGTCTACACTGGCCGGTTTCTGCGTGAGGAAATAGCCTCGCACGTACGTGCTCGCTCGCTCATTCTGTGTGGAGCCGCCTATTCAATTAACCCTTTCAAGATGCAAGGCTCCTAAAGTTCTGTAAGATATGTGATGCGTGGCTGACTGGCTGTACGCAACTCACCCAGATTGTGATGTCCATGCTCTTGGAGTCCGCCGGCGGTTTGCTGGTGGGTGCAGCGGTGTCTACGCCTCCCATGGAGCTCTCTGGTCGCTCCTCCACGAAGTAAACCTTGTACAAATTAAACGATAATTTTACAAGTGTACCCCTGTTAAGACTTTTATTTTTAATTTTATGAAAGGATCGGCCATAGCGCTGCTCAAAATACGCTGAGTTGCGACGACATCGCAAGAAGAGGTTATAGTGTTCTTAAGGACGCGATCACAACGGTAGCTGGTTAAAAACGTGACGCATAAGTCACGTCACTGCATCGGCGGCGTATTTTGATCAACGTGTGGTTAATTTGTAAAGTTCAGTAGCTACAAAATATTTGAACTCATAAAAAAATTACGTCTCGTATATTGAAGTATAACTTGTAACGTAACTAGGAGTATGTAACAGAGTATTGCAAGCGTCAAGCCGATTTTTATACAGTGGTTAGATTACCTTGAAAGAAGCGTATTTAGATATTATAATTACTTGGCTCTGCTCTATTATTAGATAACGTAAACATACATAAAACTCAGTTAACTAGTTTACAGCTAACATGATTTCAGAACCAAACACATCTTGACAACAAAACAAAGTTACTAAAAATAAATTCCATTCATAAGTACTTTTCTTTCTGTTCACGCGAACTCGCAAAAATTCATGTCGGGGACTCGTACCTTGCCAAGAGTGCTGGTGCCAAGTTACATACATTACACACCTCATAATTTTCTGAAACTAGCATCGCTTTTTGCGCGTTTTTAAAAGTATACTTTATATCGTCAGGTCAAGGTCGCTTTTATAATTGAACGGTGCATTGAAATGCAAGGTTAGGAAAGTAAATTAGCCTTTTTACGAGTAAGTTTCAAAATGTTTTTCGATGAGTAGAAGTAGGTTGATTCTGATGAATATTTACAGTAGGTACATAAGAGTGTGAAGTGGCACACAAATATATAATCAATTATTAATGCTTGAACGCATCAAAACTATTCAGACTGGAAACATAAGCAGTATTTAGAGGATGTGGTCAGTGATTGTGTCTCGATACCTAATACTTGATATAACAACTGTTGTAACATCAAGTAGGTATCTTAAGGCCGCTTGTTGTTTACCTCTATCTTCATGTATTATATGTGTTTTCATGTACATTTTTTCAGAGGTTGTGCAATAAAGAGGATTTGTATTGTATTGTATTGTAAAGGGCATACTTGGGACGCCCGGTAGGGCGGAGGCCTATCGGACGTCCCAGATATCGCTGGGGCGATGCTGTTGAAGCGGACTTGCGCGATCTCCAGGCCGATAACTGGCGGGAGATGGCACAGGATCGAGACAACTGGCGTGTACTCGTGTCGGAGGCCAAGACTCATTTTGGGTTGCTGCGCCATTAAGTAGTAGTAGTAGTAGTAGTATTGTATTGTATCTTGTTGATACGGGAACTAATAATTCAATTATTTTCAAATACAACATACAATAAAATAACACAGCATTGCGTTTTCAATAGTAATAAAGCAGTCTTATGTATAGTTTAGTTTCTTTATTGGTAAAATATTTTACAGGTCACACGGTAACATAGTTGTGTAAAGGTGAGTAACGGTCAGTGACGCAAACGGATAGAAGTCGAGATTTGTTCCTTTACATTCTACACACGGTTGAAAACAGTACCATCAAGGTCACATTTCTAATTAAAACCAGTTACAAGTAGTATATATACTTTAGACCACTGGCTAATTAAAATAAAATCATTTAAATGATCACTTAGGAATTCAATCCATTATATAATTTCTAATCATAGAAGTATTCCCAGCATCTGACCTTAATTCATTTTATTTTCCATATTGATAGATGACAGACAACCTAATGAATGTTATTTCCACAATAGACAATGACCTACACTTGGCACGGCGCCATTAAATTGAATTATAAATATAATAATAACCATCACTTCAATCGACTAGTGCTCTATCTCTATATTAATGATTTCGTATAAATAACAAGCGATTCACGTGTTTCCTCAATTGATAATCACGTACTTCTTTCGAGCTATTAAGTTTCAATTAAAGCCATCATTTTCATTGGCATCGTTATTTATTCAGAGGTTTTCCCTTTCATTTAGTCATCAGTCCGACAGCTTAAGGACTTATTTACGTTACATCTACACACCACACCACCAAAAAGTTTTTGAGATAAATGGGAATATTAATTCAACAACACACACAAGCAAGTAAACAACCGCTTAAATGCATATACCGTCTCCCTTCCGTCGGAGATAAAAGAGGGGAAGCTTTTAAACTATTACTTTTATTTACATATATCACTATAACTACACAGTACACTTTAAAGTCACCCGCCGCGTTTGCCTGTCTGTATATTCGCGATAACCTCAATTTCCCATGGGGTTTTCACATAAATTGAGTGATTCTTGAGGAAGGTTTAGATGCATTAACATAATTATATCTCAAAACGGGCTTTACGGGTACGGGCACTAAGAATGGTACTAGTTCAGCGGTGTCACTCACGAATTCGAGCCAATCGTGTAGTCAATGTTTAAGTGTATAATTTGTTATGGTTTTGTGTTACCCGTGCGAAACTGGGGCGGGTCGCTAGTATGAACTATTACTACCTATTACTAACATCGTCCACATGTACCTAAACTAATTAAATAAAAGTAAACTAAGTGATAGATAGGTTGAAGCGCGGACAATATGTGTCATATGGTTTAATTCACACGTTAAAATGGTTATACAAACGATAGCGTCATCCAAATACTCGTGTGTACAATTCGCGTTCTGTTCAAACAATTTCAAAACAATAATACTTTTGTCTACGCACCATCAAGTGTGACTAGTTTCCGACGCTAATCATTTCTAATCTATGCAAAATAAGTATGAATAGCCTTAGAATTACCTACCTATTATTTGGATTAGTTTTCAAACTTTTAAAAATATAGGGATGAGTTATGTACTTAATTATAGCTATGATTACTTGCTTTGTATCAGTAACCAGCTAAATGTTTATTTGACTACAGCGAAACCAAAAGAATGTGTAATGATATTAGCAGTAAATCATACATAATATTTTTAACAGACTAAAAACAAGAAGAATGACTAGGCAAATCTAATCTGTGGTGGCTGCAGCTGCAGTATTTCTAAAATTTCTGCCTTTTATAAACATTTAAGAATAATAGCTAATGTATTTGATAGGTTTTGAAAATAAAAAATAAAAACAAAGAGAGGCTTGTAATTAATTGAAAATAACCAACCAATAAAATAAAAGGAACAGTATTTAGAGGTTTTCGAATTAAAATCAAAGAACAGTTAGGTTATAAAATAAACAACCAATAAACAATATTATGGTACCAACCTGCTGCGTCTCTGTTACAATCTCAGGCTCCGAGTCATCAGAGCTTTCTCCGCTCTTTACTTTGTTTTTTCTGTTTACCTGCAAGGATACACACACATGGGGTGAACTATGAGCGATGATATTGACCCATGTACGATGGCAGTGGCGTAAATGAAAGGCAGAACAGACAAAATACTACTGGCCTCCAACCTGAGGCTTGCCACTAGCCTCGGTTCAAAGTTACCTCAGCTATGCTTATTCTTTTATAAAAAATTACTTCTTTCTCCAGAAAGCATTGAAATTATTTATAAAGAACACTATTGGATTTCATGGGCTATAAATTAGAGATGCAACGAATAGTGGCTTGGCCGAATACCGAATATTCGGCGGAGCCATCAGGCGAATATTCTGCTAGAAGTTTTACCTAAAATGAAGTAAATTCGAACGCGCGCGTGCGTGCGCTTTGCAAGTTGATACTTGTTTCTCGCTGTAGGCAGTCTTTGATATAAATTGCGCTTATTCTGCACGCAGTGCGTATTGTATTGCGGACATTGCGGTGCGTTAGATTTCGTCGTGTGTGTAAAAAAACTTGGTATTATTTTTTTGTCATGTTTTTGTACTATCTATGAATATAAACGTAATCTGAAAGATTTACCTATTGGGAGCGTGCACGACTGTCACGCAACCTAGCGTCCGCAAGTCTAGGGGAAAACGTCAATTCACTACATCTTATAAAACTACTCCAAAACTAAAAACTACTGAACGCGATCTTCATACGACTTTCATCTATCAATAGAGTGATTCTTGAGGAAGGCTTAAGTATATAACTTGTTAAGGTTTTGTGTAAATTGTTTGAAATATAACGATGTTGTCGGAAAAAATCACGCTGGCTAGGAGCTTTAATCGAAAACGCTGCCTAATCCGTTTGAGCTATAACAACACAATGTATGGTGGGGTTGTTTCTCATTCATAGGTCTACAAAAAAGTCCGCGATGTTAAATGTCTATCTTTTAAGGATAACTTACTATACTTATTCGTAACTTCTAGAAAAAGATCACGTAATATGTGGCATTTGCAAAGCTATTTATATGGATACATTATTAACAATTATCAAAATAAATACGTTAGTTATATTAAGCATTTTATACAGATTACATTGGTCCCTTACACCATACAATTTAAATGAATATTTCAGGAGTAACCGTAAATCAAAGTTTCATTTGGAGCCATATAATTGTACGAAATGTTAAAGACGCTATCCGCAGTTAGTTCAAATTTTTACCACCTTATGCGCTGGGATCGCTTTACTTACCCCCACCATGCACTTCGCACGGTCCCAATTGATTACTTGTAGTTTGTTACTTTTTTTACCCCTCGTTTGCCGTTTTCTACGTGTTAACGTACTATTCGGTATTCGGCCGAATACTATGCCACTATTCGGTATTCGGCCGAATACTATGCCACTATTCGGTATTCGGCCGAATAGTTAAATTGTGGCCAAATAGGCCGAATACCGAATAATGGTCGAATATTCGTTGCATCTCTACTATAAATCCCAGCCTTTTGATAGGCTTACGTGGGTATATACAGGGCCGGATTTAGGGGAGGGCAACCGGGGCTACTGCCCCGGGCCTCCACAAAAGGGGCTCCCCACAATAGAGAATTCGGTAAATTTACCATTTTATTTGAAAAAATTTGGGGCCAGGGGGCCTCCACTCCTTTATTGCCCGAGGCCTCCAGACCTCTAAATCCGGCATTGGGGATATAGATCTAACTTGCTTGTTTAGTAAATGATATTTAATACTCTTGTTTTGTTATATTCTTTGAACTCTTTTGCTGTTTGAAGATTCATTTATCTATTGTTGTTTTAAGTCAGTCATAATGACTCATTAAAATGTTTACATTACTGGAACCTTAACAAAAACAACACAATGTCATGTTAATTACAGATATACTGTTGTTTGATTAGTGAACTGATTCTTAGAAACAACTACAAAATAAATGATATTATACCAAAATTCAGGTTGCTAAATAATTTTAACTCCAAGTGACTAATTCTGAATGGATTTGTTTATGCTAAATGTTTGTTATAAACATACTTCCTATTTTGTTTACTAACTTAGTGAATACATTGTTATGAATGACTGTTTCAAAACAGATTCACTTCAATTAGTGAATGCAATCTATGTTATTATTTAGATTATTGTTAACCTTGAAGTGGACAACGATATGAGACAGAGTTTATGCTCTGATACAGTTCAGAAAAATACTTACAGGTACTTTCATTACAAATGAATTGTGTGCTTTGTCGTCCGTGGAGCTGACACCATCTTCCATGGCATCAAAGAATTCATGGTCTTCATCCTCTGTTTCATTGCCCTGTCCCGTGCCGTTACCCCCTGCAGAACAAAAATAGGTTAATATTCTTGTACATGCAAAAACTTTGTAAAATGAAATATATAAAACAACAACATAGCTAAAATGTATCTAGTTCAATATATAAGTCTAATTAACATTAAACATAACCAGTTTATCTAATATTAATATTCACTTTCATATTTTAATTTAATGATAGCTAGGTCTGGGTATGCAAATTAAATATTTGTGTAATACATACAATAGATATTTATTTAGATATTTATGGATATATAAACATTTGATTGAACTAAAATGTAGGTTATATGATGGTCTATTTCTTAAACAATGATATAATTGTAGGCAGTAGGTACATCACCAAATAACCATCGTTTAACAGTGTTATACAGCCATGCAAGATAACTAGTCATCTCCTGATTATGTAGGCTTGTATGTCACCTATAAAACACACACACTATTATTACCAAATAAAACCGGCCAAGAGCATGTCGGGCCACGCTCAGTGTAGGGTTCCGTAGTTACTCTTCCGTCACAATAAGCTAAACTGGAGCTTAAAGTATATTAAATTGTTAACCAAGGGATGAAACGGTACCTTTCACCCGAGTTAAACAAATAGGCAAATTTGCATAATCAGTACCTAATTAAAGTAAGTCTTTTTACTATGAACTTTTTGCGATAACTCAAAAACAGCTAAACTGATCATGCCCGCTATAGTTTTCATTTAATTGTCTTGTCTAATGTTTAATGTCTTTTTTTCATATTTTTTTGACCTATGGTTCAAAAGTTAGAGGGGGGGGGGGGGACACATTTTTTTTTTTTTTCGAAGCGATTATCTCTGAATATATTCACTTTATCAAAAAATGTTTCTTGAAAACCCCTATTAGTTTTGAAAGACCTTTCCAACGATACCCCACACTCTAGGGTTGAAGCGAAAAAAAAATTTCACTCCCACTTTACGTGTAGGGGAGGTACCCTAAAAAAAATTAAATTTTTAGATTTTATTGTACAACTTTGTCGGCTTTATTGATTTATATATTCATGCCAAATTTCAGCTTTCTAGCACTAACAACCATGGAGCAAAGCCTCAGACAGACAGACAGACGGACATGGCGAAACTATAAGGGTTCCTAGTTGACTACGGAACCCTAAAAAGAACTATGTACAATCTAGACATTGAAAACCAACTGTAATGGTGATAGCTATCTATCTCTATATCCAAGTGTTGGTTAAGACTACCTAAAACCAACTAATAGTGTATTTCTTTCTAACCGAATTCATTTGCGATGTTTCAATTCTATATACTGACTAAGATTTTGGAATACCTATGATAGATAGGTTATTCCCGGTAAGGTTCACTTTTTTATTGAATTTGTTTAGATGCAAATACAGTGCTTTATTAATTATGCATCTGCGAGTTTGAGGCTACCATTCTGAGATTATTATTTTTATAACACTTCCTCACAAAATCTATTCTTTTGCTAAATGTATAAGCAACAAACAGTTTTTATTTATAAAAATAATATTGTGAATGTGAATTAAAGCAGTGGAACAGTGAAATCATGGAATGAACTCTTTGGATTGCAACAATCAGCCAAGGGTTGGTGATCACCCTAAGCAGTGCAAGATCATGCTAGCAGAAGAACACTTACGTGAAAAACAGTCACATTCAAATGGTCACTCAGTGAAAATCCCGCCACATATTAGGAGGACTAAAAAATAACAGCCATGGGGTGACAATGATTGCACTAATGCTGACTTTTCCGGTTCTGTGATTTTACTCACTTACCGCCCATGACGTTGTTACGAAGCACAATTTAATTCGTCATCGGAATCAACTGTGATTAACCACGCAACTAATTTTTAGCACTACACTAAGAAAAACCAAACGAACCAAGATTACAATTACAATACAAACGCCCGACCGATACGAACGATGCAGCTGCCAAAAGACAACACGTCTAATGCGGCAGACGGTAATTAGATAAACGAATACGTCATATTAACAACCAATTGAAGTTCTTTATGTGAAGCAACCTTGAAATCACCTAAAAACTTTAAATGAAAATATACAGCGTAGGAAACGAAACATTTTTACGAGAGCGCACCGAGCTGTCTTACGTACCGAACAGTAGCAGATTAATGGTTTAACATTTTTAATTTAATGTATAATATAGTTTTTAAACCTTGAAGTTCACAACATTTAAAGAAATTTAGTTTATTCGACCAGAATTTCCACCCAATATCACATCACTCAACCAACTCACACAGACAAAGTCAATTTTGACGGTCCGTTTCATGGAGTTATACTTTTTATGCGCAGCGCAGCAAAAGCGGAATCGCTTCAATCGCGTTTTGTTACTGCAGACAAAGGAGACGTTCAACAACGAATAATCTCCACCAATAAAATATTTATTTTTTACTTTTTCCGTTTTATAATAGGTTCCCGATATGATCCGAATCAAAGAGTAGTATAATATAGTTAGGCCAGTGATTGTCTCATTTCAAACAAAGACAGAGAGAACATACTGTCTTTGTCGTACGCTAGAGCTAGCACCCAAAAGAAAGGGATGAGTATAGTCAGACTAAGATAAGTTGGTAGCGATTTTGATAGCCCAGACGGTGCACGTGTTATGTAAACGTCACAATTTTATAGAAGTTTGACGTTTAAAATAACACTTGCACTGTCTGGACTGTCAAAATCGCTGCCAACTTATCTTGGCTTGACTCTATGACGTTTACTTAACCTTTGCATCGTATTGCCAGACTATATATAGGACAGTTCTAGTGTTATATTTTGGCCCAGGACTGTCTCATTTCGATAGAATAGAGGTACAATTAGTATAGAGATGACATGGTAGAGCCAGGAGATGACCAAACGAGATTTACGAGATGCTCTTAAAGAACTTTCTGTAGGAGTAGAAGAAAAAGCGTTATTATTGTTTGTCCTTGTCACAGTCTTACATTTTTTTATATTCCCCACCGTAAATTTAGCATGGTTTATAACCCGATCAAAATACGTAGGTTGTTTTTTGCATGTTGTCAGTAATGTTAAAACGTGTTTTTAATTTTATCGCATTGCGTATATTCTGTCCCTCATGGGCGCACGCGTATAACACATCTATAGAAAATATACTAGATCTATATCTATGTGATGTGCGTGAGCATAGGCTCATTTCAAACATAGAGAGAATCAAACTGTATGTATGTATGTATATATGTATGTCACTTTATTGCATATAAACAGGTTAACATAAAACCAGCCAAAAGTAAACAAAAAAAGCGGCCAAGTCCGAGTCGGACTCGCCCATGAAGGGCTCCGTACCATTTATGACGTATTAAAAAAACTACTTATTAGATTTCGTTCAAACCAATTTTCGGTGGAAGTTTGCATGGTAATGAACATCATATATTTTTTTTTAGTATTATCATTCTCTTATTTTAGAAGTTACAGGGGGGGGGGACATATTTTACCACTTTGGAAGTGTCTCTCGCGCAAATTATTCAGTTTAGAAAAAAAATAATAATAGAAACCACAATATCATTTTTGAAGACCTATCCATAGATACCCCACACGTATGGGTTTAATAAAAAAAAAATGTTGAGTTTCAGTTCTAAGTATGGGGAACCCCCAAAATTTATTGTCCTTTTTTTTCTATTTCTGTGTGAAAATCATAATGCGGTTCACAGAATACATCTACTTAGCAAGTTTTAACAGTATAGTTCTTAAGGTTACGGAAAAAAGTGGCTGACGTGATATACGGACGGACAGACGAATCCATAAGGGTTCAGTGTTTTGCCATTTGGGTACGGAACCCTAAAAATTGTCTTGGTCTTACTATAGTACTATTTAGACTCAGTGAGGGCGAAACTGGGCTATAACCGCGAAAATCGAAGTTCATCAATTGCGGGCATTTTTCTCGGTCACTCTAATTACGTCTTAGTGAGAGTAAAAGAGAAAGATCCCCGCAATTTGCGAATTTCGGTTTTCGCGGTAGGCCCCCTGATCCTTTCGGGCATTCTCGGCTCCGTTCGGCTCAGCATTGCTAGGAGAAATTATTAGGGTTGGTACACCTCGACGTCCCTTTGCGTGCACAACCACCATAGTTGGCAGGATCTTAAAATATAGATGTGCTAATATACATGTGCGCCAGTGAGGGACAGAACATACGCAATGCGACAGAATCAAATACCTGTAGGTATTTTATTCGTCGTAATATCGTTTTAATATTCCTAACAACATACCAAAAACCACCTACGTCATTTGGTCGCGTTAATTGTTGCCCACCCATAACCATACCTACAAAATTTACGGTAGGGAATAAAAAAATCGTGAGCTGTGACAAGGACAAACAATAATAGCGCTTTCTTTGCTACTCCTACTTTCGCGCCTTTTCAACTGATAAGTTGTGTTTCACTCTAGTTATGTGTTTTACAGGAGGGAAAAGTTATTGTTTAACCGCTCGTGCTAATATTGATACTCGAGCAAGCGAAAGGTTCTAATATCTTGAGCGTTACGAGGGTTTCAAGGCACGAGGGTTAAACAAATTTTGCCACCGAGAGAAACACAAAATTTTTCACCACACCAACTCGAGGAAAATACTAAGTGTGAAACATCAAACAAAATCAAACCCAAATGAACGTGAATATTATACAGGATGGAACAAAAATAGTGGGGATCCGATTAATAGGCCAGACAACGAATGCTCAAAAAAGTTATAGAGGGAAATGCTTGGAACACAATTTTTGACTTCGTTACTTTGTTTGGACTAGTTAGGAGGTGAACATATCAAGTCCCCGGCATTAGCCCGAGGGGAGAAGGGGGTTCGAAAGTACCATTTTTCAGTTTTTCGATTATACCTAAAGCATAGTTTAGCTACTTAGGTCTTAGCAACATGGCCACTTATACAAAATGAAAGCCGATATAATTTTTATAAGTTTTATTTAGTCAAGTTTTTAGATATCTTGTGTAGTTTTTGAGATATCCGCTCTTGAAAGTTTATTTAGAACTCATCAGTAAAGCTGCCAGGCCGTGTTTGGTATCGTTTTCATATAAATCGGGGGTGCTGAATTCAAATTTATCTTGTTTTCGGAAACGGGGATTGTAATTTTAACAATTCTTTCCCAATGTTCCCAATACTCAATGTATTTGCTTTATGTTTGTCCGCGGCAGCAGGCTGTTAAAAACCGTGGGTAAATAGTGAAAATACCGAGTGTTTATCGGGTAGGCTGAGTGGCTGAGATTGGTCATCTGGAAGACCTGCGACGAATCTTCGCTCCGCTTTCTCTGAAACGAGAAAGAACTGCCTGCCTAGTGAGTGACGCCACCCATACCTAAGCATTTATTCCGGGGGATGGGATCATTTATCGCATTGGCGAGGTCATGCAGGCAAACACAAGACAACAGTAAGCACCATCCTAAGATTCCAAAGATCACTTATTTAGGTTCCTAATAAGAGCATGCGAGATGACTCGCGGTCACCACACCACCACACTAATCAATTTAAAAAGTTATTATAATATAAATCTGTCAGTCTGTGGCAACCTAACCTATGGGTTAGAACCTTAGAACCACCTCATACGATTTGAGTAAGGTTTTTTTTAAAGAACGTGTCCGTCCAAATGGATAGATTATAACTTGATAGATACTTAGCACTGTCATAATCATAATATTTTCGAGGTTTTCTTTTTAATATTTATAACAAAATGTTTGTAGCAATTGCTCAAAGCTCAATTCAAGTTATTCAAGAGGTATTGTAGAAGTGTGTAAAAGGGAAGCCATCACGTATAAAAACATTTCATTAGTGCGAAAGGGACATTTTTTCTGAGACGGGCAGATTTCTGAGGCCTAGCGACCGGCTTAAATGTGCCAAAACATATAAAAGGTTAACAAACTAGAATAGTCACATTTTTTATTTATTTGTGAATTAATTACTTCCATAATATGACATTTGATATCATAATTCTGATTTTCGTCGCGCTTTTGATCGTCGACAAGCAATTTTGTACATTATAGATCTGTGCTTGAATCTAAGATTTAAGACATTATGCTGCTTGTGACCAGTCTATTGAACAAGATACTGGTACTGTGTAGACTCTACTGTACCGTTTGCCTACAATAAACCATTGCTTAATGTGCGTGTAAGAACGACCATAGTTTAACCACTAGAATACCCTACCCAACATAACAACAGTAGGCAACATTCGAAGCATTTCATCTTGGAATTTATTATAAAGGATAGGTAAACTAATTATATAGGATAGGTAAACAAGTAAACGAATTTTCGAAATGCTCATCTTGGGTAGGGTACCATGGGCGGTTTTATACATAATCGTGGTCGTCCACGGCAACGACACATTTTATCGTCTCTATAAAGCATCAGGCGTATGATGGATAATTAACTTTATCCACATGATAAAATAACTGTCATTATTTAACATCGCGATCACGTAGACAACAACGACCACCATACCACTGGGGACCACTATGTAGTATAAAAGCACTACTTTTATTTTTACCTTTGAACTTACGCTGCTTACTCGTAAACACACAACATGTCACGTTCGATGGTGATTTACATGTCTTCCAACCTGCAATCTTACCTATGGTGCGAAAACGGCCTTCTTCATATTTAGCAATCTGTTCTATTAGTGAAACTATCAGATAATCTAGACTATCTGCAGAGACAATGCTGATGCGCGTCCAACAATTCGCTGGGAAAGCCGAAGTTTGGCGAACTGTTCCACTGCCTTCGAGTCGATACATTCGCATCAACAAACTGCCTGGAAAGTTACTCTACGTCCTCTTGAATATTATCCTCTGTTAACTAACCTGTGTGGTGAGAGACCGTCTTCTCCAAGTTCTCATGCTGTCTGGGGAGTATCTCTACTGCCTCTTGAAACCGCATCTTTTGATTTCGCTCTTGGTGTAAGGCGTGACAATATATACAATTAGCACTTGTACTATATTTCTTGTATATATTCACTTTCAACTAGCCTGTGCGATGAGCGACAGTCTTCACCAAATTGTCGTGCTGTCAGGCGAGTTGCTCTACTGCCTTTGGAACCGCAAGTTTTGATCTTTCTCTTGTTATCTAACTAACACTGCTAATCAAGGCTCGGAAACTGGTTAAATTTCCAAACCGTTATCATGTACTTGGCGCAAAACCTTTTCATTTCGGTTTCGTTCGTGAAACCGTTATTTTAAAACCGGTTTTTAGGGGAACATTTCCATAAATCTCTTGTCGCACTAATCTGTTTAGAACAATAAAAACCGGTTTAGTCCTTTGAAATGTCTTTGTTTACGCGGCACACCGCCGGCCGACCGGCCGTCTCGTGGAGGCGTCGCTCGTCGAATAAATCGGTGTGTTTAGGTTACAATAAAGTTCTTATAACGTAACACTGTACGTACCCACTTTTTATTACAAAAATAAATAAGTTGTTTAGTATTAGAATATATTTTATGCTATTCGTGCACTATGTAAATAATGTACCTATATTATGATTAGGGATTGCAAACCGGATTGGTTTTCAATCCGGCCGGATCCGGCCGGATTTTGGCCGTAGTCCGGCCGGATCCGGCCGGACCGGATCCGGTTTGGTATAGGGATATAAAAGTTAATTAAATGACATATTTTTCTAGTTTTTTGCGTAATACGTATTCCTAAATCTATAATTTGAAGTTAATAAATAACTTCTTAACAATAAAATAGAACTTGGTAGTAAAAAGTGTCACAATGTCAATATCACTTTAGCTAAAATTATCGGTAATTTATTATATTTAACCATTCAAAAGTGCTCAAATTTTCGTTTACAATTATAAATTTGCCTAGTTTCCAAAGCCTGATGATGGGATGTGGGGTGGGAATTGGAGCTCCTTGAAAGGACAAGTTTTCGTAGCTGTTCTTTGATTTAATTCTTTGTAGAGTCTGTTCGGAAAGAGAAGAGTCGTGGAATGTATTGGGCCCCATACATTCCACGACTCTTCTCTTTCCTCACAAACTCTAACGTTGACATCCATTCTAGCATAGAGAAATAAGAAGAAGATTGCTCACTCCATACATCAGTTTTGGTACCAAAACGCTTATTATTTTCGTAGTCGACATCTAGGATCGAGTAGCGGAACTCTCAGTACTGCTACTCGACAATAGATATCGCGGCAAACAAAAAGTCTAATGCTCAGCGATTTTCCGCTAATAGAGTAACCGGAACTCTATTTTCAACGCTTACGCTTACTATTATTTATTACTTTTAACGAAGATATTTTACTTTTAACCAATTATGATATTAAATATACTCTATATAATACTATCTTGCTCTAATTTATTTGTCCGAAAAAGTAGTAGACTGTATGACTTAAAAAAAAATTGTACTTTTTTTAATTTATGGAAAAGTATATTGGTCAAATTATAAGGAACAACACACGACACGACGATCTCATGCGAAAAATAATAGAATGTAGGATTGAAAACCATCGCGGAAAGGGAAAGTTACATAGATCAAATAAAGAATTGGCTAGACGTAGAGTAGCATGTACCAGGAGATGAAGGAAATTGCATAAGATTGGATGAAATTGTAAAGACAAAAGATTCTCTCTTAAATTTGAATAGAAAAGAATCTATATTTTATCATATATATACATATATCGGAGAAAACTAAAGATTATCAATATTATCATATATTCTTCATTCACACATATTGATGAGCCCAACTGTAGTCGGTTAATCTCCTATCACAACATTATGACACGACATGAACCTTCTCTTTAGCATAAATTACAAATGCCTTCCATGGCTTCTCCATCCTTTAATTTTTCCTTCTATTACAGTATTTATGTAATCGTCATATCGTGCCACCAACATGCAAGAAGAAGAAATCCTCTTCTGTTCCCAGTCATCGTCATAATAAATATATTTTTATCTTACTAAATACGATGGCAAGCGGCCGGACGGCATGACTCTGGTTCCTTGGAAGCTGGGACGGCCTTTAGTTTGGGACGCCATATGTGTGGATACCCTTGCGCCGTCCCACCTCCCAGGGACCTCGACCAAGGCCGGAACGGCCGCCGAAGCAGCCGAGGGTCTCAAACGGCGCAAATATGCATCCATTGATTCCGGTTGTATGTTTGAGCCGTTTGGGGTGGAGACCCTCGGACCCTGGGGACCCGGAGCCCATTGTATTTTCAGAGAGCTGGCGAAGCGTCTCATTGATGCTACGGGTGACCAGAGGGCTGGTTCTTTCCTTGCCCAGCGAATTGGCATCGCCATACAGCGCGGTAATGCCACCAGCCTTCTGGGCACCCTACCATCGGGCGACGAGCTAGCCCCCATTTTTTATTTGTAAATATATGTATTTAGATATGTTTCTTTACTTTAGTTATATTCTTTTTTATATCTACTTCCTTTTGCTGAATAAATGATTAAGACCATTCTTACTAAATTTAAACTTTTTCATTCGTTTTTTGTTCTGTTCAAATTCATACCTCGTATCCGTTGCCTTTTCCTCGTCTGAAACGCACAGCGCGTGCTGTATTTAGGCTTTTTTTTATTATACCGGATCCGGTCCGGATCCGGTGATTTTTACCGGATCCGGTAGTGCCTGAAAAGTGCCGGATCCGGCCGGATTACCGGATCCGCCGGACCGGATTGCAATCCCTAATTATGATTGTTTGTATTTTTCTATGTAAGTAAATTGTAATATTCTTTTGGAGAGATAAATTCTTAAACCAAACCAATAACGTTCGCATTCTTGTGATAGTTCGGAGTAAAACCAAAGTAAACCGGTATTTACCGCCATTTTTTCAACCGGTTCCGAGCCTTGCTACTAATCTACTGCACGGAAAGTTACTTTACTTCCCTTCAATATAACTACTGTCGACTGACCTGTGCGGTGAGAAACAGCCTTCTCCAAGTTGTCGTGCTGCCTGGCGAGTTGCTCGACCGCCTCTTGGAGCCGCATTTTCTGATCCCGCTCGTGTTGTAGAGCGCGCGACATTCGCGCGCTTGAAGCTGCCGCTGCGCTCATGAATTCTGAACATGCCTGCGCAAATATTAGGTATCCAACATTCATAAATTTCATAATTCTAAAATATATTCCGCAAGTAGACCTTTAGGAAATGTTTAGGCAAGTAGGCATTTCTTTTCATTTTATTTTTTGCATACATGAACAACATAATTTTATGTATATTATTTAGTCACATAATTTTATGTGTAATATTTTGGTCATATTAGATAGTTGTTGAGTAGGACATTTAAAACGAGGTGGTATGATTACCTCATTTACAAAAATGAGGTGGTACAGAGTCCTGCCTCAAATGAGGCAAGGTACCTTGACCCTTTATTCTCCAATTTTGTATTATTTCTTCCGGAAAGAGATATCCCATCAAAAATATAAATGTGAAATGAGATCTATGTGGGTGCTAAGTTCTGGTTCACTTGGGATGTAATTAAAGTTCAGGATTTATCTTGGCAAGTTTTCATATCAGCAAACTAAATTTTAGAAGACCAAGATAAGTCTGCAACGTTTTTGATAGCACACGCAGTGCAGTGCAAGTGTTATTTATATGGCATAATTTCATAGAAGTTTGATGTTTGAAATAACACTTGCACTGCGTGTGCTATCAAAATTGATGCAGACTTATCTTGGTCTAACTATAGTGTGTAAATAAAAAATGTTTTTTGGAAAATTATACAAATCGTAAAAAAAAAGACTTTTTCTTGGGATTAGTTTCGTAATAACATAATTGCCCAGCTGAATGCCAAATTTCAACTTACTAGGTCATCAGGAAGTTTTTGATATTAGGTGAGTCAGTCAGTGAGAAAAATCCCGATTTTTATTAGATGTTTGTATCTTAATAACAGGTTAAGCTGTATTCATGAAAGGGGTTCTAGTTAGCCTTAAAGTTCAAATATACTTTATTAATGTAGGCCTAGCAACAAGCACCTATGAATGGTCCAAATTTCATGTTTATGTTTAATAGATTTTGAATTACGTAGGGGTCAAAATTGGCTCCAAGTGGTTTGTGTAATATAACGCACTTTTGAACTTGGCTTTGCCGTGTGTCTAGATTTGAAGATTATGAGTACTCACGTTCATCATGGCGTTGCAGGATATCCGGAACAGCGTGGCTCGCTCGGACACCTGCTTGGTGGTGTCTGAAGGAGGTATCTCCAGGTCTACTAGAGACCGCTGGAGCGCTGCACCGTGCCGCGCCACCAGCTCCGAGCAGGTGCGGAGGTCGTCGAACCTGAAACAAGGATTGTTGACATTCCATGTTATACTTGACGCGGGCAATGATGATCCCTATGACAGTTCCTTTTTGTATGGAGTAACTGTCTATGTCAAATGTTTTTGAATTTTTTTGGTACTTTAACACATTTTTTATTGAGAAATGTAACAATTTAGTAATAAAAATACGGTAAAACCCATTACTTCAATTATTTCTTAAATTAAATCTATCCAATAGTATAATCAAGAAACAGTCATACGGATCATCACTGGCCGCGTCAAGTATAATATTTATTATTGGTGATATCAAGAAAACGCTTTAGCGGCGAATAAGTACAATCTGAATGTTCCTCAGTGTTCCAATGCGAAAATAAAAGGAAAAAGTCTTAGGTTCAAATGAAAACATTTTTCAAGATTTACCGTCAATAAAACGATAACCAGTTCAGCGTCAGACCAAGCTATCTCTGCCCAGACTTACTCTATAAACGTTAAATTTCAATGAGAATATCACGTTTGTAGTAGCACGATACCATCAGCTTCCCTCTCTTTCGCTTTTAGACGACCGCCCTTCCCCACATCTGGTCTTCATTGTCTGATTATGAGAACGTACGATACAGAAGGAAACGTACCTGGCAACCAGTTCTCGCTTTCGCTTTCAGTGCAGACAATTGGCTCCCGACATCTTGGGTGCACCGTCTGAATAATGTGCTAATCAAACAAAAAAATAGCCTAATAAAGAAGGAAACATACCTGGCAGCTAGTTCGCGCGCAATGCCGCCCACGTCTTCGCTTTCGCCTTCAGTGCAGACCGCCGCCCCGCCGTCTGACTCATCATCGTCTGACTCTTGAGCTCTTCTAGAAAATAAAATAATATATGGGTTAGTTATTATAGTACTTGTCTACAGATTTTTGATTTGTATTACTAATCTGTCTTTACTGTTAGGTAAGAAGGGCGAGACCGTAAGTCACTACTTCCTTGAAATAAAATTGAAGGTATCCACTAATGGCACTAATACTGGGGTGGCGAAAACGGTCATCAAGGATTATCAAAATTTTTACACGAATATAAGAATGTAAACAACTGAATGATATTCATTTTGTTCGCAGAAATGAATGCCATAGGAACAATAGTAAATGTGCGACTCCTGCACATTTATCTCAGGGCGTCTTTTTAGCTCTAGCGCGGTGACCCAGCTTTACCGCTCCACCTCTTGTGTTCTGATGTGGAAGGCAGGGATCGGAAACCGGTATTTTTTGTATGGGAACGAAAGCGGTATTTTTTCGTTCTTTGTTAATTACTTCATTTCTAATTAGGCAATCTAATAATACGAAGTCGTTATCTGAAAACACAACTGAGTCCTACATTTAGAGTATAAAATAAACCGAAATATATGGTTATTTCGATGTTTTTGCAAAAAACCGGTTCCGATCCCTGGTGGAAGGTCTGCGTAGTAATACAAGGCAGAGCGAGAGAGTTTGTGTTAGACTGTCTCACTCACATGACCTTGGCTTTAGCTCCAGCGCGGTGACCTAGCTGTGTGTTATGTTGTGGAAGGTCAGCGTGCCATTGCTGATCATTACACAAGTCAGAGCTAGAGAGATGGTTTGAGGCTGTCTCACTCACATGGCCTTGGCTTTAGCCAGCTCCAACGCAGTGACCCAGCTCTGCCGCTCCACCTCGTCGTGCGCCCTGATGTGGAAGGTCTGCGTGCCGCCATTACTGATCACGAATGTGCAGGAGTCCGCCGTGTGGATCAGAGCGCCGAGCAGAGAGATGGTGCCTCGGCATGTGTGCGCCATCTCTGCTTGATTTCTGGAACGATTAGAAAATTTTCGTTAGTTAATTTTAAGTTTAATTTGCTATGTTATGTGGCCACCGGAACATCAAACGTCAACTTTTGACAATCAGCATTACCGCATACTGTAATATAGGTACTAGAGTCGTACAGGGGAATCTGTATCAGTTGTCAAATACGCTACGCAGCCGAAACTGGTCCTACCCCCTTATTCATAAAAGTTAGCTCTTACAAAATTTTGTTTCAAAAACACGCTACAATACCTAGAATACTTGAAAAAAAATTAAATCATAGACAGCGCACTTCACTCCGTCCATATAACGCCTAGGTCCTTAGCTACTCTAGAGAGATTTGGACAGCTGGACGCTTTTGCAACAGTTCTACTATAAGAGATTTCACTCCTTTTAATTCCACACTCCATAATCTGTTCTATATCTCGCTGTTCGAAATGACATTGATAATATGTCATAGTTTTCAATTGTTTGGCCGAGTTAAATATAATGCCCGTGTTACAACAACGCTATATGCAGCATTTAATTATTTTTTCAAAGCGGATTGCCTTAGGATTATTTTACCCATATGTATTTATTATTTTTTTGCATGTATTTTTTGGAACGAAGTTCCTTATCGGACGGTTGACGGATGGGGGCTATGCGAAAAAATGTATGATTTGTTGTAAGACCCTTTCTTATTTAAATTCTTTGTCGAGAATAAGACACCTTATTTCACCGTCTTACGCATATCCTATAGTGGCGCAGTTAGCAAACATCTGCTTTGAAACAGCGACGATCCGGGTTCGAGCCCCAAACGTGTAAGCGTCGTGTGTATATTTCTTTTTGTATTTTTTAAAAACTTGAATTTTATATTTTTGATCGACTAAGCGAGTGTGAAGCACGAGCGAAGCGTATCAGTTTCAGCTTGTACAAAAATGTTTCCTTATGCCTGTAACTCGCATTTCTGAACAAATTTGTGAAATGTTGCGAGCAGATTCGATAATTATTATATTGTCTATTAAGTTATTTTTTTTGTATTTGTTAAACAATAATAATATAGGTACTTCGTTCCAATCGAGTGTTCCACGACACTCGTGCATTTTTCTTACAATATTAGATTTACACTCAAGTATTTAAAGTTTTTAACATTTCAGAACTATTGCCTGAAATTATATTGACAACTAGCTTTTTGGTAAATTTAAATTTATCTTCAGCAGTCATTGTTTGTGTATAAGTACTTAATTAGCATGAGAACTGGTATATAACAGGTGATAAGATTCCCCTCACTGCTAACTGAGCCGCGGCAGACATTAGCGCAATTAACATCCATTCTCCGTAACTAGAACATGCCGTAACATTGGGTGTTGGCATTTTGAACAATACTATTACATTATGTAATTAATACATTTTAATATAACAACATATTTAATATTCAGATCTTCTTCCTTCTTTCCTCACGACTGAGGGTCGCGACCACATGAGATCGTTATTTTGTGCACCAAGGCTCTCCATTCTGCATGATTTTCCGCCTAGATTAGGCGCCTGTGTAGATCCCTGGCAGGCCTTCTTTACAATGTCCACGTAGCAGGTTGGTGGACGTCCACTACCCCATCCTCCATCCAACATGCCAAACATAATGCGCTTTTCGAAGTTGTCCGGCTCATGTCTCGCTATGTGTCCAAAGTAACTAAGGATCCACTGGAGACAAATGGATGATAACCGACACTGGATTTTTAATTCCATCAGGATTGCCGCATTAGTATGCATATTCAGATACAAATAAGAATACTCTTAACTAATTGTATCTTTGTAATAAAGTTTACTAATTGTTATTTAATAGTCCGTACAAACACCGCAAGTCTCACATCAATATCAAAAACCTATGTAAATATGTATGTGTAAACGGAATTTACTCAATGCCACAGCACAATTATTAGTTGGTAGTATCTTACATAATTGCCGTTGAAAGATAATAGATGTGACTCATCTTGTCTGCTCTTAATGTTAGCTTACTTGGCCCAAACAAATGATAAATGATAATGCTATGACTCTATGACCAAATTATTTTATTTAGCATGTTCTGTGCAATGACATACTTACATGATATAAATTTTGTATGGAAAAGTAGAAGGCATGAAATAAGTTAAATTTATTAATGTTAGAAACCTAAATATTAGCTCTATTATACCCTGACATTTGCTCAAATTGTTGGTTCAAACCTTTGTTGACCGAGAAAAGTGTGTAGGAACCTAAACAACAAACTTCGGAAAAGGTTAAGGGGTCGGCTATATAGGTCAGGTTTAGTTCCTGGTTAGGTCAGGCCCTTTTAGTTTCTCCATATCTGTATATCTGTCCATCAGCAGCTTAACTCACTGACTAATGGTGGTGTTTGAATTACTGTAAGTAAATCAATCTCAACAAAACTGTAAAGAAAAATGAAGTAAACATTTTTCTACAAACGGAAAGTAAAAAAATAATAATTTGCATCAGTGTTACGACCTGTGAGTTTCAAGAGTTCAAACTGCTGCACGCCAAATTTGATTAGAGCTCGGAAAACCTAAGACCCTCCTAAGTCTTCAAAAAATATTTTTTAGTTTAGTGAACATGTTCATAAAAAATATGAATCTAAAAAGAAAAAAATATATCTCATCCTCTTATCTTTTGAAAGTACAGCTTCATTAAGAGTTTATATTATGAAAGTACAGCTTGATTAAGAGTTTAAATGAAAAGTACAGTGAATATGATTGGTTAAGCCATTAGTAAAAAGATGTACAAAGGATGGGAAGATACAATTTTACAAATGAGAGATATCTTTGCAAGAAAAAGACTGCTAAATTCTTAAAACTATTAATTTCTGATTAAATAAATTCATTAAGCACTAAGTTCGCTTTGCAACAAAACAAGACACAAGTATTGTTCATAAATTTCAAATTATTTATATACTTAATAAAATTGCAATCTCCATAAGAATCTCATTGCCAATCAGAACTAATAAGAAGTAGTAATAAATTTACAAATCATTTAAATGAAGCTCGTTAACATATCAAGAGTGAGTAATGGGCTATGAAGGATACCCATGCATGGCCTATCAATTATTGATAACAACCGCTTAATCACGACAGCTGCCCATACTGCTGCATAATGGGACTACGGATGCTGCGACCTAATATAGAAAACTTCACAACTGTCAACTTTTAGCTATGTTTTATCTAAAAATAGGAATAAACATTGGAATGTCAGTAGAGTGAAAATGATAAGCAAAAACTATGCAACGAATACGAACTAAGTACCGTAATTATATCGATTATAAAACATATTACGAGCTAGCACTTAGATTTCTTATAGCAGGAAAAGGTATAACAAAAGAGTAATTTGTAGCATTTACCTGTAGTATGATAACAATCCATTCGATAACACGAACCATCTTCGCTGATAACCTTTTAAATAATTTGTCCACTTGAACAACCACCCCTTCTTTTCAGGATCGCCGCCGGGAGTCGGCTGACCCTTGGGCACAATCGCTTCAGACATTTCCTTATTATATTATGACGATGGTGAAAACATAATACAACAAAAAATATTCACCACCTAGGCCACGTCCACCATAATCAGTATACTGGTGAAGTGGTGACATTATGAACGTACATCACAAAATGTCAATATTATATACAAGTTATTTACTATTACCATGTCATTGAGTTTAATGAAATATTTATGGAAATATAGAAATAATGAGGCTTACAATAAAAATAAATGAATATTTTTTTACAACATGTGATAACATTATTTACTACTTTTATTTTTAGGATAAATAAATACTGTGAAATAGTATTCGAACGCTTCTGAAGATCTAAAGATGCGTTCATTTTTTTATTTAACTTGAATGCATTAATGTAACCAGCTTTTTTTTTTTTTACCTATATTTTGATGCCGATGGATGCGGTTGAGATATGATTGTTTCAAATGGTTCTATTAATATTCAGTTTCAGTGTCAAACTGTCAACACGATCTCAGTGAGTTCAGTGACCGTTCAGTATACATACACAAGTAATAACCCCATTACATATACCATTTACATATTATAAATTTAATGTATTATATATTTGTTATTGCCGTGGAAATTATGAAGGGCATTGGGACTGGGACGCACTGTACTCAACATGTGTCGACACCTTTGCACAGTGCACCGGCGTTGCGGACCGCGTACCTCTATCACCGTATTTCCCTTGCGTACCTGGGGGCCTACCGCGAAAACCGAAATTCGCAAACCGAAAGACGTAATTAGAGTGACTGAGAAAAATGCCCGCAATTGACGAACTTCGATTTTCGCGGTTATAGCACAGTTTGAAAGGTTTCGTCTTGGCAACATTTTACATGAAATGTTTATGGTGGGTTGATAATTTATTTTTTCCCTGAATACAGGCTAACACTATTGAGCTGGCAACAGAAAAAGTGACAGTGATTTGTCAGCTGCAATCCAGCTTTTTGTTATGGTCGTAATGGTCGTATTTTGCAGAAGCGGTTACTTGAGCAAGGTCGTTAGACGTATTGTTCAAGGTAATTTTCCTTTCCCTTAATTTATTTATGTTACAAGTAGACATTACTACGCTTTTAATTCTACATAACTTGTTGTTACAACTGACCTAATTGAGCGGAGTTCTTATCGTATATCTTATGAAGGTCTAAGAAAAATAGAGCGAATTTCCAAATTCTTATTATTAGTTAAAATAATATTGATTCACAGGTTCAGTAGTAAATACTAATAAAATGGGTACTTCATTTTCGCGGACTTGTAATATAAACACCACATCAAGCAGGGAAACCTCTGAAAGACGTAAGTACTTACATTTTTACTGTTCTTATTTAAATGTTGTAACTAAAAGGTAGGTAAAAATAATAAGCATCTGTGACGGCCGTGACCGAAACTTAAATGAGATTCAGTGTCAGTTGCAAACCTTGATACCTGCTCCAGTGTTGAAGTGTTACTAAAGTTACAAAACTTGAAGGAAATCTACCCACTTATGATGAATATGCATAGTTTTTATAGGTTCTCTATTGTGGGTATGAAATGAAAATATAATAACATAACTTTCATGTCTATTTGGCTTTGCTGATGAAGTTCACATAATCCCATTTTGGTTTTCAAAGCTAAGGTCAGGAAAGATAAAGATTATGAAAGAAAGTAAAAAAAAATTCTAAGTTTAAACTTAACTTAAAAAATTAAGTGTTCTTTTTTAATTTGACTTGAGTCAGCTGATTCTTCTTTATTTGGTTCCATATTTATAGGTGTTATCTTATCCAGTGAACATTATGTATAGTTATCATATATATTATGTAGGGTCGTTGTGCTGGTTTCCGTCCAGGCTCTAGTTTTCGTCCACTTGGGAAAGTAGCAATGAATATGATTCATTTTTAATTAGCAACTTGTGAAATATCCATTTTATGTAGATAGATCTATTGTTAACACATTAAGGATTGTAATAAGTCCAAATTTGTGCAGTGAGGTAGGTTTCTGTCAGGTGGATGAAATTTTCTCAGGTGGACGAAAACTAGAGATTTGGACGGAAACTAGCGCAATGACTCTATATGAGTTGAGGTACTTTTCATATAATATAGTTTGATATATCATTATTTTGATTAATGTAATAAATGGCATACTACCGTAATACCTAATGAACAGCTTACATACTTAATGTCATTATTGATATAATGGTCATAAGACTATAAGTGGCATAATTAGTTGCATGACATAATAAGGTTAGGTTGGAACTGTGACTCCAAACAAATGAATAACTACCTAGCAAAAGGAGGGTCAGGTTAGAACTTCGACCCCCCGTAGAATAAAGTAACTAGCAAAAAAAAAGTGGTGTAGGTAAGGTTTGAACTGTGGCCCCCGCAGAATCGAAAACCTTGAAAAAATTGGTTAGGTTGGGTTAGTTGGGATGATAATCTGTACTTAATTATACAGCCTGCATACTGGTTATATAAATTAAGTACAATTTTACGTTATCATTAAATGAAATATATAAATCTGAATACAATATAATCAATATACAGGGTGGACCAAAAGTCTTTTTACATTTGTATACAAAATTGTATACAAATGTAAAAAGACTTTTGGTCCACCCTGTATTATGTACTTATACTTGATAAAGTTATATAAGGTATTATGTTATACATACAAAAATATAATATGACAAAAGTCATTAATAAAAATGTTTATAAGCTATTTAATAATTATATTACAATAGGCATTATATCAATGACAGTTTAGATGAAATCACAATATAACAAAAGAAACATATAATAAAAAATACATTATAAAATATAATAACATGTTTCTGTTGTAAAATATTTAGAACATAAAACAAGAAATGTGTTTAATAAATCTAATATTTCACGGACTCAATCATTTCAATATCCAGATAAGCTGGTCTACATCTTCATACAAAATTAAGTAATAAGTAGGTTTTTTTTTTCAGCGGGCACCATTTCCCGCTTGGAATCAACCAGCAACTATGTAGAGTCAGTTGTCTGCCAGCAAGATGATTTGAAAGACAATGAAATGAAAGTTTTTGACATTGGAGATGAAGGCAAAGTGTTACTTGTCAAACAGAAAGGAGAATTTAGTGCCTTGGGCACTAAGTGCACTCATTATGGGGCTCCTTTGGTGTCTGGGGCTCTTGGAGATGGGAGAATAAGGTGCCAGTGGCATGGAGCTTGCTTCAATATCAAGACGGGGGATATTGAAGAGTTTCCTGGCTTTGATTCACTACCATGCTACAAGGTTACAGTTACTGAAAAAGGAGAAGTTAAGGTGAGTTTTTAAAGACTTATTATACTAACTGAAGTATTCGTACGGTTGAAGAAATAGATCCTTTAGTAATAGATACTTCCATTCTATGTGAGAGTCAGAATGGCGGGTGTACCTAAATAAAAATAAATGAAAAGCATACCATATTTTTGTACCTCATTTGTACTATTTGGTACCCCCCTTAAAAAAAAATGTACCTCACGGTACACAAAGCTATCATCAAAAAACAGTACACCCGCCATCATAAATAGTACAAATTAGGTACAAAAATATGGTATGGTTTTCATTTAATTTTATTTAGGTACACCCGCCATTCTGACTCTCACCATTCTATGGAGCTCTTAAGATGGGACTGTAAAGTGAAATTCAAATTGAAAAGTTTATTATTACACGACAGTTGTGCTGTGAATCTTGTCATTGTATATGTAATTACAGGTTTTTGTACTTTGTTTAACTTGACAATTTGTCGAGATATGATTTCATTAGGCCATCTCACTAGATGCATTTGAACCTAAGAACCATTGCTGGAGTATCATCATATCACCACCTACCTTCTGAGGTGTTTCCCTTGCGCTATGACATGGGGTTCTTCAAGAAGCAGGTTTTTAGGGTTCTCAATGGTTGGCAACGCATAAGTGGCTCCTCCGATGTTGCTTATGTCCATGGGCGGCGATGACTGCTTCCCATCAGGCGGCTCGTCTGCTCGTTTGCAGCCTATTACATAAAAAAAAAAAAAATTAATATCACTTTCAACCGCAACCAAATCAGCCTAGCCGTTTTGAAGATACTTAATTGGGTACATTAATTAGCATGCACGAACAAGCCAATAAACAGCTTCCCATCCTAAATGCATATATATACCGTCTCCGTTGCGACTGACATAAGGCGGTCTTCACAAACTGCACGTAGCCCTAGTGAGTAAGCGAGATATCGCTATATGCGAAGCGGCATACGCATATGCATAAGTGTGATAACCGCGTAAAAATCGCAATAGTGGAGGGTGACTATGCGGTATTTTGAAACGCTAATGTTGCGGCTCAACATTTTTCACGTCCCTCATACTTACTATCGTAGAATTGCCTTGATTAATATACCTATTAATTATTGCAATTAAGTTGCAAAAAACGTTGACTTATGCTACGGAAATATACTGTGAATAATATCTTGCGCGCTATCTTATGTGTCGTGTACTGATTATCACAAAATGGCTATGTCATAATTTATCTACCACGGCTTAACTGCCGTCTTTTAAGGAGTCATAATTTCATAAATATAAGACTGCGGACTGGACGCTCGCGACTGGCGGCGCGGGGAGCGAAACGGCGGGTGGCGACCACCGCTGTCGTCTATAAGTAGTTCGTTATTTTTAGCATTAGAAATAAGGTAAGCAATTTTGACGTGTCTTTTTATTGAAAACACTTTTGAAAAATAAGTCACGGCAAATATGTAACATGACTTATTTCTTGCCAGATTCGCGATCTGAAGGTTGTCTGGAAGATATCGCTTTATAGCGATTTACTCTTGCTGCTCAACCTTTGGCATCACTCAAAAATGCGACTTGCTTGGATATTTTGGGTCTTCAACCGTATGCAGTTTTCTTTTAATAAAGTGTGCTTTCATAATTGAGGCCGGCAAAAGGCCTGGCCTAACGTGGAGATCGCTCTTCGGCCACCTAGGGCCTTAAAGATCATTGTTGCTATTCGTCAAACAACTGTGTCTGTGCTCTGCTGTCCTGCAGCTCGGCCTCCAGCCTTTCGGTTCATTACTAAAAAAATAACCATTGTTCTTATCATGAACACTTGGAGCGTCCTCCTCGGGCCAGCTCGCACCTCAAACAGGCCGGCCCTGGTTGCCTCTTCGCTTCACCGTGGGAGACCAAGCCACGGCTACTAAGCCCCTCCACCACGACAAGGTGGGCAACCCTCGGGGGGATCCGAACCCAACCCTCCTGCAGCTCTATCATGGTGAGTTCTCGAGGTGAAGGCTGGAATATCCCTCCTGCTATCCGAGCTTTGGCATGCCAATTATATATATATATATATATATATATATAAATGTATACCAAATGGCTACGGCGTCGCAGCAAAACAAATTTTAACTTCTAAGTTGTTGTTTTTTTCAATTAACTCCTCTTACGTCTTTTTATAAACATTTCAAGAGAAGACAAGAGTCCGTCTTAGCTAACTCTGCACCGAGTTTGACTCTACTCGTGTTTCACGTTAAAAAAAATGTTTGCTGCTTGGCCTGTTGCGCGAGGCCCCAGGCGGTTGCCCTGTTCGCCCGCTGCCCGCGCCGCCGCCGCCGCTCGCGTGTGTCTAGTCCGCGCCCTGATTAACTAATAGTACTCGTTAGTCATAATCGTTTCCCGCCTTTTTCTCTCTTCCTTTGAACATACCGCGCCCAAATATGCTAATCTACAAAAAACCCAAAACCCAGTCAGGTATCAGATTAGATTAGCTCACATTCGCACATGACATGACTAAGAAATAGGTCGTAAAATAGCTATACGTCTTATAGTTATTTTTAGTTTCAACGTATAATACGTGGACCATACGAACAGAAGCGACGAAACGAGTTTTTTCCCATTGTGGCTACTGAATCCTAAAATGTTCTTAATCTTTTTAACGCTTTATGTCATAAACACAAACATAACTCAAACGCCAAGCTCCGGGGCAAGGGAGCTAATGTAAACCTTACTCGAAAGTGTGACTACTTACTTACTTACTTGTGTGTGTTTTTGTGTGGTTACTTTGACAGCGTCCGCCATAACACCTATTCCTTGGCGTGGCGGGCATGACTATTAACGACGACTTTAGGTTTTCTTGGCGTTCAAAAGGTTAAACAATACATTCTCTAAAAGTACTGTTTAGTTAAGACATACTCTTACTTACCTACCTATATTGGCCCTGGAGGGTAATTTTGGCTGGTTTGATGATTGCATTGATATTGTCATGTAGTTAGTTTTAGCTGTCCATTCACGTTTTTATATTTTTTGTTATACCCTTCTATGCGTGCTATATATTTGGGTCAAAGTAACCCTCTGACGTTACCCAAGAGACAGAGATATATGTAACCAAGGCAACCAAGCTAAAGCGTTAGCTTTGATCCAAACGTACCTTCTTTCGATTAGAAAGAAGAGTCGAATTAAAACCCTATAAAATAAGGCTATTAAGCGTGACCCAAGAGGGCCAAGAGACAGACACGTACTCACGTAGCCAAAGCAACAAGCTGAGCCAGAAAGCTCTTTTGGCCATGGACCATTAGTATAATTTAACATGTAGTGTTTACATTGAACGGAATTGTTCTAATGCCGTCAGACAGACGACGGATCGTGTCTAATTTTAACTTATTGCATTTGCAACATTCATGTTTACAAAAATATCATACCTACATTCAGATATTTGTAGATTCCTAGCGTATAATATACCATGCATATTCTAATACTATTGTGAACTCATACTTTAAATTTAAATATACCTATAGATAGGTTCGTTGCTCTTTACGAAATGTGAGGTGGATGTATTCGTCTATATTTGCCATATTTGCTAGAATAAGCCAAACACGCGTATCCGTCTGCTTATCGGCTTAAGGAAATAAGGCAAATATTTGCGTTCACATGGCTCCCTCATAGTAAGTAGTAAGTTCAAGCATATTTGCGTTTTTCTGTTGGCACCCCAAGCGTGGATGTCGTGTTTGTGATGTTCGTACTTCATACGAATATTTACACAAACACGGCGAATAGGGAGCGTGCATGAACTATAGGAGGCAGCACAGGAGCCGTCAGATTTTTGGCGCGAGGCGTAAATGTGATGTTTTTTGTTCCGATGTAGCCCACAAGATGGCAGAACCTACTATGCACAACAAAACACTTGACGTGTAAATGTGCCTGTTTATGGTTCCGATTCAGACCACAAGATGGCAGACCCTCCAACGCGCACGGTCCCTATACGCTACGTGAACACGCAACGCCTGTGTAGTGTTGTGTTCCTGCCGGTGAGTAAGGTTGCCAGAGCTCAACGAGGGGGGTGGGGTTAGGGTCGGCAACGCGCATGTAACTCCTCTGGAGTTGCAGGTGTACATAGGCTACGGAGACTGTTTACCATCAGGCAGGCCGTATGCTTGTTTGCCACCGACGTAGTATTAAAAAAAAAAGAGTATAAAACAAGCTTTCAAATTATCATAAGAGTTACCAGCTTTTTATAATTTGTATGGAATTATTCGCCCTTAACTCTCAGACTGACTTCCTGTAGTTTTTATAGGCGTTTACGCACTTATTCGACAGTCGTCCGGGCAACTCAGCGACTCGCTGCGTAGTGGCGACGCCCAAGCGACTGCTGGTCGCCGGCGACCACTAGGAACACTGGTTCGAATGGAAGCGTTCACACTGCGAGCAACTGTCGAGACGACAAATTATATCCGTCTGCGCTCTCTAGAATATAGTTGTGAAGAACACAACATGGTTTAGTGATGCTTGTGCTCGGCTTGGTCTCCTGGCCCTATTAGTTCCCTATGTTTTGGTCGCCAAGAGACCAAGTCACCGTCGACTAGTCGACAGTGCGTAACGGCTCTTAAAAAACCGAAACACGAAATTGGTATAGTCTGAATTCGAACCATATATATATGTACAGTCAAAAGATTTAATTTGTGACCCATTTTGTACCTTGTCACTGTAAAAAAGAGGTCTCTAGCGACTATCATGTTGTTTGTCACTGTGACAAGGTACGAAATGGGTCAAAAATTAAACCTTTTGAATGTACCATCCAAATATTTCTTTACCAGTTCCGTTCTACTTACGCTTCAAAAGGTCGACCTCAGGGGAATAAGAAAGCAGGGTATTGCGTGAAGGAATTTAATTAAAAATGAGAGGATCGTGCCAGGCCATATCGAGCATTCTTCCATTCCATTGCAACCCTCTAGGTATATGTATAAACATTAGGAACGGATCTGTTCCCATAATAATTATCTGTCAATATATCTGTATTAAATACAACGAATGCCCTACCTTTAATTTGACATTCATTATTGTGCCCCATTTAGCCGGTTTAAGAACTTGCATGTAATATTCGATACATTGCTAACTACAGAGTACCTACAATTAATTCAGTCGATCGAACAATTTTTTTTTTGTTTATACTATGTCGGTGGTAAACAAGCATACGGCCGCCTGATGACAAGCAGGCTCCGTAGCCTATGTACGCCTGCAACTCCAGAGGACTTACATGCGCGTTGCCGACCCTAACCCCTCCCCCCCTCGTTGAGCTCTGGCAACCTTACTCATCGGCAGGAACACAACACTATGAGGGTCTAGTGTTATTTGGCTGCGGTTTTCTGCAAGGTGGAGGTACTTCCCCAGTTGGGCTCTGCTCTAGATCTGGAATAACATCCGCTGTGCTGTGTCCTACCACACAAAGCAAGATGACATTCACAATGCCCATAACCTCTCTTTCGGACGTAGTTTAAGGACATAATACGCAGGTCCAACCACGCAAAATATCAAATATCGTAATGTAACGAAAATAGCATGCTAGTTATTGAACCCCCGGAGTTGCAGGCGTACATAGGCTACGGAGACTGCTTAACATCAGGCGGGCCGTATGCTTGTTTGCCACCGACGTAGTATAAAAAAAACCGTCTAAATGGGGCTGTATTCTATATATGTTTTGTAAATAACTAGCTTTTCCCCGCGACTTTCGTATGCGTATCGTAGAATATCGTAAATATCCTATGCCGTTCTCACTGACTGAATCAAACTTTCTAAATACCAAATGTCATCCAAATTGATTGCGACTATTAATACATGGAAATCGTACATCAAATGAGGTACTTCTGTTTTTTATATATGTTATTAGTAATGAAATAGTAATGACAAATCCAAGTTTTCCACCTCGAAAGCCCTTCGGATCATTGTGTGCATAATATACAGTACAGTGAGGAAACTTGTTATAACTCGCATCTCTTGTATATCTTTGATGGACCACGCTTGTCCTCTGAATCCACAGCACTTCTTTTGCACCCAGCGTATGTGGTAGGATTTCTTCGTCAACCTGATCAGGGAGGTCGAAATCGTCATCTGATGGTGGATCATCAGTGAATGGTTTTTCAATGTCGGCACACATCTCCTGTCTAGTATATTCCCGCAGGATTGACCATTGGTGTAGTTGCAAACAGCTGAGCATTTCAGTCCTCTTCCCTGCAACCGCAACTGCTGGTACAACCTTTTTTGCAGTTACAGTTAGTCAAAATTTTGTAAAACTTTGAGAAGCCGTAGAAAGTATTTGGCTCAATAAGACTATCAAGACTATATTGCCAATTAATTGCAAATTTCATCTTCTTGAAAGTGTACATAGTGACTTTTGCCGTAACTCCGGTTCTAGGTGGATTTTTTTTTTACAAAAACCGAAAAAGTCCTAAAATGGAATGTATTTTCACGTACTTTACAATGATCCCAAGGGCTTTCGAGGTCGAAAACTTGGATATGTTATTACCATTTCATCACTACCAACATATTCAAAAAACAGAACTACCTCATTTGATGTTAGGTAAAATGTACCAATTCCATGGACTATATTCAGAGCTTTAATCGCGGAGCTTTATGTCGAAATCAAAACTTCGGTCTGACAGCAGTGGTATATTTCACTCAATTTTTGGGTGCGCTCGGCTCTCGCCGAGCAGTCTAATGAGCGAGACAGAAAACGCGGCATGCGACTCGTGCGTTAGAGTGGGACAATATGGCTCGGATTTCTAATGAGTAATAGATGTCTATCGAAATAAAAGTACAATCTTATAAAATCAAAAACTTGTTCTGAGGCACTGGGGAGCTATTTTCTTATCCTAAATGTCCTTGTGATGGACTTGTCAGGTGATTGTGAAATGACTAACATCTTATGTTATTAGCAGCCATTAGGCAATGATGTCACGCTCGCACGCTGCCTTTTTTCGTCCATCGTTTTGTGATGAACGATGATGCTGCACATTATACTTAAGTAAATGAAAATGAAAATGTTTATTTGGGTAAAAAATAAATTACAATTATAATATAACTAGACGAAAACCCGGCTTTGCTCGGGTAAAATAATAACTCTGGCACACTCAGTTCGTCAATAGAAAAATGCGGCTATATAATTTTTAAGAAAAAAAATCGACTTCAATGAAGGAGACCGGTGAAAGCACGGTTATTGTTGATTTTAGATTTCATACAATGAAATTAAAAAGACAGCGTCCTACGCCTAATTATGTAGAAAAGGAGGTAACATGTTTTTTTTGCGACTGCACCCACCTTGACACATTTTAGATTTGCCCTATGATTGACTGGTAAGATACTTGACTAAGATAACTATATATATGCCTTTAACATTTGAGGAGTTCCCTTGAGTCCTCATGGACCCTATCGTCAGAACTCGAACTTGACAAAAATTTGCCTTTAAAATCTAATTTGCTTAACAAACAGCGAAGAGGACAAATCGCCAAACGTGTACTATGCGTCGTTGAAGAGTACCATTCTGATCATCATCAGCAGTTCCACTTCATCAAATGTCACTTTTTTAAAATGTAAATGCTTGATTTGTTAAAGAAAATACAAAAATCACTATATGTATGCCTTTCATATTTGAAGAGTTCACTCGATTCCTCATGGACCCCATCGTCAGAACTCGAACCTGACAAAAAAATTGTCTTGAAAATCTAATTTACTTAACAAACACAGCGAAGAGGAGAAATCGCCAAACGTGTACTATGCGTCGTTGAAGAGTTCCATTCTGATCATCATCAGCAGTTCCCACTTCATCAAATGTCACTTTTTTAAATGTAAATGCTTGATTTGTTACAGAAAATACAAAAATTACTATATGTATGCCTTTCACATTTGAAGAGTGAAGTACCGTTATTTCGCTTGGATCGCAAACCTATTCTTATTCTTCCCATTTAATGAGGCACACAGCCGCCCATTGCCATAATTGTACACATGGCCAGTATTAGTTCGTGACTTGTAACTTGACAGGTATCAAGGTTACTATGAAGGGACCAATAACTATCGCGGTCACTCTTTATATCGATATTTTACTACAATATTATCACTTTTCCTCATTAAAATAAACTGTTGTATCAAGTTATTAACGTTATCATTTAATTCTTAATGGAAGAAAAATACACTATAGTGTACCTAATAGTACCTACCTCATACTACCTATCAATTGCACAAATATTATAGGACATAATTACAGAAATCGACTAAGCCCCACAGTACGCTCAAGAAGGCTTGTGTTGTGACTAATCAAACAATGATATATATAATATATAAATACTCGTACTTAAATACATAGACTACACCCATGACTCAGGAACAAATATCCATGCTCATCACACAAATAAATGCCCTTGCCGGGATTTGAACCCAGAACCATCGGCTTCATCGGTCAGACATATATGACTAAAGAAGATAGAAATATATGACTAAAGAAGTACTTACAGAAGATGTAAGAACTTGAGAGGATAAAAATTTGAAGAAAAGTCACTAATTATTTTAAACTAGGCTGTAAAATAATAATAATATTATTATTTCCTTCCTCGATACTGTTTAAACAATGACTGTCAAACTTTGTCATATGTGCTCAGTTTATTAATTTGGCTATGTGCGATTTTAGTATCCGGCTGACTTGTTAATTTATCAAGGACTACGTATTATTAACCCTTGTGTCGATTTAAAACACTCCATTCGGTCGTGTTTTAAAATTCGCCACTCGTTGAGAATATCCTATTTTTCGCACTTGTATCGTAAATAACTATTGTAACCATGTATTTATTAACAGTATTAATTGAAACATAATCATTTAATATTCCATGAATCAAGTATATGCCTGTCAAAACTACCATAAAAAAAGTGTCCAGGGTCAGTCGGGCGGTTTACTAGTATACAGCGGTGACTCAATAATCCGAAGGTCGACCATCTCAACTGTAATAGTAATAACTCATTAAAAGCGTTGAATCACAAGAACGTGTGCATATGAGTGAGATTGTTTACTTAGTTCCGGGCAAACGGTTCTCTGACTCAATTTGCAGACTTTTATCCATGAAAATGATAAAAGGCTCAACTATTTCAGTTAATATGTACGTGCAGTCTTTTGAGCCTTTTGCGCTGCGATATCTTTAACGTAGAAACGCGAAACAATATCTGACATCATATTTTCATAGTCACAAGAGCATGGGAGCGGATATTGAAGTTACCTATTTATGTATTAAGACACTTAGAAATCTGGGCTATAACCGTAAAAATACTTAAAGACAAATTTCCTTTGATTTTAGAAATCAAAGCTGTACTGTGTAGGTGTGAATTAAGGGGCCTAAATATTGTTCTCGGGTGGGTTCCAAGCCACTGTGGTATTAGCGGCAATGAGATGGCTGATACATGGGCAAAACGAGCTATTGAGATTGGATCAATAAAAGAGGATATTTACAGTACAGACCTTCTGGGTGGTTCACTGTCGGATCTATTTAATACATGGCAGGAGCAATGGGATACCTCGAGATACCACCAATAAAAAGTACCTCCATTAAAAAAAATTGTACCTCACGGTACGTAAAGTTATCATCAAAAAACAGTACACCCGCCATCCTGACAGTCAGAATGGCGGGTGTACTTTCGGGCGGGTCATTGATAAATTCTATAAAAGCCAAATTTTTGTACCTTCATATTCAATTATAATATGAGTCGTTTTATTTGTGCTTTCCAAATTTTACTCGTTTTTTATTTTGCTTGCTATTACAATTTTGCAGGCGTTATAATTTTTCAAGTTATCGATTTAATTTTTAAGAAAAAACGCTAAGGTATAATTATTTTTATTACGCCAGGATTTAGTACCTTAAATGTTTAATCTGTTAAGTTCAAATAACTCAGAAAATCATGTCTATAATGATAATTTATTATTTATTTAATATTTACTAAATAGTACAAATTAGGTACAAAAATATGGTATGGTTTTCATTTAATTTTATTTAGGTACACCCGCCATTCTGACTCTCACAAATTTAAACCTTACCTTCTCCAGACGTAAGACTCATTTGCGAAACTGATTTACACACGATGATAGAAATAAGGAAATAGCTTCTTTACTGGGAAGTGAAGTTGTTCAATGTAATAAAAATATAGGCTGTATTTAATGAAATAACAAATCAATTTGCACCGAATTCCAACGATTTGTATGGCGAATCGGTGCAAATTATTTGGCAACTGTAACATACTCCTAATTTCATGTATGATATAATTCATATAATTAACGCAAAAATACCACACCAACACTGTGTCATTGAATACAATGTCAAGGTAGGTAACCTAACTGCACTGTCGACCTCAGTCGCTTTACATTTTAATACTTTGTCAGTTGTCACGGAAACAGTAATTTTCTATACTAAACGAACAACATTTGTGTATTAAACTGCTGTAGCGATTTCTATATGATAAGAAGATAAGAACCCGGGTAACTGACCATTAACGCTCTATTCAGACTCTTATACCTAGAAAGCTAATTTGTTTATTTTTCTCAATCACCTTTTATATGTTTGACAAGAAAAGATTTATTTGTGTTCCCTAAGGTGTAAATATTAAGGCAGGTTGAATAGATGATATATCGTAGCTATATCCTTCTTCATATGCTTCTTTTGTGTATTAATACAATTTAATTACGTTTTCCGTAAAAAAGTTTAATATTGCTACGAGTTTATATTTGCAACATCCTTACTAATAAAAACCGCCTCTCTGTTTCAGGTACGCGCCAAGATCAGCGACCTAAAGAGCAACAAGCGCATCAAGGACCTCGGCAGCCCCTGCACCGCCGACGGCTCCTCCGTGGTCATCGTGGGCGGCGGGCCCTCGGGCGCCACCTGCGCCGAGACCCTCCGCGCCGAGGGCTACCGCGGCCGCATCACCATCGTCGCTAGAGAACACTTCCTTCCCTACGACAGGATCAAAGTATCCAAGATAGGAACAGCCACTGACATAGAAAAGTTACAGGCAAGAACACAGGAATATTACAATGGATCGAATATTCATGTTGTCAAAGGCACAGAAGCCGTTAAACTCGAGCCCGATGCCAAACTAGTACATCTTAGCAACGGCTCCAAACTGCCTTATAATTCATTGTATTTAGCTACTGGATGCAAACCACGCGTGCCTGATGTACCTGGCATTGATCTTAAGAACATATTCACTGTTAGAGACTTTCAAGATTCAGTAGATATTTTGAATGCTTTAGGTGAGGGTGGAGATAAGAATGTAGTCGTTTTAGGTTTGAGTTTCATCGGTCTTGAAATCGCTTCGTCTTGCGTTAAGAAAGCAAAATCCATGACTGTCGTCGGGAAAGATGACGCTCCTTTAGGTCTCGTGTTTGGTAAAGAAATAGGCCAGAGCCTTCAAAAGCTGTTTGAAGAGAACGGTGTGACGTTCCATTTCCAAACCACAATCGTGAAATGCAATGGTGAGAACGGTGTTATCAAATCGGTGGAGCTCGCCAACGGAACCACATTGCAAGCTGATATGCTCATTTTGGGTGTGGGAACTACCTACTACACAGACTTTTTAAGAGACACCGGTATCGCTTTGCAACCCAACGGCGCGGTTAACGTTAACGATAAGTTGGAAACTAATATCAAACATATTTATGCCGGTGGCGATATCGCGTACGCTCCCGTGTATAGTTACGAGAACAAACAAATGAGCATAGGACATATTGGCTTAGCTCAATACCATGGACGTGTGGCCGCTTTAAACATTCTAAAGAGGGAAGCGCCTTTAAGAACGGTTCCATACTTCTGGACTATGGTATTTGGGAAATCTATTCGCTACGCTGGTTGCGGGCGCCCGGCTAGCACCATGATAGACGGCGATATTGCCGGCCTCAAATTCGTTATTTTCTTTTTCGATGAGAAGGACAAGGTGATCGCCGTGGCGTCCTGCATGAGGGATCCGGTCGTGTCCCAGTTTGCGGAGTTCCTACATCAAGGGAAATCTCTGTACAGGAAGGACCTCAAAGATGACGCTTTTGCGTGGACCAAAAATATTAATTAATATTAATAGGATTTGGTCGACCACATATATGGAAAATTTATAATAATTATGTAAGAGTTTTTTTTATATAACTTCACAAAGTCAAGTAAATGACTTATTGAAATTATAAGTATTACTTAAATTATTTTAACATTTTATATTACATATTTAGTTTTAAGTTTTTTTATGTTCTCAAGCACAACAGTGAGATACTACTCAGTAAGATACTGGATACAATCATTTAGAGTACTTATTAAAAGTATCACAATGTCTTATTTCTAAAGAAAATTTAATTTGTTGAGTGTTGAATGTATGTAATGGTATCTATACAGAGTGAGTTTTTTCAGTGTATACATTTTAATGACCTTAATGATCATCAAAATGATTCCACTAAATCAATGACACTTAAGGACACCCTAGAAAATGTAAAATGTTAACAAGTTTTACGTGGCGTTGTCGTGGATGTCCATGGTAAAGTGTAAAAGCATACAATTTCATGTCCACAAATTGTACTAAAGTTTGTGCACTGGAAAACTTTTCGCTCCATATACTGTATACTTAAAGCATGAAGATATACTTTAAAAAAAACCATTTTAGTTACAAAATTTGTTGCAGATTGTTATATTGAATATTTTTAACATTTATGGTCCTTAGAGATCTTACTTTAACAACTTGAATCATCAAATTAAAAAATCAGCTAATTCTTCTTATATCATTCACATGAATGTTAAGATTGATATAAGAAGAATTAGCTGTTATCTTATCTCCTCTCCCATCAAGAGGTGATATTAAATGCATTATAGCCAATGAGCGGAATTCTTCATAGCAAAAATCAAACTGTCAGAGGGATTGACCTAACTGTTTTATCGACTTATCGATGTTACGGAATAATATCGCATTAGGTATCCATAATCAACTTAAAAGATTATTCTGTAACATTTGACCTCTTTGATAAGCAACTTGCATCTCCGTATTAAGTAAATCGTCACATATGTCACTTGAGTTTTCATGAGTGATTTCCGTGCCGTGTTACTAAAATGGTTAATCCTAAAAGAAAACAATAAAAAAATGGATACAGAAAGATTCTTATTTCAGTTTCAAAGAAGATTCTTCCACAATATATTGCTCTAAATGTTACGTTCATTTACATCATAAAAGTATTTTCTGTTTTATTCTTTACTATTATACCAAAATACAGTGGCAGTCAGCTAATTAGGGACACCGTTAATTTGTTTGTACGTATATCCAAAAGCCTAATTTCATTACTTTAACTTTGTTTCGTTAAGTGACAAATATTTATTGATAAGTCGATAAAACAGTTAGGTCAATCCCTCTGACAGTTTGATTTTTGCTATGAAGAATTCCGCTCATTGATTATAGCATTTCTTCTTGCACTTTGATCTTTGTATTTATTGTTATTATATTGTTTTCTTCAGTTAGTCTTTATCCCTTTTGTTTGCGAATAGTGACACAAATGTTACTACACTATACAGATTACAAGGCATGAATGTTTAGCTGATTTATATAAAGAAGGGTGGTGTTTTAATCAAGGATTGTAACAGTGCAAAGTGAGAATGTTTACTAAATGTGATATTATTCTGTATTAATGTTATGTATAGATATGTGGGTACTTATAATATTGTAGGCATACCGACAGTCGAATAAAGCATCAGCTATGTTAACGTACTCTCGTTGTTTTAATTATCGAAACACTTCATTGGCGACTTCGGAGAACAAGTTTAAAGCTATTTATCGCAATAATAGACGCGTGCGAAATAACAATAAAAAAATGTCAATCGGTAAAATTCGCGAGTTCGACATCGAAAATGGGAGTTGGGACTTGTACTGTGAGCGGCTCGAAATGTATTTTAACGCTAATTCTGTGGAGAAGGATAAACAGTTGTCAACGTTAATTGCGGTGGTTGGTGATCAGTGTTACGAGTTAATGACGAATCTCGCGAGCCCAAAAAAACCGTCGGAATTAACTTTCACGGAGTTGGTAGCGTTGGTGCAAAAACATTTAAAGCCGAAGCCATCCATAATGGCCGAACGATACCGTTTTCGGCTTAGAAGGCAAGCGGCGGGCGAGTCTATATCGCAGTACATGGCGGAGCTAAAGAAGTTGGCGCGAACATGCGATTTTAAAGAAACTTTAGCCGACAATCTTCGAGACCAGTTTGTATGCGGCGTGAGTGGGGACGTTATACGGCAACGGCTGTTTGCGGAGGAGGATTTGACGTATGCCAAGGCGGTGACCTTGGCATGTTCATTGGAGGCAGCAGAGCGTGATGCAGCGATTATGACGGGCGGCAACAGTGGAGCATCAGGAGCGCCCGCGGGAGCGGTGCATCGCGTGGCTGGCGGAGACGGCGCGGGGCGCGGGGCCGGGCGGCGGCCGCCAGCGCAGCGCCAGCAGCGGGAAACGGGTTTTAGTGCGCGGGGAACAGCTGGAAGCGTACGCGGTGCGACGCCTTGTACTGCATGCGGTGCTACTAATCATTGTTTTTCGACGTGCAAGTTCAGCGAGTACATATGTAGTATGTGCCGGAAGACGGGACATTTACGTCGAATGTGTCCCAAGAGGTCGTCTCACAATGAAAGAGCGACCCCAGGGCGCTATGGCGGCCGGTCACGGGCCTATTTTGTTACCGGAGAAGATAGCGAAGGGGAAACAAGTGAATCGGAGGAAGAGGAGGAAGCGTTGTACAGAGTTTCATTAAGTCAATACAAGCCGGTGAGTTTACCTATATGTGTTAATGGGCGACAATTAGTAATGGAAATTGATACAGGGGCGGCTGGTTCATTTATTAGCAAAAAAACCTATGAATTATATTTTAAGAATGAGATGCTTAAAAAACCAAGTAGCGTATTCAGATTTTACGACCGCACTAAAATGAAAACATATGGTGTAATTACAGTGCCAGTAACTTATCGTTCAATTACAAAGAACTTGGACTTGTATGTTGTAGAACATGGTGAAACCAGTTTGCTAGGCAGGGAGTGGCTAGCCGAATTACGGGTAAAAATACCGATAATGAAGTGTAGCCCGGTTAGCAATGTCAATTCCGTTAGCAGCTAGTGTTAATAGAGATTTAAATGTAATTCTCGACAGATATAAGGAAGTTTTCGATGGGGGTCTCGGGTGCTACAACGGTGGGACGGCTACGCTGCGCGTGCGCGAGGGTGCGGCGCCGGTGTACCGGCGCGCGCGACCACTGCCTTTCGCGCTGCGGGGCCGCGTCGACGCCGAGCTTGACGCCATGCTGCGGAGCGGCGTCATCGAACCCGTTGACTGCGCCGACTGGGCGACTCCCCTGGTTCCGGTAACGAAAAAGGATGGAGGTTTGAGAGTGTGCGCCGACTTTAAGGTGACGCTTAATCCGGTTCTTAAGGTAGATAGGTACCCGTTGCCGAAAGTTGAGGAATTATTTGCTAACTTATCGGGGGGAGAATTATTTACAAAAATAGACTTGTCACAGGCGTATAATCAGATTTGCTTGTCGGAGGATTCAAAAATGTTAACGGTTATTAATACTCACCGGGGGCTTTTTAAGTACAATAGGCTTCCATACGGCTTGTCATCAAGTTCGGGAATATTTTGTAGAATTAGCGAGTCCATAGTGAAGGATATTCCCAATGCTCAGAGTTTTTGTGACGACATTTTAATATTTGGTAAAACTCGGGAGGGTCATTTAGCTACGTTAGAAGCTGTATTGAAGCGGTTAAAGGATTTAGGTTTAAAGTTAAAGAAAAGTAAGTGCACGTTTCTTGCCGACGAGGTTTGTTATTTAGGGTTTGTTGTCAGCAAAGACGGGATAAAACCAGACCCTAACAAGGTCGCGGCTGTAGCAAAAATGCCACCACCATCGTGCGTGACCGAGGTGAGATCGTTCTTGGGTATGGTTAATTTCTATTCTAAGTTCATTCCTAACTCGAGCGATATTTTACACCCCATACATAGCCTGCTAAAGAAAGGTGCGCGGTGGAATTGGTCAATAAATTGCGATGAGGCCTTTAACAAAATCAAATCCTTATTGATAGGGAAGCGTATACTAGCGCACTATGACCCTAACAATCACGTGACGCTAACATGTGACGCCAGCCCGCGCGGGGTCGCCGGCGTGCTCAGCCAGCCAGACGGGCAGGGGCGGGAGCGTCCGGTGGCATATGTATCAAGGAAACTTAATACAGCTGAACAAAATTATTCGCAGATACACCGAGAAGCACTCGCGATTGTTTTTTCAACTCAGAAATTTCATCAATATTTATATGGCAAGCGGTTCACGTTAGTAACTGATCATAAACCTTTAATAAGTATTTTTGGTCCTCAAACTGGTGTGCCAAGCATGACTTCGAGTCGAATGCAGCGATGGGCTTTGCTTTTAATGGCTTATGATTTTGATATTCAATATGTGGACTCAGCGGGAAATTGCGCCGACGCGCTATCGCGGCTACCGATAGGACAGAGTAAGGAAGCTGACCCTCCGGAGCAATCTTACTTGCATTTTGCATCTGATGCGCTCTTTCTAGACTGTAACGAAATACGTCTAAAGACAGCAAAGGATCCATTGCTAGGTCGAGTGGTTAATTATATAAAAAATGGTTGGCCCGACAGTGCGGAAATTAGGGAAATGCAACCATATTTTAATAGGCAAAAAGAGTTGTATTTAGAACTTGACTGTGTCATGTGGGGGCATCGTGTAGTAATTCCAGAAGCGTGCCGCGAGATAGTGCTGCGAGAACTGCACGAGCCTCACATGGGCGTCGTGAAGACCAAAGCCATGGCCAGGAGTTACGCGTGGTGGCCCGGAATGGACGAGGCTATAGAAGCGCGATGTCGAGCATGCGACGCGTGCGCGGCGGTGGCTCCAGCACCGCCGGCGAGCGCACCGGTGCCATGGCATTGGCCGTCGCGAGCTTATGAAAGGGTTCATATCGACTTTCTAGGTCCATTAGATAGTCGTACTTACATGGTTTCGATTGACGCGCGATCAAAATGGATAGAAGTGTCGTGCATGACCCGTACCACCGCCGATTGTGTCATAAGTAAATTATTAGAATCTTGGTCAAGGTGGGGAATTCCAAAACAAATAGTCTCCGATAATGGCCCGCCTTTCTCTAGTAAGCAATTTAATGACTTTTTAGAAAAGAATTGTGTGCGTCATATCTATTCGGCTCCTTACCACGCGGCGTCTAATGGAGCGGCGGAGGCAGCTGTTAAATTGATCAAAAAAGTAATTAAAAAAGCCAAACATGAAGGGGTAAACATTGACAAAGCCATACTCAATTTTCTATTGCATTATCATAATACACCTCATTGTACCACCGGCGAGACACCCGCTCGCCTATTGCAGGGCCGCGACTTACGTATTCGATTAGATGCCATTAAACCAGATAGATCCGCTAAGTCATCAACGAACAATCAAAAATGGTAGAACGGTCACATAGGCCATCTAGGCATTTAGAAATAGGTGAGCCCGTGCAATACCGAACTTTTGGACCGGGTGCGAAATGGGCGGAAGGTTACGTAGCCAATAGGTTTGGCGGATCTGATTATACGATTGTGACAGGTGACGGATCTACACACCATCGACATATAGATCAAATGAAACGCCGCCACTTAAGAAACTCTAACGTTTGCCCTCCATCAAATGCTGAAACCGAACCAGGGAGTGTCGTGCAGAGCGGCCGACTTACTGGTATTAATGACGCCGTCCCCAGTGTCGAAGTTATGGCAAACAGCCTTGGCGATGACACGAGGTCCGCCTCGGAACAGCTAGCACCATCGCAGGCGCCGGCGTCGCCCGCAGAGGTCCCGCCTCGTGCGTGCGACGGGGAGCCAAAGGTAGTTGAGGGGGGGAACTCTAAACAAGCGAAACGTGTCGACCCACCGTTACCGACATTAAAAAAAAGAATACCTAAAGAAGTAAAACGCTACGGATTTGAAATTGACTACGTTTGTTAATGTTAATCTGATAACGTTATCTAGTTATGCCTAGATGTATGGGCACTATGGATATGTGTAGATTTTAGTTCATCATAAGTTTATATTTTTCCTTAACCGATCTAATGTGATGAGTTTTCTTTGTATAAGCGTAACGGTGCAATTCTATAAACTAACTATCCGTACCCAACTATGTATTATTATTCTTAATACTTTTGTGCTAATAATAACTAGCGCCGCTTAAACCATAATTGTTATTGTATCATCGCATTCCTTTTTAATTGTTACTATGTAATATTAGAATAAGTGTGAGGGTGTTATGTATAGATATGTGGGTACTTATAATATTGTAGGCATACCGACAGTCGAATAAAGCATCAGCTATGTTAACGTACTCTCGTTGTTTTAATTATCGAAACACTTCAATTAAGATATTTACATTGATGTCCATGAATAAAGTTATTATTTATGCACAATAAATGATGTTTCTGTCATTCCAAATAAAAAATGATGTGGACTAATTATCTCATTTATTAGCAAAATTAAAATAAACTTATACATAATTTGTGTAGCAGTACAAGGCAGTTCCAGTAATTTTTTAAGCCCATTCAGGACAAATAACACAATGCCAAGTTTTATGGATATGGTATTGGACTTTTTGCTTAATTAATTCATTGAGCCACCATAACATTGGGATAAGTGTTGTCAAAAGTTATTCTCTTCTTATCCTGCTAATACAATATATCATTAATCCCATGATTCCTTCACACGAAGGTGACTAAAACGTTCATATAATGTTACATCATTTTTGAACATCCTTCTAGTTTCCTCCTGGAATTTTTGTTTCCTTTTGTCAGCATTTCCCAATGCCTTTGCATGGCCCGCACTTTCAGCCTGGAAATCAAAAACATTACTTAAGTGAATTATTACATTGAAAATGCATTAATATTTTTTATGAAATTAGTTCAAATGATTATGCCATAAAAGTAAAAAATTAACATTTCACATTGCAAAAATGAATGAACTGATATTACTTAAAGTACAAACCTCAGTAAGGTAGGGAAATCGCAAATAAAACATATTTTGCTCTTCTACTTCAAAATCCTGTGCCAGTTTACGTAAATGTGTCGGCTCCACCTTTTTCACTAGCCGATCTTTGCCTCTAAACAAATGTCCATTGGGGAGTCGATTACGTCTCAGTAAAAATTGTGTCAACTTCATTTTTGTTTATTGAATCAAAGAGCATATAATCACTACGTTCTATTATTTAATTTTATTTAATTCTTGTATTGAATGTAATCAAAAATCAAGATTATTAAGAAAAAAACTATTATACTATAGGATTTTTGAGGTTAAGATCAAATGTCAGTGTCAGAATGACAGCAGCTAAAACGTTTGAGTTATATATTAAAACGCCCCCGTTTTTACTCACTCTCATTCGGATAGCACATGGTATAAAATCAGGTGAGCCAACATAATAAATTAATGCCGCTTTTAACACAATCAAATGATTTATTAAAAATAATTAATTCATATTTATGCGTAAATAAATATAAATGCATCAAATTATTTAAAACAACAATTATCTCCGTGCTATTTTCTTGACTATGACTTCTTGAAGTTGCAGTGTTGCACAACACTAGCTATCTATGATGGCCGTCGATTGGCTGTCGGACGAGTGTAGGGCTTTTATGTAAATAAATTTTGTGGATAGCAGTTTACTCGATGTTAGTTTAATATTAAGTAATAATTCTTAAGCATGGGATCACGGGGCTGACAGTGATATAATTGAAAGCAGTCCCCGGCTTCGGTGAGTGTATTTTATGTGTATTCCCATCAGTAATTAGTACGCTTCTGTAGATTGTTTTGGAAGACTTCTCTTTTATTTATTTCTCATCAACAACTGATCAATAATTAACAATTATAATTGCAAATATCGTCGGTAAAACAACTTCATTGAGGTCGTTTTCTCCAACAATACATTGACCGAGACATATTGGAAGTTCGTTTCGGTATTTACCCTTTCACTTTATTGTACATTATTTTCGTGCTCTACTTATTCTGATCTTTTTGGAGACAATTGACGTATCTCCTTTCAGAGTTGTCCAAACAAGTTAACTTTTATTTCATTTTGTGTGAATTTTCTTTAAGCTGTAAACTATCTTTACTCTAAAAGTGACCTACTTAGATTTTCTTTGCCTTATCGGACTGTTAGACGTAGTCCTTACTATCTTCCGGTTACATGACCCCCGATATACAAATATACGTACATGCAGACTACCCTCTTGAAGTAATTGTAGTGAGCTATCTGAAATTGATTATTTATTTACATACCTATCTGACATAAATAAACTATAATAAAAGAACTATATAATTTATGCTTCATTGTGGTTTATGAATGCTTAACTTTTATTAGAGTACAAATATATGTAATAGTACAGAACTAGCAGTGGATATAATATTAGTCATAATATCTTGTGTCATTATAATATGGTTTAATTTATTTATTGAAAAGTACTTAATAAGCACGAGACATACTTAAGGAAGTAAAAGTTTATGAGACTTTGTTGGATAAGTAGTAATTGATTTCACACTCCACCTATTATTAATACAGAAAGTAGTTAGGGTTCAGGGCACTGCCCTCTTATCAGAAATGGGTGCTCTGTGCCAATAAGATTAGCCAGGGCAGGTGCAATTGTTAGTGAATGTTTACACAATGGTTATTGAGGTTTAGACTTATATAGCCAGTCATAACTTGTTATTTAATCTGAATCTGATTGTTGTATTATATCCATGTATGTAGCTATTGATACATAATTATATCTTTCTGACTGGTAAATTTGTGGTTATTAATTTATATCAAGCTTTCTGTAACAGTTGCATAGCCAATTTCCTTTGAGTAATTACTATCTGGTAATTACATCATGCTGAGATGAGGCTATTTTATTGCACTTTCCCCTTTCTAGGTTTTTATAAATAATCTCCTTTATGTTTGTATTTACAAATAAAGTACTTCTTATCTTATCTATCTTATTAGGCTGAAACCTATAGTTATAAACCTTTCAGTAGACATAATAGCCTACAACCAACAGTAAGAAAGACAGTCCCCACACACAGTCACAATCAGTGATGTCTTGTGTTAAAAAATATATACATTCAGATGTATATAAATAAATATATTGAGTATGACTAAGCTCCACAGTAAGCTCAAGAATCAAGAAAGCTTGTGTTGTGGGTACTCAAACAACAATATATATAATATACAAATACTTAAATACATAGAAAATACCCTTGACTCAGGAACATATCTGTGCTCATCACACAAATAAATGCCCTTACCAGGATTTTATCCCAGGACCATTGGCTTCATAGGCACTAGGCCAGACCAGTCATAAAAATATCAAAATTAAATTGATACTTGTGAGGTAGGCTTATTTTTTATATATATTGATACTAGATATACATAGTTACTCATCTATTCTATTATACTAGTTTAGAATATTAACCTTACATCGCAGCATTTGCATATAAAGTACTCACAACATTTGTACCTACACACATTTGTGTCAACTTTATTTAAAATCAGTCTTAAATGACACATTACATATTATTGTTAACAGTATCTTCAAATATCCTATGTTATGAGATAATTCAGCTTGTTTTAACATACATCATGCAGAGCCACTGCAGTTTCTGTGCTGGTGTGGCTCAGGTATACAAAAAGTTATTAAAGATTTTATACTTCATGTGAATGTCATTGCTCTGAATCTGTCATTCAGTTTATATTATCTCGTAAAGGTAAGTAGTTGACATTTGTTGGTAAAAGATTTGTTGAATCAAAACAGAAAGAAGTAAAAAGTTAGCACTAATTTACTTTCTGATTTTTAATTGTGAAAAAGACTTTTTTTTCTCAATAAAGATAACAAAAGTTTAAATTCTTTAATAAAAATTTAGTTTAAACTTTTTATATAATAACTCCCCTTTTTAGAAGTTGATCATAAACTTAGCCTATTTTTATTTGAACCCTTCTCGAGAACGCGTGGCGGTATCAAGTTAAAATTAAAACTATATATAATCCTACACAGGTCTGCAGTCCTTTTGAAGCTGTGAAAAAAAAAACGCCTGTTTTTCTGCAAAAAACGTATACTTTGATACTTTAGTTTTAGAGGTTTTGAGATTTTTCCCTAAACCTACGACTAAAGTATATAAAAAAATCTAAAAACTATAAATTTGTAAAAATAATTTAAAAAAAAATTAGTTAAGTTGTACGGAATGTTGTATTATAGTAAACAAGTTAATTTGTGCGGAACCCTCAGTGGGCGAGTCCGATTCGCACTTGTCCGGTTTTTTATATATCCAGAAAATAAATTGAATAATCCAAAAAAAAATGGATGAATTTACTAACTTTGAGAAAGTAAACAAATAAATTTATTTGGTTTGTGAAAAGATTGAAACTGAGTGAATATTGTAATGCACAATGGGCCTTCCGAAGTTAAAAGAGTGTTGCTGTTAGTGCACGCCTATCCAGCCACAAACATAGACTATAGTCTCCTAAAATCATTATTATTATTAAATTTAAAATCGAAGCCATGTTGCCTAAGAACCGATGTGGCTATTTATCATAGTTTCTGACTTCTCTATACTGACCGTTTTGGATTGATCAGCCTGTATACTTAGTGTCTAACATGCATTAATGCAGACAGGGACCTGGAACCTGCTCTGCCCTGATGTGAACGCAGCCCGATGGGTGAAGGAACTAGATCATAAATTGTAGTACCTACTCAATTAGCAATTAATGTTATACCACCAATATTATATAAGCTACCAGTGTGTAGACATACGATTAAATAAATAAATAAATACAGGGTGAGATTTGGGAGGATGTGTGTGAGATAATGTTTACATTATGATGTAATGTTTGTTTGACATTTGGTTAGTGTGGAATGTACTACTGTTTGTTATTATTGTAATGTGTGTGTTATTACAGAATACGAATATTTTATATATCCATCAATTTAATACGAACAAAAGTTAGTTTTTGTGAGGCATTCCAATCGGTCATGTTGGCCGGGGACAGATGCTAGATGCGAAAAATAATCATAACAAGTAAAAATAACCTATAATTTGATAGCGATTTTATCGTCCCGCCCTTGTTTTTGGAAGTCGGTTAAAATGCACCCTATGTCACTTAAACATAAGAAATGAACTGACATCACATTCATCAAAACGACTTACAGATGTAGTGAACAATTCTTGTTAGTGTTTTCCCGGAAACGTTCGTATTTGTCATGCTAAGTCAGTCAACCTCAGTACTTTTTGTACTGAGACTGACTGATATAGCATAACATAACACGTTCGTGCGTTGCCGTGAAAATACGATGGTAAAGGATTATTCCTACATCTGTAGCAATTTCGATACAACGGTGGGGCGATGTGTCATGCTATGCGCCATAGAGTCCGACCAAGTTAACTTTACAAGTGAGAGAGTGTCGTTATAAACGTAATATTCGCATAGAAATAACATTGCCACACTTTGTCGTTGCAAATGCCATGCAGAGTTAGAGCCAACACACATACCGACGATACGACGTCGTCTCACGTTGCGGCGTCGTGCAACGTTACGGAATTGTATGGCGGGGCCAATACAGATTCGTGGGTATGTGTGTTGGCCCTTAGCTTGGTCAGACTCTAGACTGCCTAAATCGTAACCCTTTTGGTTCTACCGTAATCGGGTAAATTGTTTCAATATTCGAACCTCTGCTGACCAAACAACTGTTTACAAATTCTATATGCAATTATAAATTTATAGTAGGTATTATGTGCAACGGGGACATAATAAGGCTCCTTAAATTTTAAGGACGGAAGTTACAAAACGATACGAAGTTGAGTCCAGGCCCGAGAATGAGACTCTAATAAGGCAATAGCCTTGCACACAATATTTTCCCAAACATAGCAGCAAACACCTTAAATTGTAAATAAACTCAAAGTAAATATTGGTTTGTAGATCTTTGCCTAGAAGTCAGAATAAAAAAACATGTACATATACAGACTATACCAGACTCCAGTTATGTATAGTTAATAGGTACCAATGAGTGTGGCCCAAATGACTAAAAACGTTAGTCACAAGTAAAGGATTGAACGCTGAAATATTGTGTCCATTTTTGGTAACATATATTTTTGCATTTTGTAATTGATAACTCTTCTGTATCATATCATATATCAGGATACAATATTCGATAATCTAGTTAAATAAGCTATAGTCAAATAAACGTCGGAGCGGAAACGATAAACGATACAGTTGCTCATGTCCTTATTGATTGTTGCTTTCGAAACTTTTATTTTGTGGTAGTTTTTTTTCGTCAGATTTCGATATAATTTGGTAAGTTTGAAGAGTTCCTCATTCTGGGCGGAATAAATACGAAATGACAATTTGCGAACAAAATGTATGTAATATTCCTTTAACTAGGTACCACAGCTAGAATTAATACCTAGGACATACAGTAAAATTGCGCATAAATTGTACAGAATAGGGAACTATTCCACCAACTTTTATCGAATACTGAGGAAGAAAAAAACAAAACAAAAGGAAAATTGGCTAATCATTTATTATTTGGCGCGTCAAACTTATCAGTTGTTCAGGCCGAAGCTTTCTTCGCTTTAATTTTTATTCGATACCTAACATTATTAGGCCAAACAAATTAAATTTCGTCAAAGATTTAATTCCCAGCAAGCTGAAAATCGTTTCAATACGTAGGTAATTGGTTTTAAAATATATTTTTAGTAAAATCGTGTTAAAAATCCGAAAATGCCTTTTTACCAATGTCTCATCTACCAAACCTTGCTGGTAGTGGCATTGTAATTGACGGTGGGTTCCTTCTACATACATCGAGTGGTTTGACAATCAAAGGAAAAAATATCTTAGGACCAAATGAAAGTATTAAAACTATTTCCAGCTTGCTGGGATTTAATTCTTACAAAACGCTATTTTTAGATTTTTCTATATGTTTTTTAATTTTTTACGTCAGATTTTCTAGCAAGCACGTGAGTAGTGAACAAATGATGTGTTCTTAACGAATACAGACAGTTAAAACATAAGAAAATCGTTACACATATTTCGGAATTATGGTTTTGCCTTGAGTCTATGTAAATATGTTTTGAACTGATTTTGTGTCATCATTAACAAGTCACATCTATTCTGTTTATATAATAAATTATGTTCACAAATTCTAGGTATTAAACAATGAGAACCAACAGTTGTTCTATAAGTTGTTCTAAAGACCGAAAATTAGCTAGTCGCGAATGATGTTGTGGAACTGTCCAATATATTTTTTGCAAATGCTGTGGGCAGTTTAGCATACATTGTTCCTAATGCATTGCAAGTTACCTACGTAAAAGCTTGTAAAAAGGGGGTACTAAGGTTTTTTTTTGGTGACAAACAAGCACACGGCCCGCCTGATGGTAAGCAGTCTCTGTAGCCTATGTATGAATTAATGATTTATTTGCATATGTTTATTTACAACCCTCCCTCCCCTCGTTGAGCTAACAGTTGACGTGTTTTGATTGCAGACTGATCTCGCCCGCAGCGCTCCTCGGCCGGTGAAACATGGCGCAGGTGGGCGCCAACATGGAATACCAGGAGTACAAGTGGGCCTACTCAATCATGGACTCCTCCAAGTAATTATCATTGTTTACCCGTCGTTGTGCTTGTAAATTTCAATATATGCCTGATTTTAGAAAACCGGAGAAACATCCTTAAAGGTTTTAGTTACCTCAATTGTAATTAATTACAAAGCGGAATTTACAAGCGCAAGCGACGTTTACCTATACCTACTATTAAGATACTCGTCGGTGGACTCGATCACGAGCCATATCTGCAATCATCTTCCTAGCGTAATCCCGACATTGCCGTAACTCAATTAGGGAACCTGGGGTCCGCTCGGGTAACCAAATCCCAAGAATTGGCGCAGATACTAGGGCTTACGAAAATTACTGCCATCCGACCTTCCAACTTGGGTAACAAGAACAAGGTCCGAAGGTTAGTCCAGTATCCACACGATGTTTTAAGTCCCCGAATGGTGATAATTTTCAGACGATGTTTTCATAATATAATTTCTCGTTAAGCTCTCACACAGCCAACTGAATTTAGAATTCCCTTTTGTTTCAAGTTATGTGGGAAACCAGTATTTTTTTTTAATATTAGTAAATAAATTAATAAATATATGGACATCTTACACAAATTGACAAGCCCCACAGTAAGTTCAAGAGGGCTTGTGTTGTGGGTACTCAGACAACGATAAATATAATATGTGATCTTGGACACGGGGCGGATAGTCCGGCGGTTCCTCTCTCTGCAGCCCTGACCACCGGCAGCTTGGGCCCTGCCCCGCTGCTAGCGGCACCCTAGGTTAGGTTGTTTATAATGTGTTTATATGTATTTTGTAGTGCTTTGTAAGTATTTTTATATTTTACTTTGATATTCATATTAATATAATATATAATTCAAAAATGCTATTAAAAGTGTCATGTGCCGTGATATTTAATATTAAATCAAATTTAAAATTAAACACATTTATGCATAAATTGGCTGATATATTTAAAAAAATAAACCTTGCGACGTACCTAATGAGGTCGAAAAGCTCAAGAAAAGATATACATTTAGGCCATAAAACACATTAGCTACGTTTACGAGCGAAGTGTGATGAAAAGTAAACACCTCTATGTACTTTCCACAGAATTCGTTGACTTTTGTAGACCTTATTGCAAAGATACAAGGCCTAGCAATGGTCAGAGGGTTGTTGTGATCATACCGTGACGTTGATGTGAGAAGGGGAACCTATAAAACCCTCGCTAGCTTGCCTAGCTTGATGGACGACGGACGACGATAAACGCTTTCCGAAATGTTTACCGCAGTTACACTCGTGCCAGTGCAAAATAGCGACCGCGGGTTAACGTTAACTTTGTAGAAATAAGAACAGGCAAGCTATCGGTATTTCAGCGCTGGCCGACTCAGGTGTCCCGCACTATAATCATTCATTAATAATTTGATATGTAGAATTTATTATCGATATAAAGCTTTTATCTTCCATACATATCCAACTACATCTACAACGGCAATTGAACTGCTATGCTGCAAGAACTTAGCGACGCAAGCCTTGAGGTTGGTCTGACGATGAACCAATCTAAAACCCAGTTAATGACCAACAGCAAGAAACACGGGGTGACGGTGGATGGGAACATTTTGCAATATGTCGACGAGTATACTTATTTGGGCCAGATAGTCTCCTTCACAGATCGCCAGGACAAGGAGATTGATAGAATGATCGAAAACGCCTGGCGGAGCTTCTGGTCTATGAACTCATGAAAGGTAAACTCCCAATTGCACTGAAGCGCAAGCTCGTCGATATATGCATCTTACTCATCCTCACCTATGGTGCCCAAACCTGGTCATTAACTGAGGCGCAAAAATCACGGCTCAAGGTTTGCCAAAGGGCAATGGAGCGGAGTATCCTGGGTATCCAAAGATCTGACAGGGTGAGGAACACAGAGCTTCGCTCCAAAACCCGTGTCGTCGATGTTGGGATGAAGACCGCCAGGTTAAAGTGGGACTGGGCTGGACATGTCTGCCGGATGAATGATGACAGATGGGCTACAATAGCCACTAGCTGACATCCCCAGTGTAGTCGTGGCAGAGGCTGACCGAGAAAGAGATGGCGGGACGACTTGGATGCGTTTCAGCGGGATTGGCGGGATCTTGCTCAGCACAGGGAGGATTGGAAAGCTAGAGGGGAGGCCTTTGCCCAGCAGTGGGACACACAAATAGGCTAATAAAATAAAAAAAACATATACAACAATCTGACAGACGGAAAATTTCAGGTGCCTGATTATCGAGCGCCTGCTGTATCTGACTTTTCATTTCATTCGAACGCCGGGATCGTGATGATTTTTCGATTGGCGCGAATAGTTGTTACCAGGAAGAGGGTGTAGAAAGGTACCGAGACTGGAAAAAGTAAATAGAACTTTATAATCAACAGAACAGGCTTTATTGGACGACGTTTGTTGATTGTTTAGTTGACAAAAGCTGTGACAAAACAACGGTTTTTCCATGATTATAATCAGAATTATTAAGCGTGAAATGGTGTCAATCCTCTAGGCCCCAACCACAGCGCGGCGCTTGTCGCTTGGCTTTGTGTTCGAACGACATTAAACATACCTATATAGAAGCAAGTCCCGTTTATTTTGAGTCATTATAAATACCTATTCAGTCCTTATTTTAGGCAGCTGAACTTAATTTCGCGTTCGATGCTGTTGCTACATAGAGTTAGACCAAGCTAAGTTGGCAACGTTTTTGATAGCCCCGTCAGTGCAACTGTTATTTAAACGTCTTAATTTCATAAAAGTTTGACGTTTAAAATAATAAATGTTCCCAGTTATTAGACTTGGATGCGGGGGCGCGCCCGGCTCCCCCGCATTCTCGCCAATCGCAAAGAAATACTGCACCAACTCCTCACGACTGTCAAGAGCCCTAGAGAGACCCAACACTAACGTTCCCCGAGCGTCGGCATATAGTGAACTCTATGGCTGCTGCTCGACGCAACGTTGCCGCAACTGCGTAGCGACGCCATTTTCTATAGCTCTGGCCAGAGTCAAGCATCTGACTAGAGTGTGAGGTCTCTCTTAGAAGAAATTAGCCTCTCTGAATGTCATTTTCGATTTATTTCTTACAACCATGGAGTTTACAGGGTGTTAATTTAGGTTAACCAAACTAGTACACAAACATCTAAATAAAATAATAAATAAATATTATAGACATTCTTACACAAATTGACTAAGTCCCACGGTAAGCCAAGAATTCTTGTGATGTGGGTACTCAGACGACGGTATATATAATATCGGATCCCTTTGTTTTGCATAATTATTGAAAGTCATATTATCATTAGTCATAACACTGAAACCTGATAGGTTAGGTTTGTTTTATGGAAATCCTGAAAAGTTACGCGTTTCTGAGAAAAACCAAATTATGGCTAATGAAAATGCGGACAAACAATACATTATGACTTAACTTTATGGGAAACAATAGAGAGTTAGAGACCCATATAATATATTACAAATACTTAAATACATATAAAACATCCATGACTCGGGAAGAAATATCAAATAAATACCCTTACCGGGATTCGAACCCAGGACCATCCGCTTCATAGGTAGGGTCACTATCACTACCCACTAGGCCAGACCGATCGTCAACCATTCGAATACTAATAAAACGTATCCACAGATTTTTACGTAAAAATCTAGCGACGTCGCTAGTGATATGTTACATAATGTTAATTGAGAGTTAACCGAGTGATTTTGTGAAACACAAATACTTAGATAATAACATTAAATGAAGAATAATGACCTTTTTTATTTCTGACCAAATAAAATACGCTAGAATTTTCTGTACTGATGCACAGTAGATACATATAATCGATTCTGTGGCGGGCATATTACCTATCATTACGTATTACTTAATTACTGGGATGTAATCAACGATCGAATACACACGATGATGGATAAAACATTAGAAATCGTATCATATAAAAACGTCGGTGAAATAATAGGACGCAGAGCCTCTGGTCAGTTTGAAATCTGAAAATAACTGAAAACACCACAATGTATAACTACGAAATGATTAGTCTATTTTAGTAACAATTATTGACATTTAAACAGAACTGATCAGCAAACTGTAAACTTAGCTTTGCTGCCAGCGGCATTGACACAAAAATAAACAATGGTAATGCTATTAATGATGGTACAGTCAAGGTATTAAATATCGATACGGACAAAGTGCCAAAAATATGTACACACTACCTTAATGTATAGGCAATAAGGGCTTGTATACATATTATTGGCACTTATTCCGTGCAAATATTTAATACCTTGTCTGTACAACGTACATATATAATATATTTAATTGCGTCAAATGTTAGTCAGCTAATCTAAACTCTGCACACAGTAATATACCCACAGCCAAGATATTATAGGGTGTTGAACCGTGTTGAACTTATTTTCATTTTAAACTTTTTTTCTTAGTGAATGCATGGAACAATGAAATAATACTACTTTGATTAATTGATACCGGTTTAATTCCACATAATGTTAGAAAAATGAAAATCATAATTACTAGAAATTATGACTACTTGTTCGTGTCAGGTCAATGTCATTGCTCATTAATCATAAAAAGACCCGCATTGTCCACCACTTCCTAATCAAATGTTCGAAGGGTTCGTTTGAGAATACCTACGTCGCATTTTCAATTAGTTGGATTATTACGGACGTATTACTACTTTCCTTAGTTGTGCTTCATTCTTCTCATGTATATTTAAAAAATGTGTCTGTGTAATGAAATATCTTTTCTCATCATCTTTTTTTTTTGCTTTGGCAAGTTGGCAACCTAACCCCCTAGAATGCGCGTAGGCACTTATAAAAGCGACTGCCATTCTGACCTTTTAACCTAGAGAAGAAACAGAAACTAAGCCTTGTCGGTTGCCATGCGTTGATTTTTCTTCACCGTAAAGCAAAAAAGAAATATCAAAATATGATATTTCGTATCGTTCAATAACTCATACAAAACGAACCAACAAAGGCCAAGTGGAATAAAAATGACCAGTAAGCTTACCTCCAAGGAGGTTTACGTATAACGTTTATGAATAACGAAATTTATTGACATCCTATAATCTGGCAAATCACTCCAGCTGATAAATATCCTACTTTAATACTCAGTGTCACGGGCAATAACTCAGATATCACATGAGTGTTGAGTTGACTGCTCCGTTACACTTAGTGATTCATGTAATTACCATTGTAAAATCAAGCTCCGTGTCAAAGCACTTAAAACTAATGGGAATGATCAACAGGTCGGCTTTACGACCAATTTCTACTTTCGGTTATAATCGTCAGAAATTTATGACGATTTCAAACCATACTGATCAAGTTTATTTGAAAGCGTTCTCAGGTCTTATCTTTAAAGACATGGGGCCTGCACTGTTATGGTTTAAGAAATTTATTCTCAAAAAGAATTTACAAAATTCGCTTACTTGAGAATACAATATTTATATAATATATCTTAGGACTAACATGCAGACAATGTAAGATTAATCGATACAAAATTTTAGTTAGGTTACAAAGTGGGTAGAATAGAAAAGACTGCACTGTTTACTTTCATTAGCATAAGCACTAGTTTTTTTTTTGTGAAAGCAACTGCAGACGGCTGCCCTTTCGTCCATGGGAAAACTAGGTCTTTGGGACAAAGATTTTTGGAAGTTGAGCCTGTTTTATTAATAAATTTTTCATTCGCTGATAAGTCAAACAATTAATTTAAAATTATAAAAAAAATAACACTGCTAAGAGTCAGCATCGAACCTCTGCTCTGATTTGTACCAATCACATTTATTCAGTTGAAAAAAAAAAAAAAAAAAAAAAACTGTATCCTCTCTTATACGGCTTCTGTGGGGACTAAACTGGCTTCTAAACTGGAAAAAACTGCGGTCACGGTCCCATCCGGTGGATAGCATAATAAAGGATGCTGTGTGTTCATGGTGAGGTTTACCCGGTGATACTAACGCCGTGATGTATCTCTAACTAAAGGTTTATTTATTTTATGGATAAACCCGAAATGGGCTGATTTTCATTTTGTTGTCGTTTTATTTCTCGTAAGACTTCGATAACGTTTGGTGAATAGATCGAGTTTCCTATTTCTCTACAATATAAGCGCAATATCACAGTATGTCCTTAAAAATATTTCTTTGAGTTACGAAAACGTATCGAAGTTTCGTAACACGACGAAATATTATATACCTTTTCATTCTTTGTCCCAAATTGGGATTTCATGTTTATTCTGCCCAGAATATGAAGCTCTTCAAGCTTACCAAATTTTGTCAAATTCTGATAAAAAATACCAATAACAAAAAAATCGGCCAAAATGATGGTTAAAGTTTGACCTTTCGTATGTGTATGTTAAACTCTCCGTTGTGCCGTATAGTTAGATTCATAAGTGCTGACGCGAGATTTGTACTGAACTGTCAAAACTATTATATATAATAAGCGCTAGCTTTTGTGAATCCTATACCATAAGCGTATAGAGCAAATAACATCGTTCTTAAAAATGCAAATAGGTGTCTGAAAAATGGGGTCATGATACTAATTGAACTCGGTCTCAGCTCATTCAGCGCTAATCAAGACACATTGTCGTTATGGTTTTATAAAGCATTTCCACTGTAGGTACACTAGGTAGCTTCCTAGCGTAGGTAGTTTCGGGTTGAAATCCTTGTAACTGCATTTGTTTGCGTGTTTATCACAGATGATTTTTCCTAAGTTACGGATGTTTTCTACGTATTTACTAACCCCCTTATTCATAAACGTGTACTAAAGTTACGATTTTCATCATACCAATACGTCGGAAAGGGACAAACGATGATCAGCGGCATCGTAACTTTAGTACACGTTTATGAATAAGGGAGTATGTGTTTGCTTATATACATGGCGCCCGCGAGGAAACGGAAAGATTTTAACAGTATATTCCGGATTGTATTTAGAGACAAAAATGTCATATAAACGTTTTTGAATTAGCCTAGTTTCAGAGTTAATACTAATTTAAAAGAATCGTTTTTTCATTGTGTTTCAGTGCATAGCGCCTTTTTGATTGCGATGTCGCCACTATGGGACCTAGTCTAGACGTCCTATTGATAGATATCAAAGTGAAAAGGAACACTTTGAATAGACTAGTTCTAACGAAAAAAAACTTGACTTTAACCATCTTAGAAGTTGCCTTGGTATAGTTGTTATTAACTCATAAATGTCATAACAACTAGTTAAACGAGCATACATAGTCGGCAAATTGCCTTTAATTACACCTGAGAGCATCTTAACAGGCCGTGTCAGTGACTTACTGTTAGCAGCGCGTGCGCAGCCCAATCGTCGGGCGCCAGTGTAATGTGACCTGGGGCCACAGACTACAGACACCGCGTTATGAAGGGTTTACCTGTATACAACACGGAGTTACCATCACATTCGAGCTGCACGACAGCCGAATTATACGATTTAGCCCAGTTACAAATTTACCTTTATTTTTGCACATAATTTTAATTAATATGAGTACTGGTCTTAATTGTGGGCGCAACAGAAAATTATAGTATAACATATTAAGTGCGGGAGCGTTTATGTGTGGTGACCTGGTGACCTCGATTGTGTTATGTGCTCTGTCTAGTGTTGAGGTGGTCTGTGCCTAGTCTGGTCTTAGCCAAGATGACAATTGTTGATATAAAACGTCAATCGAAACCTCAACACAAGATTAAATAAATACTTAACATTAAATAGATAATTTGAATAAATAGAATTTAATAAGTTGAAAAAAATACCCATCTGGGGTCAGTTGTAACTTACCAATACAATTTTGATACTTAAGTATTAACTCAGTGTTTTAGGTTTATTAGGTCATAAGATAAAATACTTAATTTGGTTCAAAAACTGGAAGTGAGTGTAATATTCGCCGATAAACGGAACGTCTGGCAAAACGGATATAATTGTAAATTGTACCATTCTTAGAAAAAAAAAAGAAACGTCTCTGTTATATCCTCATATCATACCGATACATTTTTTCTTTTCGTTTAACGTTTGTCGTTGTACGATTGTCATCTTGGCTAGGCCCCCTGTTTTGTGCTGTCTACTCCACTGTATCTGTTGTCTTAAGTAACCTTCAACGATTGCCATGTGGTTGGTGATCGTTTGGAATGATCATCATCATCGTCTCCTAGCCGTTTTCGGCTTTAGCGCGCGCGGCGCGGAGTGTCGCTGATGCGATCTCAGCTCAGGTGACTGACGTAGCCAATCTTTGCAGCGAATGTTCGGCCACACACGCTACATGGCAAGCACCTTTCCGACGTAATTTTATGTGATGGCCACAGGTGGTCTGGCTTTTAGCTCGTCACGCTTAGCGTCGGGTTCTGTGCGTCGCCTGGCTTCGAATTCACGCACCTGCGTCTGCACAATATGCCTCCACTGTGGACGGTCACCAGCTAGTCTCCCATATTGTTGGCTCTGTATGTGCTCTCTTCATATGCCGCTTCAACACATTTTTGAACCGCAGAAACTGGCCGCTTTGCTTTCGCTTACCATGAATATAGTTTTGGAATGATACATATTGTACGATTTGCATAAGTCAGGGAAATTGTTGGGGTCTGTTACATAAACTGTTTCCAGTGAAGTACCGTATCGAAAATTACCTCACTTTATTTTATTGTGAGCTAACTGCCGTTTAAATCATGATTGAACGATTAGGCAGCTGACGTTGCGTAAAGAACGTTAATAGATATTTTTATACTGTAACGGTGGCGTGGCGTAAAACATATCTGGGACAGCATGATCGTAAATCTATTTTCTATAATAATATTATAATTGCGAAAGGAACAGTCTGTCTGTATTTTTAACTGAACTGAACGGATTTTGAAAAAAATTGGTATGTAGATATTGTAGATAGCTTATAAGCCCCGAGAGTTTCACAATTGGACATATTAAACTACATTTACTATACATATATGTATACAAATAAAAATGATGTAGATCCTGGGGCAGGATGATAGAATCCAGATCATTAGACCATATCAAACTGAAAAAAAGTAGTTTAATGTTTATTTTTTTTAAGTTCATATTTATTGAAGTTATCGATATGTCGGCGGCCGATCGTAAGAGCAGGCAAATCGTAATGTTCCTGTGTCATATTTTGACGGTAGTCACATTAACCAATAGATAGGTAGGATAGGTTCGTTAGGTTGCCCGAAGAGCAAACCGCCCAGATATAGGATAGCGGGGCTCCGTTGACTCAGGGAATGAGACAAAGATTTTCACGTTTCACGATATGCCTAGAAGAATCCCGATCTGCCTGATCTTACGATCGGCCGCCGACAGATATAATATAACGCCTACGGATAAAACAGACGAATTATTAAGGTACTTTATCTTGCATATTTACATCTTTTATTATTTATTCGTTTGAGAAGGCGATACAGCGTAATCAAAAGAAATCCTGTTCCCATGTCACATGTGAATATTTATCCGTACCTATTGAATTTAAATGTAAATGCTTTGTGTACTTAGTGTTTTTAAGATTTGGTAGTCAACTACTAGGTTTTTAGGATTTGTTAGTTACTAATGGTACAACTTGAACTTTTGACAATTAGAGTTAACACATAATGTATGTAATGGTCAGATGCAGAGAGAGATAAACTATCTTTATCTCTTGTCACAATATATTTGATGCTGACTGTAAAGTATAGCACCATGTTATTCAGTCAATTTATCTTGTTCCACAGAGTGTCAGCGTGCCTGATCTCAATGCTGCTGATTGTCTACGGCAGCTTCCGCTCGCTGAACATGGAGAGGGAGGCGAGGGAGCGCGCGGAGCGCGAGCGGGAAGCGTCGCTTCTAGGAGGCACCAAACCCCCGCCCAGCCAGGCTAACAGTAGTAAGTAACAACAGAGAAAAAATCTAGGTAAATTTGTATAATGTACACAATTAGTGTCACTCGTTGCGTTGCCTATGGAATTGATATTCTGTCAATCTGCCGCCATGGGCTGAGGTAATTTTTCGATGTGTGACATTTGTATCTGTCTGTTGCAGACGTACAGACCCTCAACACGATGCAAGCGCTGTGCTTCCCCCTGGGCTCGTCTGTGGCGCTGCTCGTCATGTTCTTCTTTTTTGATTCCATGCAGACGCTGGTCGCCATCTGCACTGCCAGTGAGTACACAAGTCTCAAAGTAGCACCTAAGCCTTGGTCTCCCGTCAAAAAAAGCAGTTTAATATAGAATATTGAACTAGTCTCGTAAGGAAATTGCTGCGCCAAGCAGTTCGGTCTGTGGCAATTTTTATTGTTTATTTATTAATAGGGATTGCAATCCGGTCCGGCGGATCCGGTAATCCGGCCGGATCCGGCACTTTTCAGGAGCTACCGGATCCGGTAAAAATCACCGGATCCGGACCGGATCCGGTAAAATAAAAAAACGCCTAAATACAGCACGCGTTGTGCGTTTTAGATGAGGAAAAGGCAACAGATACGAGGTATGAAGTTGAACAGAACAAAAAACGAATGAAAAAGATTAAATTTAGTAACATAAAAATATTTTATTATGATGATGACTGGGAACAGAAGAGGATTTCTTCTTCTTTCATGTTGGTGGCATGATATGACGATTACATAAATACTGTAATAGAAAGAAAAATGAAATG